>NC_050446.1:86758391-87358391 GCF_903995425.1 Onychomys torridus | reverse complement strand
ATGTGTGAACATGTCAATCAAATCCTAGATCTTCCTTTTTAATATTGTCTTAAAGACAAACACAAGCATATATCATAATAGCATCCATTAGGGCATCAAAAGCCCCTTCCCACCCTCTCCTTCCCTCCTCAACCCACTCATTCTGTCCTGACTTTTTACCCTTTGTAAATTGTGTAAACGTTGACATTTATTAAAAAGGTTATGTAGATATTCTTTTGTGTCTAGCTTCTTTCACTCAGCTTTCTCTTTATGAGCATCAAACCCATGAATGCATGATCTCATACTAAGGTGACCATATGGAAATGAGATCTGTCCTGGTTTATGATACTGTCTCAGTGTAGTTATTGATAGTATGTTTTCCACTTGCAATCGTGTCCTGATTTAGAAAAACAATGGAATAATTCAGTGATTCACCTCCTACCACCAGGGAAAGAGATGCAATCCTCTCTTCCCTGTCACTGGACAGGTTGGCCTTCTTGGTTTCCTTTTCCTTCCAAGCCCACTCCTTCTGATGGAGGTAGTTGACTCCATCTGACTCTCTCTACATTTGAGCACTGGAGACAGAGGAGCCAGTGAGTCCCTGACTGCCCTCCTTAGAAATCTATAAAAACTGAAGAGGCAGGTGCTTGCTCACAAATTTGAGCTACCTTCATGGAGACTTTCATCCTTCAGTATGAGCTGTGTGAAGCACGGTAATAGGGAAGTTCAGGAAGCACTTAGGAGGAGGGAGGCTTGTTTTAGTTGAAGAAAAAGTGACTTCCCTAGTATAGGGCTCAAGTTGCCTCCATGCAGTGTACATTACAAAGGGATCGTCACTCACTCCACAGCTTATATCCGCTCCCATTAAAGCCATGCCCTCAATCAAGAAAACATTTGTAAACACTTTTAAAATGCATTTTATCTCCTCTGATCTTTGAGCCATTGTGTCTATGCATCACAATGACCTAAAGCCAAGGCAGCTTATACAGGCAAATTTGAAGTCTGTGATTTGCAAGGCCAGCACCATGCCCTAGCCAGCCACTTGGATTTGATCACTCTGAGACAGCTGTAGTTTCCATAACAGGTATTTTCTGGTCGCTAGGATATATTAAGGGCATTAACAACCCTGGGCTAGTTTTGACCTAATGCCCTTCTCTGTACTATGTGAGATGTGCCCCTTGAGAGTCTCATTTGGCAGCATCCCCTGCTTGCTACAAGGAAGCAGTAAAAATAGTACTTCATTGTTGGGGCAATATCTTGAAGGGCTGCAGAGTCAAGAAATCCTTCTATGCCTCCTTCAGAGGATTGGAGAGCTTTATGCTACATTCAGGGCATAATACACTCATACTCAAAGCTCATTCAAATATTCATACATTTTTCTATTCAATAGTCTCCTGCAGGGTAGATGGTACCTTTCTTATCTCCAGTGTCTGTTATGATAAGTACATTTTATATTGCATAATTTAATCACCTGGTAAAACCCTACAATAGCTCTTCCTACAGATATGGTCAGCATTATCTCCTCCCCCAGCGGAATACTACTACATGGCTATTAAAATAAGGATATTAATGGCCAGGTGTAGTAGTGCACATCTTTAGTCCCAGTGCTTGGAAGGCAGAGCTAAGCAGATCTGAGTTTGAGGCAAGCCTAGTCTGCATAGAGATTTCCAGGCCAGTGATGAGGCAAAATCAAACTCTTGTCTCAAAAACATTCTTTTTAAATGCTATTGATATTGTAGAATTTTTTACCCAGAGAGTATCTTTTGATGGATTTTTAAAAATTCTGTGGTAATTTTGTGAATGTGGGTACCCATAGAGTATATTTCTAAATAGAAAATGTTTATACTCTTGTTACCTGAGGAAATGGGCTACAAAACTGTTGACTGTGACGCTGTGTTTGGAAAGGACTGCTCATATTTCTTTGATCCAAAGAGAACTTTTCCTTATCACCTCACAGCATGAATGCCCCACCCCCTACAATGGATTTTGTTATTTAGAAAAATATTATGTATGACATCATCTTAAAGTCAACTATTTTTCACCTTCCTAATACGTTCTATGTAAATGAAAGGGATCAGCCAAAATATCAACAATGATTGTCTTTGTGGAAACTGTTGGTGACTCAATATTTTATTTTTCTCCTTTATCTTTTTCTAGAAAATGCATATGAACACAGTATATATATTAAATGTTTGCTTTACTGATTTTCTTTTGCAGTATTGGGACTAACCCAGGGCTTGGCACAGCTTGGCAAGTGCACTCCACTGAGGTGTGGAGTCCCGGTGTTTTTTGTTGTTTGTTTTTTGTTTGTTTAATTTTTAAAAACTTTTTCGTTTTCAGGTTAAGTCTTCCTAAATTGCCTAGACTGGGATTTTATTTGCAATCCTCCTGCCTTAGTGTCTATGTAGCTGGCATTACAGGCATGCAACCAGGTTCATCTGATAATGGTTTTTTAATGGGATAACTAACATACCAGGCCCTCAATCAGAACCAATTACTCTAGCAGAGAAAAAGAAATCTTTTTTGTAAAAATTTCATTATTGTAAAAAGGTAACAGATGCAGAAGCAAAGAATTCAAGATCTTTTGCAGAAGCTGCTGAAAGCATTAGGAGCCGTCTGTTCTGCAGAAAAGGAAATAGAACTTGGTTTAAATGTACTTTAAGAACATTTTCGTGGTCATAGATATTTCTGAACCAGTAAGAATATCAGGTAGAAAAGAAATTATAAGATACTATAAATTCATACTTGAGTCTGTGCTTGATTCATTCAAAGGACAATCTCTGATACCTCAGGGAGATCCTCTATCTTACAGGCAGGCAATCCAATACCTAGTGTGGCTGAAACACATGGTTAGAAAGTGACAATGTAACTGAAGTCTCTCCATTTGATTTGCATATCTTAAATATTTAAAGCACAGAGGAGGCTCTCAAGAATCAATTATGTCAGTCTTGTAAAAGGGTGGGAAACTCTGCTTGCTGGTCTTTTTCTAGTTGTCAGGGTTCTCAACAACTTGCCCGGGATAAATATTCTTCATTCACCAACACAACCTACTTATTAGCTGATTTACTATGGAGTATAAACAGAGGATTGCCATCATTTATTAATACAAGTCTGAACTTTACATACTGATCAGTTTTGCTGGGCCTAAACACCAGCCTTGAAGATTGTCAGCATAGATCCTACACAGCCTGAAATCATGATAATTGGGCAGTGGGGTCTCAGAGACTCCCCCATAAGGTTTGAGCACTTGCTACCTGCATACCAAGTTTGTATTTGTCAAGTCTTGGTAAGGTTAATGCTCCTGTTGTCATGAAGCCATATGCCTGATGGGTCCAGGGCTCATTAGGTTGACTGTGGGGTCAGTTGAAGAGATGTAGGGAGCAGCAATTACACCACAGAAGGGTGTGGTTCAGTAGAGCCAGCCCCCAGCCTCTGCCATGAGCCATACTGGGCTCACTGTTAAATGACTAGAAAAGTGATGGCTTACATGAGCATGTCATGGCATTCCTCTTTGGTGTTGCAGTCTGCATCTATACAATGAGGCTGTATAAAAGTGAGTGAGTGTCTGGGATAGCTAATATAGACACGAACAAACTTAAGGACTTCATCACTAAACCAGGACTCTACAAATAGGTTTGAAACCTAGTAACTAATGAACAAGCTTCAGCATGTTGTGTTGTGTCTGTTTACTTTCAAACCATGCACATGGGGCAAATTAAACCCAGTACATGGTGGTACTTTTCCTTTTGAAGGCCCAATCCATTATCTTTAATTAACAAATATTTGAGTTTCATGAAGATGAGCAGATCTAAACTCAACAATGAAATATATGCTAAAAGTCACAGAGCTAACTTAATGTGGTACTGAGAAATTCAAATAGTTTATCTGACTCTATATACTATATACTATAGTTAGATACTCTCGGTATGAGAGTATATTAGAATCTTTGATACTTTTGTTGGTCAAATTGTGAGTTTTAGTGCAGGATCATTCTGTGCCAAAACCCTCTATAAATATCTACAATATATTCTTCTTAATGAGTGTAATTTTACAAAATGTGAAATGTATCACGTTTCTTTTATTTTCCCACTGAAGTAAATGACTATCATTCTGTCTCCCATTTGTTCCACTAATCTTTGTGTTCAAGTATTTCTATGTGTCCCCAATAAAAGCTGCTCTTACATGGTCTGTAAGAATGTGTGTAGTCAAGTATACCAATTTCTTCAATTCCTTCAAAATATCTTTATTCCTAGCTGAGCGTGGCCAAGCTTGTGCTTTAAATAAATCTTGGGTAGCTTCCAGATTAAAGTCAGAGGAGATGTTCTTAGCTAGCTGTAATTTCAGAGGAGCTGTTTAAAAAATAAGTGCTATTGGGAAAAACATATGGAATGTCTTGTCAATCCAGAAACAAACAGTTGTTTCTTATGGCCATTTCTTATAATAGCAAGCCACATGTTACAGTGCTTTCGGATGGTTTTTCTTTTCCTTGCTTATGCCTGTCAAGGTATCTGTGGTGGTAAAATGATGGTGAGCTTGCATATGAAATTATGCCTTTTATTAGCAGAAATGATGACAGGATGTAAAAATCAAAATATTGCTTGTGCTATATATTTTTTTCACTTGCACCTGTGACTATAAAGGATGGAACATACTGTGATCTCTAGAGGGAAAGTAATTCATGTTTATTGGATATTTACATATTCATATACTCATTTAATCTTTATAGTAGTCCTAAGTGGTAAATATTGTTTCCTCCTTAACTATTAAAATTGGCCCTTAAGTGGTCAAGATGGTTAGCCAAGGTCATACCAACAGGTGGCTATGACCTGAAACTGAGCTTACCTCCCCAAACAAAGATTGTTCAGTTTGTCTGTACTGCTATCTTGCCAGCTAGTTGCTCCTGACACAAACACCATCTTTGATAAAACTAGTGTATGTAGCAGGAATCTTAAAAGTCCTTATTAATAAAATCAAACCCGGTGCCAGTTATTGTGGTGAATGCTGGATGATCAGAGAAGCAGAACAAGCCACAGCTTCCTCACCTCGCCAGTTCCTCAGATGATCTTGTTTCCTCAGACTGGAAGCTTCTCAGTCCTCATCCAGAATGAATCTCAGCTGAACTGCTACTCACAGCCTGAAATCTTAACCAACTAAAAGCTGCTAGTTTCTGATCTTCACGCCTTATATATCTTTCTGCCATCACTCCCTGCGATTAAAGGCTCACTTTCTGGGATTAAAGGTGTGAGTCACCATGCCTGCCTGTATCCTTGAATTTACAGAGATTCAGGTAGATATCTGCCTCTGGCATGCTAGGATTAAAGGTATGTGCCACCACTGCCTAATCTCTATGTTTAATATTGTGGCTGTTCTGTCTCTGACCCCAGATAAGTTTACTAAAATGCACAATATTTTGGGGAACACAATACCACCACAAGAGTAGTTAGTTACCACAATCAGGAAAAGGGATCAATTTCATAACTTTAAGTGGAGAATGACTATTTACTAATATGGTATGTTACTCTAACTTTACTGATATTTTAAATAATCCATTGAGTCCAATTTGTGTTGTCTACATACTCATGTACATATGGCACACCCAATTTGTTACCTGGGTTCTGGTGCTCAAACTTGGGACCTTGTGTTATCTGACTGAGCTATCTCCCTATCCCCACTGTAATAAATTCTTGGTGTGCATGAAATATAGATTAAGTCTTTGATAAAGCCACAAACAGAACTGAAAATAATTTGGTATTTGAAAACTGTAGACTAGAATACTTATCTTTACTCTTGATATATATATACACACAACCTTTATTTTAAAATCAGGGTTTTGTTGTTGTGGCGGTGGTGGTAGCAGTTGTAGATTTGATTTTGATTTTTGATGTCAGATGCCAAGGAAATGCAATGAATATGGTTTGAGTCCTCGGGCCAAATAATCTTAGGTTAACTCCTGGTTCTGCTGTTGGCTCACTGCATGGCATTGTGCAAATGGTCCTTTTTGGAAAACCATCACTGTTTCACATCAAAACAGGAACACCTTCTACATGCTATAAAGCCCACCTCTACCCTGTGAGTTGTTTATAGAAATACTGGGCATACATGGTATTCTCTGAATCATAGGCAATAATAGTTTCTGTCAAACATATAAATAAAATTTTGATTCTCTTGGGGTGAGCAATTTTAGTGCAAGAAGGGGTTTAGTAAACTAAGCTAATAGCTATAATGGTTTCATTCTTGAAGGCCACAGTTTTGGCACCCAGGACTCTAAATCATCCTATTGATACAAGTAGGTGGCTTGGAATTTAACTGGGTAAATCTGACCTGACAGACTGTCTTGTGTTTACTCTTCAGGTATTCTCCCTAAGACTTTTCATGAAGTTATTCAGCCAAAATGCCAGGTGGCTAAGTAAGGTTATGGGACTGTGGGAGGTTTTGTCTTGACTTCCATAGCAGAAAGAAATAGTTAAACAAGTCTAGAAAACCATCTATGCAGAGGTATTCTAACCTACAGACAGTGTGTGTTCCATTAATACTATTTCTGGTAGGAAGCAAAGCAGTTAGCTCACCTGGTAGACTGATGTGCACTGAACTCTAAAGAGACAAGGTCTTCCAGTAATTATAACATTGTTAGTTGAGTCAAATCTAGTGGCAGCATTAGAAACCCAACTCAAATGAACTTGTGAAGAAGAAACCCCATTTGCTCATGTAACCACACAGTCTAAGCAATGAGCCTGTCCTCTGACCCTGATTAATCTAAGGATTGATACAATGTCAACAGGACTCTGCTCTGCTTTCTTTCTTCAGCTTTGCTAGCTTTTTTTCACTTCATTTTCACATAGGTTCTTTTTTGTTTTATTATTATTATTATTATTATTATTATTATTATTATTATTAAGAGATTTTCTGTTCATTTTACATACCAACCACAGATTTCCATCTCCTCCCTCCCCCAGCCTTCCCCCGCAATGCACCCCCATTCCCACCTCCTCCAAGGCAAGGTCTTCCATGGGGAGTTAGCAGAGCCTGGCTCATTCAGTTGAGGCAGGTTCAGACCCCTCCTCCCTGCACCAAAGCTGCACAAAGTGTCCTACCATCAGCACTGGGGTCCAAAAAGCAGGCTCATGTACCAGGGACTGGTCCCAATCCTACTGCCTGCCTGGGGGCCCCCAAAACACTTCAAGTTAAACAACTGTCTCACCTATCCAGAAGGCTTAGTCCAGTACTATGGGGGTTCCTCAGCTATTGGTCCATAGTTCATGCGTTTCCACTAGTTTGGCTGGCAGTCTCTGTAAATATTCCGTCGTGATTTCAATGTCTCTTGCTCATAGAATCCCTCCTCTCTCTCATCGATTGGACTCCTGGAGCGCTGGCCATGGATGTCTGCATCTGCTTCCATCAGTCACTGGGTGAGGGCTCTATGATGGCAGTTAGGGTATTCAGCCATTTGATCACTAGAGTAGGCCAGTTCAGGCACCCTCTCCACTATTGCCAGTAGTCTAAGGTGGGGTCATCCTTGTGGGTTCCTGGGAACTTCCCTAGCACTCTGTTTCTCTCTATTTCCATGATGTCTTCATTTATCATGGCATCTCTTCCCTTGCTCTCCCACTCTGTCCTTGTTCCAGCTCAAACCTCCCATTCTCCTATGTTTTCATCCCTCATCCCTTGCCCTCCATTAACCCCCTCACCACCAGTTGGCTCATATATATCCCATCTATTTCTCCTTCGCTGGGCAATCCATGTGTCCTTCCTAGGGTCCTCCCTGCTAGCTAGCCTCCCTGGAGCTGTGGGTTGCAGTTTGGCTATCCTTTGCTTTACATCTAGTAGTCACTTATGAGTGAGTACATACCATATTTGTCCTTCTGAGTCTGCATTACTTCACTCAGGATATTTTCTAGTTCCATCCATTTGCCTGCAAACCTCATGATGTCATTGTTTTTCTCTGCTGAGTAGTACTCCATTGTGTATATGCACCATATTTTCTTAACCCATTCTTCAGTTGAGGGGCATCTAGGTTGTTTCCAGGTTTGGGCCATTATTAATAATCCTGCTATGAACATAGTTGAGCATGTGTCCTTGTGGTATGATTGAGCATTCCTTGGGTATATGTCCAAGAGTGGTATAGCTGGGTTTTGGGAGAGATTGATTCTCAATTTTCTGAGAAACCTCCATACTGATTTCCAAAGTGGCTGTATAAATTTGCACTCCCACCAACAGTGGAGGAGAGTTCTCCTGCTCCACATCCTCTCCAACACAAGCAGTCTTCAGTGTTCTTGATCTTAGCCATTCTGACAGGTGTAAGATGGTATCTCAGAGTTGTTTTGATTTGTATTTCCCTAATGACTAAGGATGTTGAGCAATTCTTCAAATGTCTCTTGGCCATTTGAGATTCTTCTGTTAAGAATTCTCTGTTTAGCTCTGTAGCCCACTTTAAATTGGATTGTTAGGTATTTTGATGTCTACTTTCTTGAGAGCTGATCTCCAAAATATATGAAGAACTGAAGAAAGTTGATGTCATGTAGGTTCTTTTGAGTGAAGAGAACCACTGGCTCCAGGCCCATAGAAACCTCCCAAGTGTATGTCAGAGAGCAAGGAATGTTCCCTTCTCCTCTAGCATCCATATTAATTCCTAAAAAGGATTCTCAATGCCTCTGCTTCATCTCTTGAACTAAGTGGTGTTTCCAGAAGGCTATGTTATTGGAGAGTCTAGCCTGAGTTACCAGCTCACATGTGTAGCTAGAAAGGGCATCAGGGAGACAGGGTTTAAAGGATGCTGCAGTTTTCAGTCAAGTACATTATGTACTTTGTCATGCATACATGGGGAGAGTAATCCTAGTAGATACCAAGGAATGCTTTCTTCTTGTTACTGTTAAGACTAAATAGGTGGTAATGGAGAAGATGTCTGAAGAAGTGCACCCATGATAACAAATGGTTAGCTTTCTATGGCCAAATTGCTGACCCTCTCAGTATTCTAATTCTCAACTCAATATGCTGACGCCAGTTTATCTACTTCTGGCCTCAGCCCATTTCCATAACACTTCTGTCTATGATCCATCCCAATCTGCTGGACAGTGAAAGTGTAAGCCTATTAGGTGTCATTCTTACAAGAGCATTTGTCCTGGGGAAGTTAGAGTTATAAATAAATAAAGAGTTTATGTTATAAATAGATACATACAATAAAGAGTTAATATGAAACAGTAATGAGAAGCTCTCTATCTGGGGCTAGGGTGTTTCTACCCAGATATTTCCTACATCCTGAAGTGAACAGGCTTAGTTAGTTTGGGGGAAGTCATGTGGTCTTTTAGACACAACTGATAGTGAGCAATCAGACAAGGACTTGCTAATTCAGAGTGAAGAACTACCTTAGTCCAGATCACTAATCATTTCAACAAGTATTTACTGAGTTCCAAATACTGTCTCAGATAGATTCTTATAGCTGAGAATATACTAATGGATAAAAATATCCCTATCCTGAATGTTCATTCTAATATCTGAAAAAGGTGTCTTAGTCCCTTTGTTTGCCTATAAATAATATCAACAATTCGGTCATGTATAAACAATAGCTGCCTTTCTCTGCATGATTTGGGGGGCTGGGAATTCCAAGAACAAATTACTTTTAGAACTGGTGTCTTGTAAGGATTTTCATTCTGCTTTGAGTATGGAGCCTTAACACTACACCTGCAAAGGAGGGTGGGAAGCACTGCATCTGCACATATTAGAATGGCAGAGGGGGAAAGGAGTTAAAGCTAGTTCCTTTAGGTCTCTTAAAACTCTCTTAATCCTGCCCTTACAATCCAGTCATCTCCCAGTTGATATTACAATGCAGTCTCCTGAATGGCTTCACTTCTGAACAGTATCAAAATGGGGATTCAGATTCAACATGAATTTGGGAGAGACACAAATATTTAAACTGGCAGACAGTGACAATAAATATATGTAGTTAGAGTTTTCCTGCCTGGCCCACAGTCAGGACAAATCTCTATCACCCGCCAGGCCCATAGATGTTCAGAACCAACCAAGTAAACACACAGAAACTTATATTGCTTACAAACTGTATGGCCGTGGCAGGCTTCTTGTTATCTACTTCTTCTATCTTAAGTTAACCCATTTCTATAAATCTATACTTTGCCATGTGGCTCGTGGCTTACCAGTACCTTACATCTTGTCATGGCAGTGGCTGGCCATATCTGTCCCTTGAGCCTTCCACCTCCCAGCATTCTCCCCCTCCTTGTCCCACCTACCCTATCCTTCCTGCCTGGCTACTGGCCAATTAGCACTTTATTTATTTTAACCAATCAGAGCAACACATTTGACATACAAAACATCCCACAGCAAATATATCAATAGAGCAGTAAAACAGAATGAGACAGATAGGGTGGGATAGGATTGGAGGAGGTTCACAGGGCAGACAGCTGTCTGAAGATAATGTACCAGGCAACAGGGACAAGAAGTACATGACCTAGAGGTGAGTCATGCTTGGCATGATGGAGGAAGAGGAAAGGAAGCAATGGGAGCCAGATCCATAGGGGCCTTGGAGTTGGGCTGGAAAGTTGGTTTGTACTCTAAGGAAAATGGAAAGGCACCAGCATTTTTTCACATACCCAAACCTGACAACCAGGCAGCTGTGGCTTGGGTGTTATTAGGTAGAGTTAGGTGGCATTCACAACTTTGACCTGTGATAATATTAAGGAGAAATTCCAAAAAAATGGTGGAGTGTGTAGAAAACAGTAGCCTAAGATATGAAGAAAGGCGCTTGTTCTAACTGCACCATTAGATTTCAGGTGAGCCATGAGTGGCTATGAAGAGTTACCAACTAGCTGTTTGAATTGTAGTGTGTGCGTTCCTCACTTGCACATTTCTTCATCCAGAAGCTTTTGATCATTTTTTCAGGAACATTTTTTCAATACAACATTGCTTGGCAATAGGACTGTACAATTTAGAAAATAAAAATGTCCTCCAGTTCAACATGGATACCAGACAAATAACAAAGGTTTTTAAAGGTATAACTAGGTCCACTCATTGTGTGCCATCCTGTATTTTATTTTGCAAACCTAGCATAGAAGAATTTTTTGGTACTTTTTCTGGTCTACACCTCAAAGATTATCCCTAAAGAATTGAAAATAGCTCTTTCAGATATATGCTCATCTACTCAGAACAGTGACTACAAAAGTGAACCTCACAGATCTTTCTGAGGTAAAGCCCATGAGATAAGTCTTTGCCCATGCATACTGCAATGGGAAAATATATGAAAATCCTAAACAAGGCTGAAGATTCTGATTCTGGTTGCTAATCAATATTATTTCCATTACAGAATACTAACAGGTAGGTAAATTTGCATGAATGACTGCTACCCAGTTGACTGGCCAATGGCTTAGGTGACTTTGACATAGAGAGGACTTTCTTGTTCTAGGAAAAACACTGGGATTCCAGCATTTGCTGCTCTATATTCCATCATATCTGACTTGCAAAGATACCCCCATTTGCCTAGACTCATTTGCCTCATCAGTTCACCCTGTACCACCTGGCTACATCCACTGCATGGGATACAGTCTAGACACACGAGCTCAGAGCTGGGTCAGTGGTTTGCTATCATCCATTGTCCAATGACTTGGAGACTTCTGTCTGGTAGACAGTGCCTTACCTAGTTGTTTTAGTTAGAGTAGATCAAGCATTTATGTCATGTCAGTTAGAAACATATGTGCAAATATCCTAACAGTTACCTTAAGAGTAACTCTCTTGTGGAGTTCTAGCTGTCTTTGACAATAGCTCAATTAAGACCATGTCTTAGAGGAAACCAAAAACTCACCTTTCAGACTGAAAAAAAAAAAGTACACAGTTGTAAAACCTTAAGGAACTGCTACTTCCCATTCTTTTCTTCCTCAGGCCTGGACTAAGGGTAGTGTCACACAAGATATTTCTGAAGGAACCTGGGTCTGTGATCCCATGATCTTGGTATTGGTTTTCCTAGCTTAGAGCTATCCAATGCAGGCATAAACCCCCCACAGTGAAGACATCACTGGAAACAGACTTTCTTTTTATTCCTGTTAGAATTTGAACATAAAAAAGGCACATATCCCACTGCTTATACATAATCTGTGGCTCTGTGTATGGTGATAAATGACAATAGGGTGAAATATATACTCATCTCCTTCAATGTACACCCACACATACACCGTGGGGAATACACTGGCAGTACCAATTTAGCAGATATCTGGGCCTGATCTGCCAGCTCATCAGGGTCAGGGCATTATTGCAGCTCATGTATTTTTAAGGAACTGAGCATAGTTCTTTGTTTCTTGAGCACACCTGGCTTGACAGGCCAGGGCTTCCTAATCTGGAAACATCTGAGATGAACTGGAATATGAAGACAGGTGGCCTCCATAATGGAAGCAAATGATCTACTGTGTGTCAGCGTGCTGAAAAGGACTTGCTGTATGTGTAGATGGGTCTATCAGTGATGCATTCAGGAAGAAAAACTTGTCAGATGAAGGAATCAGACTTCTCAGAAACGAGTGAGTAGCCTATGTGGATTTGATTGCCTTGTTTTAATCAAATTCTGGGGGAGAGTTGAAATGGAGGCAGAAACATCACTGCTATATGGTTTGTTACTGTATGTTCTCTGGTGCACAGTATTTCTGGTCTTGAGGGCTCCATAAGGAAACAACAATTGACCCTACAGGTTACAACTGTTTCTTCAATCCCTGGCCTAAAAGCTCATGTCTTACTGGCATCCCAGTTTCTAGCCTCAGCCTCAACTTGTCTTTCAGTGGCTGTTAAGTATGTGCTTCTCATGCATATGTTGTCTTGCTGAGCTCCTGAGAAAAGTTATCAGACATGTAATATTTACATAATATTTTTTTCTTGAAGCTTCATAGCATTTAGCAATCATTTTGACATCTTTAATTTATTATAAATCAATAAGGAATTTTGCATCATGTCTTTAATTACATGACAGAGGTGTGTAATTCTGAGTATTCAAGTGAACAAATCTATTAGTTCTCTTCAAATTTACACAGAGAAATTTCTGTGGCTGCTTGTGGACATGAGGAAGGATTAGGAGAGAAGGCCAGCTCAGATCACAAAATGAAATATAGTGGGCCACCTGTTCCCTGAGAATGCTGTCTTCAAAAGTCAACTCTTCACTTTATCTGGATACTGACTCCTTATTTACTCTCTTGTTATTACTTAATAATTTGTCAGATCATCCAAAATCTGAGTTGCAAGTTTGGCACATGATATCAAGCAATATTTTTTCCTCAACTAATACCATGAAAAATTGGAAGGGCATGAGTGGTTTCAAACCTTTGGAGAGGCTGTGCGTTCAAGAGCAAATGATGTTTATAATCCCAAGTCACTTCTGTTTGATGGTCCAGTGATAGCTTCTTGGGATTATAAACCTCAAGACAGAAGAAAACTGACATGCCAGATACTTTGTGGGTGTTTGGCCTATGTTTCCTATCTCCTTGATATTTTCCAGTGGTAATTAGTTCCATGAAGACATTTTAGATCCAAATTAATTCCCAAGAAAGAATTTGTCACAGTTGTCTGTTGAGAGGTCTCATGTTACTGTGAATCCAATATCTTCTCCAGATTTCTTATGTGTCAGCTACACCTGTTGTTGGGCATGCATTTATTTGGTGAGTAGTTTCTTAGTGACTTATTCCAGTGAGTAAGGGAAATAGAATATGATGAATTAAATGAAGCAGATGTGGGCTGTGGGTTCAGTGGTTTGTGATAAAGGAATGAATCTTTCCCATTTAATAACATCCTTGGCACATGACCAGAGCAGTCATGGATTGTTCTGGGCACTGACTTGATGGTGACTGCTCCAAAGTGCCAGAGGTATGTTCCCAAGATGGATCTGGGCTTTGATGCCACTCCCTACATGGAGAAAACTGACAGCAGAAACCCTGGCTCTATTTCAGGCTTTGAAGAGACAGCAGGTGGTGGTGTGTGGCATTCCATCAAGTAATTTGGTTGTCACCAAAGGGCTTGTTTTCCAGCCACCCTGGCTATGCTTGTCAGCAGCAGGCTCTGTGATCTCTGGGGATGGAGGAGGGAAGCCCCAAGGCTTGCCTTTGTAGCCTTGTGTTTGTGACTAGGGCTCAGAAGGATCAGAACTGGGCTTGCCCTGAATGGCTGGAGCTGGACCAGCGTGGCGAGCGTGGCTGAATCAGGTCTTTGCACTACTGTTGCATTCAGAACTGTCCTCCAGTTTACGGCTTTCACACCCTCCTCCCACTTCTGCAGCCTCCTGTTTGCAAACAGATTTGCTTTTCAAATGGAAACACTAACTTTGTATGCGTTTATGTCAGGGAATGGAGGAGGAAAGCCTTCCTGGTAGAAGGCAGCTGGGGTTGAGTGTTGATGATGAGAACAAGAGTCTCTTGAAGAAAATCTCACATCTCTATCCCACTCCACTTGGTCTGAGGATGAGTCTACTGTCTGGGAGCCTGAAAGACAAGTGCACCAATCCTGATCATCATTATTTTGTCATTTCAAAGATATTATTTCATAGATAAGAATTATCCTCTTTTAAAGGGGAAAGTGGGGGGTAATTGGGACCTCTTGAGTTTTAGCACATATTCTCCTAAGAGGTAATTGTTATGCCCTAAGAAAAAAAGGGAGATCAATTTGCACTTTGGAAACATGAATAAAAACACATTTGCATTGTTCAAGACCTCTTCTCACTGGCTCACATGGTTCCAATGTGATTCCAGTCTTGAGCCAAAGTTTATTGTATTATAACACACTTCTCAAACAAGGAATGTTAGAAAGAGAAGTGAAACAAGTATGATTTCCAAAAGGAAATGAAAAAACTCTGAATCCAAAGCAGAAAGAACAGTCTAACTTCCAGCAGAAGTGTCCTGAGGACAGGTGGGAAAGCAGAGGAGAAAGCATTGAGGCCCCGTGTGCCCTGGATTGGGAATATGTCATTCTCTGGTAGGACTGGGAAGAATGTAGTTGGTGGGGGATGTCATGTGAGTAAAAAGCAAGATGGCTATCAGACCTCTGATGTAGTCAGTCACATGGAGAATCATCCACACCCAAACAGTTGAAAATGTCTTTGTATTGAGTATTCTTCCCTAAGAAGGATGGTACTCCCACTGTACAACAGCTTCTGTTTCTTGCCCCTGCTAACTCCAAACTATCCTTGATGCTCCCTTTACTCCATCTCCATAAGAACACCCCTAACCTGTTCCCTTTGAGCAACTGGCTCTTCTCCTGACTTAATGCTGTTATTGATAATGGTCTTTTTTTATTTATTTAAATTTTTTTTTCATTTTACGTATCAACCACAGTTCCCCTCCCATCATTCCTCCCATTCCCCACCCCAGTTCCCCTCCAGCCCACCGCCCATCCACTCCTCCAAAAGGGTAAGGCCTCCCATGGGGAGTCAACAAGGCCTAGTACATTCAGTTAATGGTCTTAATACCACAAGGGGTTATGATATTCATATTTGAAAAGGCTCTTAATGGCTGCTTTAGAGTAAAGGATAAGGCATTCAATGTATTACGTAAAACCACCAGGGATGGGTTTTGGAATTAGTATCATTTTAAAATTCTTCAGATGCATTTAATGTGGCCATAATCATATAATATAGAATTGAATTATCTTCCAAAGTGCTTAATGAACTTTTTCATCTCTATTTGTTATAGTTGTCATACCTTCAGGAATCTCAGACTCCTTTCCTTCCCTAACTAAACTGCAATTAATCACACTATAAAATTATAATAAAATTTTATTGATTTAAAAGCAATCTGTGACAAGATGGGGGGAAAAGTCATATTGAAGAGAAAATGTGTGTTAAGAAAATTGCCCAGAACTGAGACTTTGTAGAAAATAGTGATTTTGAGCTGAGACTTTTTCAAATCATCTGAACAATAATATAGCAAGCTGGATGTAGAGAGTTGTAAGTTGATCCCATGAAGCCAAAGTTTTACCAACAAAAGAGAAGAAAAAGAATACTTTGTCTACCTAAAGCTTTTAGGGTCTCAAGGTCTTCATGAATAGCATCCTTAACTTTGTGAAAAAGAACAAAGCCATCTGGTCCCAAGAATGTCTTCAACATTTTGACTAGAGCAGCCTATGAGTAGTATTTGAGATTCAGTTCAGAAGTAGTGATAGGAGACAGTATGGCTTTGGTGGAACTCAGAAGGCTTTATAACCCATTTTTGTGGCTTACCAATAATCCATTAATTGTATCTGTGTCTATATGACTTATGGTTAACATGCAGGTATCCTACCACATATATGCATTTGGAATAATAGTAACCATTATCCAGCCATACCTACCTATTCAGGACCTGGAATGTGACCCTCCCAAGCTGATATGTTCTGTACATAAAAAAAAAAAACTACACTACATGAAAAAGAATGTAAAATTATCTCAAGAATTACTTTATTACTTTAAGTTCAAATGATAATACGTCATATAAATTGTACTATTGAATATATTAATGATTTAGTATTAGTATTTACTTCTTATTATTGATAATAATAATAATAATAATAATAATAATAATAATAATAATAGAAAGTTAAAGTTATATTTGTGCTTGGAAGTATATTTCTTTTTTTACTTTGTTCATAGCTCTCTAATCTTTTTTATTAACATTTTTTATTGATTCTTTGGGAATTTCACATCATACACCCTAAACCCTCTTATTTCCCAGTTCCATGTCTGCCCTTCATCCCTATAATCTCCCTCCAAAAAACAAAACAAAACAAAACAAAAAAACACTTCACTCATCAGTCTTTCCCACCTTTCCATCACACATTCATTTGTCATAGTGGCCTTGGAAGCAGAGGTTTGTCCTGCAGTATATCCTTTTGCCTAAACGGCTTTACTTGCAAGTGTTCATGGCAATGAGTTGTTGGTCTGATTCAAGGCCTTTGGCTTCTGGTAGAATACTGAACCCTTACCAAAACTTCTTTCAGCTATCCTACTGTTGTGCTGAGTCATGGAGCTCCTATGGCTATGGTTCCACAGGACCAGTCCCTTCATGCTCTCCAGAAGATCATAGATGGAGTCGATGTTGGAGTGGGCCAACTCAAAGCCTGAATGTGGGCCTAGGTGGTAGCTAAGTTGATTAGTCTGAGCCTCCACCAGGAACACCCCCCACAGGGTAGGGTCAGGGCCAGCTCTCCCACACACACACCATCAGGGCCAGCACTCTCTCCTGAATGTGGGGCCAGTGCTGATGAGGTAGGGAACACTCATCTCACCTGTGGCTGAAAATATATTTCAAACACAGAGAGCATTGATTTAGATATTCATGTGAGTATGTATCTATAAAGGAAAGCTATTAAATGTTCCATTGTTTATCTTTATTTCTGACAGGCCTTACATTACAAAGAGGAATGAAGAAGCAATCCACTTTTAATACTTGTCAGCTTAACATTTGATGAATAAGATACATTTCCTTTCAAAAAAAATACTGCATTGCAGTTTGGAATGGCTATAATCAAGAAAGTATCAGTGAAGAAGATGCAAGGTGTGGTGGGTTACAGAGAGGAGGGGAAGAGACAGAGACAAATAGACAGAGAAAGAAATGGAGACAGACATAGACACACTAACTAGCTGACCCCTGCAAGCCAAAGAGTGGGCAGAGGCTTCAGAGTAGAGTCCACACTTGAACCACACTTTAAATGAAGAGTAGAAATGGATCATCTACTGGAGAATCTGGGAAGAACGTATTCCAAGCAGTGAGTTAAAAATGTAAAGGGACACAAACATGGAGTAGCTTGTCTGACAAATTAAGTTCTTTTGAGAATTCTGTAGCCATAGTGGTACCAAGTGGAGGAAGATGATCCTAGAAGGGCAGATGGAGAAGCTGGACTTAACTGTTTACTGAACAACCTCCTATAGAGTAAGACTGAACAACCTCCTATAGAATAAGACTGAACAACCTCCTATAGAGTAAGATTAGCCTATAGGGTGTCACTTAAGGTTTTTGGACAGAAAATGATATTTGCTTTGATATATTTTTCCAGACACTGACCTGTGGGAGCAGCGCCACTGAAGTAGAGAAGGCACAGACAGAAACCTTCTTACAACTTTAGATTCTTAGTGTCTATAATCCCAAAACTTTGGAGGCTGAGGCAGAAGGGTTGCTGTAAGTCTGAGTCAAGCCAGGGGTACATAGTGAGTTCTAGGGCACATTGAGCTAGTGTGAAACCCTAGCTTGAACAAAATAAGCAACCTAAATTTCCCAAAACTTCAGAAATAGACATAATGGTGAAGAGAAAGCAATATGTTTAGAGAATATTTAGGATGCATAAAGAAAAAGATTTGGAAATTTAAGAAAATTGCTTTTGGGGAAATGGATTGCTAGCATGGAGATGGGGAGGATCTAGAAAGCTTCAGGTAAGGGAATTGATGGAGATAAGAAAGGAAGGTCCATAGTGACTTTGTTTGCAGACCCCCACAGTGCAGGAAGCAGTGTCTGTCAGTGGAAGGACTCCCAAGGTAGTGCACATTAGGGAGGCAGAAACTTTGGGTGCATAAGAGGACAGGACCAAGTACACAGGTTAGGAATATGAGAGCAAGCAGGATGCTCCATGGGAAACGTTCCCTGGGGGAGAAGGGGCAAGGGTTGAGAATCAAGAATTAGGTAAGATAGGCGTAGTGTCACATACCTGTAATTCCAGAAGTTGGGAGTCTGAGGCAGGAAAATACTGATTTTGATGGCCATACAAAAAAAGAAAGTGTGGAGAGGGGGGCAAATTTGAAAAAGTCGCTGGAAAGGTTGCTAAATTCTCAAATTTCTTTTAGTAATAGAAGTAATATAATTAATTCTTTACCTTAACCCGAGTATCTAAGAGGCATCAGCTCTATTTCTGTTGCTATTGACTTTTTCGGAGGAAATGGGAATCCATTTAAATTAGGAAAGTTGGTACTGGCTGAGGGAAGAAGGCTCTGGGCCTTGGATTTTGGGACCCTGGGGCCAGCAGACTCTAGGTGAAATGTGATTCCTGTCTTTCCTTTTCTCCTTCCTTCATCTAACCATTTGTTTTTAACCCAGATGCTCTTGTTTGGACTTCTGTTGGATGTTAAGTGTCTTTCTTATAAAGGGCATTACCAAATTTAAGGCACAAATAAGCACCATTATCAGACCATGTAGCCAGAGAATCCTGGTGCCTCATGGCCTTTTTTATCTTTATCTGTAAAATGTGAGCATTTGCTGAGATTGCTGGGAAGATTCCATTTCTAACCTTCTCTGCTTATGCGGTTCCAAGTTGAACTGATGCCCACTTGCAAGATGTGAAACAGAAGGAGCGAGTGATAGATACAGTGTGTACTCAGCAGCGCAGGCGCTGGTGTTGATGCACTACATATGTATAACATCCCTATGTAACTGCACCAGGCTTCTGCAGGAATGGGACATTTTGCCTGCACAAGCAGCGTATGCTTCTCCTCAGAATATATGCCAAGCACACTTCAGAACTTGCGTTATTTTGCAGCCAAACTACAACACAGCTGGTCTCCTAAATGACTTAAAGTCTCCCTCTCTAAAAGCTGCATTTGTAAGGAAGAGACTGTTGTGGTTCCTCTGTGATAATAGAGATGCAACCTGTAATTATGAATTTATCAGACAATAGGTGACTCTCCACCACAGTCCTTAATGTGTTAATATAATCACACTTTCTCCCACAGAGAATCAAGCCCTGTTTTTAAGAATTTGAATTGCTTGGAGGAAGTTGAACAAGAAGTTGCTTATCTACAGCAAAACATATGTGGTGGCAGGGGAGGAGCATCTCTATGCAGAGATAGAGAGACAGAGACAGAGACAGAAATAGAGAGATATGGAGACAGAGGTGACATAATAAGTTGAATGAATGTATAGCCGATGACTTTTGGGGGATATCAACATAGGACCCACATGAGTTCCCACATTTTAATACATGTATGATAGGGGCTTGCCTAACATTTCAGTCAACTCTGAAGAGCAAGGTACATCATCTAGATTTCTTGCTGGCTATTTTTTTCTAAAAAAAAGAATAGAGGGAGCTTTATGTCTCACCTGTCATTTTCACACCATCCTGATTACATAGTCTTTATCATCCCCATTTTCAAGATGAAAATGTTAAACAGGAAGAAGTCAGTTTTAGCCAACCAGGTCAAGGACTGTTGGAACATTAGAGTAAGGTCTCTCAACCTTGCAGTATGTTCAGACCTTTAATAAAGAAAAAAAAAAAGAAATTAAAATGTTAAATATAAGTGACACATATTGAGCTGACATTTGACTTACATGCCTGGTTCTTCACCTACCTTATAAGTTTAGGAGCTGTTTGTATCTGATAAAGACACTTGATGAACTACACTCACAGAGAAAAAATAAAAAGAGTGAATAAAACCAATCTGGCCCGGTAACTAAGATAGACCCCAACATGCCCATTGCCTATGTAGTACAAGGCTAAGCAGTCCTTTTCCAGGCATTGTTTAGTACTTGCCTTGTATCATCAGGCCATATACTTAAGACATAGTGAAGGGCTGATACACTATATAGGCCCTCTTCTCACCAAGTCAGTGTCTAGTAGGAGGTAGAAGTAAGGAAAAGAGATGATTTGAGTAGTTCTGTCATCCATGTATTGGTTACTACACTAAACCATGTCATCCCCCAGTCCTTTTTTTTTTTGGAAGTCTTGGCTGCTTCTGGGATGAAAGCCTTGAAAAATATGATTGAGACCTAAGTGGGTTAGCCAGGCTAAAATGTCAAATAACTTGAGGGAGGTTAAGAAGACTTCTGCTTGCTACTCATCCTGTCTGCAGAAGATGCCTGAGCTAAGATAATCCTAGAGAGTTGAAAAAATAAGCTAAAAGGAAACTGTGTTTTTAGATGGAAAAGGATGTATGACTGGACTAGAAAAGGAAGCTGAGGGCAGATGTTGTAAGGCCTTGGCTGGGTAAGGGTTTAACTAGCCAGAACTACTTTGCAATCAACCAGGCTGGCTTAGTGATAGGCAAGAGGGCTACAAGACTAGAAGTCTGGAGACCACTCAGCAAATTAAAGACCATGCCTTGCATTACAATATGACATTGAGCATTAAATTACCTGGATGATCTGGGAGAAGATTTAGAGGACCTCAATACTGCTGCTTCTGGAGAAAGAGGCAAGAGGTATTAGGGTTATCTACCTTTCCGGTTCTGAAGTTTAGAAAAACAGTGAGAGAAGGAACATCAGAGGATGAGAAATGGGTATGGGGGATTTTAGACCCTTTGCTGTTAACTGTGAGAAATGAAGGGAAGATTCCCAGGGAACATTGGATATATGAATCAGAGTCCAGATGAGAAATCTACGTCTTCAGCAGATGAACCAAAGCCTTCAGAGAATAGTCAGTACTGTTAAAAGTAGCATACAGAGGACCTCAACAAAGCAGAACATGTAGACTACATTGTAGAGGAAGCTAAAAAGAGCTTCAGTGGCTGGTCACTATGTTGAAACAGAAATATGTGATCCACTATTATGAAGTGGCCAGAATAGGCAAACCCATGGAGTTGGAAGGAATAGGAGTAGCTGCCAGGGCCTGAGGGTCAGGTGAATGAGGAGCAACTCCTGGGGGTGCAACATTCTTTTTGGGGTGACAATTAAACATTGGATGATAGGAAAAGTCAAACAACTTAGAGTTGACAGAAAACCCCTGAACACATCCACTTTGGAAAGGTGACTTGTATGGTATGTGAATGATGCTTCAATCAGTGTATTCTCTTAAAAGGATGCTTCAATCACATGCAGTAATGAAATGTCCCAATGAAGGACAGAAAAGTCAATGAAGATGGGGTAAGGACACAGCAGGAATGTTATAAACTGTTTTCCTTTTTTTTTTTTTTTTTTTTACTGAATTTCCTCTCCTTCAATCATCAGCCTGAATCATCCTTTCTCAGCATTGCTCCTGCCTAGAGGTTTATGTTTACAATTCAATGAATTAAACTAAAACAATAGACAAACATGAGAAGGACATCTCATTTCAAAACCACAAGACTGGAAAAAGTGTTTTCCTCGGTACAGTGAGCACAAAACAACCACAACGTGAAAGGACTCGAGGCAGCCAAGACTTGGAATTACCATCGTTTTTCACATCATCCCTGAGTGAGCAACGCTATCTTTTTTTTTTTCTATTATTTTTCTTAACCACAAAATAACCAGAACTTATTCTTGCAAAAATTGCAATTTAAGTTCTTTTGACTTGAACCCCAAGTGTTTTTCCGTTATAGTATCTGTGGGCTTGGCTTCAGCCTTCCATCTCTCTGGGACCCTGCTGAGCTGCTATCTCCTGACTTGTTCAATTTCCAAAACTCCCCCAGGGAGTAAAATTGGCTAAGTTAAAATGGAAGTGAAGCGTGGAGAAGGAAGCCAAGTCAGTGTAGAGAACAGTATGTGGCAGCATATTCGAGTAACCCAAGTTTGTGTCTCACTCTTAATAATTGGTGAAGTACAAGCATTTGGTCCTCACATCTCATGTGATTAGTTTGCAACATCACTGTTATTTGGTTAGCTTTTCAGATACGCAGGACTCTTGATGCCTGTGTTAAAAACCAGTGGCATGGGGAGTCAGGAGAACATAGCAATGCCAGGCTTGCATAGAGGTTACGTCAGAGCTTTGGAAGATCTGACCACCTTTGCTTGCTTCTGGCACCTACTGTGGGTCTCATCTTTGGGTTGTGAGGACTTTCACATTAGACTTACCAATGAGCTTGTGTGATTTCCTCTCTTGTTGCTGGCTCAAGATCAGGCCAAGCTACATTCTTGTGAAATGAGTATGTGAAGCCTTGATGAAATAAATGTGCTATGGCCTTTAAAACTTCCTAGGAAAGCTACTAGGTACAGGATCAGGACAGAATACAGTTTGTTCCTTTCTGTAATGCTTTGAAGACCAGTAAGGCACTGGCCGTGGTGCTGGTAGTGCCTCATGAGATCAGACCCTGAGTACCTGCCATCCCCAAGTGCTGGCTGGGGCCCAGACAGCCCAATTGCCTTGTTGGTGTTAAACTTTGAAAAAGAAAAGAATGGGATCATGCTAGGCATGTGTAACTATCTGCTATGTGAGTAACCCAGAATGCTAGTTAAAACAGGGTATCACAGGCAGGACCAGAGTCTAGTACAAGGGAGGTAGAAAGCCAATGAACACATCCCCATGAGGATTGCAGGCCAAGTGGCCTACATAGACTCCTTGACCCACTACATCCTCGCTAGTCCCTCTCCACCCTCCAAAGAGTTCCCCTTTCTTCTTTCACATCATATACATGTCATTGCCCCTACTCCCTTTCCCCCTTAAGAGCCCATCCTCATATGATAATTCTATTTTCTGAGAAAATGCCAAACTGGCTTCTATAGCAGTGGTAGCATTTTATAACCCATCAGTCTAAGATGGTTCTGATTTCTCCATAACCTTAATATCAATTATTTCCCAGTTTAAAAAAATACTATGTAGACTTCCTGATGGATATAAACCAGAATGTCATGGTTTTATGCACATTTGTTTTGAGATATGCAAAAATATTTTCTAGTATCACTAAGCTTACAGATTCTTAAGTGTTCTTATTTTAAAGAAATGATATTTGGTTTAGGTTTAGGTTCTCAATCTATGCTAAGGTTATAGTTGAAATGTTCTTTTTTGGAGATAGGGTCTCACTCTGTAGCCTGAGGTGGACTTGAGTAAACTATGTAGCAGGGCTGGCCTAAGATTCATGGCAGTCCCCTGCCTTAGCCTCCCAAAATGGGATTACTGGCATAAGACATCATGTCTGGCTGAATCATTCTTTAAAACATTTTCAACTGAGAAAATCTTTTTTTCTCTGACATACATTCAAGTGCATTCAGAATCAACTCACTGAACCACAGACTTTTGGTACATGCTACTATGTGAGTACAACTGTTCTTGCCTTGCCCCAGACTCCCTTCATCTCTGACCTGGTCTAATATAGCAGCCTGCGGATGCTCATGCCTACCCTCATATTTTCTTCTTGTTCTGCCCACTTGTTGAAGGCAGTAGATTACGTTCACATGGACATTGAGGTCAGACCCTGGTCTGGGTCTCAGCTTTGCCGCACTCTCACTGATGCATTGAAAGGATGCCATATGGATGCTCTAGGAGGCTCTCTGAGCCCTATTTCCTTACTTATAAAATTGGAAAATGGTGCCCATGGGACAGGGCCTTTGTGAAGACAGGGCTTGTCAGTTCTTGATTATCTTGTTCAGGACCACACAAACTCCTCACTAATTGTTACACAGAGTCATACCAGGGTTCCTAAAGGTGTTTTCTATAAATAGAACAAAAAATCCTGTTAGAGAACTTTTTATTGTTTTTAACTTTTTATTGTTTTAAATTTATATATTTTGACAAGGCTCAAACTACTTAGATGTCTGTAGGAACATTTCAGCAGCGTGCACTACCACCTTAGTCTGCTGCCTCAGCCTCCTGAGCCATTGGATGGAAAAGGCCCACTAAGTGTGTGGCCATTCCTCAGTGTGTGCTCTCCTATGTGTGCTAAGTTTCACGTAGGGAATTTGTTCTTGTCTCTCAGGTGCCTTCTCTGTGAGGTGCCTTCTGTGAGACCCCATCTCACATGCTGGGCTGGGTCATGACTAATGAAGAATGGTTCACTTTGTCATGTGGATGTTCTTGTAAGCTCTGCTCTGTCTTGTCACAATTATAGGATGCACTGTAAACAAGCTTGATTAGAAGGTAAATGGTGTTGTAGTGTACATGTAGAATGTCCCCTTCAAACACATGTGTTTGAACACTTGGTCCCCAGGAGGTGGCACTGCTTTGAGAGACTGCAGAATGTTCTAGATATAAGGTCTACCTGACAGATGCAGGAGCGGGCCTTGAAGGTTAGAAGGTAGCCCCACCTCTACTCTTTCCCACTATTTCCTTAGTTTGGGGATGTAATACACTGTGCCCCTGCCTACTGCTGCAGCTGCCATACCCCTCCCCTGCCACAGTGGATTACTTCCTCTGAATTGTTTGCCAAAATAAATCCTTCCTTCTGTAAGTAAGTTCTATCAGGCATTCTCATGGCTGTGACATGAGAAAAGTCAGTAAGACATATGGTTGTTGTTCTGCTTCTACAAGCTTATTAGAGAAACCAGCAGTGTTCCTTTGTTCTCTAACTTGGCATGGTTGTTATGGTTGTATGTAAGACATCTACTCCTTAAAACATGGGTAGCCACTACCCAGTCATGGGAATAAACTCTTAAAAGTGAACTGTGGGTGAATCCTGTTTGCTAGTGTCAGTGCTGAGGATGTTTTATTTATCAGGGACTCTATTGAAAATCCAGTTTGTGTAAGTCACTTAATAGTTCCCTAAGGGAGACAGAGAATTGCATAAGGAACTTCTGCTAATGAGGCTTCTCAAGATAAATGTGTTTGCTTGTCCCGTGGTTTTGAGGAATGCAAAATCCAGTAAGAGAAATGGTATTCTCTGTGCGTTTTCTGAAGAGATTTTAGGAAATTTTGATCTCTCCTGTCGTTGTATTTCTAAAATAGTTCAGCCTTCCAGCTTGGCAGATGGAGCCACTTGTAGTCCTGACTCAGCTCCTGACTTTCTGGTGAAATCTGAAATGAGAGAAAGGAGAGAGATCCTGCTGTATGAAAGAAGTCAAGAGGGAGACCACCATAGGTAACACTCCAGAAGGAGGCTCTCCATGAAAGACTGAGTCTGCTTTGACTGTCTGCTTCCTGACAGAGACTGTTGGTGCATTTTCAGTTGTTAAAGAAAACATATTGATATGCTTCTTCATGGTTTGTAGTCTTCCTCTTATTTAAAGATCAAAGATCTTAATTAAAGCTCCAGAGTCACTGGCACTATTTAAGAGATATTCAGGAAAGAGTGAGGAATGAGGAGAAAAGCTAAAAGCATTCTATGTAAAATAGGTCTCAATGTAGTTCTGAGCCTCTCAACAGTTAAGACAAGGTGGGAAAATAACCGGGGTTGAGCTGGTGCCTTGAAACCCTTTTAAATCACCTAGGTAGGTGAATATTTTTTGTATGTTTCTTTATCAAGAGATTTGTGGCATATATCAGCATCTGCAGTAAGCTTCTGCCTTGCTACGATATTGGAGACAATATTGATGCCATCCTTGAAAGTGAGAATGGGCCTTTGTTTCTGGAAGATGCAGGCTACAACATGATTAATATTTTAAGCTACTTGTTAAACACACACACACACACACACACACACATACATGTGTATGTGTGTGTGTGTGTGTGTGTGTGTGTGTGTATACAGTTCTTTAAGATCATCATCTTCATTGAACAAGGTGTCACTGGGGCTTAGAAAGTTAAGTATATCATCATATGGATATACTTATGTTAATTGTAAATATATATGTTTAAGATTTTATATATATATATATATGTATATATATATATAAAGAGAGAGTGACATATACTATGATAATATACTTATAGTATACATATGGCAGAATCAAATGGAACCAGACACTCAAAGCACCAGAATTCACTTTTTCTGTCATGTCATGTTCCAACAATTATTTTTTGGTGTCTTAGTTCAAGCTACTATAACAAAATACCAGAGAGTGGGTAACTTATAAACAGAAAGTTACTTATCACAGTTCTAAAAGCTAGAGTTCTAAGTCCGAGATACAATTATGGTCAAGTTCTGGTCTCCTATGCTACAGATGGCTAACTTCTAACTACATCCTCATATCACAGAATCCTTTTATCCACAAATTCCGTGGATGATCCTCCACCATAGTGACTTGGTTATATCCCAACAGCCCAATGGACAAATAAATTGGGATTTAGACTCGAAACACATATTTGTGATGGGAGTGCAAACACTAGGTCTGCAATATCCAGATGTCATGGTTACCAGTTAGACAGTACTGTTGATGGATGTGGAAGTCTATGATAATGTGAGCAAAGCTCTGAACTTACAGGGGAAGGAATTGTGTGGACATGTAAGTTAGTAAGTATGCGTTACAAAACTACAAAACTATCAAAATTTAATGTTAGCTTGTTCCCTGGAGTTGGTCCCAATCTCATTTTAGAGTGGATATTGCTAAGCTGTTTTTGATTAAGGGTCAAAAAGATTCCAACTGGGCTGATTGGTGGTTAGTAATAGAGGATTCTTCTCACAGCTACAATTTGTGTGTGTGTAATGAGTGCTGTCTTCAGTGAAGATTTATGACTAGTATTCTCTCTTCCATGAAAATTAGTTTTGAATGAAAACTGTATAAAAAAAAAAGTCTTTGATTGTATTTTTTAGAAGTGGGTGTTTGTATTATATTACCGAAAGTTTAATCATGGTTCTCTCAGAAATGAGTATTTATGCAAAGCTCACTCATCTTCAGGCAGGACCAACCACTGATCAATGGCTACACAATAAAAGCCAGAGATGGAGAGAGTGCAGATTGAAGGTGACTCATAGAAAATGTAGAATTGAAGCTTGATAAATAAAGAAGCATCATGCTGCTGACCCTACCCCATTCCTACTGGGCAGTGTGACCCAGATAGGAATTCTGGTCCAGAGAGGAGGAGAAAGGGCTGACTTGAATGAACCTAAGTTAAGCTAGTATGTGAACTGGTTCGCAGTACATTCTGAAGTCCGATCTTTGCTAAGTCAGAGACTTCCCTCTGGCCTTACCTCCTCTTTGTCTATCCCTCTTGCATTAGAGAAACATTTTCATTAACAAGATTGGAGCTGGTAACTTTACAAAGCATCACACATTTTTTCACAAAAGCTCTTCAAATTCTTGGGGTTATAAGACCTCCCAAGAATGTCATTTCTACATTTTGTGACTTCTTTTTTTCTAATCAGCAAAAATTTCCTTTTGAGGCCAACATCAGGACCTCTCATGAGCCTGGTCCTCCAGGATCCAAGTGGCCCGGGCTTGGACTGTGTTTATGATGCTATGGGCAGAATGCTTTGAGAGATTGTTTCTTCTCTGTTCCTCCCTTCTTATATTTGAATACTCTTTAAAGTGCCTTCAAAGTAGAATGCAGGAGGCCTAGGAGACCTCTCGACGTCTTACGGCCTGTAGGAGTTGCAGTAGTGTCTCCAGAAGTCTACAACTTCACTTTTGCTCAACACATGGGAACTTAGGAGTGAGCTAGGAAACTGCTTTTTTTATTTTATTTTGTTTTGTTTTCTTAGCCTAATGTTTAGCCTCTAGTGAAATACCTTATTCTCTAAAGATTGTTGTGTAGCTCAAACAATTTAATTTTTTTCTTCTAAACTACCTTCCTTTTAACAATAAAGCCATTATCTCTGAGAAAAGTTTAAAACTCTCAGTTAATAAATTGCAGGTGCACCTTGCTGCAGGCTTCTTCTTTCTTTTGAGTTGCTGAAAGGAAGACCCCATGATCAGATTTGTGTGTTTAAATTGCATTTTAACTTACTTAGTTAAAGCCTGCAATTGGTGCCCCATGCTTCCATTGTGATTTAATGAAGCTCTTTGAAAAGTAAAAATATCCTTCAGAACTCCTACTGCTTCCACACCAGCATTCCTCTCTCTGTTTCCCCAAAACATAACTTTCAAAGTCCTTCTTCTGTATATTTCACTTAAATAGATTTATTGGGGACTTCTTGATCATGCATAGAAAAATCACAAAAAATCCCATGAATAATTTAGGATGCTAACTCTAAACAACTAGGTAACTCTTATATGGTTTGTGTTTGGAAAGGCAGAAGTGTTAAATATTGTATGAGATAGACAAGATCTCTTTTCATTAGTAGTGTTTCCTTGGGAAACAGTCACAGCAACAATTGGTAAGAGATATTAGCTTAGTTCTCCAGGATTCATGGAGCATGTAACTGGTATGGCAGTGGCTGATCTTAGGGGAAAGGAGATTTTCCCCTAAGTCAAGTTCAGCAAAGACTGGGTAGGAGAATGTGCCTCATATTTATTCTGAGAGGTGTTACTAAGCTCTTCAACTTCTGGCAGTCTCAGATGACAATCTGAATTCTTTTTTTTTTCTTTAGATCCAGCTTCTCTATTCTTCCCATTGGGATAACAGACGAATGATTGGACTCAGAGGTCAGAGTGAGTCAGAGTGAACTGCCTAAGCAAATATGTTCACACTGTCAAGAGGGTGATGAGAGTGTGTAATTTTGAAATTCTTACACATTGCCAGTGGGATTATGAAGGGTCACCCACATCTGAAGACATGAATTAAAAGTTACCAACCAATCCTGTATTCCTGCTCCACTATAAAAGTATCCATTGCCACATGGCAAAGGTACTTCCACATTTATGGGAAACTTAGAAGCAGTCAAAGGAATTAAACCAAATTTTATTCACATAGACATGGAGGGATTACCAGTATACACTGAGTACCAAGAAAGACAAGCACAAGTGTGCACCTTTTATGATGTGGCTACATTTGTGTACAATAGTCCATATCTGTGAATGTATTTATACATGTATACGTGTAGCTACAAAGAAACAAACCTATTTTTTTTGCCTGGGGAAGATCAGAAGGGACAAGGAAAGAGGATGGTTACTAAGGCTTTACCCTCTACTGAATTAGCCTCCAAAAAAATTTTTTTATAAAAAGTATGCCTTTATGTTTTACTTACCTAATCGGGTGTTAAAACCATGAAGAACATTGTCCCTTTCATGGTGGTCCTGGATAGTTTGGGAGGCCATGAAAAGCTGAAATCTATTGATATATTTTAGAGAAAAGACACATACTTTATAAATTATGGAAACTAGGTCTATTCAGCCATAAAGTTTTCCTTGCTCATCTTGCTTGTCCTAGCCTTTCTTTGTATTTTGCTACTTTTAAAATACTAGCTTTTCTTTAACTCACAGGTACCTCACACACATTAATTATGCAGTTTCTGGTGGGAATAAGTCCACATTTACTTCATGCCTGAATATATTTTTAGGAAAAAAAAACAAGATAATTGTCAAGCAGGAACATGTAAGGATCATAAAAATTACAGGCATGAATGTAAAAAGATGACTAGAACAGCAGGAAGAAGCTGGGTGTCTGCATTTGGTTTAAAGGAAGAACAGCTTGATGTCTTGAGAGCTCATGGATATTATTGAAATATAGAAATGTAGTTTCCAAAACAGCACACCTACATCTAACCTGCCAGCACTCATCCTGTGGTGTCATCATCTGTTTTGAGGAAAACTGCTGTTCTGAGATGTTTCTTTTCCATCAATGTCAAGTCTGGGGCTATGTAGTGATGCTGTATTTAGGTCGTGCTTGCAGATGACAAGGAGTTTGTCTTGAGATAAAGTCAGCCATGTTTTTCAGCCATTTTGAACATGGAAACCATTTGTATTCTATTAGATCTGAAGCTCTTTCTAGTCCTAGTAATTCCACACCAAATTAATTAGTTCTTTGGTTGTGTGAATGTGTGTCTAACTAATATGGAGTAAGGATAGAAAAAAATCAATAGAATCCAACTCTTTGACCTAAATTGATCCAGTATTACAATGTGGAAAATAATGTCCTTTGTGTTAGCTTCATCAAATAAGTTTATTGAACAACCCTTTAATTGGTATATCCAATTGCTTGAAACCAGCATTGACCTTTTTTTCCTCTAGTGTTTGGTTCGTGAGCACATTTCATGAGAACATTTTGTAGGGAGATAATATGGGACCCTCTACATCATTAATATATGCATTGTAGAGGTGGACTTTATGTTATAAGAACTTAGCATGTACTTTCTGTTAATATGTCCTGAACATTAAATTGTCATCTGGGATTGAACCCAGGAGACCCAAAACTGCTTCATTTATTGTCTCCCACAGAAAATTCCTTCTGTTCCATTACACATAGAATCCTTGTATAATTAATATGGATATCAGCATCAAATTTTAAGCATGTCTTTTTAAACCATTTATTTAATTAGTAATAATTCATCTTTGAATATGCATCTAAAACTATCTTGGACATTGATCATTTTATTTAATAAGTATGTATTAATTGCTCAAAGTGAAGAGATACTATGACAAAAGAAGTAATGATGACCTCAAAGGTTAAGGGACAATAGAGAAGAGAGATATATAAGTAAATAAACACAGAGAAGTATAAGCAAAATAATGAGTAGTAAAGATGAGAAATACTCATTTGGGATGAGTTTCATATGACAACCCTCTAAAAATATTTCTGCATTGATATATATGTATGAAAATTTCTTGATAAAATCCATCAGAATTCTACTTCTAAAAACTAAAATATATGAGCAAGCTGGTTACTCAGTAGCTAGCACAAATCAAGGTTCAACATATTAGTTACTGCCTCTCTCTTTCAAGCTCTCAGATTCTCCTTCCATGAAGAGGTAGCTAAACTCTTTGTGTTTGGAACATTGATGCATTCCAGCTGCAGTCTTTTTCTAAGCCATCTTCCACACAGGCAACCTCATTGGTCACTCCTCATGCCCCTAATTGTTGCACTTAATCTTTTTGTGTCTTTGCCATCTCCATCTCATTTTCTTTCAAGTGAAATAATTTGAAGTGCACACAGTGTTCCAAATACAGAAGTACTCTGATTCTCCAAGATCTTGGGATAATGTTTTGTACCTTTTCTGATGGCAATTGACACTTTGTTGGCCATTTGTCTATGTAATAGCATGCAGGGTCAGCATCTTCTGAAATAGTTCATGATGTCATCAGGGGTTCTTTTATAAGTTATGCCCAAGACAAAGTCTATTATGTAGTCAGTAAAATGTAGATGATTTCTTCAGTGACAATGATTCCTTGGACTTGCCATTCTTTGTTGTTTGCAAATTAAAACGTCAGTAGTTTGCTCTGCAAATTACCTCTAGCATCTTGGAAATTCTGCCCTTGTGGTTCATATCAGCAAGAGTTCTTGATATTTGTACCTTTGTAGATTTCATAGTATACTTAGTGCAGATGGTGTTAGAACTCAGTTGAATCCATTTATTTCTCCCCTTATTTCTATGTCTCTGAAACTACATTCTCCCAATATATGAGCCAATTCGCCAGCTTCTTGGCAACTTGAAAATTGTTTGTGGAGTTTTGTAAATTTTATAAATATTTGACTCATATGTAAATAGCTTGTACTCATATGTAAACTGGAAAGAACAAAGTTAAAATGAACATTCATATATCTACTATCAGCTGAAGCAACAGGACATAACAAACTCCCTGGTTGCATTCTTCTTCTTTCCTTTGCAAAGATTGCCTCTATTTAGATTTTAGCATTCTCTTGCATTTCTTTGGATGTCTCTCTCTCTTTCCCTGTCTCTCTCTCTCGTTCTCTCTTATATACACACACACAGAGTTCCCATATATAGTCATATATGTGTATTTCCTAGGCAGTAATAAACAATATCAGTTTTTTTCTTTTAATTACATAGATGCATCATGCTCCATATGTTGTTCTGAAACTTCTTTTTCACAATATTACATTTCTCTTATACTATATATTAATGTATAAAGTGGCCATTGATTTTCAATTCTTTAACATCCCAATATATACATTTGCATTTGTCACTGTATGTGTGGCCAATGATAGTTTGTGGTGGTGGTGGTGGTGATGGTGGTGGTGGTGGTTTATGCCTGTTGTGCATTTTTATCCATTTTATCTGTTATAAACATTCTTAGTTCTTGGCCATTATCAAGAAAATAGAAAATAAACAAATGTTGAGGATAAAGAAGCACTTATATGCACACTGCTGGTGGGAATATAAATTAATCTGCCATGATAGAAGTAAGTTTGGAAATTCTTAAACAAAAAGCAAAACTAAAACTGTAATTCTTAAATGATGCATACTTACCACTTCTATAATATACTCCCCAAAATATCAAAGTTGGCTTACTTTAGAAACACTTGTGAATACTTATTTATTAATGTACTTTTCTAATAGCCTAATTATTATATTACATCAGTCCATGTGCCCACTAGGAGGTGAATAGAAAACAATGTACTATATGAAAACAATACACACAATGGAGTTTTGTTTGAGCATAAGGAAATGTGAACTTACATTATTACAGGAATGCCATGTTGAGAGAAATAATCCAATCACACAAGTATTATGTTTATTTTTTATTTTTGTAAATAAAATCTATTGGTAGAAAATACATGATCATAAAAGGGGAATATGAAATAGTGGGATTAGAAAAGATAATGGAGGCAAATATGATCAATGTATATTTTAGGCCTGTAAGAAAATGTCATAATGAAATGCCTTTGTACAGTTAAAATGTCAGTTTTGTTATTTCATAAAATCCTTAGAAATGAGAATCAATGAAACAAAGAGTTGCTTCTTCAAGAAAATCAAAAAGATAGACAAATCCTTATCCAAACTAACCAAAAGGCAGAGAGAGAATATCCAAATTAACAAAATCAGAAATGAAAAGAGGGACATAACACAGATACTAGGAAAACCAATGAATCATTAGGTCATACTTCAAAAACCTGAACTCCACAAAATTGGAAAATCTAAAAGAAATGGACAATTTTCTAGACAGGTACCACATACCAAAATCAAGACAAGATAAAACAATTTAAGTAGACCTATAACCCCATTAGGAAATAGAAGCAGTCATTAGAAGTCTCCCAACCAAGATATGCCCAGGGCAAAGTGGTTTTAGTCCAGAATTCTAACATAATTTCAATGAAGAGCTAATACCAATACTCTTCAAACTGTTTCACATAATAGAAACAGAAGGAACATTGTCAAACTCTTTCTATGAGGCTACAGTAACCCAAACCACACAAAGATTCAACAAAGAAAGAGAATTACAGACCAATCTCCTTCATGAATATTGATGCAAAAATACTCAATAAAATACTGACAAATGAAATCTAAGAACACATCAAAAACATCATCTATCATGATCAAGTAGACTTCATCCCAGAGATGCAGGGATGGTTCAACATATGAAAATCTGTCAATGTAATCCACCATAGAAACAAACTGAAAGAAAAAAAAAAAAAAACATCATCTCATTAGATACTGAAAAAGCCTTTGAAAAAAATCCAACACCCCTTCATGATAAAGGTCCTGGAGAGATACAAAGAATATACCTAAACATAATAAAAGCAATATATAGCAAACCAACAGCCAACATCAAATTAAATGGAGAGAAACTCAAAGTGATTTCACTAAAATAAGGAACAAGACAAGGCTGTCCACTCTCTATATATCTACTCAATATAGTATCCAAAGTTCTAGATAGAGCAATAAAATAACAAAAGGAGATCAAGATTATACAAATTGGAAAGGAAGAAGTCAAACTTTTGATATTTGTAAATGATATGAGATAGTATATATAAGTGACCCCAAAAAACTCTACCAGAGAACTTCTACAGCTGATGAACAACTTCAGCAATGTGGCTGGATACAAGATTAACTAAAAAAAAAAATCAGTAGCCCTCATATATACAAATGATAAACAGGTTGAGAAAGAAATAAAAACAACAATACCCTTCACAATATCCACAAATAATATAAAATATCTTGGGGTAACTCTAACCAAACAAGGGAAAGACCTGTATGACAAGAACTTTTAAGTCTTTGAAGAAAGAAATTAAAGAAGATATCAGAAAGATCTCCCATGATCTTGGATAGGTAGGATCAACATAGTAAAAATGGTAATCTTACCAAAAGAAATCCAAAGATTCAATGTGATCCCCATCAAAATCCCAACATAATTCTTCACAGACCTCTAAAGAAAAATACTCAACTTCATATGGAAAAACAAAAAACCCAGGATAGCTATAACAATCCTGTATAATAAAGGAACCTCTGGAGGCATCGCCATCCCTGATTCCAAGCTCCACTATAGAACTAAAGTGACAAAAACAACTTGGTATTGGCATAAAAACAGACATATGGATTAATGAAATCAAATTGAAGACCCTGACATAAATCCACACAACTATGAAGACCTGATTTTTGACAATGAAGCCAAAATTGTACAATGGGAAAAAGAAAGCATCTTCAACAAATGGTGCTTTCATAACTGGATGTCAACATGTAGGAGAATGCAAATAGATCCATATCTATTGCTGGGCACAAAACTCAAGTCCAAGTGGATCAAAGACCTCAATATAAATCCACTTACATAGAACCTGATAGAAGAAAAAGTGGGAAATAGCCTTGAATGCATTGGCACAGGAGACAACTTCTTGAATATAACACCAGTAGCATAGACATTGAAATTGAAAATTAATCAATGGTACCTCCTGAAACTGAAAAACTTTTGTAAAGCAAAGGACATGGTAAATAAGACAAAATGGCAGCCTACAGAATGGGAAAATATTTTCACCAACCCTACATCTGACTGAGGGCTGATCTCAAAAATATATAAGAAACTAGACATCAAAATTGCTGTGGATATCTCCCTCTATGCTGTGAATGTGTTGCTCTGATTGGTTAATAAACTAAGTGCTGATTGGCCAGTAGTGAGGCAGGAAGTATAGGTGGGACAAGCAGAGAGAGAATTCTAGGGAGAGGAAGGCTGAGTCAGGAGACACTGCCACCCACCACCATCATGAGAAGCAGATGTAAAGTACCGGTAAGCGACAAGCCATGTGACAAGATATAGATGTATAGAAATGGGTTAATTTAAAATATAAGAACTAGATAGCAAGAAGCCTGCCACAGCCGTACAGTTTGTAAGTAATATAAGTCTCTGTGTGTTAACTTGGATGTGGGACTGGCAGGTGAGAGATTTGTCCTGACCATGGGCCAGGCAGGACCAGGAAAACTTTAGCTACACAAAATACCAAACAATCCAATTAAAAAATGGGCTATAGAGCTAAACAGAGAATTCTCAACAGAAGAATCTCAAATGGCTAAAAGACATTTAAGGAATTGTTCAACATTCTTAGTCTTCAGGTAAATGCAAATCAGTACTACTCTGAGATATCATCTTACACCTGTCAAAATGGCTAAGATCAAAAACAGTGATGACAGCTTATGTTGGAGAGAATATAGAGTAAGGAGAACAGTCTTTCACTACTGGTGGGAGTGTAAACTTGTACAGCCACTTCGGAAATCAGTATGGCAGTTTCTCAGAAAATTGGGAATCAATCTACCTCAAGACCTGGCAAAAGCACTCTTGGGCATATACCCAAAGGATACTCAATCATACTACAAGGATACTTGCTCAACTATGTTCATAGCAGGATTATTCATAATAGCCCAAACCTGGAAACGACCTAGATGCTTCTCAACCAAAGAATAGATAAAGAAAATGTGGTGCATTTACACAATGGAGTATTACTCAGTGATAAAAAACAAACAAACAAACAATGACAACATGCAGGCAAATGGATGAAACTAGAAAAAATCATCCTGAGTGAGGTAACCCAGACCCAGAAAGACAAACATGGTATATACTCATTCATAAGTAGATATTAGATGTAAAGCAAAGGATAACCACACCATAGTCTACAGCCTGAGAGAAGCTAGGTAACAAGGAAGACCCTAAGAAGGATGCATCAATCACCCTGGAAAGGGGAAATAGACGAGATCTCCTGGGAAAATGGGAGGGAGTGGTAAAGAGGAAAGAGTGGGGCATGGGAACATGAAGGATCTGGATGGATGAGTCAGGGGAAGGATGGAGAGGGAGAGCAATAAAAGAGATGTCTTGATAGAGGGGGGCATTATGAGGTTAGGAAGAAACCTAGTGCCATGGAAACCCTCAGGAATCCACAAGGATGACCCCAGTCAAGACTCCAAGCAATGATGGAGAGGGTGCCTTAGCTGTTCTCCTGTAATCAGGTTGGGACTATCCTAATGGTCATCAGAGATACTCTATCCAGTAACTGATGCAAGCAGATGCAGAGATCCAAGCACTGGACCAAGCTCCTGGAGTCAAGTTGAAGAGAGGGAGGAGGGATTATATAAGTAAGTGGGGGTCAAGATCATGTCTGGAAAACCCACAGAGACAGCTGATCGAGCTTGTGGGAGTTCATGGACTCTAGACCAAAAAGCTAGGGCGCCTGCATGTGACCAACCTAGGCCCTCTGTATGTGTGTGATAGTTAGGTAGTTTGGTCTGTTTGTGGGGCCCCTAGCAGTGGGACCAAGATCTGTCCCTGGCACATGAGCTGAATTTTTGGAACCTATTCCCTATGGTGGGATGCCTCTGTTAACCTTTAAACAGGGAGGAGCTTGGTCCTGCCTCAACTAGGTATGACATGCTTTGTTGACTCCCATAGGAGGCCTTACCCTTTCTGAGGAGTGAATTGGGAGGCGAGGTAGAAAGGAGGTGGGGGGAGGGGACAAAATAAGAGGAAGGAGGGGAAATTGTGGTTGGTATGTAAAATAAATTTTAAAAATTAATTAAAAAATACAAAACAAAAAATATTAGAAATGACTTAGAATGAGTAGTTTCATTTCATTGTACTGAAATTGTAGATTAAGGATAACTGATACCTTCATACTGTATACTTAATTAGGGGTCCATTAATGTCTTTCAATAATAGTTGTAGGGTTTTCCTGAAATGGATAGATCTTAAAGTATACTGATCGCTGAAAGCATGGAAACAATAGTATACTATAATTTATATTAGTTAATTTAGCTGCATATAAAATAATAACCTACAGTTGATGAGAGTGTATACAAATATAGGTTCTAACACATTAAACACAATGGGGGATTTCTCTGTAGGATAGTAATGGAAATGAAAGAATGCACTGATGCTGACTTATGGGTTAAGCGTTGAGAGATGTTATTAATTGACCCTCCAGAATGCTAAAATACACAATAAAAGGTTCTGTAACCTTCTAGTAAACATATTTCTGTTTGCATATTCATTGTTGTTACTACTTAAAATTTACTGTTTAAAATTTTTGGTTTTGTGATCTTTTACTCCTAGGATACAAAATACCTTTGCTATTTTTGTATATCGATCTAGTTACCTTTGGGGGATAGGAAATGGTTCGGTGGGTAAAGCTCTTAGCTCATAACATAAAGACCAGGTTACGATCCCCCGCACCTGAGTAGATCCTGGACTAGTATGGCAGCCGGCTCTAACTTCAGCACTAGGCAGGCAGAGACAGGTCGGTGATTCCCAGACTGGCTAAGTCAGGGAGCTCAGGGTTCAGCCAAAGACTCTGCCTCAGTATATAAAGAGAATAATGGAGGCAGACCCTCAATGTAAACCTCTGACCTTCTCACATGCATAGGATCCACCTACACACATGCCAGTGTGCATATACGCCATACCCACCACCTACTACACTCCAGTCCAGAAGAAGCTAGTCACCTTAAAATTTCTGAATATTTTGTCTTTGGGTTCATTTGGGATTTTTATTTCTCTAAGTAGTTATATAGTCTGCAGATGATGATAGGTTTCCTTAGCCACCTTTTTTATTTAAAATTTTTTTATTCATTTCACATACAAACCACAGATCCCCCTCTCATCCCTCCTCCCACTCCCCACCCCCACCTAACGACATCCCCCCACCCACCCCTCCTCCAAAAGGGTAAGTTTTCCCATAGGGGGACAGCAAAGTACATTCAATTGAGGCCAGACCCAGCCCCTCATACAGCACAGTGTTAAAAAGAACTAGAAATAGTGGATAGGTGTGTGTGTTTATGTGTGTGTGCAGTTTTTAAATTCACTTAAATTCCAAGTTTGCCGTTTGTTTGTTTGTTGCATTTCTGTTTCTTTAACGATTTTTGTAGTTTTATCTTATTTTTGTAGAGTTTTGTTCCATAATTTTTTATTTACTCTTTGGGAATTTCACAACATGCACAACAATCCCATTCATTTTCCAGTCCTCCCATATCTGCCTCCTACTCTTTAGCCTCCCTCCCAAGAAAAAAATTAAAAATTAAAAAACACAACAAACCATCTTGCTGACCCCTCTGGGCATGACCTGCTCCTCTAGTTCCACTGTGGATCTTTCCTGCCTCTCCATCAAATTTTTGTTCATCTTAGTGGCACTGGAAGCTGCGTGTGTGGTGCAGTATGCCCCTTTGCCCAAACAGCTTTACTTGTAAAGGTTCATAGCAATGAGTCATTGGTTGGTTCAAGACCTCTGGCTTCTGCTACACCATCAATACTGGACCTTCACCAAGACACTTCTTGGGTATCCTGTTGGTGCCCTCAGTCATGGAGATCCTGCAGCTATGGTTCCACAGGGATGGCCCTTTCACAAGCTCTAGTAGTTCATAGATGGGGTAGGTACATTGTAAGTAAGCCAATTCTAGGCCCTGAATCTGGGACTGAGTGGTAGCTGAGTTAGTCAGCCTACCAGCCCTCTGGTGCCCATGCCACCAGGGACAGCTCTCCCACATTGCCCAGGCAAGAGGTAGAGATAGCTCTTCCATGAAGCCCAAGTTGGCTAAGGTTTTTGATTTCTGATTTAACAAATGTGTATTCCGATTTTTACATCTATTGATATAACTATGTCATTTTTATACTTTATTTCACTAATATGAGCACAAGAATATAATATCTGATATTGTGTCAGTTTAAAAATTCTTGGAAGGGACTTTCTTAAATTATGATGTAATATTATCTTCACACTTTATAGGACTTTCTGCCATTATGTTGTTTTTGTTTTGTTTATTATTATGTGTTTTAATTTTATACATCAGCCATGGGTTCCCCTGTCCTCCCCCCTCCTGCCCCCACCCCCACCTTCCTCCAAGCCCCTCCCCTCCATTCCCATGTCCTCCAGGACCAACACACCCCTGGGGATTCATTTAAACCTGGTGGATTCAGTACAGGCGGCTGAGGAGCCCCCAGCTAGATCAGGCCCTCTGGATAAGTGAGACAATTGAATATATTGATCTGTTTGGGAGGCACCCAGTCTGTGGGACCAGGGTCTGTCCTTAGTGCATGAGCTGGCTGTTTGGAACCTTGGGCTTACACAGGGACACTTTGTTTTGTTTTTTAATTCATGTTCAAGGGTGAGAATGAAATTGTTTCTTCCTTATTTTCCTATGTGGTCTTACTCTCATAAAATAAGTTCTAAAAGAATCCTTATTTCTGATATTTATTAAAGATATTTCAAGACTACTTGACAAAACAGTAAAGAAGTTATGTGACCATGAATAAAGTAGTCATTCTCATTAAAACACTATTCTCCTTAGGAAATAAGAATGATGCTAATGGCGTGTGGTTAAGAGAATTAATTAAAACAATCCACTTATCCACCTGAAGCACAAGGCTTATTGGCTGGCATACTCAATGTATAAAAATAATAGATGTAGTAAAATAATTATCACTTCCTTTTAAATCCATAACTATACAAATACATTTTCCTGTAGAAAACAACTTTCCCCTTTTGAGTTATAGTTAAATGTACATTAATTTTTAAAACCACCAAATGTGAGATGATGAATTCTACAGCATGATTAGTTTTTAAGCATCATGTATTACATCTATAGGAACAAGGACTTGCTCCTTTTAAAAATTCATTTATATGGGTTTAGTGTTAGAGCAACTAGCAACAAGTAGGTCAAAGCACATCCCCTGTAAGCCTTCAAATTAAAATCCTTCACTTAGCAACTTGAGTTTAATGTTGTGGAAAGGATTAGAGAAAATGCATAACTGTGAGACTGCATATGGAGTGCTTCTCAAACCCATTTCAATAAGGAGGGCCATAGGTAGCACCTGAAACCCATTGTTTCACTAAGCAGTTGGTTATACATGATCCCATTCATGTTGGAAGGCAGAAAGCTCAATGGTCTTCAGTTAGGTATACTTATGCCCCCACAGGACATACAGAGTGACTAGTACATAGGGGTTGGCAGTGCTGTTAACATCACACACAGCATGGTAACAGTTATCCAATCCGGAATGTCATCAGTGCTATCTAAAGCCTACTTGTATCAAAAATGATTGTTTAACGTAGATAATTTGGGTTTCTTTTTCCACAACTCCAGGCTTCATCATCAGGCATTTTGCTTCAACTCAGCCTTCAAACATGAATCATTAAAATACACACATGAGCTTGACATAGGTGCTTCAAGAAACTGATGCTAAGAAATACTGATGTGAACAAAAAGTGAGACCATATCAGTAAATTAATTTACTTAGTGTATGCAAAGGCAATAAAGAAAAGAGTGGTGGGAACATCAGGGAGAATATTGGTGCTTAGAGCTGAATGTACAGTAACCAGCCCCTCATAGGCTTGCTGTTCTAGTGGTAACAGCGATTTCTCCAGTCACTGCCTTTTGTAACTATGACTTCTTACCCTGGTTACATCCTCAGCATAGCTGAATGGTTCCTGTCATTATCAAGTGTTTTGTGCTCAGCCAGCCATATCTTTAGGGTCACTTTGCTGGTGAGAATCTGCCATCTTTCTAGGGCAGGCTGCAAACAAGGCAATGCTGTGGGTCAAATTCACACTGCCATCCACAGAATTGTATTTACTGTGATCTGTTATAGGTAGGGTTAGGAAATACCCAGAGAAGACCGAACACAGAGTTTTCTCTGTTCTTTCCAGATTTTTAAGTCAGTGTAGTTTTCTGGTTTTTCTTTCCGGGTGGACCCAAACTCATCTTAGTGGTTTTTCTTTCTTTAATGCTTGTTAGCCAATCCTTATATTTCACTTGGGATTTTCCAGGAGTTGTTCTAAATACTTGAAATATATCCCTTAATTTTTATGACAACCAGAAGGTCAGTACAATTATAGTTCCTATCTTAAGGTAAGGAAGCTGAGGCAGGGTGGAGGGTAGAGAGTAGGGATTAAATAATAGTATGATAGGCCTATGTTCACAGGACTGATAGAACTGAAGACTTGAATTGGGGCACTTTGGTTCTAGAATCTATGTCTCTGCTACTTAATTCCCACAAAACGCTGTGGTCATCAATTTATAAGACATTGATGTCCTGTGGAGTCATTGTTTAGAGAACTCTACTTTCAAGTGAATGCCTTGCTTTACTGTTTTGAGTTTATTTATACAAATGTTCCAAGAATCTTATTGACATTGACTCAGACCCTGCCATGCCCATGTTCCATATAACCATGCCCCACCCCCACCGCCACTGACAAGTGAAGTATCATTTTCTTGAGAATAAGGAAGAGACAAGGAGAGAGATAAGAGATACTATATGTAAATAGATCCATTTCTGGATATATCATTGAAATATAGCTCAACAAATTACTGCCTTTGGGTTATTCATAAGAATTTTAAAATTTTTACTTTCTCTTCTATTCAGTTGCATTATCTATAGGATGAAGGTAGGGAGGTGTGAGTGTTACCAAGTCACACCTAAGTATATCTAATCAAAGAGAAGCATCATTTCATTTTTCTGCTTGATATTATCAGTGCCTTACTATTTGAATATAAAACTATTATGGAGCCAGTATAATGGAGAGTCTTTTGATTTCCATATCTAGGAGAGTTTGGGATTTCTACCATAAGTTAATGATATTGTTTTAGGCCATCTTATTATTATACTCTCTGGAAACCCTGTTGATAATTTTTATACAGCTTCCATTTGTGTGTGTTCACTGTTTCTACCTATTTTGATTACCATTTGATAGTTTGAATTTTTTAATATTTATGATGTCTCTTTAGTGAGCTCCTAAAGTTTCAAGGTTCAAAGAAGTCACAGTTTTCAGAACTTCCATGTGGAGTGGCTTCCCACAGTACTCCTGACAGAGCTAAAGAGAGGAGTGAGTTTGTAAAGAACTGACATTCAGGATGGTGTTGCTGATAGCAAAGGCAATTAGTGCCATAGGTCATGACCATTGGCCCATCAGCAGACTGCACATGGCCTGGAAATGTCACATGTTGTTTATTTGTTTATATCCTTTTATCAAGCTGAATAAATGTTAGACAGAAATTTCAACCATAGCAGAGCTTTAATGATCTGGAGGTCACTTATCCGATATCTGTGAACATTTAAAATATACCTCCTAATCTAATAATAAAAGGCCTTGGAGCAACCAAAATAAATGTTAGAAACACAAAATGCTAAGTTTATATATTTATTCACCAAAAGGGCTAAAGTGTATTTTTCCTTATGTTGGAATAGTTCTAATTGTTCTGAGAATAAGAGAGCCGGATCCTAACACAATAACAGAGGAAAGAGGGAATTCCAAGCTTCATAAAAAAAGCAAAACGTTTCTAGTTGACAGTTTAAAAAATGAACCAAACTCCAAGAGTCAGGAAAATGAAAAGGGCAATGTGCCTTAGAGCTGTGAAGATAAGGTACCAGCTGTATTGAGGGCACAGTATAATTACTTAACTTGATTACAGTGAGCCTAAGTAATAAACAATAGCTAAATTATCTTCAATATAGGCTATTTAATAAGGCAAATGTTTATAATCCATTTTAGAAGAGATTAACCCATTTTTCCCATTGAGAAAGCATAGAAGACAGTGCCCAACTGTGTAGCAATGCTATATATTAAAAGCTGGAAAAGGAGGTAGGCTTTGGTGTCCACAACAGTAGTTGTCAAATTGTTCACTTCTTTATTGATTCACAGGACATGGACCCCAGACTCTTGGAATGATGAAGTGTAAACATAACATAAGTTTGCCCACTTGGCTGATTTTGGAACTCACGGGCAGTGCTCAGCCACTTGCACACAAAAACAGGGTGCTCTTTATATAAAACTCTTTATAATTACCCCTTATCTTCTGTATTCAAGACTAACTCCTATAGTACCCTTGCCTTGACACTTCATCTAGGGCCTGCTGTAAGACAACTCAAAGATCTGTTCCATAAAAGACAGTCATTGTGTGGAATCAGGTTATCACACATACTGTAGTGGTGACTGCAGAGGGCCCAGTGTGCCTAAAGTGAATTTGAAGCTTTTGTGGTTAACTGCTTTGAAAATGAAATTTTTAGTCAGGAAAACTAAGTTTGGACTCAGAGTAATGAGATTTTAGTGATATTTTGCTCTAATTCCTGGGATGCTAATGTGGTCCAAGTGAGGACCAGGAAGTTATCTCAGACTCAATGTAGACAGGTAAGTGACACTAATTATTCTACTGTGGGAGACATGAGCTTATTAAAATGCTAAATTTCCTTAACAGTTTCTCAAGTTGAAAAAAATCTGCATTTTTATTTGCTTTCTGAAAAAAATATCAAAGACTTAAAAAGTATTTCTCATTTTGCTGAGTTGCTTACTATTTTGATAGCAATAGGAAAATTAAAATGTCTCACTTTGTAATCTAGCCACACTCTCTACTCACTGGTAACACTGGTCCAATTGCTGTTTGCTGACCATTAGCTGTATTCACAGTGTAGGACATCTACCAGAGATAGGGGAATAAATACAGAAATAATCCCCTCTCCTCTATTTTACTGAGCTGGACAAACAAAGTGTATAAATACATAAGGATTTGCACCTGTGTTCTGCCATGTATTGAAGGTGGTAAGAGAAAGACTAAGGACTGCTTCAGCTAGGACTGCTACAATCAAGGCTGATTCTTTGAGCATGGAGGGAACCAGCCACCTCAAAGATAGCAGAGAAGCAGTTGAAGAGTAAGACTTGAGCAGTTCTGGAAAGAGCCAGCAGAAGAGGAGGGTAAGATAGAGAGAAGCATCAGAACTCTGCACACCTTGTCTGTTTGAGTGAGTGAATAAGGTCCAGTGCAAGTAGCTAGGTGTACTATAAGGATAGTACTGGTAATTGAGGTAGAGATGAAAGCAATTGGAAACCTACATAGGTGCTTTTAGAATATGGTAAGTGGATTGGATTTATCCTATAAAATGAGACATTATTAAATAGTTTTTAATAGAGGAATAATATGGTTTCCAGTATGTAGCTGGAAGGTTTCCTGTGTCCTGGCTGGCCAGTGGTCAGGACGAATCTCTCCCACTCACGTTCCCCAAGTAAACACACAGAGGCTTATATTAATTATAACTGCTTGGCCGTTATATTACTGACTAGATCTTACACTTAAACTAACTCATAATTCTTATCTATGTTTAGCCATGTGGCTTGGTACCTTTTCTCAGTTCTGCCTTGCCATCTTGCTTCCTCTGTGTCTGGCTGGTGACTCCTGACTCTGCCTTCCTCTTCCCAGAATTCTCCTCATCTACTCATTCCTCCTATACTTCCTGCCTGGCTACTAGCCAATCAGCATTTTATTAAACCAGTGTACAAAAGCATCATCCCACAGCACAAATATTTTAAAGTGATCCCATTTATTCACTCAGATAGTGGGCTGGAAGGGAGAAGAATAGAAGCCAGAAATGTGTTCAAGAAGAAGATGGGGTGCTCAGAGCAAAGGTGGTAAAAATTTGGGATACAGGATCAGCAGTATGTTTGCCCTGAAGTGGGGAGAGGTGGATCTTCTGGAGATGGTAGTTTGGCAACAGCCGATGGATTGGGTAGGGGAAATAAAGTTGAAGGAGAAACCAAAGATAAATCTTAGTTTCATTGTTTGAACCAGGCAAATGACAGTATATTCAGAGATTAATAAGACAAAAACTTGCAATACTTGTTTTTGACATATTTGTGTTGAAATGCCCATTAGCTTTCTAAATACAGAACATCTGATTTTTCCCCATCTAGAGCCTTCTAGAGGATGGAGCTTGGGTACATTGGCCCCCAAATTTAGTAAGAATCACTAAATTACAGGAAACATACCCCTCAATTTTATCTTACTTTGCATCAAGAATAAATGCATTACCACAAACATGATGTAATTTTGTGCAAACACATACCTGGAAAGTCCTTTGAAATTCAAAGAAGGAGTTTAATGACCATTTTTCTGCTGAAAGTTAAAAATAATTCATCCTTATCTGTTATCAGAACACTGTGTTTTTCCTTAAGACCCCTTGAGAGGATTTCTTTTGAACCTTTACTTAAAGTTCCAGGTGTGGCTTTAGTGTATTATAGAGTCCTAAGGATAGTGAAGAGAATCACTCAGGAGTTTGCCTACCCATAACATTTATTTTCTGCATTGGAAAGTTTTAAAATTAGATCAAGGAACTTCCACAGCCTGGAAAAATTCCTTTACTTACTATTGGCTTCAGAAACATTCAGGTCTCCTGGTGGTCTTATTCAAATTATCCTCTCACAAATGAATAGGAAAAAGATTGGGGCAACAGGTTTGCTTTTTAAATTGAAGATGGAACAATTGGAAGCTTTAGAATAGATACCACCATCTCTTTGTCTGAGTAGATTTGGTTTGGGAAAAGATGATGTATTTGTATCCCTCTCTGGAACTGCTATAGCAAAGCCCGAGACTTCAGACCATGGGAGGTGGCCTAAACTACAACCATTTATATTATCAAAGTTGGTGGTGATACATGACTATCATCCCGATGCTTGGAAGGCAGAGGACTAAGAACTCAAGGTCAACTTCAGCTACAGTGAGTTTGAGGTCAGCCTGAGTTACATGTAACTCTGAAGAAAAAAAAAAAAACATATCCCCAAAGTGTTAGATTTCTCTGAGTCCCTCTCTTGACAAATAGCCACCCTCTCCTTTTGTTTCCACAGGGTCTCCCCACTATGACTACCTCTCTTTTAATCTGCTCCTCTTATAAGGAAACCAGTCATACTGGATTAGGACTCATTCATATTATCTCATTTTACTCCATTATTTTTTATTCATTTGTTTTCAAGAGAGGATATCTTTATAAAGCCCAAAGCTTAGCTGCCCTTTTAAAAGCTATATCCCCAAGTAGTCCATGTTGAGGTGTTTGGAATTAGGTCTTCAACATTATAAAATTTGGAGATGAAAGTTTATAGTATGTCTAATTTAATTTCTGAAAAAGTTCACTGTTTATAAACTTAAAACCTACTGTTTCCTTAGAATTTTAATACTATTACCAGTTCTTATCATTCTTTTCCTTGCTACCTTATAGAAAGCAAGTTCTACAGTACCCTATAGTCTTACTCAACTGGCTGATAATCTGACAACACATTTTGTTCTGACACAACAGTCTATAGTCACACAATGTAGCCCTGGCTGCCATACACCTCACTGTGTAGACCAGGCTTGCCTAGATTGCACAGAGATTCACCTGTGTCTGCCTCTCAAGTGCTGAGGTTAGAGGAGTGATCCACTACAGTCAGTCAGTTGGTTGCAGTCTTTTGATGCCATTGCATTGTACTCTGCACCACAATTCTCCAGTCATACCCTAACCCTGGTTATAATGGAGAAGTGTGGTTAAGGCTGCATTTAATAAATGATGGTATTTATCCTGGTATGCAGAAGCAAATGCGAAGGAAAAATATATGAAAGTGCAGACAAACTATATTTCATATACACTGTCTAGAAAGATAAGCTTTTGCTCATTCCTCAGAGCATGCTATATTCTGATGCTGTACTTAATTGGTTTAAATTTTTGTGACTTTATTATTTTCACACAGAAAATACTATGACTTATTTTAGCCAGTGACTATTAGAATGAATGAAAGAGAATAAGAACAACTAGATATAAAAGGACCAGCATTGTTCACATCATATGGAGCTGCATATCTTTGCTGTTCTGTTGGAAAGGTCTTCTATGCAAAGGAACTTCCCATTAATAACCCATGCTCATCTCAATAGTGCTGTCCTCTGAGCAGTGTTGAGCTCTTAGGATCCTTAGGTCAATTATATTTGACAGTGCTCTCTGCCCAGGGCAAACATCTCTTTGAGTTCCCTGTGGGACATCAGGGACATTGGAATACCAGGTATCTTCTGAATCTGTTCATCTGTACTTAGGCTGATTCTACAACTTGGCTGTTGTGAACAACATCATAGTGAACTTCAATTTTCAGATATTTCTGTTATATATTGACGTGTGTGTGTGTGTGTGTGTGTGTGTGTGTGTGTAATATATTACATATATTTGAACAATATATATTTCAAATGACTAGGAGACTCACTAACGCTTCTGTCTCTAGCCTTAGGTATCTGTACTCAAGTGAAGCCTGGATCTTGACTTTCACTGCAGAACAGGACTTCAGGATGGGACAGTATGAAGTAGAGTTGGGGTTTATTAAGAATGGAATAGAACATACTTCAGATTTAAGCATGGGTGGTGAGAGAGAGTCACCTCAGTGTCAATATGGATTTTGCTTTTTGAAACTGCATTTCTCAAAGGATGTGATTTGCAACCAGGTTTAGAGATAAAGCAGAGTTTAAATTGATTGAAAGTGTGTTCTGGTTTTTACCAATTTATCTTAAAGAAATTTCTTTTGCAAATGACTGCAACATGGTTATGATGTGCATTATTTTGGTTTGGGTATGAGAGAGAAGTGTTAATAGAGCTAAACTCAAAGGTTACATACATGATGTTAAACATGTTGCATTTGCTGTTTAAACATTTTTTTTTTTTTTTTGAGATACTGCTCAGGAAAGTTAAATATTGTCTCTGCAGGCAAGCTTTATAATGTTTTCTCCCCAAGTTGTGTCAAAATTCTTAAACCCTCAGCCAACTAAAAATTAAAACAGATTCCAGGGTAAGGAACCATTTTACTTTCTGTTTTTGTTTGTTTGTTTTCTCTTTCTATAATGCCTCAGTTGTATTTGTAGTTGAGACTTTGCGTTGATTTCCATGGAGGTAGCATTGAGTACATTCTCACCAATGTATAGACACATCCAGGCACACAAACAAACACACACACAGAAAGAGAGAGAGAGAGAGAGAGAGAGAGAGAGAGAGAGAGAGAGAGAGAGAGAGAGACAGAGAGACAGAGAGACAGAGAGACAGAGAGAGAGACAGAGAGAGAGACAGAGAGAGAGACAGAGAGAGAGAGAGGGAGGAAGAGGGAGAGAGGGAGAAGATTGGAGGGAAGGCGGGAAAAGGGGAGGAAAAATGAGCACACTCTCAACAGCATTTTTTGTTGTTTCTTAATCATAGCCCTCCTGCCCAGAGGGAGATGTTGTTTTGATTTGCAGTTCCTTTATGGCTAAAGATGTCAAGTATTTTTTCATATATTTATTGACCTTCATGTTTTGCACATTATCTATTTAGTTTGTTTGCCCATTTATTGAATAGGTTGGCTACTCCTTAGATGTTTAATTGTTTAAGTTCTTCATATATCATATAGATGAAGACCTGGCCTTCTCAGACAACACTTTTGTATTCTGGAGACTGTCTCTTACTGTGGTAGTTGTTCCTTCTGCTGTTCAGAATCTTATCATTTCATGTACTTACATAGTTCTTGCTGGTATTTTAAACTATTAGAATCCATTTTGGAAAAGCCCTTTCTTGTATTTCTGTTTTGAAGTAGTTTTCCTATTTTTTCTTCAGTATCTTCAAAATTTCATATCTTAAGATTTGAGATTTTTGATCCATTTAGGACTGATTTTTACAGGTTGAGAGGGATCTAGTATCTGTTATATGCATATTTAATATTGCCTACACCACTCTTTAAAGGGGTTGCTTTTATTTTCTCCTTAACATAAAGATTTTAGTACCTCCAGCAAGAATCAGATGACTAGGGCTGTGTGGGTTAGTTTCTGGGTTCTCTGTTCTATTCCATTGTTCTGCGCGTGTGTTTTTGTGCCAACATGATGCTGTTTTTGTTGTTACTGTTCTGTGATATGATTTGAAATCAGACATTGTGATACTCTCAGCACTGTTTTTCTTTTAATTTCTGTGAAAATGCTATTGGGATTTGAGGAAGACTGCACTGAATCTGTAGCTTGTTTTTTGGCAATATGGCCATTTTCACAATATTCTGTCCACCTGTGAATTTGAGAAGTCTTTCCATCTTATAGTACCTTCAATTTCTATCCCCAGTGTTTTATACTTTTCATTGCAGAGGTATTGGATCACTCTGATTTAGTTCATTCCTAGATATTTTTATTTGGGGGGGCATATTGAAAATGAGATTTTACTGACCAATTTCTAACCATGTTTCTTACCATTGTAGGAAAAGCTACTGTTTGCTGTATATTGAATATATACACGGGTACTTTCCCTAGAACTTTGGTCAAACCTGACAGTTTCCTTATATGACTTTAAAGTTTAGAATCATATGCTATGCTAGCAAAGACAATCTGGACTCCTTTTTATTTATATCCCTTGTATTTGTTTTCCTTATCTTATTGCTCTGACTTATACTTTAACCACTATATTGAATAAGACTTTAAAAAGTAGAAACCCTTGTTGCATTCATAAATTTAAGAGAAATGCTCTTAGTTCTTGTCCATCTAGTACAATATGAGCTGTTATTTTGTTCTATATTGCCTTGATTTTGTTGAAATATGAGACATAAAATATTAATTTGTTAATGACATTTATCATGAAAGAATGTTTACATTCACTGACACATGCTTTTTGCATATGTTGAGATGATCCTATGACTTCTGTCTATGATTCTGTTTATGTCATGTGCAACCATTACTGATTTCTGCTGTTGAACCATCCTTGCCACCAAATTGATAGTTATGATATTTGTAATGTGTTGTTTCATTGTATTTACAAGTATTTTATTGATGAATAAAATCACCCAAAGAAGAAGAAAAAAAAAAGAAAGAAAAAAATCACCCAAAGAAATTGTTCTGTATTTTTGTTTTTGTTGTACTTACTCAGCTTTGGTATCCAAGTAATATTGGCATTATAGAATGAATCAAGACTGTTTTATGGAATAGTTTGAGGCTTGTTGGTTTTGCCTTAATGTAGATGTATCCTGCTTGTTAAATAAGAAACACAGAACCGATTGCAGAGTTAAAAACCACGAGGTCAGAGCAAAAGCAGAAAACCTTACCCTTCACTGCTTCTGCGGTTCCTCCTCTCTGCAAGAGACCTACTTCTGTGCGTCCTGTCTATTTAAAGACTTTCTGTTCTGTTTTCTCATTGGTTGTAAACCCAGCCACATGACCTCCTTGTCACTGCCTGTTTGTACAGACCTCCAGGTCTTCTATGGTTGGTATTGAGATTAAAGGCGTGTGTCTGCCATGCTGGCTGTGTCCTTGAACACACAGAGATCCGCCTAGCTCTGACTCCCAAGTGCTGGGATTAAAGGCGTGCCCCACTACTGCTCGGCTTCTGCTTTGGCTTGCTCTGACCTCAAGGCAATTTTATTGACATACAAATAAAATCACATTTCAATACAAATAAAATATCACTATATTTCCCCTTTTCTATTTTAATAAAAAGAAAAAAAGGAAAAAGTTATAACTAATAAAAGAAAAACTATATACAAAAGTATAATAACTATATATACCATATATACAAACAATAAATACCTAAACAATGTCTAGTCCATTTGTATTTGACAAATTCAGAGAAAATAATTCCATTATCTATCCTATTTTGGTAAGTCCAGAATGTACCTGATTCACTTTTTATCCTAACTTATATAGCTAACGGAACTGTCTTATAATGTGGTGGATTTAGCCTTTGGTAGTTTAAAAAAAAAATAAGTTTCTGGGCTATGCACTGCTTTGATAGAACTGCTTCTGATAGCTGATGGTACACATGGCTCCAGACCCAGAGCTGGTGGTAAACTGTACCACCGCCATGTTGGGAAGCAGAGGTGGGCAGAGCCAGCAGCCACAGCAGCGTTTCAGTCTTACAAAGATGGATATTACACAGAGAATCTGGTTTATGTTGTCTTTGGGATTTTTAACTGCAGAAAAAGATTTGATCGTAAAAGCTGTTGAGTTAAATAAATATGTAAATTTTAAAGGTAACTTGACTTCAAAATTTGGATATAAGGATACATTGCTTTGGAAAGGAGTCTCTGCTTTTGTTTCCACAGAAAGCCAGAGGCTGTGGATTTGTTCCAGATTAAGATACATCAGGTTTGATCAGCCAAGACCACCTGAAAGGTCTCCGATGACACCATGGCTCAGATGATCCAACATCCAGAATGGTTTCAAGGCAATTGGCTCAGAGGTTCACCCTAATGGACTACTCCATAATCCTAAAATTTTCTTTGTGTCCCCATAAGATGCAGCGCCCCCCTCCAGCAGGAAGTAGTAAGAAAAACTACGCCCACATTCCCAAAATTATCAAGCTGGCTTTGGAGATGGAATTGGCTCACTCCTTCTCTAAACCCAGACATATTGCTAAAAGAAAAGGTTAAGAGATTCTTGTGTCCCAAATGAGAAGAGCCCTCTGGTGTGGGACAGAGAAAAACCAATATTTTTCTTTAAAGCAGGTTGATTATAAATGTGATCTCTTTCTAAAGAAGAAAAGGGGATATGATATAGATATAATAGAATGAAAGGGTAGATTAAGGAAGGAACTTACTTCTAAAGAGCAACAACTTGTTTAAAATGTTTTACATTGTTATAGATTTTAGTCTATTGATACAAACTTAAAGTTAATTTTGTTATACTTTGTATATATTTCTACTCCTCTTTAAGGTATTGTGTTTATATAGCTCATTTAAAATTGTAATGGATAATTAAAAATAGATTAATAATTAATCATCTGTGATAATCATACTCATAGCCATGTTAGTTAAGTCTTCTAGGTATACATAGAGATATTTCAGATAGATAGGTAATCTTCAAATACTTCAAAGACCTTCAGAATATGGCATTTAAAATATTTTTAAAATGTAGACTTTCTGGACAGTGAGACATGTCTGCTCCTGGTAGCACCGACTTACTTCAGAGACGAGGATGGGCATTGAAAACAAATTCATATCTTATCTTCACCTTGTCAAAAATAGCCATTTTGGCAACAAACTGTTCTTGCCTGGACTGCTTGATCAACTGGACATGCAGGACCCATAGAAAGGTGACCACTGAACTTTGCTTGACAAAATGGTCCTTCAGGTTCCTGCTTCACAGAGGAAACTGCCAGACATTCTACAGGACACTGAGAAAAGTGACCAAGAGACTCTAGCCCTGTGGGCTGAAGACAAATGCCCCAACTTTACAAAGGAACATTAGGTGACTGTCCAGGCTGCCAGCTGTCTCTGTCTACTCTTGCAAGACTCCTGAAAAATGCTTACATCCTTCTCCCAGTTCTCAGGTAATATTATATCCTTCTGAGGTCTTTGATGTGGTTGAAGACTAGATAGTTATAATTTCCTCAGTTATGGTACAAGATAAGTTAGATATGAAACTTTAAACTCACAAATATAAGATAGATAGGATATCTTCTTTAATATTGTACCTGTAATTCTTGCTTGATAATTGTTTTGTTATATGTAATTTTACTATGTAAAAGTTAAAACCTTCCTTAAAAAAAAAAAAAAGAAAAGGGGAAGTGCTGTGGATATCGCTCTGTGTAAATAAAGTTCTGATTGGCCAGTGGCCAGGCAGGAAGTATAGGCAGGACAAGAGAGAAGAGAATTCTGGGAAGTAGAAGGCTGGGGAGACACCGCCAGCCGCCGCCATGAAAAGCAACATGAAAGACACTGGTAAGCCACAAGCCATGTGGCAAAGTATAGACTAACAGAAATGGGTTAATTTAAGATAGAAGAAGCAGATAACAAGAAGCCTGCCACTGCCTTACAGTTTCTAAACAATGTAAGTTTCTGTGTGCTTTCTTGGTTGGGTCTGAGCGACTGTGGGACTGGCGGGTAAGAGAGATTTGTCCTGACTGTGGGCCAGGCAGGAAAACTCTAACTACACCTTAAGACTTCTTTAAAGTTTGGTAGAATTTACCAGTAAATCTATTATGTCTTGAGCTTTTTTGCTTTGGGAGAATATTACTGTTTTAACTCTCCTTTGATTAATCTGGCAAAGAATTTGACAATCTTTCTTATCTTTTCAAAAATAAATTCTGTTACAATAAGTCTTTTTATTATTCTTTCAGTCTCTACCGCCTTACCTTCTGTTCTGATTTTTATGATTCCTTTCTACCTAATTTTTGTATTTAGCTTGTTCTTCTTTCTCTAAGGGGTATCATTAGGTTATTGGCTTGAGAGTTCATTAATATTTTTTAATGTAGATACTCAAAGATGTAACTTCTTTCTTAGAATTGTATTGTTGTATCCCAAAGGTAAAGCTATGTCATGTCCTCTTCTCATTTGATAATAGGAATTTTTAAATTTTCTACTTGTTTTTTCTGCTGATCATTCTTTCTCAGGCATTTGTATAGAATCTGCAGCTTCTGTGCTACTGATACCTAATTTTATTTCATTATGATTTGATATAATGTGTTATTATTATTTTCCTCTGTATTTGTTAAGGCAACATAATTCTTTGGGGGATTTTTCATCATAGTCTGGGTTCAGGTTCCTGCTGCTTATTTTGTCATTGTTCCCAGTGTCTTTAGGTAGCTAATTCACCATTGATAGGTACCCTATTAATAGGTTGCCTCTTTCTGGGCAGCAGAAACCTGCCTGTCTACTAATGTGGAGGTGAATTCCCATCCTAACAGTTTGTTTTGAAATGAAATCTGAGTTTCATGACTGCTTTCTGTTCTTCTCTTTGCTGGAACTAAGCAACATTTAATTAGAAAAAGCACAAAAGAACATAGATTGAATATATCTTCTCCAGAAGATGTTTGCAGGTATTTTGGACTTTTAACAGATTTTGGAAGATAGATGGATATATATATATATATATATATATATATATATATATATATATGTTTATAGACAAAGATACATAAATAGATATATGTAGATATCCTATCTTAGGAATGGGAAAAATATAAACACAACATTTATTCATGTTTCTACATGTTTTATATGTGTAACCTGGAGGTAATTTAAGATATTATTTTAATATTTTCATATGTAAAGCTGCCTGTGTACTTGTATCATCAGAACAGAAAGGCATCACTGTCTTTATCACTATGCCCATGATCTTTTGCATTATTAGGTAAAAGATATGTATCAGCTTAAAGGAGCTGTGAGTGTTAGTGCCCTTTGGGTTTATGGAATCAACTGTGCATTTTACATCTGTGTTTCCACTGCAACCCATATCAATGATGGTAAATTAGGCATGGAGTTTCCCACATGCAATATTGATAACAATGTTCAAAATGTTTTAGATTCAGGAGCACTTCAGAATTTTGGATTTTTTGAGTTCTAGATGCTCATCCCATGTTTTTTACTGAGGCAAGGTGGTCTCCCAATGAAAAAACGTACTCCTTACCCAAGAACAGAACTCTGAAGGGTTTAGGAGTCCAGTCTCTGATTCATGTTTCCCAGTGAGTTATAAAGCATGCTGGCAGGGGCAGCTAGTATAACTTCCTTGAGAAATGGATATTCCTGAAGAAGGGAACAAAAGCATATCTTTGAATGAGAGCTGTTACAGGGCTGTGTGCAGAGGAAATACTCCAGTTGTGTGTGAGTTAGAAGCATGAGAATGGTTCAAATGACGACAATGTAACAAAGGCCCTTTTGAGCTAGAGCAAAGGTGAAGTTCATACAGAAGTAAATTCTTCTTGTAGTCTTATTTCTTTCAATGCAGTTTGGATACCGAAAAAATCAAAGGGAACAGAGGCTGTGGGAAGCTGAATTTGGTCCTTGGTAGAGAGAAAACAGCAAATGAGGACTCTTTCTTGACAGTTCCGAGACAAATCCAATTCTCATGGCTGTCTGGAGCATGGGGAGAGGTTGTAGAGACCAATTAGCCTCCTCTTCTTCAGGTTCAAAAAAGGAACTGGTGTTGCTGGTAGCAGGTAGCTATGAGCCAAGGGCCCAAGAATATCAGCCTGGGGAGAGATTTGAGTACTTACAATGTCTGATGTGGAAAGGAATTAGTCATCTGTTCCTGTACTGCATTATCCCAAAGCTGGGTGACTTGGATAGCAAACTGATTGATTGTGCCATGGTTTTTGTGGGTCAGGAACTTGGGTTTGTTATGAGTGACCATGTTAGTTATTTTTCACTGCTGTGACAAAATACCTGAGAGAAATATGGGAAAGGAGAAAAATGTATCCATGTTCATGATTTCATATGTTTCATTCCACTGTCACTTACATCCACGTGTCTGGTTAAGGTGATACTTCTGATGGAAAGACATGATATTGGAAAGCTGCTTGCTTCTTGGCAGTCAGTAAGCAGGGTGCATGTAGAGTTAAAATGCACTCTTCAAAGACATGCTTCTAGTGACCCACTTCCATCACTTAGACCCTTCATTGTAGTGGTCCATTCAACTATTGATAATGAGGTTACATGATCCCATTACCTGTTAATTTTATCACCAGCTGGGGACCAAAGTTGGCATATGAACCTTTGAAGACATTTGATATAGAAACTTTCACTAGGAGTCCCCCTGGCTTAAGTCCTCCCATAATGCTGTTCTCATCTCATTCATCGTAAGGGGCTTGGGAGGGACACTTCCAGGCTCACTCACCTGGCTGTTGGCTGACCCCTGGTCCTCACTGGCTGTTAGCCAGAGGTATCTGTCTCTGGCTATGTAGATTCCTCTCTAAGGCAACTGCCTTCAATCACAAGTGAGGCAAGAAGAGAGGCATGTTACATACAAACAGCACTCATTCTTTGACCTGTACTTGGAGGTCACATCACCTCATTTTTGCTGCATTCTTTTCATTAGAGGCAAGTTCCTAGATCCAGCTCCACTGAAGGCACAGGGATGGCAAGGGCTTGAGTCCCAGGGGGCAGGGATTGCTGCAGGCTGTCTACATAGCACAGTGGGACTGGAGGCAGGGTATAGAATGTATTATAGAAATACATGGGTTGGGGATTTAGCTCAGTGGTAGAGCTTTTGCCTAGCAAGCACAAGGCTCTGGGTTCGATCCTCAGCTCCAAAAAAAAAAAAGAGAAGAAAAAAGAAATACACTTGTTTTCTCAGTCATGTATTTTAAAATGTAGCATGGCCATGTGTAGTCCTATGCTGAATAAAAAAATCAAAACAGATGCCATCACAAAAGCTAGAGGAGTTCTGGAAAATTCCTGAAGTATAATCAGATTTGTATGTGCATATGTGTGTGTGTGTGTGTGTGTGTGTGTGTGTGAGAGAGAGAGAGAGAGAGAGAGAGAGAGAGAGAGAGAGAGAGATTGAGAGCGCTATCATCATGAGGCTAGGATTTTTAACAAGGTGTGTTGAGCTAGGTCATTTATTTGGGTGCATGAATTTCATGTGAGCATGAAAAGAAGGGATTCAGACAGGACCAAGTATGGAACACTAAAATCTTGAGAGAGGTGAGGGTAGATGGACAAAGGGCAGTTGAGGAAATGGTCTTGATGAGGCAGGAGAATACAGAGAAGAAAACTTGTTTCTAAATCTGTCTTTATGGCAGTCCTATCCTTCTATCTGTGTCCCCTTTTCCTCTTTGTATGGCTTTTCCTGGCACTTTCCAAGGATGAAACCTCAGTACTTTGAGAAGAGAAGAAGGAGCCAGCTTCAGTGAGCTGTTTCTTCAGCGCCTCAGCTACAGTGTTCCTCACACAGAAAGATGCCGGGGCATTATTCACCTCTACTCACTGCTTTCAGAAAGCCTGTGTCATCTTATAGGCAAAGAAAACATCCTGCTAAATGATTCATTTTTAAGTCTATTGGTTGCACTTTATTTGAGAAAACAAAAGTGTGACCAAGCTTTGTGGCACACAATTGATTCCTAAGATGAGGATGGAGGGAAGGAATGGGAGAGCCTGGACACAAGCAACCCCCAAGCCACATGCTGCAAAGACACCCCTACCTCTTGTCTTCATCTGGCTACCTGAGGTGAATGTTTTGAGCAACAATTCACACATCCCAAAGGGCTGAGGTGTAACTATTTGGGGCAGAGTGGCATTGGCACTTTCTGGGCAGAGCTCTAACACTCTCCCTTTTTAGATATGATTTCCATGGTTTTGAGTTTAGGGTTTTGTGGGGAGGGGCCACAGGTGAGGGTGGAAATACAATGTCAGCTTAGGGACTGTACATGTAGCTTAAATTTAGACAGCAAACACCAATGACCCTTAGTCTCACAGAAGCACGGAGTCATGGATTCATGAGTTTTATGACAAGTGAGTGTATTGGGGTTATTGTTAGTTCCTGTGTACATGCTGTTAAAGAAAAGAATTCCAGGGTATGTGTTTGACCCATAGAAAACTGTGTGGTGCTGTCTCCCTACTACAGTCTATCTTCAGCTCCAAGTAAAGAAGATGTAATCATTTTCTGGCTTAAAACTTCTAGTTCCTACTTCTGTCCTCGCCACAGTTTGTGGACATCACTATGTCCCTGTGGGCCTTACTGGAGATGTCTCACATACCTTCAACAACCCAGAATTTCCAACAGCAAATGCATTTCACCTAATTTGGCTTCTCATTTTATCATCACCATTGTATGGCTTTGGGCAAATAAAAAATTCTGAGCTGGACTAGTTTTGGCAAAAAGCTGGTGCACAACATCCTCCCCCCTTACACACACACATACACACACAAATGGTGTCTTGCTTCCCCTCCCCCCAGCAGATAGCAGTGACTGTCACTACCTCAATTGGAGCTGGCACCCCAGCCTACGCTTCCCACTCTGAGTTCCTCATTTTCTATGCGTCATTCAGGATAGTAACAGTTCTCATTCGCCTGGCTGAGAAACATACCATGTGGATGAGAGTGTCTACTGGCAGGAAAGAGAGACCTGAATTTTAAGAGTGGGAAACATGGGCTCCACAATCCTGTAAGTGAGACAAAAAAACAGGTTAACTCAGGAATTGTTGATTCCTCTGTGACCTCCATAGCAATCCTCCAGAATCTAATAGGAATGAAGAGAATCTGGAAAGTCTAACAATTAGAAGTCAAATCAGGATAGGACAGGGTCTCAACTGAGCTTGGAGACTTGACAGGAAAAGAAGTTAATATAAATTTGAATTCATGGTTTTTTTGTTTTTGTTTTTTTTTTGTTTTTTCCTGGTAACATTGTTCTTTGCAGTTAGTCCATAGAGTGCCTATGTGCATGATTAGTTTCAGTTTGTAAGTAAGATTCACTGAAACTAGGTGTTCACACAGAGTCAAGAAGCCAGTCCACAGAGACTCAAACTGAATCCCTTTGGAGTTCATTCTGGCATGCTTCTATTGAAACACTGTCACTGATTTCATCACACTGTCCATAGCACGGAATGTCAAGTTGGAGGGCAGGAAGGGGCTGCTGTGCTGTGAAAACCAAATGGGATGAAATGTTGGAACAAGACTTTGCCAGCCAGCTGTGGTTATTTGCACCTCTCAGGATTGGTGTCAAAGAATAGAAAAACCCCACTTCATGTTGGAGGAAATGTATGTAGTTATGGAGTACAAGTAGACACTAAAGGGGATGTTTCCCATTTATAGTTTCAGTCTGGCAGTCACTTGGGAGCTGCCAGTTGATTGTGAGATGGAAATGGCATGCTTTTCCTTTAAACTTCCCATATAAGACAGACATTGAGTAATCAGTTAAGGATAATTTATGCTTCGTGAATGTAAAACAGTGTTTCAGTTGTCAGAAAAGCCATCAGCAACCCTACGAAAACCAGCCCTGTGTCATCTTCTTCTAAATCACTCCACCAATTTTGCAAACATCTATAACATGTCAATGGGAATTAGGCTGTGTATCCTGCTGTTACAAAGACACATAGGCCATTAAATGTTGGTAATTCCTAAAGTGCTTCTTCAATATAGTTGAAAAACAAAAAAGGATACAAACATCTATTGACTAGTTGTTATATGTAAATGCTTTGGGAGGGGGTTCTATTTGTTAATTCAATGCTCAAATAATTTTTTTTTTTAAAGTGAAACATTAAGGCAATTTGCCCCAGGTCTTATGGCTGGATCCAGTAATGAGATTTCAGCCTGGCCAGTCTGATTTCAGGACCCAATACTCTTCACTACTCAGCTGTAACGGATTGTATATGAAAATTGAGTCACAAAATCAATCAATGCACAAGACAGCCTTAAAAACAATTGTAATACTTTAACCATAATTACATAAAACCTACAACAATACATTAGTGTCAGAGGAAGTTTGGGCTCTATGAATGTCAAACCCATCTGAGAAATTCTTCCTCAGAGTAGCACTTGATAAGCTGGCACCACCTCTCCTCCGAAAACTCCAGGGATGCTTACTGCCACAGAACTCTTTCAAACACTGGCCCCATCATGTAGTTTTGAACCAATGAAGACCATTAGCAATCATCCATTTGCAAATTGTAATTTAAGAAAATTTAGAATGTCAAGTACCATATTAAAGCAAACTTTATTTTTTAAAAAAACAAAACCTTTTTAAAAAGGCAAAAACAGATGTCTTTTATGTTTTCTGTGTCCATTTACATTACATTGTGGCCCAGATGTGGGTAAATGGATAAGCTGAGTCTAGTTTTAATAGTGGTGGACCTTAGTTGTATGGGAGCTTGTAGTGTCAAGGACCACACGATAGCCTCTTTGTCAGGCAGGTACTAGTTGCTCCAATTTCACATTAAATCTACAGAATTCATCACACATCCTGTTTCATAGTTGTGCATATTTTTGGCAGTGCTGGGGGTCAAATATCTATTCTGTTTTGTTTTGTTTCTGCAATACTAGGGAGCTGAATGCAGGGCTTCATGTATGCTAGATATGTCAGATAAGACCTCTACCACTGGTATATATCCCAGCCCATGTTTCTATTTCTTTATGAACAAGACATCAATAAATAGGACTTCATCACTGAAGCACATGACTCTTTCTTCCATGTATAATACTCGTTTGGGAGACAGATTGCTCTAGAGTAGGAAGGTAGTCATACATCATAAAATGACAGAGACATAGTCTGAGAAATGCATCATAGATGGCTTCACTGCTGGTCCTATAAGATTATACTAGAGCTAAAATTTCCTGCTTCTCAGAGATCATAGCCATCATTACAGTGGATCCACCATCAAATCCACTCCACCGTCAGTCACATAAAAGCCTACACAATCATGTCCAGTTCATAATAAATGTTACTGGTTTATGCATTTACTATTTATTATTATTTTAGAGTGGACTCGCATGTGTTGCAGGGAAGGGCTTCTATATGTATGTGCATATGTGTGCGCTTGTGTTTCTCCTAAAGACTTGGGGGAAAATTTGGAAGAGGAAGCTAATGGTAACTGATTATTCCAACTATATGTACATCTAGACTACTGTTTGTATTGTCTTTATTTTTAACAAGATATTTTAAGGTAGTATAATAAAATACAAAGATTTAAAATAGGATGATGTGAGCTGTGTGCATAGATGAGTAGTTAAGCATTACTAGAATGCACAAGGCCCTGGGTTTGATCCCAGAACCACATTAAATAAAGAAAAAAGAAAAAGGATAAAGCTTACAGGATAATGATATAAAGAAAACATTTTTCTATAGATGACTGTGTGTTTTAAGCCAAGTGTTATTGCTCCATTCAATCTAAATATATAGGACACTATCATCTAAATTTGCCTAAATATGCTCTATGATGTTTGTACAATAATGAGATCATCTGCTAGTAAGTTCCTGAAGATGTACGTTTGTCATTAAGTGATACATGACTATGTTTCTATTCTGGAACACTCTCTCCACAAAATATCTATTATGGCACATGGAAGAAAGAAACAACATCTGGTTCACTGATTGCCTGGGTGTGGAAATCCTATATGTCAATTACTTAGCCATAAAAAACAGAAATGGGTTTCATCACCTGCACTGGCAAGAAAAGGCAAATATGAAATAGGACTCACAACGATTCTGTATATTTAATACAAAAGGAATCAAATGATATAGTAAAAATAGTGACAGTTCAGTCTTCTGAGAATGTGCATCTGTGTGCAGATGTTGACTATCCCCTTATTATACCACATATCCTGTTGTGCTTAGAAAACAAAGAGTCTGTATTGCATCCTCTTTGTCAATATTTAGGCTTTGGTTCATGACTTATGTGTCAACAGAAAAGATAACCTTTATAGAGAGAATCATCTTTGTGAGAGAAGTATTAGCTCCAGCAGAGAACATACTTGGTTAACTTACAAATAACCCAGGCTTCCTTCACACACACACACACACACACACACACACACACACACACACACACACACACACACACACAGGATGGATGGATGGATGGATGGATAGGGATAGGTGGGTGATAGATAGATAGATAGATAGATAGATAGATAGATAGATAGATGATAGATAGATAGATAGATAGATAGATAGATAGATAGATAGATAGAACGATGGATGGATGGATGGATGGATGGATGGATGGATGGACAGATGGATGAATGGAAATAGAGATATTCTAAAAAAGCTTAGCAGTTTAGTTGAGAAGACAACTGAGTTAAACATCCCTGTTATCATTAGTGTTAATTGTCAATTTGAAAAGCTCTGGAATCACCTAGGAGATGAACCTTTGTTCATGCCCATGGCAGTTATCTCAATTGCCTGAGTGCAGACCACCACACTATGGCTACACCGTTCCCTGGCCTAGAATTGTAGACTGTAAGTGGAGAAAGGGAGCTGGGCAGCAGCATGTATCCATCGCCCTCTCTGGCTGTGACCAGCTGCCCCTGCCTCTGGCCACCTTGACTTTTCCACTATGCCTGGAAATCCAGAATGAACACTTTTTCCCTTGAAGTTGCTCCTGTCAGTATTTCATCCCAGCTTCAGGAAAAGGAACTAAGACAAGACTCTTTTCCATGGAGTTTTCCCCTAGAATCTGTGGATAAGTGAGTAACTTGTGTCAGATTGGAAGTTGCTGAGTTCTCTTCAGCTGAGACTTAGACAATGGCTTTGTCCCTTAAAAATGTCAGTAACTCGCCATTTTTTTCTATGTTAATCCTGCCTATCCATGAGCATGGGAGGTCTTTCCATTTTCTGACATCTTCTTCAATTTCTTTTTTCAGGGACTTAAAGTTCTTGTCATATAGGTCCTTCACATGCTTAGTTAGTGTAACCCCAAGGTATTTTATATCATTTGTGGCTATTGTAAAGGGTGATGTATCTCTGATTTACTTCTCAGCCTGTTTGTCTATTGTACATAGGAGGGCTACTGATTTTTTTGAGTTGATCTTGTATCCTGCTATGTTGCTGAAGGTTTTTATTAGCTGTATCAGTTCCTTGGTTGAATTTTTGGGGTCACTCATGTATACTATCATGTCATCTGCAAATAGGGAGAGCTTGACTTCTTCCTTTCCAATTTGTATCCCCTTAATCTGTTTATGTTGTCTTATAGCTCTGGCTAGAACTTCAAGTACTATATTGAATAAGTATGGGGTGAGGGGACAGCCTTGCCTTGTTCCTGATTTTAGTGGTATTGCTTTGAGTTTCTCGCCATTTAATTTGATGTTGGCTGTTGGCTTGCTGTAGATTGCCTTTATTATGTTTAGGTATGTTCCCTGTATTCCTGATCGCTCCAAGACCTTTATCATGAAGGGCTGTCGGATTTCGTCAAATGCCTTTTCTGCAAGCTGTAGCACTCTTGGGCATATACCCAAGGAATGCTCAATCATACCACAAGGGCATTTGCTCAGCTATGTTCATATCAGCATTGTTTGTAATAGCGAGAACCAGGAAACAACCTAGATGCCCTTCAACTGAAGAATGGATAAAGAAAATATGGTATATATACACAATGGAGTACTACTTAGCAGAGAAAAACCATGACATCATGAGGTTTGCAGGCAAATGGATGGATCTAGAAAAAATCATCCTGAGTGAGGTAACACAGACTCAGAAGAACAAACATGGCATGTACTCACTCATAGTAGGATACTAAATGTAAAACAAAGATGACTAGACTGCTACACAACTCCAGGGAGGCTACCTAGAAAACGGGACCCTAGGAAAGACCCAGGGATCACCTCATGACAGAGAAATTGATGAGATCTACATGAACAACCTGGACAACAGTGGGAGTGCAAGATTTGAGGGAAAGAAAGCTTAGGGGAGCAGGAGATCCCAGCTGGATCAAGAACAGAAAGGGAGAACAAGGAATAACAGACCATGATAAATGAAGACCACATGAGAACAGGAATAGGCAGAGTGCTCGAGAGGTCCCCAGAAATCCACAATGATATATCCTCTGTAGACTACTGGCAGTGGTCAAGAGAAAGCCTGATCTGGCTTAGTCTGGTGATCAGATGCCTAAACACCCTAACAGTCGTCTTGGAACTATCATCCAATAACTGATGGAAGTAGATGCAGAGATCCTTAGCCAGGCCCCAGGTGGAGCTCCAGGTGTCCAACTGTTGAGAAAGAGGAGAGACTGCAAGAGCGTGAATTGTTGAATCCAAGATTGCAAAAAGCACAGGGACAAATAGCCAATCAAATGGAAGCACATGAATTATGAACCAAAGGCTGTGGAGCCCCCAGCTAGATCAGGTCCTCTGGATAAGTGAGACAATTGAATAGCTTGATCTTTTTGGCAGGCACCCAGGCTGTGGGACCAGGACCTATCCTTAGTGCATGAGCTGGCTGTTTGGAACCTTGGGCTTACACAGGGACACATGCTCAGCCTGGAAGGAGGGGACAGGACCTGCCTGTACTGAATCCACCAGGTTTAAATGAATCCCCAGGGGTGTCTTGGTCCTGGAGGACATGGGAATGTAGGGGAGGGGCTGGGGGGAAGGTGGGGGTTAGCAGGAGGGGGGAGAACAGGGTAACCCATGGCTGATGTATAAAATTAAAACACATAATAATAATAATAATAATAATAATAATAATAAAATTACAATTACAAAAAAATTCAGTAACTCAAAATATGAACAACATAGCCCTAGTGCTGAGCTGCTAGAAGGCCAAAAGTGGAGATTAACCCTTGTAGAGTATTTTCAAACCAAGGAAATCAGCCTGGAAGGGCTGTTACACTTCTTCTTTACAAGATTTTAAACTAAGGCTAGTTTACAGGTGACATTACAGGTAACGGCAGCCTTATCTTTTCACATACTTTTCCCAGCAGTGGTCCAGGCTAACAAAAACTGTAAATTAACCTTTGATTTTTCTATAACATACTAAGTTTAAACATAAGGCCCTGGCCTTGCTATGCCAAACCATAGTCTTTTAACACTTACTGGTAGATTTATCCTACACAAAAAAAGTAAGGCACTCAGAGATCTCACAGCCAGGAGACAAGCAGGTGAGCTGAACAGTAGTAAAAGTACAAGGTATCAAATGCTATGCCTAAGTGCTGTCCCTCAGAAGATTATCTTCCAAGGGTATTTGTGTTACAGGCTTGGTCACCAGCCTGTCCTACTACTGGGAAAAGAGGTAGCCTAGTAGACAGAAGTTGAGTTATTTATTGGAAACATGTCCTTGAAGGGAATAAGGGAATATTAGGGCTCTCCCTCCCTCTCTCTCTCCCTCTCACTTCCTTCCCTCACTCCTTTCCTCTCTCTCTTCCTTCCTCTTACCTCCCCCTCCTTCTCCCTTTCCTTCTCCCTCTCGCTCTCTCTTTCTCTCTCTGTTCTCTCCCCTACCACTGCTTGCTGGCCCCATGAACTGGACAACTTCCTCTATCATGTGCTCCTGCCTCATCACAGGTGTGAAAATAATAAAATCTATTAAGTATATGCTTGAATCTCTGAAAACAATATCCAAAATAATTTTTCTCTATAAATTTAAAAAATCTCAGGTATTTTGATATAGTAATGGAAAATTGACTAGCACATACATAGTGTGTGTTGAAGATATGGAAGCACAGTGGTGGATCTTCTAAAGTTAGATTATATATTAAAAGGTTAGAAAATAAGGAACTTGATAGAGATATAGCTGCCAGAACAACAGAACTGTATGTCCAGAGGCTCAGAGATAAGAGAGATGGAAAGCGGCTCCCTGGGGCTGAAATTGAGCATTTTGGTGTGAGAAAAGGAGCACCTGAGAGTACACAGAATTACGTCAGGACAGGATGACAAAGAACTTGGACTTTATCTAAAAATCTGAATGTTATAGGGGAAACTGGGCAATAATTTTGAGCAGGGGAGTAGGCATCTCAGATTCTCACTTCACTGTGTTGGAAACATGTTGCTTTGGTAGAGAATAAGCAAAAGACCAGACTCAGAATGGAAGCCAGTACTATCGTCCTAAGGGCCCAAACTAAGACACCCATGATGAAATGGAGCAGAGAGAAGTCAAGAGAATCCTAATGGTATGTGTAAAAGGGAGTAGCTGTGGATGACTTCCGTATTTCTCTATGGCTGTGTGAGTGAATGATTGCACTTGCCACTGTGGAAAAACTGCAGATGAAACAACTCTGGAAAGGTTAGATACTGGCATACTTCTCGAACTGACCTGCACTTAGATGTCTGGATGGAGATGAACAGCATTGAACACAAGGGGACACAAGGGGCAAGAGCTCAGGTAAGATTTAGGAGTCATACATAAGTAAGGAGTTCTGAGTTGAGATCAGTGATTTGGTGGGTTTAGTCGGTCTATAATGTAAGAGGAAGAGGCTGGGGAGAGAGCTAGAAAAACTTGAAAGTGTGAGAGACTGAATGGGGAGAGCCAATGGGCAGCTAGTATATTGCCTGAGAAGCCAAAGAATTTGTTCCAAAAGAGATCCACGGTATCCTTGCCACACACAAAAGTCAAGTAAGCCAAGGTTAGTGTCTCAAGATAGGATACCTTGCAGCTCTCTGAGAACTTACAGTGAAGGCCATTGGCTGAGGAACAGATGACAGTACATACAATTAAGCAAATAGATGTGACTGTTATGCTGTCACAAGAGGCAGAGCCTGGGGATGCTGGTTCCTTGGTGTTGATATTGAGGGAATAAAATCATAGGCAAAAATGTCACCCTTGTTAAAGAGCAGCAGAAGGTTTCACAACTTACATGCACTGGATTGCCATGTTTAAATGAGTTAGAGGGATGTTTATGCATAGTCTTATGTATTCATGGAGCTCGAGGTCTTTATTGCACGGGTAACAAGATTCTACAACTGGTTAAACTGGCCAGATAGAACCGTTTTAAATGACTGTTCCTATGGTTTTGTTTTCACACAGAATATTCACCACAAAACACTTTGACTATCCCAGAGAAGCTAGTTCAGTGTTCACTGTGTAAATAAATATAACTGAATCGTGATAATTTACAGTGGTGTTTAACCCTCACTTTCAGTAAGGCCTCTCTCGTATCTCATTTCAATCTCTTCTGCTATATTTTTAGGATTATTCTGTCTCACTCTGACCTTGGTGAATAACAGGTTGTTACCATCTTCCATATATCAACTCTTGCCATATTGGCAGATGAATAATAAATTTCCTTTCTACTTAGAATTTAGAACTCTTCAGTATAAATAACTATCAAAAAGCCTAAATAATTTATCTCACAGACTGCCAAGAGGATTAACTAGTTAACAGACATAGATTGTAGGCTGAGCAGGCAAGCCAGCAAGGAAATTTAGAGAAAAAGAAATTTTATGAACATGTTTGTGTATGTGTTCATGGGGTGGGGGAAGAGTGAATATATACGTGAGTGCATGTATGTGTGGAAATCAGAGGAAAACCTCACATATCATTACCAGGCATGCCACCGATGTCCATTGAGGCAGAGTCTTTAATTGGCCTGGAGCTTCCAGTTAAGCTAGGCTAGCTAACCAGCAAGTCCCAAGGATTTCCTTTTTTCCCTTCCCAGCAATGGGATTACGAGGATATGTTATTATACTCAGCATTTGTATGTAGGTTCTGAGGACCAGACTCAGATTCCCATGCTTTTGAGGTAAGAACTTTGCCAACTGGTCTATCTCCCTATTCCCAAGAGAAAGCTTTTAATTAGAATATGAACTGTACAAGGTATCATTGGGTTGTGATTTACCTATTATCTTTGTGGCTTTGTGTAGGAATTTCTTCTCTCATAGAACTATTTCAAGTTCTATCTTGAACTACTAAGAGGTTTGAGTTTAATGACTATACTAACCTGTTAACTCCACATTAACCACCGCCCCTGTGATTTTTGCATAGACTATTTTTTTCTTCTCTTGTCTTGAAATGTAAATATATTTGCATGAAATGTATGAAGAGATGTGAGGTCATAAGAACCTTCTGGGGTTTGCTGGTAGAGATGAGCACTGTTTTTAGCTGTTACTGTGTGCATCTCTGGCTTCGTAGATTAGCTTCAATTATAAACAATCAAAGCAACAATTAGCAGCAGCTGTATGTTAAATATCATTTTTCATCATTGACCCAACTTATAGAAAAGTAATGGATGTTGATTGCTCACCCCCAAACTGGCTCAGAAATTTATCATCTAAAAGCTCCCGATCCCTTGGATCATGTATACTGCATACTGAGAAGTGGGGTGTGTGTGTGTGTGTGTGTGTGTGTGTGTGTGTGTGTGTGTGTGTGTGAAGCATATAAATAGCTACCTGCAGATGAACTATGATTTTAAAAACTTGCTAGAAACACATTTACTTACAAGTCACATATGTTATTTAACACTGTGTAATAGTATTCATGTATTTTCCCGACTTTGAGGAAGGAAGACTAAAATTTCTTTCCTTTTTGTCATATAGGAAAAACTGAGGTGGATGGATATTAACTTAGTAACATATTGAGGGCTTCTAGCTCCTGCCACTGAGAAAGAAATGTGTTGCTGTCAGAAATAGACTTTAATCTGTTTCTCTACAACTGTGAACAGTTCAGTTAAGTGTTTTGAGACCTAAGTGTACCTAGCTATACAGCTCTTTGTTTTCTTTAGGGACAGAATGTTAACCATGGATAATAAAATAGTTCTACCTACTCTCATTGGAGTTACCAGAAAGTCATTCACAGTTGTTGTGGAGCAGATTGAGAATAGATTGGAAACAAACTGGTAAGTTGCGTGACATAGACAGAGCCAGATACATTAGAACATTAATGACAACTTGCTGGTGGGTCACATAGTGTGATGATCATTTCCTGTTCTAGGTTACTGGGTTCAGGAATATCCAAGAAGGAGGTAAAACATTTCTGGAAATGCCTCTCAGGGTGTTTCTAAAAGGGCTTCCTATTGAATTAGGAGGTGGAGTTAAGAAGACCCATATTCTAGTAGAGTGGGTAGACATCATTCAGTGGGTAGTGGACCCAGATTTAAAAAAAAGGCAAAAGGAAAGCAAATTCTGCCCTCTCCTCGAGCTGGATCATCTGTCCTCTATTGACAGACTTCAGACTCCAGGATTTACAGCAGCAGCAGCTTCTCTCCTCCTGTCACTGGGGTTGTCACATCACAGGACTTTTTGGCTTCCATAAACACTAGTTTTGTGATAAATCTGTGTGTGCACACACCTCCTATTGGTTCTGCGTCTCTAAAAACCCCAACACAGCAAGGTTTCCGTTTTCAACTTCTGTCCTAGAGTGAATTTATGGTTCCCTAATTCTGGCAATGTCAGCGAGGCGTTAGTTGCTTCTGATGATTCACTCAATCTGTCAGATCCTCTTCCTACCTCATCCCTGTCTGCAGGGAAGAATTCTCAGGAGGCCTCAAGAAAGAGGAACAAAGGGATCAGCCTTTGTTTTAAATCAACTTACTTAATAGGATAGCTTTTGGTGACCTGAAACCCTGGGGTCAAGAGTGGCCTAGGGCTGTGTGGCCTCCTAGCAGGGAAAGAAGTCCAGTAACTGGTCTTTCACCCACTGTTTGCCCTTCCTATCCAGAATTTGCTCATTGTTCCCTGTGACTCCATACCTGTCTCGCAATACCTGCTATCCCAGCTTAGGTCTTGGTACTTTTCTCTGTGCACCAATCAGAGACTCCCATGCATTTGGAGTGGGCTTGGGCCCAGGCATCCATACGTTTCTTCAAGTGCTCCAAGTGACTCTTGTGTCCATGTAGAGTTGAGCTCAACTGCTTATAGAAGGTTTGGATTAGTTCTTTATCCTGTAGGCTCCGATCAGATGAGGAACTGTCATAAAAACAACAACAAAAAACTGTAGGATACAGAAGTTATATCTTCTGCGCCCTCCTCACCAAAGTAAATCAAGAGTCTCCTAGAGATCTAGGGCTTCCTTTTGCATCATAGTGAAAGAGACTGTAGTTTCCCAAAGTAATTCAAATACAAGTATTTTCGTGGTTCTTATACTGATGGCCCTTATAGTGATAATAGAGTGTGGCTAGTAGCCAAACCTGGGAAATATGTGCTTCTTAGAGACTGGAGTGAGCACATGGGAAGGGCTGATTGGTAGCAAAACCTTTTTCTGTGTGTAGTGCCTATGTGCTCACCCCATGAGGGCCAAGATCCTAGAAATGAGGAAGCTGAACCTGAACCCAGGACTTAGGATGGTCATGTATCTGTGGATAAAAAGGGTAATGAAGTAATGGCCATCTGCTTTTGCATGTACCATTCAGGCATTTTGGCTACAACCTTTAGAGTCTAGGCTACTTTGCTCCTAATCTATACACTTGGTAAATCTCCTGGGATTGTTCTACAGCTGTAGGTAGTAAAAACTTCCCCCAAACAAGGCTTGAGATTGAAATTATTATAAGAGTTCAGTCAGACATAATGTGGAGGGGAGTCAATGGGGGATTTCTTTCATCCTTCTTTCCCTCCCTCACCAGAATTTGGAAGAAATCCCAGTCTTTTACAGAAGTAACAAAGCATTATGTTTAATAAAATTGAGTAGTCCTATCTTCTATGCTTTCAGTTTTATTGAGCTTTTATCGGATTTGGATTTGGCCAAGATTTCTAAGGACTTTTATCACAGAGTAGGTATATTTTTTGAGCCCTTTCATGTATATGTATATATATATGTATATATATGTATATATATATATATATATATATATATTTCATATATTTCACATATATGTATATCTTTCATATATATTAATCTGTATGTGTGTATATTTGTATATGTACATATAAATTTTTATTCATTCTTCTCTCATATATTACATCCTGTCCACAGTTTCCCCTCCCTCTACTCTTCCCAGTCTCACCCCCAACCCCCTCTTCTGTTTCCCTTCAGAAAAAAGCAGGCCTCCCAAGGATATCAACTGAACTCATTGTGAGCCCATTCTTAAGACAGACTTCAGAAACGTTATTCCATGACTTGTGATCAGCAGTGAAACTGTGAATGGTGAAGAGGAGGGAATCTCCATGGAGTTGAAAGTTGTGCATTCTTCTGAGAGGGGTTTAGAAAGTTGGGTTGTTTGTATTTTATTTAAGAAAGCAAAACTGTGCCCACTCAACAAAACCTTTTTGACTGCATTCCTTCCCCACCTCTACTTTACAGTAATGGAAGAAACTGAAAAAATTAGCATCACTAAGTGTGTGGAAAGTATCAATTACATAAGAACTTGAAACACACACTTGACAAAGGAGCCTTGGTATGGTGAGAGGAATTTGGGCTTGGGAGTCATAAGGAACTGAATTTAAATAGCCATTTAGTAGCTTTGAAACATTTTTTATTCTCTGGATCAAGCTGTGCACAGCATGTAGTAGGCAATCAATGGATACTCAATAAAAATAATGAAGGAATAAAAGCAATAGCTATCCAATTCCAGGCAGCCACTTAACATACCTGAGCTCAGGCCTAAGTGTCCTTCCCTATAGAATGGGCCTCAAGATAATTATTTTGAAGAGAAGTTTTAGGATTTGAAAAATACAAAATGTTGGAAATAATTCTTGGAAGGCACTCATTACATTTGACTGTCTTGCTGGTCCATCCCATCTGTACTTGCTCTCTGCTCACTGGTGTATGATATGAAGACTCTACTGATTTGCAGTCTTTAAGCCAGAAGTTATCTCATACAACCCTCAACTCTGAACTTCAGTGTAGTACCTAGACATTAAACACTTAGCCTTGCCTTTGGTTTGAGGAGAGTTCCTGCCAGGAGAGATGGGCTTTCACTCAATTAGGTGTGTCTTTTGCTTATTCATGATATGTATTTTATAATCCCATATGGTATCTGATATAGTTCCTGTGCTTTGGGGTATTTTTAATCTACAGCTTTTTAGATTTGACCCACCATTCTGATCCATTATTTCTCATAATCATTATTTCATTCAGTGTTTGTTTCCCAGAGGGCAGGTGTTTGGAATGAGTAGCCAAGATGACAATGAACAGGCTAAAATCCCCTCTGATCACTAAGTATCTGGGAAGGGCAGATTTAAACATAAAATCCTACCTTGCAGTGTAGAGGTATAAATTCTTAAGAAAAACATACATTCACGATGGCTCAGCCTGGGGCAAGGAAGGTATCAGGAGAATTGTGTGGAAGAGAGAGGTAGATCCAGTGTCCCTGTGCTCCTGTCACTGACTGACTCTGGTGCTTCTGTATCCCAAATCAGTCACCATCTCTACATAGAGCTGCTATCCAAAGCCTGTTTGGGCCAATGTATATCATGTTTATCCTCTTAGAACGTCAGTTCTCTGAGAGTGGTTACCTTGTGGTCATGTATGCCATCAAGTCCCTGACCACAAAACAGAGTCTAGCACCTTACAAATGATACAAATCTTTCTGGACTGCATACATGCTTTTTATCTGAATATAACTGGAAGAAGTGGATGATTTTTAAAGACACTTATCCTGGACAGGATCATTCACAGGACTTTATCATTTAATAATGAAAACAAGTCCTGTTTGCCAGCAACCTGTTTTCAATATTTTACCCATCTGACAAGGGTTTAGAAAGTAGAGTTGTCCATAAATTTCATTACAATCTACCAACCATCAAGTATCCTTTTTGAAAAGACCAGTGTTCCACAGCTCTTAGATTTTGTATGGAAATTGCTGGATGCTTTGCTCTTGCTTTCAAATTTTGCATCTGGCAATAGATTAATGAGATTATGTACACAGTATTTTCAGTGCCCCATACATTGCATTTTTGTTTCATTGACATTTTTCTATCAAAAAGTACCAGAAAAGTATCAGAAACTACCTTGAAGTATCATAAACAGAAAGAATTATCGTCACTGCATTATTTCCCAGAAAAAAAAAAAAGTGTATGCATGACCGCCCATTCCCCAGAACATAGGCACTACCAGAAAGTCTCTTACAAGGTGGGTGGGTATTATGAAGAAACTGTATGGCCAAAAAAAGGTGCTTCAACACAGGAGCCAATGAGAACACTTAAGGAAACCAACTGAATAAGTAGTTCTCTTAACATCCAAGGGCATCTGTCATGACACAGTTTTATCAGGATCCCTGGATAGCAACACTGTACAGAGTTGGATACTTTTCTGCCTACAAGGTCACAGTGCTTAGTATGAAACAAAGTGGAGACATGCATTTATGATATGAACCCATAAAGTTAAAGTGCCCTAGTCACAGCTTTTTAAAGAATAAGGTTCAGGAAGCGTTAGATCCAGAGGTCAAAAATTTTTCCCCTAGCTTTATGCCATTGACTTTTGCTACCTCTGAGGCTAAACAATCCATGCTGTGACTTGCTATGGTAGTATGGATTTCTCCTGTTTATATCTCTCCCTGTGGATAGTGTATCTAAAGCAGAAAAAAGCCAAAGCAGCATATGTTCAGGCAGTAGGTGTGGTCATCAATCTTGTGTGTTTTGACTAAATGATGAAGAACTGTTCCAGTTTTAAATGTTGGCTTCTGGATAAATTGTCACACTAAAGATGCCTCCATGTGACCAGGCGAAGGAGATGAGTCACAATAAGAAAGGGTAAGGAGGATACCAACAAATGCACCAAACTAGATGGGGAAAGCTCCTGAACTCTCAACCTTACACAAAGAACTGGGTAAATCTGGGAACAGGAGAAGTGGTCCTCCCCAGGGAAGAACACACCAATTGTTGTTCAGTGCCAAACAGTCAGCACTGAGACATACATATAAGTAACATTTCATGGATTCAACAGATTATAGCATTACCAAGGGAGAGACTTCATAGAAAGAAAGCACCCTGAGGAAGAGTTTCTGAAGCACTGCTCTGGAGTTAGAAAAGAGAATATTAAAGAGATTGTCAAAGATTCTAGAAGGATCAGCCCACAGATGGAAGGAAGAAATAAAAAGTATTGCCTAAGACATATGAAGGAAGTATTAAAGAGAGAAACTGTATCAATTTTGTCTGTTGTCTCCCAAAATCTTTATTGTAGTTTGCCACAGTCCAGGAGTAGTAAGGAGTCAGTGATGGGTAGTCATCCCAACTTTGGACAGATTCTAAACCATTAAGAGCAATACCAAAGGGGCACTAAAAACCTAAACCAAAACAGACAAAATGTTAATGCTGCCACTGGGAGTGTTGTAAATGCTATCTCTTAGCCTTGGAGAGTGAGACACTGAACTGGTTGTCCCCCTCCAATCTACAATATCTGGTTCATAACTTCTAAGGAGGGCTTAAGAATAATGGAATGTCTCATCACTCTTCTATGAGAGCAAACGGTATGTTAAAACTTTTAAGAGGGATCTTTATTAAGCAAATTTATGCATAAATATTTTTGCTAACATGGCCAGTTGTTCTAGAATACATAGGTCTCTCATTGACTTCACAATGTTTGTGCTTTTCTATGTAGTGAAGATACGCTGTTAGGCACTGTGAATTTTCAGGTACATAAGTGGTTCTTTGCCAAAGATATTAGAATAAAACGAGGCAAATAGTCACAGTGGTAATCAGAACACACAGAAAACCCTTTCCTTAGTCCCTGTAGGACAACCTGTAGATGGTCTAATTCCAAAAGTTCTGTTTAGTTTTCATTTAAGAGATACTGTTAGTAAAGCCTTTGCATGATTTCACACATGTCTGTGCATGAACTTAACAGGCAGCAATAACATTATTGGCTCTGTAAAACAAAACATGATGGTCAAGAAAACTGGGATCTTCCTTTCAGAGACAGTCAATGTCATGAATTTTTCTCTGCAGTGCTAGCTGCCCGTAAATGTGAACCATGACATCTACTGGCCCGGGCTCTGTCTCACATGCTCACTGCCCACAAGCCTCTCTGTACTGATGATGCACAGTTCTAACTATAGGGTTGTCATCAGCCATCTGATGATCTACCTGAAATAGGATGGCCAGCCATGTTGTTTTATCCTAGAACATTCTTTCACAGTGACCCCGAGAGAAGAGAGCCAAAGTGCCTGCCATCAGCCCCTACATGGGAAATGTGGCACCCCATTGTCTCAATCCTTGAGCTTCAAGCTAGGAGACAAGAGAGAAGCAGTAAGATAGGAGAACCAAGCCCCATCATTTTCAAGTTCTGATTCTTTTGGATAGATGACTACTTTGCTTTGTCAGAGAAGACTGGTGATGATGTGAACTCTAAGCAGAGATTGTCCTTGTTCAGGGACAATCACTCAACACTACCACCAGCTGAGTGTGACGGGAATAGCTGGTACGCGTGAGCCTCATAACTTGAAGGGATGCTGACATATAATATACACCCTGGATGATCATCATTTTTACCTTTAATGAAGGTTTGAGGCTGATGGTCACTGTTTCCAGAGTTGTAGTCATTAGACATAAAGGTTTTTTTTAACTGACTTTGAGCTCTCTGGAACAGGTACTCTGTGGTTTTTTAACATTGTTTGACTGCACTAAAGGGCTGAAATATTCCTATTTTTATCAATTCCATCACTGTGATACTTAAAGACAGATAAGCATGAACTCATATATATTGCTAAGGTCAGTCTCTTGATGACCAAGATCCAGTTTGGCATCATGCTAGGGTGACTGAAGTTTGAGTCTGTCATCTACAAGATGTGTAGCACTAGGCAACTCATTTTACCTGTCATTGACCTATTTATCAAATACAAAATATATTAGCACATACCTTGTAAGAATGGAACTATCATCTAGTAGTATATAGTCTCTATTATAAAATATGTATAATTGATTAAATTGACTTTTGGTTCCCCTTTTGTCATTTTCTTCTTTGCTGCTTAGAATTAAACTGAGAGTTACCCCTGAGATACATGTTCCTCCTTTAAAATTACCTTTTATTCGTTCTGTGAGACTAGAATGTATTTTTAACATATTCACTGCTCCCCTACTTCTCCCAGATTTACCCACTTTGTATCCTTTTATTTTTTTTAACAACCCACTGAGTCTTAATTTGTCTTTCCCCTTCTAGTCCTGAGTGTAAGGTCATCTAGTGGACTATGGTTAACTGACTATGGGTCACACTCTTACAGAAATGACTCCCCTACCCCAGAAGCCATCAACAGTAGATAACTCCTTAGATAGGGATAGGAGTTCATGAACCCCTTCCTGCTCCATGCTGGAATGTTGACTGGATTGATTTTGTATGGTTCTTGTTCAGGTAACTACAGCTGCTGTGAGTTCATGAGTACTGCAATCCTATAATGTTGTGAAGAGACTGTGTGTCTCTGGTCCTCCCAGACCACTTGCTCTTGCCATTTTTCTTCCCCCACCTCTACAATAGTACTTGGGCCATGGGTGGTGGTGACATAGATGTCACCACATGGTGAAGATGTAAGTTGCATAGCACATTCTGAGGAGTAAAACTGAAAGCTTGGGGGTGGTTGAGGATTCCAAAGGAGGCTGATGACTCTGTATGCAATCTCTATCTTTAGGAGAGGAAGGAGAATGTAGAGAAGGGAAGTACCTGGAAGAAAGGCAGAAGAGCCAGAATAGAGTGAAATAAGAGAATGGAGGGCTTTTGACAATAACATTTTAGAGTCTCTGGGCTTGATTTGCCTGGAAGACAAGACAGTTGGAATGAGGGAGAGGTGAAGCTAGAGCTCAACTGTGGGGTACTAAAAGAAACAGAGTTGGACTTGTTTGAGAGGAGGCAGGGACGTTTTCATGGTCTCAAAGATTCTGTGTCATGGGGACATGTGAGTCACAGCTCTCACCCTGAAGGACAGAGTGTGTGTCCTAAAGATCTTATTATCTGACCCTACCATTGCTGATGACCCCCAAAAGCACTTGCTCCTCTCTCCTTTGCTTTTCTCTCATGGAAATAAGAAGTGTGGTTATTTGATACTGCCTGAGTGATATCTGTTTTGATTCCTTCTCCTCTTTCAAAGAGGAAAATTTGTAGTTTTATTGCAGTGAAATCAAAGTTGAAAATATGTTACTAGGAAATCCTATAAATTTATACTGACACATAATATGAGTAATTTTTTCTATTAAAAAAACTCGTTCCTGAGGCAGATAAAATAACTGGCTGGGGGTGTTTTCTAGAAACTGACAGTCTTAATAAAGTTGAGCAAGACTTGAAAGGAAGAGAATAAGAATTCAAAAACAAATAACAAACATAGGGAGAGAAAATTAGGTTCTCAGAGTGGAATAGTTTAGCTTTGGATTTTAGAAATGGATCATTCTCAATTGTGGCCAGAAAAGTTTATGATGTCTTACTAAAGCACAGTAGAAATAATTAAATCCCAGTGTCACTTCAGGCTCATTATGCACATAAACCTTAAAGTTACTTGGGATGACAGTTAAAGTGAAGTAGAAAAATCCCACACACTGGCCTTTCACCCTCAATTCCATTATTACAGCGTTAATGGATCTTGCCTCATAAAACTTTGTATATTCAGAGTAGTCTAGCAGAATGTCTTGTCATTGGAAGTTAGTCAATAACTGTATGTTGAACTCATGCAAATAACTTTATTGGGTTTTCTGATTGTTCTTAAAAGCCAAATAAATGATGGGAGAAGTGTAGGAGGCTGGCAGGTTGCCAGAGATGCTTTAGAGAGTGGCAGTCATGCCCCCCCAAGTGGAAAGGATTTTGCACATGAGCAGGAGAGTAATGGTCTGAAGTTGGCATTGAGGTGTGTGAGAAGAATGCAAGCTTCTGGGGTGCTATAAGCAAGATGTGGGAAAATGTACAAGTTCCAAATAAGGGGACTTCTTTACTAATGGTATCCCTGGACAGTACTTGGATGTGAGGTAGAGCAATGTGTGAACAAAAGCAAGACAAATTGGTGGAGGGAAGTGTACAGATTAGTACAGGAATTGGATAAATTAGGAAAGGCTGGCAACTGGAGGGACTTGTGGTCTGTATTTTATTAGTAAAAGAAGTGACTCATGCCATTACTCAAAATGGAATTTAGTGCAAAAGTTTGAGCATCAAGCACTTGGTGGCTCCAGATGTCTGTCTGTGCAAAGTCTGTGGAGATAATAGCTGCTGCATGGAGCAAAAGCAGGTGCAGGCAGTCATGCCAGCTGTTGTCTACAGCCAGGTCAGCACTGAGCATATGGCTCTGGACAGAATGGAAAAGAGTGAAGTATGACGGTGGCTGAAAATTCCACAGTCATCTGCATGTCACCTACACTGCCCATCTAGATGTGTGATGGCATAGGGCTGCTTCTGACTTCCTACTAAGGCATGTTCTGGTGTGGGGCTGCTTTTTTGGTTATGTAGTCAAATGGTTATTCAGGTCAAGTTCATTTTATTTATTGCTTTCCTGGCAGCCTGTGTTATTATAAGAATGTATGGGCATGTGTGTAGACTGGAAATTTTTCAGAAGACCAATAGGCCCTAAGGTAGCCAGAATGAGGTCAAATTACAGTGGTTTATATACATTGAGATGAAAAGGAATGGGAAATGGGGTCTTGGAAAGGGACTCTGAAGACCCAGATAGAATAGATTTCCCTAATTTTATTGGTCCATGGAAAAATCTGGTCTATAGCCACATTCCAATTTTTTTTTCAAGTGCCTATTTGGGGATGTTTGTTTTATACCAGTAAAATGTGTGTAGAAAGGAGATAGTTAACTACTTTTTTCAGTGCAGGCTGTAATTAGCATTTTTCATGAAAGCATTAGGCACTTGGAAAACCATCTCCTATATTACAGACCATTTAACTTCTATGACCCCTGCTTCCCAATGTAAGTAACCTCTTAGTCATTTTGACAACTAAGTCCATTCCCCTGCTGCCAGTGTCCTTCAAAAAGATCACACCACTTCTGGCTTATATACAGGCTAGAGGGAAAAGCCACCTGGGGAAAAATTTCATTCTCTCTAGAGATTTCACTGAGCCCATATTTAAATAGCAATGATATTCTGAAGTGTTTTTCTTTCCACTCAGTAAAAATGAAGACCATGAAGTCTGACTTCACTGCTCAGTGTCCTAAATTGATGACAGACTCAATTTGATAACAGTAACATTCCAGTGATGCAATATAACCATAGCACTCTGCTCTTGCCCGGAGTCTCCTCTGCATACACCTCCAGCTTGTGGCTAGTCACACTGCTCTGTAACCCTCACCTATCTCAGGATACCTTCACACATCTCTGTACACATCTGCTACTAGTCAACATGTTCACATTCCTTAGGGGAAGCGTTTTTTTTTTTTCAATTAATTTGCATATTATGGACACAGAGTAAGAAAGTCCACTTCTATTTAATGTGACTTTCCAACTCTCTAAGAGAAACTGAGAGCTTAGGAGCCATGAGGGAAGGACAAAGATAATGGAGCTCATGGCAAGATAGAGGTATGTTCTAGATTGGCTTCTGATGTGACTGCACCTGGAAATCTTTCTGACATTGGCAGTCCAAAGTCAAGAGAAATAGATGGGGAAGAAGCCATAATGCCAGATGGGAGAGCAGGGATGGAAGATGGGAAAGGACAGTGTTTCGACCTGAGTGAGAGGTGTTGTGCATGAAGTGTTCTATTATTGTCAGTGGAGGTATGCCTCCTTCCCACAGCCATTGGCGGAAAGAGTGCCATGATGACCTGTGGAATTTCAGGAGGGTTGCTTTAGAGGATGCTCCAAAAGGGAGAAGTCCTCCTTGAGAATTCAGACACATTCTTCTGCTTGGGTTTCAACCCCTCTGTCCTGTTTGGATCTCCAGACTTCTTTCAATCTTCTTTTCCCATAAAATGTTCTTTCTGTGGCCTTTGCCATCTTTGATTTATCATCTTTGGCATGTGTGCTTCCTTTATTCCCACCCACTAACCAGGCTTGCTGCGTCTTCCACAACCTGACATGAACTTTCTCTCCACTCATCTTACCCCACTCTGACTGCTTCTGTATTTTCTGTTCCCTTCAATCACATCCTACTGTGCCCTTCACTTTTGGAGTGATTTCTTTGACTTATTTTTATATTCACTCAAATCTTGAAGTTATATCTTCATGTAGATTATACATGCCAGAAGGGAAACACATGGTGTATATGTACAGAACATGTCTGTTCCATGATCAGGTTAAGTATCTTTGATCCAATCAAAATGCTTAGTACCAGATGTGTTTTGGATTTCAATTGTTTTTTTTTTAACATAATATCGTATCTTGGGGAATAGATCCAAACTTAAACATGCACTTTACCTAATTATATGTAAATGTTACACAGAAATCAGGTGATATAGTCTTGGTGAGTAGGAGGCTGCCCCCACCCCTCACACTCTGTTTCTCTTCTGACAGGAGGATGAAGTGGTACTCCAGTGCATAGCAAATGTTCATAAGGAGCAGCGGAAGTTCTGCCTGGCAGCCGAGGGACTTGGGAATCGCCTGTGCTTCTTGGAACCCACCTCAGAAGCCAAGGTGAGATTAAATGCCTGTCCCATACCTTCTTTTCCTGGCTTCCCATGTAGTCATTTAGGGTAAGTGTTTCTTGGAGATGATGACAAAGGAGAAATTTGAGATGATGTACTTGTTTTTTCAAGGGGAAGATTGGATTTAAAATATGCCTTTGTCAGCCCAGGAAGCACTGACGTCAGATCCCAGAGCTGATATAAATAAGAGAGGGGAGGTGCTCTTGCCTATCAGAGTTCTCTAGGATACAAGAGAAGCCTGGAGCTGCCAGCACTGACTGGGCAGGGGGATTTCTTGATACTTCTAAGATGTTGTCTTTGATGTTGTTGATTCTTAGAATCTGGGTTCCTGTTCTGTACCCTCAGCTTTCATTTTATTGCCACAGGGACACTTGGCTGTTTGAGCCTGTGTTTTACAGTCCACACACCACAGTTCTGATTGGATTGAGATTGTTGCAACTGCCTGCTGTGACCCAATGGTAGTGAAGGCCATTTGCTCTGATACCTTGCCTATGTGAAACTTGTTAATGTCATGTCTATTGAGCTGAGTTTTCTCCCAACATATTCCAGCTGTGCCTGTATGTTCAGAATTCTTAAAGCACATTTCAGTCTTGTCAAGACCTGTACTGGTCAGAGTTCTCCAGAGAAATAGAACAAGAAGCTCAAACAGATGGATGAGGAGTTACAAAGATTCACTTAGACAAATTGTTCACCGTCCATGGAATTCTGTGTGAGCTTGAAATCTATAGGTCATGGTTCAAACTGCAGTCTGTAGCAGCATAGGCTCTTCCCCAGGAAGCCACAGGGGCAGTGAATGAGTCATAGCCAAGTCACGAGAGTCAAATGACCTTTACTTAGGGTCAACTGACTGCAGATGTTCATTCCAACTAGAAAATGACCACATCACCTGAGTAGATGGCTTTGGGAGTAAAGGCTTCTGCCACTAGGCCCAATGACCTGAGTTCAATCCCCAGGATCTGTATAATGGAAAGAACAGAACCAACTCCTGCAAATTGCACTCTGATGGCATCCATGAGCCCCTTGCCTCAACACAGAAAAATAAAAACAAAAACATTTTGATTAAATGGGGAGGATGGAGAGGAGATGGAGGGGTGAGCTAGCCAAGTTAACATATAACCAGTTATTATACCTTCTAAGGTCAGTTTTTCTCACGGGGTCTATTTTTAATTAAAAAAAAATGGTATGCCACCCTACTGCCATGCTACTTCACACATGAACATACACAACACAGGCACACTTGAAATTTGACCAAATTCTGGAACACCAAGGGTGCAGGATTAATAGATACATCTCTCAGAGCTACCTCATTCACATCAGTGCTCTGACACCTCCATATGTAGGTTGCTGTTTTCTGAGGACAGACATTGGCCAGTACCTATAGGGCAGAGTCCTATGAGATAAATGGCAGAGAAAAGAAGTAAGGGGGATTTTTGTCTTTTCAAAGTTCTTAAACTTGATTTCCCTGAGGCTTTCGCACATTTGCTTTTGTTCTTAGAAAGAGATCTCACATTTACTTTTGTTCTTAGAAAGAGATTTTTCTTCTCATTCCCACTAGTTGTAAATAATAGGAAGATTACCAGACTAGAAGTCAAGATGATAACCATCAATAACCATCAATCACTCACTTGTCATGTGACTACTGACGACAAGTCACTCAACTTTGTTGAAGCTTTTCTTTCTTTCTTTCTTTCTTTCTTTCTTTCTTTCTTTCTTTCTTTCTTTCTTCCTTTCTTTCTTTCTTTCTTTCTTCCTTTCTTCTTCTCCTTCTTCTTCTTCTTCCAAACCTGATGCAATATGGTATGGCACCAAGAGTATTGATGAGTGACAGAGCAATGAGATGGTACCAGACCTACTCTTCCACAGTGGGCCTTGTGACCGTGATTCTGAAAACAGGCTGTAGTTGGGATATAGAGTTTGAATCCTGTCTCTACCACTTAATAGTCAATCCAAGACCTTGGACACATTATCTGATCTTTCAGGGTTTAGTTTTCTCATCAGTTTAATGGGAGTTTCATTGTTGTTTCCCTTGTAAGATGAAATGGCTTAGTTTAGTGCTTGTTTAGCACTTCGTTGTTGCACTGTCTACTATAACAACACGATCACTGTGGTTATGACTTAATATTCAGTAAGAAACTTAAATAGGAGTCAGTGTCTTATATAGCATGCACATAACTACAATTCAGAGGTGCCACAGAAATTAAAGAACAACAATATATACAAAACGCACAGTGCTTAACTCATTGGACAGTAGTTGGAGCTGAAAATAACGCCAAGATTGGCACTTATATTAGTTTCCTTTCTGCTTATATAACAAATCCCATGACAGAAAACAAATGTAGAAGAGTTTGTTTTGGCTTAAGGCTCCAGAGGGATAAGTCTGTCATGGTGGGGATAAATGCAGCAGGCATGGAACATGGCAGCAGGCACAGGAAGCTGAGAGTTCACATCTTCAACCACAAACACAAAGCACAGTATGAACTACTGCTAAGGCAAAGCTATGAACTCTCAAAAGCTGCCCCAGTGATGTCCTTCCTCTAGCAAGGCTCTGCCTTCTAAAGCCTCCTCAACCTCCCCAAACAGCACCACCAAATCAGCTCTGGACCGAGGGTTCAAACATTAGCCTATGCAGTACATTTCACCTCAGCATTGTTGCCCCCTTTGGAAGCACAAAGCCTGATTTTGTGTAGCCAGAAGAAAGATTGTGGATTAGTCCCTAGACTTACAAAATCATGAGCTTTAAAATTAAAGCCTTAAATTGAAATTAATTTAATTGAAATTTTATAATTCCCTAATTCTGTAGATGTGATATTTATAACAGTCAAACCTAAGTCAGATAAGAGAGGAAAATTGTACATTGCGCCCTAAGAATGCTTGCATTCTCCAGATATAAAACTGAACCAGATCACTCATAAATGCATTTGGAGGCAAGAAAATACCCTTATTTTCTAGCTCCCACATGACTAAATGATTATTCTTGTGATTGTATTCTATATTTGAGTCATTGATATACAGCATATTGTGCACCCCTCTCTTGTCAAAATTCTTCTCAACCTAGTGCCTGTCCGTATGCTCTTGTTTTCAAAGCTGTAGTCAATGTGCATACTTTATGTGTTTGTCTTTACTAGTTCAACCACTTACCAAATGTCAAGTTATCTTCACAGGTGTTTTTAAATCATATATGTAGTTTTGTTGGTTTAACTTCCTAAAATATATATTCAGGATCAGAATTCACAGTACCTGGGGCATAAATAATAAATGGGAATTGCTTTCCCATGAGGGTAAATGTCACTTGTTACAGTGACATTCCCACCATTGTGTATCCTATATATGTAGTATGGGGGAAATAGTCACTGATTTTGTTATGGAAAAGCAGGGCAAGTTCGTGGAAAAGATAGAGTAGATATTCAGAATTTCCTGTCACCATTCTGGAGAGAAGCCTGATAGATGAGTCCATTTTCTAGGAATTTTATTCTGTCCTGAAATCAAATATGACTGTGTATACCTCTCTGTCAGCCTGCCCCTTCTTTTCACTCAATAGGCCCTCTTATTCCCTGCCACCTAGTTTCCCAAACACTTGTGCTGTTTTAAAGTTCTTGGAAGATAATGTAGGTCACGCAGTGAGGTGAGAGGCTTTGCTCCCCAGAATGGCACTGAGCACGAGGCACAAACATCAAACATGATTCTTATCTGCCACCTAAGAGTCAGTCAGTGCCCTTGAGGATTGCTAGACCAGGATATTTTGAGCCAGTTGACACCCAGAGGGATAAAACTGAGATGAACTCTGGGGAAAAGAAAGACTTCAGAGAAAGAAAAACTAAGATGGGCTATTCAAAAGATAGTCTCAGTATATGAGCTCTAAGAAATGAGAGAACTCGTGGACATAAAGAGTGAGATGGTAGAAAAGTAAGAAAAAAGTGTGATGATATCATCACATGTTGTAAATATGAGACTCAGCTGACATTCATGAGAGCTTCAGTGGCCAATTCCTATATGCCATTGCTGTGATGGTTTCCAAATCTTCTGGTACTGATAGACAGAAGCATAGCCACTTAGCTGCCCTCTCAAATAAGCACAGGTGCAGTGGAATATTGTTTTAAGGTGTGTTACTTTTGTTTATGTTGCATTTATTTAACTCTATGAAGCTGTGTTGCTGTGCCCATGTAAAACACCTGATGCTCTAATAAAGAACTGGCCAATAACAAGGCAGGAAAAAGGACAGGTGGGCCTGGCAGGCAAAGAAAATATACAGAGGGGGAAATCTGGGAGAAGGAAAAAAAGAGAGAGAAAGATGGAGGAGTGGAGAGATCTAGCGGCCAGAGAAGAAGGAGGATGCCAGGGGCCAGCCACTCAGCTACACAACCAACAAGCCATGGAATAAAAGTAAAATTTACATAAGTAGGAGAACAGAAAAAGACCAGAGGCTAAAGGTATATGAGATAATTTAAAGTTAAGAAAAGCTGGCTAAAAACTACGCCAAGCTAAGGCCAGGCATTCATAATTAAGAATAAGCCTCCGTGTGTGATTTATTTGGGAGCTGGGTGGCAGGTCCCCCCAAAAAAGCCAAAAAAAAAACCCAACAATACACAGGCCCAGGGATTAATGGGAACTTGCATGTAGGAATGACTCAGAACCATAACCAAAAACCAGGAAACAAGGAAAGGACATGTTTCTTCTTAATTTTCTAATAATAGCAAATGCTTTATTTACTGTAATTTTAAAGTAAAATATTTTTTCTTTGGCACTAGAATTTTAATGATTTTTTTCCTAGTCTTTCATATCATATTGTATCTATTTGGTCCCATAGGGCCTTGAGGAATAATCTTTGATTCTACTTAATATTCAATCTTGTAAGACATGTTGGTTCTCTTTTCTCAGAAGGAGATAGGACAAGAATCATGACTTGCCATCCAGGAGGTGTCAGTCACTACTTTTCTGTAGATAGCTTTGCAGCAATGCAATTCAAGGACTAGCACATGAATATCCCATCCCAGATGACTGCTCAGGATGCAAGAGAGGAGGTCCGTGGCAGATCTGAATGAGAGCTACTGTGGTTTAAAAGCCTTATGCATCACAGGAGCTATATCTTGTAGCAACTCCATAACCTAATGGACAGCCATAGCTAGAACCCCTACACTTGAGCAATTACAACAGTGGGACCTCCCATAAGATCTTGATCATCTTCCCAGTCTACACGCAGCCTGTCAATTGAGATCATTTCCATCAAAGCAGTTTCCCTGGCACACTAGTTTTATTAAATGGCCATAGGAACATAACTGGTCCAATGAATAAGAAGAGATTTCATAGCCTTTCCACATTGATTCATTGATGACAATTATACAAATACTATCCTCTTTTCATATTCATCTAGAATCTTAATTCCTTTATTCCAATACCTTTCCAGTTCCCATGCTCTAAAATCCTACATGCCTTAATAAAATATCATCAAAAAAAAAAAGAAATGAATATGGGAACTTTTTGTTTTACTGATTTTATTGATTAGAAAACTGAAATAAGTGATATTGAAGCAATTTAACCATGCACTCTCAAAATTCATTAGCATATCTCTTGATAGCTTGGGCATTTATATATAAAAAAGTTCTCCTTGCTTGGGAGTTGGTTACTCATTATCTTACTGATTACAGTTAATATACATGAAAACTTCAATTAGGGTCTAATTTTAAAGTGGAAAATTTTGATAAATCTTATTGGCATTGGTTTTGTTTCTTGTTTAAGGAGGTAAAAATAAAATAGAATAGAATGGAATGGAATGGAACAGGATGGAACAAAACAGAAGAGAATGTGGTCATTTCTGAAAGTTGTGTAGACTCTCAACACCCAGATTCAAAAACCAAGCTGCTGATTAAAGATCATCATGTAGATGATACAAACTAAGATACAGTTCTCAGCCAAAGTTAACATTGTTTTCTATCATTTTCATAATTGTTGGCTTTGAAAAAGATTTTCTATTTACTCCTAAGAAATAAAGGATGAAAATCTGTAGACAGAGGTGCAGCCTGAAGCTTACTGTCTTTGAATTACTTATGTTTTTGCAATATTCTCACTGGCTCTCAGAGCTTATGAAACAATAAATGACTATATGTATTTTCATAAAACTCCCTTATCATGTAATCTTATGAGCCTCAGAAGTTGAGACTTGGATTTTTTCTGACATTAATCAGGCACCCTGTGCTGAGATGATCCCACTACTGAAACGGTGTCAACTGTTTAATCTTTACAACTCTGCAAAGCAAACAAAGAAAAATAAGTATATGAATTTAAATGGAGTTAAGTGACTTTCTAAAGATTATTCATCCTAAATTTAAACCAATGTCTAATTTCTATAGTATTAAAAAAATAGAGTATCAAGTTCCAAGTTACCTAAGGATAAAGAAGAACCTGTGTTGTTGCTCATTTTAGATAGACATCAAGAATACCTTTCTATATCTGCCCTATGTATTTCCGGCATTCCAAGGTTAGAAACATGTATGTTCTCTCAGTAAAGAATGACCTGTTAAAATGTAAGGTCTTTGAGAAAGCATATGAAACAATGTTAAAATTTTTATTGATAACTTTTTCAGTGCAAATGAAATGATGGTGTATTTTCTTCAAAGCAAGCCTGTAAAGGGAAATAAGGAAGATTGTTAGGTGTCTCTCATTGTGATACAGACATGGTCATGGTGATATGTGTATGTGTGTGTAGGTGAGGGGGAGTTCCAAACATCTACCACATTGAGTTATCTAGTCTACCTGTCCTATCACCCATTTTCCACCAGTCTATAAGCTCAACATTCAAGGATTTTACCAAGCACCATGGTAAATAAACCTAATATTAGAGCCAAGTGATCTGGACCGACAATTCTAGTTCACTACTTAATAGCTCTTTGGGAATAAGTGACTACCTCTTTCTGCCCCTGCCTCTTCAATTTTACATTGTAAGTGTCTCATAGGAAAGAGGAATCTTTACACACTGCTGATACAAAGAAGTCAGTGTAGAGGTTCCTAAAATTATTAAGACTACAGCTATCATATGACTCAGATATACCACCCTGGATATGTGTATACGCAGGACTCTTATGTTTCACTGCATGGATACTTGAACTTCCATGTTCAGTGCTGTACTTGTAATCACAAAGAAATGGAACAAGTTCAGATACCTGTCAACAGATGGGTGAATAAAGGTGAATAAGACAATGTGGTACACATACACAGTAGAATCTTATTCTTCCATGAGGAAAGTTGAAATTGTAGCATTTATAAGGAAAGTAGAGATTATGTTAAGTGTCTTAGGAAGTCAAATGTTATATCATATTTCTTTCATATAGACTCTATATAGGGAGATGCACAGATACAAATATTTATTAATACATATATTTTTATTAAAAATATAAAGGAGAGCATGGGAAGGCAGGGGAAGATCTCGAGGGTAGAAAAAGGGTATGATGTAATACATGCAACATGAAAGCTGAAGGGGGTATTGTTTTGTGAGAAGTAACAGGACCAGCAAAAATAATGGAAGAAGACAGTGGGAGATGGGGTGAGTCAGAACAAATAATCACATTTGTATTTAAAAAAAAAAAAAGCTATAATATAGCTTATTACTTTGGATGATAGCCTAAAAATTAAAAATATTGTGTCTACCTCAAAGGACTACTCAGGAGGCATATGGGTTTATAAATGCAAAGAGCTTTGTATCAGTGCCTGGTACATCCTAAGTGCTATAAGCCTTGATTATCCATGTCACAGGATCAGACACACATCAGAATTCTAGGAAATACTGACTGACTCAGTTAAGTTGCCCCTGTAATGAATTTAACTAATTAAAACTACATTACAAAGGCATGAACTTGAGAATCAAAACATTTGCAGCAATTTCAAAGAGAAAATCAACAATAACTAGAAAGTCAGATATGAAGGTATCTTAGTTACTTTTCTCTTGCTGTGAAGAGACACAATGACCAAAGAAACTTATAAAAGAAGCATTTAATTAGGAGCCTGCTTAGAGTTTCAGAGGCTGAGTCCATGACAGTCATGGCAGGGAGCAATGAAGTGGGCAGGCAGGCATGGCATTAGAGCAGTAGCAGAGAGCTTACCTTTGATCCACAAGTGGGAGGCAGAGAGCGAGACTGGTCCTAGTGTGGGCTATTAAAAACCTCAAAATCCACCCCTAATGACCCACCTCCTTCAACAAAGTTAAACTTCTAATTCTTCCCAAAGCACTTCTATCAACTAGGGACCAAGCATTCAAATATATGAACCTATGGAGGACATCTTTATTCATAACACTACAAAAGGGTTATGCAAGGAATAGACATTTTTAAAAAGCAAAATGAATGGGTGGGGTATGGGTTTTAATTGATATAGTTTACTAATCCCAACATACTCAGAACATTTATTCTGTAGATGTTCAATCTTTGCATTTTATGGGGACTCACTTTAGCTCAGCGTATGGTCTGCTTTGGTTACTGTCCCACATGTACTTACACAACTGTATTCTGAAGCTGTTGGACAGAAGTGTTCTGTGAATGCCAAGGTGGTTCACCATATTGTCTAAATAATGGCATATCGATATTGATTTTGATCACCTTGTTCTATGAATTACTGCGAAGCACTGTGAAAATCTCAATTAAGGATTTGTTTCCCTTTAGTTCTGTCTCCTTTGTTTAAAAGCCTTTAGAGTTCTCTTGTTAGGTACAGATACACTTGGGATGTTCACATGTTTATTGATGAATTAATCATTTTCTTACCAGACAATCATATTCATCCTTGATCTTGTAGTACTTTGATTGAAATCAATATAGTTAGAAGCATTTTTATTCTTATAACTAGCATTGTTCACTTTCTATTATTATGTTTCCAACATGCTTCTGTCTTTATGTGATTGTATTTAAAATGTATCCTTCAGAGTTGTTTGTTTTTTAAGTGAGACTTCCTTGGAAAAGACTAAATTTTCATTTGCAAGTAGTCAGGACAAATCTCTCTTACCCACCAGTACCACAGTAGCTCAGACCCAACCAAGAAAGCACACAGAAACTTATATTGCTTACAAACTGTATGGCCATGGCAGGCTACTTGTTATCTACTTCTCCTATCTTAAATTAACCCATTTCTGTTAGTCTATACTTTGCCACATGGTTTGTGGCTTACCGGTATCTTTACATGTTGCTTCTCATGGCAGCAGTTGGCAATGTCTCCTCCCAGCCTTCCTGTTCCCAGCCTTCTCCTCTTCCTTGTCCCACTTACCTTATCCTTCCTGAATGGCTACTGGCCAATCAGCACTTTATTTATACAGCGTGATATCCACAGCAAGTGCTTGTTAATTGGAGATAGGTTCTGGTTAGGGGTGGGGGCATGTGTCTACTTCTTTCAGCTCTAGGCCCCCATCTGGTGTAGACTCACAAAGATCCTATGCATGCTGCCTCAGTCTCTACGAGTTCACACGTGTATCAGTCCTAATGGCCAACAGAAAACAAAGTCAGTAGCATCTTTGGATGTTCCTTGGCTCATAATGTCATGTCAGAGCTTTTTTTTCCCTTTATCTTTGTATTCTCTCTCTCCCTCCCTCCCTCTCTTTATATGTTCTTTTCAAACATATTATGGCTTCTGGTTTTTTGTATTTATGGGATCCATGAGTGTGCAAGTGTGTAGGTCTCTGCACCTGTATCTGTTTCTTGGGCTCTTTTCTTTTGGTTTGGTCCTACTCTGATATATTTTTTTTTTTATCCTTTAGATGTCTGTTTTCTAATGAGAGACAAAAAGGGGTAGATCCAGATGGAAGGAAAGGCAAGGTAGGACTAGGAGGCATAGAGTTTGAGAAAAATGTAAACAGGGAATATAATAATATAAAAAAATCTATTTTCAAAAAGAGAAAAGTTAAATAAAATAAAATGTATCCTTTGTAAACAGCCTATAGTCTTGCTCCCCATTTCAAAAATCTCTTTTGTTTTAATACAATGATCAGCCCATTTGCATTTGTTGTAATAAGCAGATCTCCAGTTCTTTCTGTACCTCTTTTTATAGGATTGCAATTGTATGATATCTTGTTAGCTCTACATCTTTATGTATAAGTTTTGAGTAGTACCTTTAAGAACTAGAATATAAAACCTTAATTAGTCACAGTCTTCCTTCTGTCAATACTGTACCTGAAAAAGTCCTTTGTGCTGCTGCTAGTCATGTTATTTCCACATGTGATAAGATGTCATATCCTACCTTGTTATTATAGTCAGTTGTCTTTTAAAGAAATAATAAAAGACAGAAAGAGTCTCTATATCAACATAATTACATTTTCAGTGCTTTTCATACTTTTCTCTGGGTCTAGATTTCTATTTGGCAACATTTTCCTTGAGTTTGAAGGAATCCTTCCATATTTCTTGTACTGCAGCTGTGCTGAAAACAAAGCCACCCACATTATGTTCTACTGAAAAGCTTTTCATTTTGTCCTTACTTTTAAGGGCTATTTTCTCAGGATATAAAGTCCTGGCTTCCCTTTATTTTCTTTTAGCACTTTAAAGATGGTTGTTCATAGTCATCTGTCCCCTACTGCTCCCCATGAGAAGTTGGCTATCATCTTTATTATCATTCTTCTGTGTCTAATAAGTCTTGTTCTCTAGAAAGTTTACTATCTTTCTTTACCTTTGTTTTGTTTTGTTTTGCTTTTAGCAGTTTGAAAGATGTGTTTGAGGATGGTTTTCATTAGGTTTATCTTGCTTGAGTTTTTATGGGTTTCATGGTTCTCTCAGCTGTTTTATTTCATCTGCTTTGGAACTGGGGGGCCATTATGACCTTGAATATTTCATCTTACACTCTTACTCTCTCTTTCTGAAATCAGTGACTTATGAGTTAGGTTCTTTCGTATTGTTCCACAATCGTGGTCCATTTGTTAATTTCTTACCTATTTTAACTTATATTTTAGTCTGAATATTTCCTTTTGCCTTTTGACTTATTTGATGTTTCTTTGTTATCTTCTTATTCTAAATATTAACCCTTTAAGGAATTTTTATTTTAGATAATTTTATTTTTAAACTAAAGGTTTTTTTTTTTTTTAATTTTCATTTTATGTGTGTGGGTGTTTTCCCTGCATGTATATTGGTGAATCACATGTGTGCAGCACCTCTGGTAGCCAGAAGAGGGCATCAGATCTCCTGGAACTGGAGTTACAGATGGTTGTGAGCCACTGTGTGGGCACTGGGAATCAAACCCAGGCCCTCTGGAAGAATTGCCAATGCTCCTAACTGCTGATCCATCACTCTATCCCTCATTTTAAAATGTTATTTTAATGTTCTGCATGTTCTCCTGAGATTCATTGTTCACTTACCATTCCCATTTTTCCTACAAGTTTACTCTTATAATAATTATTTAAAGTCCTTGAATATTAGTTTAATAACTGTTTCTGATGCTTGCTTGCTTTTTCTCATCTCTTATTAAGTTCTCTCTTTTTCTCTATCTCCCTCTGCCCCCTCTCTCTCTTAAAAAGGGTTTCAGCATGAAGTACAGACTGACCTCACACTGTGCTGCCCCAGCCTCTGACTTCCCAGTACTTTCTATTTCTTTTAAAATAGTCTTTTTAAAGATTATTGAATTCTGGATATTGTAGTTCGGTAATTATTCCTCTTTCTCTTTCCCTTGAAGACTGTCTTGTTTTAGAAGGCAGTTAAATTACTGATGGATCTCATACTGAATCTTGGGCTGTGTTGGTATCGTTTTACTTTTCTTTTAGCTTCAGTGCATACTCCTCAGACTGGGAATACATTTTTTTCTGGATTTTAATGAAAAGTTTACAGTGTTTTTCTAAACCCCTCTAAAGAGCAAAACTTAAAGACCAATAGTTGACACCCTAGAGCTGGATAGCTGCTTGAGCCCCTGCTTATATTAACATCCCCACTCTTGCTTTCCTCTGCATACCTTATAACATGACCCTGTACCACTGGCCAAATCCTTAAGGGTAGTCTGTGATGGTGCTGTCTTATCTGGAATTCCCTATTCACTTTCCAGACATTCTGACACCGTACTCAAGCCTTTGACCCCATACTACCTCTTAGGCATGGAACCTGTGAAAAGGTCTGTACCTTTGTGACAAGGTGTGAGTCCATATGGACATCTCTTGGCTACCTTTCCATTTTAAATATCTGTGTTCCCTCTAGCTGTAGGTTGCTCCCACCATCATTGAAGAGTTAATTTCAAATAGTCATCCAGAGGATGTTACTGTTGTTGGCATTATATTATTATTCCTCCACCATAACCTGAGACCCAGAACCCCACCAGTGTTCACAGCTCTTTGAAGATGTTGAGTATGAAAACCTTGCTGTAAAGAAGGTATTTCCACAAGGGTGCTTCTAGGCATTGAGGTTAGAGGCTCTACAAAGTGGACTAAGGTGTCAAGAAGAGAGTGAGAGCTAGTAGGTGGTACTTTAGTGATGGAATTAAATTGAGTGTAGCTTTAACATATACAAAAGGAAAGAAAGGAGGTGAGGACACAGACAAAGAAAGTGAGAATGGAAGGTGAATGTGGATTAGGACTTATTTCTGGAGGTTTCCACAAACCTGTGGAAAATGAGCTGAAGAGAATGGCACTAAACAGGAATTCGGGCTTCTTTATGGAACACTCACAATTGTGAAGGAGTCAAGATAATAAAATCAAGCAAGAATTGACATTGATAGGGTCTGGCTTCTTGTTGGTGTCATTCCATGTTGTGAAATATGAAATATCAGAAAGAAATGAGATTAGACAAAGGAAGTGATGATGGAGTGTTCACAGAGTCTCTAACATACCAAGAAAAAGTCTTGAAGAGTGTGATGGTTGGGATGAGAAATTTCTCCATGTGGTTGAACACTTGGTTCCCAGTTTGTGGTGCTATTTAGGGAGGTTACAGAACCTGTAGAAGGTGGAAACTTCCTGATCTGAATATGTCATTGGAGGTGGGTTTTAAGGGTTTATTGCCTCACCCCACTACTCTCCTCTCTCCCCCCTCCCCTGCTTCTTGTGTGTGAATGAAATGTGATCAACCAGCTTCTTGCCACATGGAGTGATGTGGAAGCACGCTGACCTGGAGTAGAGAAGAGGGAGAAGGGAGGGGGTATGAGATTGGAGAGTGAGAACACTAAGCAAAGGAGACTATAGGAGTGATGATACAGCAAAGGGTATCAGCAGCCGCAATTGACTAGGGTATAATATCCTAGGGTATAATCTAATGGCTTAGTGGTGCCAGATTGGAGGACAGTGGACACAGTGCTGGAACACAGATGATGGAAGCTTGGCCATCATTCTGTTAGATACGCACATTCCCTTTCCTCAGACTTACGAACCAAATGATTGGGATAGGATCCTGACTGCTCAGATTCTGAAGGCACGGGTCTGCATTCCAATTCCTTACATTGAATCTCTACACTGCTTTCTTCAGGCACTTTTTCTATAACTTCTACATTCTCATTCATCATCTGATCTACTATTTCTAACAGGCAAGAAACGGAGAAAGAAACAGATGTCCCAGGTAATAGCATGGATGTCAGTGGCAATTCATGTTGAGTATATTAACACACTTGTCATTTGGTGGATCCATAGTTAAAGAGGGAAAGGGAAAAGTGCACCCTCTTACCTCTGAGATCTCTTCTCATCTATCTTGTCCTCCTCCCTGCCTGAGTTATTAATGCTGTCATGATGACTTACCTGCTAGAGGCAATGCCGGCCCCTTTATATTTAAAAGTAATCTGTCCCTTAGTGAAGGAAATCTCCACCAAGAATTTATTCTGTGTGTAAAGTAGCGCCGTGACTCTGCTGTTCATTTGTCATCTGCTTGTTCCCAGCAGGCAAATGGCCCCAGGTGAATTATGACTAAGAATTATTCACACCCAGACACCTCTGTACCCAGTTCCTTGCTCTTCAGACCTAATCACTGCTATTTTGGTCTCGATTAACAGTATTATTTTCTTTCTCTATCAACTCGAGAACTCACTAATTAGTTCACAAAGCGGTACCTCTTTTCTGCGATTAGGGGGGAAAAAGGTCTTTTTTCAAGTTGCTTCTTTTCCACAGAGAAATGAGGTGTTGCATTTGTTTTAGAGCTTAAAAATCAAAGCCTTATTCCCTCTAAACCTGAAGATAAAACTGAAATCATGCTTGTGACCTTCTGAAGCTAAATGCTTACTCATAAATTTACAAATCACACTGAATTTGCAGAGAAAACTAGATAGTGATTCAAAAGAAGAATCTGACTTTACTCTCTCCATCTTGTAAAATGTTATGAAAAATAACCTCTCTGGCCAGAGCACCTATCTGTCACAATGAGGACTGTTTCATGAAGGAAATGTTTAAAGTGTTTTCAGATGGTAAGATTTCTGGACATTGAGACTGACTATCTCATTTCTCCTTTTCATAATGTGTATATTCACTCATGAAAGGCTCACTCTTAAATAATAGGCCAAGCAAATTACATGGACGGAGATATTTTTCTATCATTTTTATATAATATCCTATTTATTCTCAACTCTCTGGCATGTAGAGAATAGGTGATTTTAAATAATTCTAAACCACTCTGGGGAAATCATGGGTGTTTTTTTTTTTTTTTTCATCTGAATTGTATCAAGGGATGGCCACAGCAAGTCCCTAGCTTGGATGTCCCAGGATTTGCTGCTTTCTTCAATGAAGATATTTCACATCATCTTTCTCCCATTTCACATAAACTCCATTAAGCTTTGCTCAGGGTCTTTGGAGCATAAGAACAATTGGTACACAGAGCTATTGAAGCAGCTCCCAAACAGCTGGGTTGTTTGGTTTTTTTTTTCTTTTTTTTTTCAGCTAAAGCATGGTTAGAAAAATTAAGAAACCCTTGACCTAATGATCCATTTCTTAATAGAGTACTTTCATCAGGATTTTTGCCCAGAACCCTACTTTGGCACTTGACTATATATATCCTAAGACATTTTTCTTCAAAATAGAACGAGATTTCATATCTTTGGGATGGATCAGCTCTACTTCTGCCTGAATACAGTGGGTGGAATAAGTGATCAATGCCCTACTTTTTCAATCCCCAGAGCATCATCATTTGACTTGAAAATTGAGTTATTGCTCTAATAATCTGACATCTATGTTCAAATACCTTCATTTCTTTTACTTAAAGATACAGACAGTACCTGAAATTCATGCAAGAAATCTCTTCCACAAAACTTTAGTTAACAGGAGTATGCCTTGTGAATATAAGTCACAAAAATGTAGATATTGTTGTTGCTCAGGAGAAAAATTTCACTCGCTTCTCTGGCCAGCTTTCAAATTGAAAGCTGAATACTAGGGCTTTATCACTAGAGTCTCGTAGATAGATGTCAAGAACACCCTGTCTCAGGGCTGCTCAGGCAATAAAATGCTCATTGCATAAAAGCATAAGGACCTAAATTCAGATCACAAGATCCCCTGTGAGGAAACTAATTGTGATTGTTTGCCTTTAACTCCAGTGATGGAGAGATAGAAACAGGAGGATTTCCAATGCTTGTTGGCCAGTCATCCTAATGTAATCCGGGTTCATTGAGAGCTATCTTAAAAAAAAATAGGTCAAGAGTTATTAAGGCACCCAAACATTGATTTTCAGTCTTTATATGCACACTCACATGCACATGTACACAAACATGCACATATATACACACAAACACAACACATGAAAACAAATTTAAAACATCCTGTGTTTAAGGATGATAAGCTGGGGTAGCAAAGTGGACCTTGAACAAAACTTAGTCAGAAGTTGCTGCTCCTTAAACTTTGGTCAGAATATGTTATTCCCACCAGAGCCCCATGCTTGGGACTAGAAATCTGATTTTATTGTACTTAACAGTGCAAAGACTTAAGCCGTAGGGAAGGCAGTGCTCAATATTTCTGATCAGAACATGCACATCAGTTCTACCTGTGCTCTTACCTTTGTAAATCAGATCATTAGCACAAGCAAGCAGTTCTGCATAGAACACAATGTTAGCTGGCCTTTGGACTTTCTTACTGAAGTGGAAATGATGTTTAGTTTGATAGCTATCACAGTATAAAATTGAGGGAAACTAGGTTTGGGGAGTGGGTAAGCTTAAGACTTTGGAAATTGTAAAGTGGCTTTTGTAACTTGTTACTGGGGAAACCTTAGAGTTTGATCGGCCTTGTGGACAGGTCCAGCGGCTTAGGAGTTGAGCTGTAGTGTGGATTAGCCACACCTGTATCACCTAGGATGGGTGCCCTTGACTAGTTTTGGGTGCAAAGGAGGGATCAGAGCTTCCTCTCTGTGTCTGCTCCTTTGTGACAGGTAACTTTAGAATCTTAATAAGGATTTTACTAAAATGTGGTCAAGAGTTTGAAATACAGGTCATGAGTCCACTGATTTTTTACAGTTCTCAATCTATGAAAGTAGAAACATGTACAGTCTGATAAGAAAGGAAATGCAGTGGCTTTTGATGTTTCTTAGCCACTGCCTCCCCTGCCCTTACCACCGGGGAGCTGAAGTTTCCTGCCTCAACAACCCATGTAGCACCTAGAGTACTTTCTCCTGCCTTAGAAACAGGAATGACGCCTGTGTGTTTGACAGGCTATGGAAGAGTCCGTGCAGCTAGTCAGATCTGTCTCTCAGGAAAAACACTGACTTCTTCCTTTTGTTTCTGACTTTCAGTTTGTGAGATTACTCTATCTTTTTAAATAAAATTTTATTTCTTTCAAGGAATTTAAAAATAAAAGAAACGCCTTTAGAACAATTAAAAATCTGATTTTATTATTTTTTGAACATGTTATGTATGTGGTTCTCAGACCATACTTTGAGAATTTGTGGCAAGGCTAAAAAATTTTCAGTCACTGGCTTTCAAGCACCTGTCTCCTGATTGGTATACTACTGCTGATGACAAAGTATCAAGTTAGCTTAGGCATGCCGATATAATTTAAAAATGAAGAATTTAAAAATGAAGCAAACCACTGACCTGGACTCACTAGTATCATGTTCAAACTTACAGCCTGCCATAGGAAGCAACAGCACTGAACACATTTGTTTCTTTCCCCAAATGTACAAGTTTAATAGGAAACTAGATATGCCTTTCATCTTCCATCTTGTTGACTGCAAATATACGGACAATCCCAATGAAAACAACTCACTAACTGGAAGCATTTATCTTCAGAAGATCTGACAGACTGTCCTTCGATCATCATGAGCAAGGGCTTTCTGTTTTGAGAGGTGGTGCAGTCCCCTCTGACTATTGATATATCCATTCTCTCTGCTGCTGTTGCCAAATTTAACCATTTTGTGTTGAGTACCTTGATATCCAAGGGGAGAAAAGAAACGTCATAATCAGTTATGTGGCACCCTTTCGCTATGCTTGTTATTGATGGGAAACCTTGGGTCTGTGAGTTAGACACTTAGCAGAGAGAAGGAAAGATACTAAAGATTAAAGAGCAGTCAGGCACACTTGGGTAGTTGGGCTGACCCAACATTTGACATGATTTTTCCATCCAAATTCTGAGTTAGATTCAAGTAGGAAGAGAATGAATCTTCCATAGTCTTCCTTGTGTTTATCAGTCCTGGCTCTTGCCTTGGATGATAGGTACCAGTGACCACCTAATACAGCTTTGGAGAAAAGTGGACCCTGCTAACCTTCACAGTTTAGGATTGTTGGTTTTTCTATCCTCCACTCTTAGAGATTTTCTGGCAAGAATGACAACACTAAAAACAGTATAGCCCACGGTGGTAATGGGTCTCTCCATTACCATTCTACTCAGTCAGTGCCTATTGCTAAGTGAATATTTTAATGTGTGTGTGTGTGTGTGTGTGTGTGTGTGTGTAACACACTAAGTATTCACTTAGTAATATGTATATGTGTGTGTGTGTTATCTTTGTATATACTTATCTATGGAAGTTTATATTATATATATACTCTTGAAGAATTTCATAGATGTATATAATATATTTTGGTCATATCCAACCACCACTACCCCATTCCAACTCCTCTCTTATCCCCAAGCATATCACCTTACCAGTCTCATATCCTTTCTTTAAAACTCACTGAATTCAATTACTATTGCCTTATTTAGATGGATGTTTTGTCATTCACTGGAGTCTGGACAACCTACCAGGAACCACAGTCCTAAAGAAAATTCACCCCAACACACACCCATGTAGTTATCAAATGCCAATAATTCCTCAGCTATGGGTAGTGCCTCATGTTCCCTTCTCCATCCATGCAAGAATTTCCAAGACAGTTACTTGACCCTTGTCAGGGGAATAGGGAAGGAATATAGATGTCATTTAAGTGACTTCATAGTCGTTTTATTCTCTGTGCTTTAACCAGTTATGAATCTCTGTATTAACTGATGCTTATTGTAAAAAATGAAGCAGTTTTGGTGAGGATGAGGAGATGCATTAGTCTTTGAGTATAAAGATGAATCTTTAAAAATCAGTTTGATGTTCCATCCATCTAATAAATAAATACTAGTATGTAGCCAGAGGCTTTTGTGCATCCTGTCCAATCCCACAGCCACTTGTAAAATAATCACACAGAAGCTTAATATTAATTATAAATGTTTGGTCTATTGCTCAGGCTTATTGCTAACTAGCTCTTATAAATTAAATTTACCCATTTCTGTTAATTTATGTATTGCCACGTGTCTATAGCATTACTAGTCTGCTGGCATCTTGCTCCTTGGGTGACTGGCTGGTGTCTCCCAGACTATGCCCTTCTTCTCCCTGTATTTCTGCTTGGATTTCCTGCCTGCCTCCTATTCTGCCTTACCAAAGGTCAAAACAGCTTTATTTATTAAGCAATGGGAACAACACATATTCACAGAGTATGGAAGGACATCCCACATCACTAGTAGCTTTTCACCTTAGACTTACAACCTCCCCAACAAGGGGTTCTTAGCTGGGTTTACAGTACCAGGCAGGAGTTTTCTACTATGGAGTGGACCTTAAATCCTATTTTTAAAAGTGATTGGTTACTATAATAACATTCATCCCATTATTGCACCAATGGGCATATCTTGCCAAGCTAGTCATGTAACTTGCAGTGTTCACAGCTGGGTAAGATTGTTGACAACTTTAGTTTTAGTAAATGAACAAGACCAATGACAAATACAATAATTTGTATCATCTGGGAATCCTCAACATCTCAATAAGAGGTATCTCATACCCAGCTTTGAGGGTTTTTTTATATTAACTTGTGGCTTTGTGTTATGGAATATTTGTTTAACCATGCAAAGATGTATTGCATTTATTTAACTATATAAAGGTGTATTGCATTTGTTTGTGTTACAGAATATTTGTTTAACTATATAAAGATGTATTGCTGTTTTACCTTGCCTGCCTAAAGCATCTGATTGGACTAATAAAAAGACGAGTGGCCAATAGAGAGGGAGGACGTATAGGCAGGACTTCTGAACAGGGAGAGTAAGTAGAAGGAAGAATTTAGGCTTGGGGAAGAAAGAAAAAGAGACACTGGGGAAGACACCAGGGGCTACTCAGCCAGAAATGGAGGAGGCAGGAAAGTAGGACATACAAAATGAAAGACAGTTAAAAAGCCCTGAGACAAAACATAGATGAATAGAAACAGGTTAAATTAAGTTAAAAGAGCTTGTGGGACAAGTCTAAGCTAAGGCTGAACATTCACAAGTCTCAATGTCTTTATTTGGGAGCTGGTTGGTGGCCCAAAGAAAATTCTAACTATAGCTTTGGGAAGAGCATGATCTCTCCATGTAGGATACCTCCATTCAAATTCCTTTTATAAAATTATATTTTAGTGCACTTATAAATAATTAGACTTCTAAATGACTTTTTCCAACTTTCTCTGTTACTTGTCCCTCACCCACCTCTCTTCTTTCCTATCATAACAAGACCCTCCTCACTTCCTGCAGCCACTGTCTAGCAATGCTAATTGTGCACAACAGCTGTATTTTAAATATCTGCAATGAATGCTGTATGCCCTGTGGAAAATGTGAATATCTAGAACTGATGGTTCTTCTGAGATACTAGGAGGTTGTTGAGGAGTAGTTAACTGAGTTATCTGTGGAAAGATAACAGTACTTTTATATCTTTGAGAAAAATATTTACAAAACTTATTTTCACAAAGACTTTGGAACACTGAATTTTCTGAATATCTGCCCATGCTTCTTGCCAACTTCTCAAAGGCCAGAACTCAGTTTGTAGTCATATGCTTACTTCTCTAAAAACAAAAATACCATGTAGGGGGTGAAAAAAGTATGTCTAACATGAAATTTTGGTTCCATTTAAGAGTGGGAAAAGGGTGTGGGGGGAACCCTAACATTGAGAGGCGAAGCTATTATTCTTGCCCTTAGTTGCCTCAAGCTTTGTGTCCACTTCTGTCCTGCATCTGTGAGCTTCATGGAGCTAACACAGTAGTCACAGGCTGACCTGGTACTGAGGATGCTCTCCAGCAGCAAGTAGTACTGTCGATCCATGCATCGAGGAGGGCAGTGCTGTGTCTCTGTCTTCTGTTAGCCTCCCCCTCCAGCATGCCACTTCCTCAGTTCTCCTAGGAACCTCATGTTATTCTCCAGCTTCTTTCTGTTATGCAACCAAAAGACCAAGCAATGCACAAGTGCCCATATTGTCTGCTGCTAGGTACAGTGACAGTAGAGAAAATCTCACCATCGTTTCTGAATTCTATAAGAACAGCTTCATCATTACCCAGAAGAGAAGAGAGGTGTACTGGCTAGTTTTATATCAATTTGTCACAAAACAAAATAGAGTCATCTGAGGGGAAGGAACCTCAATTAAGAGATTGCTCCCACCAGATCAGGTTATAGGCTAGCCTAGAGTCATTTTCTTCATTAGTGATGTGGGAGGGCCTAGCCCACCCCTGGGATTGTGGTCCTGAGTACTATAAGAAGGCAAGCTGAGCAAGCCATGGATAGAAGCCAGTAAGTAGCATTCCTCTGTGGCTTTAATGCAGAAGGACCTGTCTCGGGGTTCCTACCCTATTTTGAGTTCCTGCCTTGGCTTCTCTCAGTGGACTGTGATTCAGGATATGTAAGCCTTTCCTCCCCAAGTTTCTTTTGGTCATGGTGTTTCATCACAGAAATATGAACTATGACTAAGACACAGGGTTAAGTGACATAGCAAAGGAATATGTGGGAGAGGGAATGATGCTTGGTGTGCCTTCTGTGAGCATGAAAGGAAGTTTAAGGCTAAACCATGAACATTATCTTAAGGCTAGACCTTGCTTCTCCCTTTTCACTTAGCTGTGCTCTATCTATCTCCCCGTGTTTGCTAGCTTTGGTTATCCTAATCTCACCACCTTCCTCCCTAGTGGATGTTCAGACACCTTGATTTATTCATAAGCCTTTCTTTTATTGGACACTCTGCCTTTCTTCCATCCTAATTCCTGCTACTTGGATGTGCAAGCTCTTCTGAATAACACCTTCAGACTGTCTCATTCCACCACCAGCTGAAAGCTAGAAAGCCAGGGTTGTCAGGTTCCTGTTAGGCATCTGCAGAGCCTGTTGTAGGTCCTGTGCTATCCATGGGTGTTAGTTTCAGTTTTACACCTTACATATCCTATACTCATTTATACATTTTTATGCATTTTAAAGCCACAGGAAAAGTCGGTGCTTTAGGGATCTCTGCAATCAGCTGTAGATATTACTGCTGCTCATTAGTACAGTTTGCTTCTCTCGATGCCACAAGTTTCAGGTTGCCATCTATTGGCACCTTAGTTGTTTAACATGCCAGCCATGTACTGCCAGGCAGAAAGAAAAAGTTGGCTCAATAGAGAACCAAATCAACCATCCAACCTGTCACTTATGCTTTTCCCAGCAGGCATTTTATAAGCCAGCTGCCCAATATGTTTTTTTCCTATTCCTTGGCTCTCTCTCCTCTTTCTTATTTTTAAGAACATGAGGTTTATAGCATTGATTTCCACAGGCTCTTGATAACACTGTCCCTCAGTGCCAGAAATAATGGGTGTTTGGCAGGATTCAGGTTTTCTGGGTAGCTCAGTGTTCCTTCTAGCTGAGACCTTGTCAGAGAAGATCTCTCCTTACAGGGTTAGTTTTAAAGTGAGTTTTTGTGCTTTGATAAGTAAAATGACTTAAAGAAGGTTCTAGATTGAGAATCAGCATCTTGGGGACATGCTTTTGCTTATTGGTCCTATTCTGCAGTATCTCTTGAATATGAGTCATACCTCACAATTACATGGCTTACTCTTTCCAAGTGTCTCCTGGAGAAAGGTCCCTGAAATAGGAAATGTAGCACCAGGGGATTCTTAAACAACTATGTCTCTGTAGTAGTATATCCAGAGCAAGACAATATTTACATTGGCTTTTATTTAAAAAACCCCAGGCATTTCCAAGAGGAACTGATGTCACAAACATCACCCTCACTAAGTCTGTAAATATTCTCTCTGGAAGAAGCTGGACTGCCATGGCTCTGTCAACCAGTATGATTCAAACAGCTGGAATATCTGAGCATGGGTAAAGACACAGTTATGAGTGGCTTTTTCTCTATTGTCATGTTCAATTAGTTTTTCTCTGCAAGACTTTTGTGGGAATTTATTTTCCCTGAATTTTGAGTCCCTTACTTCCCATAAACAGTGGCATTTCTCTCAGATGTTTCCGAAAGCATCTTTCCTAAGTACATGTTTACTAAAGCTTACTGTCACAAGTTTCTTTTCTTTTCTTTTATTAAGGATTAACAACTCCTGGCATTTGGTAGTATTCTTTTTCCCTTGAACATGATTAGCATGTTCCAACCCTTTGCATCCGAATAGTCTCTCTTGGTTAGAGTGAACTCAGGCCAGTGCTACACCTGTTAACTGCACTCCGTGTTGGGCAGGAGATGCTTCAACTTCCAGACTTGCTTGATGCCTTGATTCTCAGGACAGCTCACTCACCAGAGTGACCCTGGAGTCTGGCTTTTGCTGACAACATGGCACTCCTGTGGCAGGCTCCAAAAGGAGACTTCTTTACTTCCTTTTGATTTCTTCCTGATTATCTCCACTAAAGCCTGCCTTCTTCTAGCTGTGAGTTTCAATTTTATGTACATTTAGATGTAATAGAAATGGCCAAGTAAAAACTTAGAATTCAACTTTTTTCAATAGTGTATACACATACATGCAAACATATATATGTATGTGCACATATATTTTAAAGAACCATTATCCTTTACCATAGCCAAATATTTTAATAACTTAAGGTTTTGTACATTTTAACTTGATTTCAAGATTATAGGTCTTAACAGAAACAGGCAAACTCTCTTCCCTCAAATTGCTTTAAATCAGGATGTGACAGGCTTTGCATTTATAAGTATATGTCCCTGTTTGGAACTTGGCCCATCATTGGCAGTGTTGAATTGCCTTGTGGAACAAATAGAAAGTTTACCCAGTTAACTAATGTCAGATTTTAGAACTTCACAAAGCCAGGCATAATCTTACCTGCCAGGAATTTTCTAAAGCTCTAAGCAGACCAGAACTTCAGCCTGCAGCTTTTACATTCCCAGTGACAATTATACAGTAGTCAAGCCTTTCTGAGATAATAATAATAAAAAAAACTAATATGCAATTCTGAACTTCATTTAAACATAAGATTTGGGAGAGAGGTGGCCCAGTGAGATTAGAATTCTGAAAAGTTCATTTTCTCCTCTGGGATACTGATGCAGAATGAGTTGGAAAGCTGGGTTTAAAATTCAAGATATAAATGACCCAACAGAATGGTGGTGGGAGACAATAGTTCATGATAAATGGTAACAATTCATGAATAACTGGAAGACAGGAGCTCCTCTTTAAGGTCTCCAAGACAAAGTCATGTAAGGAAATGAAAATGTTAACTTTACTTGAATTGATCAGTACACATGGTATACCTGTTTGAAATATGATTCTGTGCCAAATTTATAAGTACAATTATTACAAGTTAATAAAAATTTAAATCGTTTATGGAGATGAAGCTTTTTAATTTACACTCATTAGATCTTTACATATAAACAAAGAGAGGGGTGGAGAATCAAATTGTAACATTGTGACTCACAAATTTATATAATTAGCAATTAAGTATATAAAATTTACAAAAAGGGTTAAATCTTCTTTCTAGAAATGTAGTTTAGAGGAAGCCTTTCAGCCTTTCTGAGTCGCAGTTTCTTCTTGTATAAAATATTTTAATCTCCTCTCTCAAAAGGTTTTGAGGTAAGAGTTAAAAATGACAATACTTAATGAGCCAGTCTTAGTTCAATGTCTGGTGCAAGCTATGTAGATAGGCACATTGATACATATAAAATTGCATTGATTGATTGATGGATAGCCAGACAGATGATACATAGATAGCTAGGTCGATGGATTATACACATTTTGTTTTGCTTTGCTTTGCTTTGCTTACCTGTATATATATTATCAAATTCTTCTGTATCTCAACTGACTTACTTCTAAGATGGTTATAAAACAATTAACAATCTTTATTTTTTTTTTTTAGAAATCCAGAAACTAAGCAAAAGCTTTGACTTCAAACATTCACTATAGACTTATTTCTCTTTATAAGCTATCAACAACTTTTAGGGGCAACAGAGTTTAATTTGAAAAGTATTTAACTGTATAAATATTTAAGAGAAATCTGGTTGGTGTAGAATGTCGGTATTTGGTTGATGACTGGTTCTGCATTTGAGTTATAAACACAGTACAAATAATTGTGCATTATCAATAATTGATTGGAAGTTCATAATGAGCTCATGTCTCCTGTAGATGGATTAGATAATGTCTGTATACTCAAAGCTCTTGAATACAAAGTATGCACTTATCCCTGTATGTCCTGATACTATACCACGAGATACCAGTCTTATCCAAATTTATTCTAGTATTAATGGAGTCTCACTGACTTGGCATATTTTTTAAAAGAAAGGAATTATTTTCTAGACAAGAAGGCTTGGAAAGAATATTCTGATTCATGTCTTTGAATAGAGCTACATTGAGCCATCTTGAGGACATGGTTATCAGTCCTGTTTGAAACAGTGTCGTAAGATAGAGTACATACAGTGGATATAGAAGCTAAGTTACTCGGGACTGAGGCCAGTCTTGCACCAGCAGATATAGTGCCCCTTGAGAAAGACACTTCCTTTGTCTACACAATTTAAAATACAGGACAACAAATACCAGCTGCATTTGTTCCTTGACTAGGCAATCTCAAACAGCATGATAGAGTAAAAAGGGAATGTATTCATCAGTTTTCCACTGTTGTAGCAAAATATCTGAGGCTGGAGCTCTATTAAAAAAAAAAAAGCTTCTTTGGTTCATAGTTTGGGAAACTGAAAGCCTGAGGTTGGAATTTGCATTGATTTGGCTCTAGTACAGGTCTAAGGCAGGTGGCAATGTGGCAGAGGTACAAATGAGGGAGATCACACAGTGGGATGGGACAGACATTAAGAAAAAGCCAGTCCTTCTCTTTATAGTAACCCACTCTTGCTGAAACTCAGGTTCCATGAGAACTATATTAATCCCGTCCTAGAACACAGTCTTCAATGATCCAAAGCATCCCTTGCCCTAGTCTTCATCTCTTAACAGTCCTTTAACTTAGAAACTACTACTTCAATTAATGAGGTTTTCAGACAGAAAGGAACAATACACAAAATACAGAAAGTAGAAAGCTCACTTTAACCACTCATTAAACAAAAATTTTAATTCTTTCTATGTACAAGAGGTCTTCTTCTTCTTCTTCTTCATCTTCTTCTTCTTCTTCTTCTTCTTCTTCTTCTTCTTCTTCTTCTTCTTCTTCTTTTGAGACAGGGTTTCTCTGTGTATCTTTGGAGGCTGTCCTAGATCTCGCTCTGTAGACCAGGCTGGCCTCGAACTCACAGAGATCTGCCTGGCTCTGCCTCCTGAGTGCTGGGATTACAGGTGTGTGCCACCACTGCCCAGCGAGGTCTTCTTGTTTAATAGAAAGAATCATTTTTATCCCTTCTGACCAAGTTCCTACCTGGGTGAGTTTCTTAATCACAACATCCCCAAAGGGTTCATACCAGTCTTCATATACCAAGCTTCTTAACATAGCAGCAGTAGTAGTGTGTGCATATATATGCATATGCGTGCATGTGTGTGTGTTTATATGTACTTGTTTTGTTTATAAAGTACAATGCACAGGAAAGACTTCTTCAAATAGGTTAAAATTTCATTAGAACATAGGAACTATGTCTTAGTTTGCTTCTTTGATCACACAGTAGCTAGTACAACACTGGATATGTATTCTTATGTTCCTTAACTAGTTACTGATTGTGACGGACTTGGGAAAAGAGGTTAGACTGATTAGATGGGCTTTAGTAACCCCCTTGAGTGGGAATATGAGCCAGTTTCTGATGTTCCTCCTATTCTCCCTGATCAGTGCATCTCTACAGATATCTTAGAAATACCTCCACATGATCAGAGAGTTCACCCATCCCCTGTCATCTGTTAGTCCATCTACAGTGGGTAACGTCCTGAGTGAAACTGTTGTTACGGGGGCCTCACCATGACGTGGTCTTACTGATCGCTCACTATTTGTACACTATCCCACCAGTGGTAACCTGGTCACCCTCTCTTTCCTTATTCCCCATATACAATTAGTCCCCATGCCACATCTCTCCTAATTATTTCATGATTTTCTGAATGCATCCATTATCTCCATCCCTACTGCTGCTTCTTTAATTCAAGTCTTTACCTGCTAAAAGAATCTCCCAATTTGTCTTTCCCTTAGCCTACATCACTTTACAGCATACCTGCAATGATTTTTCAAAGATACAAAGTGGATCATATTACTTCCTACATAACTTTCTTTAATGCTACTCATTGCTGTAAAGATAACATCTGTGTATTCTTTGAAAATGAGGTGCCAGATACCATCGCCCCTTTTTTCTACCTCACTGCTCACTTCCTAGTCTTGGTAGCTCTACCCTGACAAAAACATTTTCACAAGGATCAACTCTTTCATGCACCCATCCACCTACCCCATCTCTCCCACCCCACCACTGCCACCCTTGCCTACTTCCACTGCCTTCAACATGGTTCTTCTGGTACCTTCCTCACTCAAATATGGATACTTTGCTTCACAGTCTGGAAATTATCCCTTTGTTTCCTGAACATGGTCCCAGATCACAGTCTTGAAGGTTAGAGACTTTGCTTTGTTTCTCTACAAAATAGTGACTTCAAAAACAGAAACTCCAAATAAATGAATATTTAAATTAGCTATTGATACTTCAACTCATCCTTCTTCATTGAACTCGTCTAACATTAAGTATTTACTAAACACTGGTCCCAATTTTGAACTTTTAAAAAATATTAGAAGTTTCTTATAAAGAACTTACAAATCAAAAACTTCGTATACTGAAATTAACTAGACCCAAAGTCTATACATCTCAATGAATTTATATTAGGATAGCCATTCTGAAGCTGTGGAGATTCACATTGGAAGTTTCACTTGCACTATCAAATGTAACTTTATGCACTCATCCACGACCAAACAAGTGAAAAGTATATGAGTTAAAACTAGAAAAACAAATTAGCTTTATGTCCTTTTTCGTAACTCAAGTGTCCGTTGCCTGCATCCAGTTTTAAGTTCTTCAAACCTAAAATGTTTATCTGAGGAGATACTATTTTACAAAGCAGGAAGCTAAGGAAGAGAAAAACCAAATTATTTGTTTCACATCACTTAGTTCACAACCTTTGAGACAGAGATTTGAACTTGGGCCATCCTACAACAGTGTCATTCTGCACAGAGCATTCTAACTTGCATTGAGGGCCATCTATTCCCATAAAGGGCACATCAACAGAGATATGGCGCTGTGTGAAACAGACAAATGAACAGGGAAGTCAAAGAAGATCATAACAACAGGAGAAAAAAATCAGTTAAGTCCTGAGCGGGAGGTCTGGAGAAATGACACAGACAGGGAGGCTCAGTGCACTTTGTCCACAGCAACAGTTATTATGAGCCATACATATCTGGATGACACTAGATTACAGAGAACCAAACATGCCCTGCTTTACCTACTAGGGTAGAATCAGACCAGTTTTTCAAAGAGCCCACTGCCTTTTAAATAGATGGACTTCAGCACGTCAAAACCTAGACAAGTGATAACAGACTGTGGTTAACTTTGTGAGGGAGGGGTGGTGATTCTTGTTATTGACTCCTTGCCTTGCTTCCTTGAAGGCTTCACTAGTATGTGCTACTACAATGGGGAATGTCTCTTGTGGGGTACTAAAGAAATGTGAAATGCTCTACTGATAGAGGCATCAGATTCCCACCAGCTATGGTGCAGAAGCCTCAGGAAAATTATGCTGTTGTATAAGTTTGTAGAGTATGGAGGATAAATAGACCTACCTCCTTGCAATTTTACACATAGTGGGGCTAAATGAAGACTTGTTCCTGGCTTTCCAGGGCCCTGGTGTCTCAAGGTTTTCTGTAGGACACTTTGAAATGAAATACTTGTGTAGGCTAAGGACAGGCCTAGGAGAGTGATGAGGAACTATTTCAGAACAGATGTCAACAGAGTCTCTCTCCGTGCCGAGAATCATCAAATATGTGCCCAATGTCTGGCAGACAGAGTGACTGAGGCACAGGCTCCCCAGCATCAAGACAATGAGTTGGCCTCCTGTGAGACTCTCCTGAAGGCATACAAATGAGCTTTGATGAGAGAGTGGCCTTTGCTCATTCTTCAGGGGTGCAGAGGTGGGAACTCAGTCCAGTTTGGAGTTTAATTAAGGATGGCAGCTGGCATAGCAGGTCAGATGACTCTGTGCTCATTCATGTCACAAGTTGCATTTTGTTTTTCTCCAGATATTTCTGTTACTCTCTTCTCTCCCTTGACACTGCCCACACATTATTCTGTGTTCTATTAAAGTGACAGGATCACTTTCCCAAATATAAAGAGTTGCAGGCAGGGATCACATGCTAGAGATACAGAAACAAAACCATAGGGATCTGTAAGGTTCTCCCATTTGAGATACATCGCACTGATGCTGATGCAAACCATCCCCTGCCTAAATGTACCTATTCATACCACTCATGGAAGTATTTCCTTGATTATTTTAGTACCTGGAGGGAAAGGACAGATGCAATTATAGCATGCCAATTGTCCATGTTGTCATCAACCCTCCATCTTAATGAATGATGGCAGAGACAAGAGCTCCAATCTCCTATCCAAGCAAACCATACTGAGAGAAATGGTTGATAGAGCATGGAATCTCCCATATGAAAAGGTCTTGGATAGTTGGAGCTGTGAAGGGAATTGCTCAAATAGGTTGATTATTAAAGGCATATATAATGAGACTTTAAATTACTAGTCCCCTTTCAAATATAAACTTTAACTGCAACTCTTTCTGAATGGAAAATCTCCAAATCCCATGGTCTAAAGAAGTCAAGGAGGAAGAAAGACTGAATGTTTCTGTTTTCTATTCTGGTGACATGAAATCCAGGTAGACACAGCTCTGTAAAATTTCCTAAGATGGCATATTTTGAGATACTGTGTTTGGTGGTATATGCTTACAGCATAAAGTCTCCAGGGAAATACTTGGTCATATAATTGCATACTACTTATAATAGTGCTAAACCTGCTCTACTAGATGTGAGGCTCAGTTGCCTGCTGTCTTGAGTCCCATGAAAATGAATTAATCACCTGCTTTAGAAATGGACTTTGAAAACAAAGCAAAAAAATATGAAATAAAAATAATGTGATATTCTTTGTAGGTTCTTAACACTTTCTCCTTGGCTAAACTGTTGTGATAAGAACCAGAGAAATTCTTTTTCTATCAGAATTCTATGACAACTCAGCTTTTAGATTTCCTGATTAGGTAGACCTTATGGAGAAAGACCTGAAACAGAAAAATATTCCCTCAGATCCTTAGTAGAAAATGGTGACTTCAAAATGGAAGTTACCATAGTTAGTAGCCTTTGGGATAGGATGGCCTATTTCTAGATTAATACTTTAACAAATGGGGTCTTAAAGCTTTATTGAAAACATTCCCAGTAGGTCCAACATATAGGACATCCATCATCTTACATTTAGGACAGCAAATTCTTATTTTTCAGAACATTGAGGTTGGGAAGAGATGAGAAATATACAAACACATGAAAATAAAAGTAACTTAAAATAGTCAGTTCCATTATTTTTGTTTTTTAAACACTTATCTGGGAAGTTACCTAACTCTTAGTAAAGGGCTGTCTTTGCCTTTAAACCAGACTCCATGGAAACAGCTTTGCCTGTTTTGAAGCATTAGGAATAGCTGTCAGTTACTGGTTCCTATCCTGAAGAACAGAAGGTGAGGGGTGGGGAAACGGCTTTTCTGTTCTTCTCAAAGGAAAGCTGTATTTGAGAAGCACAGTTTAAGTGGTTTAGTTAGCAAAGCAAGCACTCCAAAGAGAGTTTGGAGTGGGCTGTCCCAAAGCAGGTATAACAACACAGTGGATTCTATGCTGTGTACTGTTTTAAAGGTTTCATGAATATTTATGAGGTTTATGGGACGTGCTTAGGATAAGGTGACCCTTTTCCCCTCCCAAATCATGGTAAACCAGATCTCCTTTTTAGGGATTTTTTTTTCCTTCCGTTTCTCTAGAAAAGCTCACAAAGATGGGGGAAGTGTTCCATCAAAAGCACCAAAAGCAAGGTCTTTTGAGGATACATGCACAGCATTAAGACACATGTGGGGCAATGCTCAGGCACAGACAACCTGACATCAGCTTTGAGGACATGTACTCACAAGGGATCTTGTGACTGACAGACACAGCTACCTGGATACAGCTGTGGTTCTCTTGGTTATTTCATGGCTAACTCCTTTTTGAGACAGCTCAAGATTGTGTGATTGAGGTCATGACTCTGTCAGTTAAGACATTTTGTTATCTGTATTATTTTCCTTTAAACAGGCTTTATGTTGAAGGCTGAACCCAGTGCTTTACACTAGCAGGCTACTCAAGGGAAAAAAAAAAAAAAGCCATAGGCTGTCTGTGAGACTCCCTCCGCCAGCACCACATCTCATGACCATCTTCTACCTCATAGCCCCACACTTCTCATTGGTGTTATTCTCATCATGCTGATGTATTATCAAAGGAAGGATGGACGTTTAAGATGCTCACAAGTTGTATTCCCAAGAAGAGAGTGTACTATGAAACTGGATTGTAAGATCCTGAGGACAATGGCCTTGCTTTTTATAACTTCCTCAGTATCAAACACTGTATTTACAGGAATGCAGTACTTAAATATTTGCTAGCCTAAAATGTTCTAATTGTAGAAAAAAAATCTTTGCTGTCTTCATTAGTACAGGGAACAGCATAGGGTTAAACACATGAACCCTAGAGACAGTCTCCATGTGAATCTGACTTAGCCAAATACAGTACTTTCAAAGATGACCTGAATGTCCTGTGCCTTGGTTTCCTGGGCTATTGACTGGGGCAGTAGGAGTGCCTGTCTTACTGGGTGCTTTAACAGACTAGGTGTGTTAATGTATGCAGAACATTTAGAAGAGTGCCTGGCATAGAAAACATGCTCATTTGATGAGTATTAGCTATTACCAGCAGTATTCAGGGTAGGTGCTTTAACCGTTGGAAAGAAATATCCAGAACAAATGCTAATGTCATGATAACTGATCCATGCTAAGTGACTCTAATATATTAGAATGGTTATTATAGGGGTCATAAGTTCTTATGTGGACCTTTCCTTGTTCAGACTGATGTTTATGGAGCTTTTAATCCCCTTGCCGCCTCTTCATGCATGACCAAATCTAGGTTTTCTTCACAAATAAGCAGATTTCCTACATTGGCTGTTGTAGTCCAAATCCACACTTTATCTAGTTCGGTCCTGTGAATTCTTGTGGATGAGAGGTCAGGGGATTTCTTCCTTTGGTTTCACTTAGTCTTGAGTGTACACAAGCCTTTTCTTTCCTTCCTGTCCCTTCTTCAACAGGGCTGTGTGTGTTCTTCACCCTTACGTACCACCAGGCTTCATTCAAGCTGATCCTGACATTTTAGCCACTGCTCCCTTGAAGCTTTGCTTTCTTTCATCCTTTACAATCCAACTTAAGCCTCATCCTAAGTTGAATAAGGGAAAGCCACCTTGTTACATTTCCATCCACCCAGGCAGCTGTCATTTTAGTTTGTAGGTGCCAGTGCCTTTGTGACGCCACTGTGTGACTGATCCCTGGCTGATATGAGCAGGCATCCTCACTCTGGTTTTATTTCCACAGTACATTCCTCCAGATCTCTGTGTCTGCAATTTCGTGCTGGAACAGTCCTTATCTGTCAGAGCACTGCAAGAAATGCTTGCGAACACCATTGAAAATGGCGGAGAAGGGGTGAGTATGTGAATCATGCCCTGGGTTTGCATTAGACACCCCACAGCCACAAAGCCTATTTGGCATTTTATCCTTTCCAGTTTAGGACTGGAAAACCTCCATGTAGAGATAGAAAACCTTTCTTCCAAGTTTAGATACCTCTTACTCAGCAACTCTAATTCTTTCTCCTTTGAAATGACCAGCTTCCCTCAGAAAATAGATGAGCACACCACTGACACTGGCTAAGAGGATCCCTTCTCCCCCTCTTACCCTCAAGTCTACCAGAGAACATGGAGAGGCCAAGAGCACCTTGAAACTAAAAATGCCTGTGAGGCAGGTGATTTTTCCATGGAGGATCTCACTGAGATTTTATGACTCTAGCCAGAACACAACCATGTTACAACAGTTGAGAGAGATCTCCTGTAGAATTCTGGCTGATTTCACTGATGACAAGCAAATGCAGTCCTTCCTTAAGACTCTGTTGTCACAACTGTTAAACAGAGTAGAGTGCTCTGTTACCTTCCAGAAAGTTCTTCAGCCAGGGAGTTGATTGCCCAGGTATTTCAGAATAATTTTTAATTTTCCTATCCCCTAATGACCTACTCATTTATGACTGTTTATCATCAAATTCTATAATTGTAGAGCCTGGATATTCAAATCCAATTATCTCTGCTCCATTCTCATTCCCCATGCTCCACTTGATGACACTCTGTCTTCTGGGATACTGTAACAGCCTACTGACTGTTTTCATTCCTTTTGTACTGACTGCCTCCTCCCAGTCTTCCCCCTCAGCAGTCATGAATTCCTTTCTAAAGTTCATGCCCAATTAATTGTGTTCCCTTGTTTTAAATTCCTTTATTTCCCCAGTGCTTTGAGATGAATTACAAACTCCCCAACACAGCTGAAAGTCCTACAGTATTTGGTGAGCCCTATTCATCTTTCTGCCTCATATGTCACTACATCCCACCCAGCACTTAGTGTCCCAGACACACTAAACTCCTCCCACTGCCTCCAGCATGCCAGTTCTCTTTGCCTCTGATCCTACCTACCAGCTATTTCCTTAGTGTAGCACAGCATCCCTCCTCCTCTCTTCCCTTGTGTAATCCCTCCTTATCCTTCAAGGAACCAGTTTAGACATCAGATCAGCCCAGAAGCCTCCACTGACCCTACAAGTGTGTTTCATGGAAGAGACACTAAGCTTTTCTATGGCTGTTCTCTTCACTCTGCACTCTCATTACATATTTTAATTTTTTTCCTCTCCCAGAGAACATACTGCTCATGGGGAGGAGCAGTTTGCAATTCCTAAGAAGCATAGTTTATTCTAATTTGACACTGATAAAATCATTCCCAATACATTTGTGGTTGATGAAACAGTGACCGTCGATGTGATTGAGTTCGTGCTTACATTTTGGTCATTTTCCAGACCATAATGTGATCTTAGATAAGACCTCTAAAGGCTTAGAGCCAAAATGTTCTTTCCTATATAGTTAGTGTCTATATCTCCAGGATCATAAATGCCAAAGGTTTATGGTTCTTCATTGTTCTGATTAGTCAATAACTTGATAATAACATTTCTGTGTTTCTCAGAGCATTGACATGAGCGAGATCTTTCCTCCTCCTTTGACTTCACTTCCTCTTCCTCATCTTTGCATTAGCCTCAGCATCCCACATCTCCATGTATGCCCCCCACCAAGCATTGCCAGTTTGATGAAACAGCAAGAAAATACTTGCTTATTCTTTTTCCAAGATTCATCATGTCCAGATATCCTTGATGAGAAACCTGACTAATTTTAAGTATCGCCATGGTTGGTGTCAAATAAGACCTCCTCTGCTCATAGCTGACCACTCAGCAGACCCAGAATAGATAGAGAGTTGAGTTGAAATAGATGCCTATATTGATACCTTGGTTATTGTCTTATCCTGTTATATTCAAAGAAAATATTCCAAAGGGTTCCTTGATATTTATCATTTAGTTTGAATCACTCAGAGAATTCTATAAATAAGAAAGTAAACTTCTTTGTTACAGAGAATTTGATCCATAGTCTTATTCTTTACTTTGTCTTTAATATGGACCAATAACAATTTATTTTCCAAGTAAAAGAAAAAGACAACTTAAAAAAATTGAAACCTCAGTTCTAGAATATATTAAACAAGGCCTCCTTAATCACCAGCTATGTTATAGCAGAAGTTTATTCAATATAGTTGTATTTTTAAAGTGCATCTATTCTTTATAATATTTAGATAGTTATATGTTGAATATCATTGAAGGACTCTACTCTTTTGAAAACTCATTCAAAACAAATGATCCATGACATTTTATTATTAATTATCCATTGGATAATGGTCACAATATTGATTTTTGTCTCCAAAATTTATCATATTACCTTTTGTGATATTTTACCATATATAAACAAAATCCCATAGTTATCTCCTATCTTATTATTGTTATTACTGATCTTTATGGGAAATCTTAGAGGAAGAAGAATTTTTTTTTAAAGATGGATCACAGATGGGAATAGTGTTCTCAAAATTATTATAGTTTTAGCATCCCTTTGATGACTCTGCGAAATAGTTACCTGGATAACAGCTTCAGCCACTAGAACCTACTTGCAATCCTCTCACACTTCCATCTGGGCTTAGTCTTTAGTGTGAGAAATGCTATTTTTATATAATCTCTCGAGTCTGTCTGTTTTGCTTTCCTAAAGTGACTGTGCACATTTACTATTAGCTGTTAATTTGATTTTAGAAGATAATACTCAGTAGGGAAGAAAAAGAAGTTTAAAAAATAAAAAGGAAAAATAAAGAAGGAAGTGAGCTAACACGACAGAGCATAATGAGACTCAGGGGAGCCTGGGGATGTGTGAGCAGGATGCTGCCTTCTTTTGATGACATGCCATTCTGTTTGGAAATGGCCATTTACTGCTTTTAAATAAGTATTACTTTCAGTAATGATCACAACTGCCACCGAACAGAATGCCTTGAAGAGTGTAATTCTTTTCCCTTCTAGTCAAAAATTGGTCCTTGTGTGCTGCACCTGTTCACTGCTGTGTAGCAACTGGGCATTTTAAAAAATGATTTCGGTGTTGTTTGCTCTTTCACGTGATGAGTGTACAGAAGCTTTTTTTTTTTTTTTTCAAGGATTAACCATTTTGCAGCAATTTCTCTTGGTAACAAAGGCACCTAGCCAAAGTTAACAGTGGAGAATTATTATTGAAATGTCCTTAGCTGCAGCAAATGGTATGTGAGAGCCAGCTGTATGTTGAAACGGAGAATTAATTATAAGGGCCTCTGGGCAGAAAGGTGCAGTACCTTTCAGAGAGTTCCCAAGCTAATCTCACCTGTGGATCTTCTCCTCCTGATCTAATCCTATCTGATTTTATTTTGGGGAGATTACCAAAGAATAGACCCTTGGCATGAGGCCAGCTCTATGGCGGTTGTTTGAGATAAATGCTTGCATGCAAATATTAAAAGTTTTCAGATTATTTTTTATTGACCTCTAGGTTATGGAATGTTCATGAGCATTTAGCATGTTGTGGAGCCAAGAACAATGTCCATTTCCTCCAAATCCCAATCCCTTCACTGTCCAAAAATAACTCATTTATAGTATAGCAACACCCCTAAGAATCACACAGGCATATTGTCAGTCCTGCCCATCCTGACCAGGTGGCCTCTAGAATAAATTGTCTTTTTCATGCCTTACTTCCCACCTCCTCCAAATGCACCCTTCCACACGGAGTGATTGTCAAGATCAGTGCTCATGGCTGCTAGTCAGAGGGCAGCTCCTCCCTTTATCTCTCCACTTCCTCCTCTCACAGATTTTTTTTTTTTTTTAAAGAAAATCCACACTGTGACAAAGGAAGGATTCCCTTATGAAATGACCAGGCACATATCAAATCTAGTGCTGCCCAACTCCAAATGGGTTCTGACACTAAATGACACAGTGCCTCTAGAAATGAAAGCCTTTGCTTAACACCCTCCCCCACTGCACTTTTTCTGATAAGGGTTCTGACTTCATCAAATGTCAAGCCTGTACAACTAAAGGGAGAGATTAAATACGTATATGTGTATATACATATGTGCATATATATGTACACACATACATGTACTTATATATAAGTAAGGCTATGTGGTTGCAATGTGAACATTAATTTTATCCATAACCTAGAAACCTAAAATTATGTTTGACTTTATAAGGTTAAACATCTTGTATGCTAATACATTCAACCTTCGAACAATGATTGGAAATGTGAAATGGAAAAATAGTATCTCTGCAAGAACCTTCATCATAAATACCCTCAAAGGGGTTCTTTGTAGTGAGTAGCCATCCCAGCCTTGGCCTGGAAGTTCCAACCCCCATTGAGGCTTCGGTAATGGTCACACCCACAAGGCTGAGGGAGGAAGCTGAAAACCCAGGATCAAGAGGAGAGGTCTCTCTTGGCTCTGGGACCCTGGACACTGAGGTAGACCAAGCAGAGTTCTCCAGAGAACACCGCCGGACTGTGCCATACCTTTGCCAGACCCTACAACCTATCCCTTCATTTGTGAGTTAGCCCACAAAATAAACCTCCCTTTTAACTACGTGGAGTGGCCCTTAATAATTTCACCAATAGTTCTTCTCTATTTCTATGTGTTACTTACACAATAGCCATTTACTCTAAAGTGAGTTTCAGGTTCCTTTCATTTGTCCTTGTCCTTAGAGTGGGGAATACTACACAGAGAACATTTGCTAGAGAAATTCTCACATGTGATGTGGCATGCTTATCATGCACTGACCCTTCTTAAAGAATGCACATCTGTGCCTATTGAAAAGCTAGGGACTGTTACTAAGGATCATGTGACCTTGTAAACAACCAATGAGAACATAGACATGCTATTCATGCAAAAGACATAAAATTAAAGCATAATTCTTTGCTGTAGTTTTTTACCTTACAGCCAAGTTCAGGACACACAGCTATCACATAAAGTTACAGGGAATTGCATAAAAAGAAGGAATCTGCTACCTCTGATGCTACTAGGTAGCAAACAACAAACCACACAGTTGCTGATGAAAGTTTTCAGAAGACTTTCCTTTAATGGCAGAACTCTTGCTGTTCCCAGACTTAAGGAACTTCTCCAGAATAAAGAAGGCTAAATGAATATTTTCCACCTTCTTCCTGGGTCCCTAGATCTTCATAGACATCTCTATATTACAGAAACAAAGGAACCACCCCAACCCATCATCTAGTTTTAGCCTCTGACTTTGAGATGTTTCTGATCCCTTTCTAATTGTCAAAGGAAAAATTCAGATTGAGAATGCATTTGATTAGGAAGAGAGCAAGACCTGTGGAGGAAATGGGTACATGATTGTGAATCACCTGGATACCCATTTATAATGTTAAAAATATTACACCTTTAAAAAAGAGAAATTGTTTAATGGTTCACCTCCAACAATAGGTAATTCATTATGCCTTTGGAATACTTTATAAGATTTTCTTCTTGAAAAAAAGTACAAGGTTACCTGTGTTCATTTGATGGTATAATCCTAGCTTGCCTACATGTACACCAAAGCCCTAGAGCAAGATAGGCAGGCTATACCGGAATAGCCACAGTAGGTATGAAAATGTGAACTTTCTTTGTACATGTTAGTTAAGAGCTCCTGTTCCAAGCTGTTCAAAACCTTGCTTTGGTGACTTTGTCAGGGACCCTCATTGCCTTCCCAGGTCTGTTGCCTTCCAGAGTATTAATCCAAGAACAGCCCCCTCCATCACTCAGTCTGTAAAACCAGGACATCACATCATTCCATTCTTAACAGAAGATCTCATACTGCAATGGTAGCATGTCTCATTCCATTCAATTATTAATGAGTTTGACTTGACCTTGCTTTTTATTTAGAAGGGAGAAAATCAGTAACAGATTCTGAAAGCTGCCCCCATTCATTTTTTTATATATAGCTGGTGATCAACTCCCATTATGAAGCCAATAATATTTTTGTGTCCACACAATAATAAGTCTCTTAGTAAATTGCTCTTACCTACAAATGCTTGTCAAAACCTGCTCTTTAAATCTGCCCTACATTAGAATTCCCCTTAATATTTGCTTGTGGCAGGCAGCTTGTGTTAATGACAAAGCAAGAGACAGAAGGTTTAGGTTGGTCCTAAAGCTGCAACTACTTAGAAATGTAATTCTAGGCAAATCTCTTTTTTGTTTTGTTTTGTTTTTTGCCGGAGCTGAGGACCGAACCCAGGGCCTTGTGCTTGCTAAGCAAGTGCTCTACCACTGAGCTAAATCCCCAAACAGCAAATCTCTTACAGATCTGAGACTTTGGTTGCAACATCTCTGAAACAGTACATTGCTTAGATATTCAATCCCTGGTTTGCTATATCAAGTTCAAATGGGAAGGTGTCAACACCTTCCTCCTGTGGACTGTCTGGTTGGTTGTAGCCCATCACTAAGTCCCTATGAAAATGTTGACCCATTCATATCAGCCATTGCACTTAATATTTTGACTCCTATATTTAGACAGAATGAATAAATGTGTTGGTTCTTTTTCTGCTTTGGTGTGGGCAAAGATAACCTTCCAAAGCCCACCTAGGACAGCATCTCCTAGGGAGTAAGTGCTGATTATATACTTTGACCTTTAGGAAACCTGGTTCTCCTGTAAAATCCTTACAGAAGGAGAATTATTCCATCATTTTGACAAGATTTGGTTCTTCAAGTAACCAACCATTATTTTTAAGAAATTAAATGTTGTAATAAATGAGAGGAATACAAAGTAGGGTCTCTGTGATTTTGTTTTTCACACACCAAATTGTCAAAATATATTTATTTTTCTCTTTCTCACTGTTCTTCCACAAGTTACGATGTGATTTGGGGATTTTGTGCTGATGGATGAATTTCAATGCTTCTGTGGTGAGATTATATATATGAAGAAATGAATTATTAACTGATATTTCATTTTTTGGACTAGTCTTTTTGATAACATGGTACTTACTATATTCCATCTTGAAGCCATTACTTACTTCACAGTAAAAACCTTCTTTAATTAAGAAAAAATGCTGATTAATTCATTACAATAATTCTAAATTGCCTGGTATAAGGACTGGCCATTTTTCTTGGGTAGATTTTTCTAATGTTGAATAGCATCACAGGAAAGTCAGAATTAGGCTATAACACTTCATGTGTTTGCTGTTTCTTAGTGACATCAACACTAAACAAATGAAAAACAACAGCATACTTTAACACATAGTCTGATTCTAGCTACAATAAAATGGTCGACAGGTTAGACATCTCTACCCCCTTGGTTCTCATTGTATTCTGTTTCTGTTTTCTGTAGTAAGCCGAAGTTGATTCCTCAAATGAGTTGAAAGCTTTCAGAAAATCCTGTGCTCACTAAAATATCCATTCACTGTTTTGTTTCTTACTTTGCTAGCTCAGTGACCTCTCGGAATGGGTATGTTTTTCCCTCCTTAATATACATGTACTTTGCATGGGCAACTGACTCCAGCTGTATTTGTAATGATCTGGGCCTTTCACTTGTTAAGTGTTCAGGGCATTTCCATTCTCTGTGCTTCTGCTACTTTAAAAATAAAATACTACTGCACCACACATTTCAGTCTTGTAGAGCTGAGAGGTGGCTGCACACTTAGAAATCCCAGCCAAGCAGCTTGTTCTTCCACTGCTCTGCAACTGGGAGAACAGCTTGTCTGTGGACTTGTGCTTTGCTTTTATTTTTATTTTTTGTCAGATTTCCCCCCTTCAAGATGTTTAAAGTTCTTTTCCAAAGTTTCTCCTTTTTCCTCTTGATATGGTCTAGATAGCTTGTGTCCTTAGATTTCAACTTGATGAGATGATACAAGTGTGCAGCCTTGCCTTCATTCAAGCTTCCGGATGCTTCAGACTTCTGGTAGTATTATGCAACTCCAGCTCTGCTCACCCATAAGGCTGGAATTCATAATAAAAATGAAAAAAGCTAGTTTGGTATTCTTTTGTTTCTCATGTGATATTTCCCAAAGTGACCCAACAGAAACAATTAAATGTTAATACCAACAATTAAGGTTAACTAGCTTTTTACATTTCTTCACATCCCCATAGAAACATTTTCAAGTGAAAAAGTGCAGAGAGTTTTTAAAAGCTCCAGATCCTCTCAGATCCTCCACTTTGTAGTTCTTGCTGCAGCTTTCATGTAATTGCCTGTTCTGTGATGATGCCATCCTCTGCTGAAGTGAAAGCTGCACATGAGACCAGTCTGCCTCTGTGGTCCTGATGGTGTCTTGTAACCCTGAGAACATTTAGCTTTGCTGGTTGTTACACACACCCTGGAGTTCTTGCCATTCTTGCTGTAGACATTGAAATGCTGGTAGGGTAGCTTTGTCGAGTGACCGTAACCATCTTAGAAAGCATGACTTTCTGATGAACAGGGGTGTTTTTGTTTGGCTTTCTAAATATTTCATGGCAAAAATAAACATGTTTATTAAACTTTAAGAGAGGATAAAAAGAAGGATTTGAGTATCTGTGCTTTTCCTAGTACATTGATATGTTTTCATGGGAGATTTTGCAGGATTCAAGATAAGTAATTGATATGGCAGAGTGGGTGCTAAGATAGGTTAGAGAAACAGGATTCTGCATCAGGAGGAACCATAACTGTAAATTGTTGGATACGTGGCTTTAAGGGCAATATTTTCTAATGCTCACTTACCTTTTATCAGTAAAGCACATTTGGAATTCAAGAAATCCTAAGAGAATAGAAACCCTTCCATTTATTTATTAGACAATTTCTTTGATCGTGTAATTCATTTTTTAATAGCTACCAGAGTTTAAATTATATATTTGCAGAGAGAATTGGTTGAACTAGAGAAAATAGCTTGCTTCTATTTTGTGAGAGATTAACAAAAACACCAATTTGGATATTTGAGTAAACAAAATTTAGCTTAATGCCAGAGAGTCCCTGATGCCAGTGGGACACTGTAATTTTCATTCGAGTAGGAACCTGGGGCAAGTGTCCCATTCCCCATTTACCACTGTCTGGCTGGAGAACATGTAAGGACCTGAAGCGATGAAGTAAAATAGTGGGAAGAAAGCAGAAATCAAGACTAGAAGGTCTAGCGGACCCGGGGGGTAAATGACCCCGCTGTTCTGCAGAGGCCAGTATAGCTGTTCACAAAGATGGAAGCTGGCAGTATGTGCTTCTCTCTTTAGCTGTGTTCCTTTCAGGCTTGGGCTCAGGATACATGGAGGGGACAGGGGGTGTCAAGACAGACTGAAGCTTTGTTCCAAAGGAGATAATTAAGAATGGGCTTTGGGAGTTTGTGTCAGAAGACCCTTCCCTGACTGACTTGCCTAAGTCCTGCTCTCTGGGTGTGGGAGGGGTAGGAGATGGAAATTCATGGTGGGCCTGCTCCTAAATATTGCTGCTTTCATACCTTTGCTATGAGTAAGTTGAGCAGAGCATACTGCTTTTCTGTGTATTTATCTCAATTGTTTTCTAAAATTATGACTTGTTTTTAGAAATTTTCAGAGCTCTTTTTTTAAGTGCCAAAATTTCCAGATTTTATTTTATGTTTTTATGGGTACAGATAACTCAGCTGTGATTGCTGGGTCAGCCATGCAGAGGAGGTTATGGTGTTGACTTTCTAAAATAGAATGTTTTACTCTGCTCTGCAGTTCATAGTGCAGCTGCAGAGGATAGAGAGACGCCTCGTCCCAGCATCCTGAACAACTATGTCTCCACTCTTTGCTACCCTGGCAACTTTACATTTTATTTTCCCCGTGGGTTTTTTTCCATGCCAGCTTAGTGAAGACTCTCTCCAAATGCTGATCCAAGTTTAGAATTTACCTGAATTTCAGAATTAATGATCCAGTGTCTCAAATGCATATTCTTTCAGCCTAGAAATGGGCTCAATAACTTCTGTACCAGCATGAACTATGGCCTCCTAACACTGGGGGATAGAAAGGGGATAACAAACTGCATGACATATCAAAGCCTTTTGCTCTGCCCTTATCAATTTTGTGATTAGTCTTGACTCCATACTTACATACAGCATCTTGTCATGATGGACATAAGCCCAGGAATGATTTTGGAAACCTCATAGCAGTATAGATACCAGAAGTGGTAACACTGTGACCCAAGACATTTGACCTCCGGTTGCCAAGTGGATGAACAACTGCTATTTCTCAATCCATCATTACTTCTAGACAACTGTTTGGACAGGTGTCATAGGTGTGGAAACAAAGGTACAATACAAGATTTACTAGCTGTTTCCAGTCTCTGTCAGTGGGAGAAACAGTAGTTCTGTAATATCCCCAGGCTTATTCCAAAAGACAGTGTCAATTGAACCTACTACAGTATCAAATGGACCTCCCACCCTTCTTCCCTAACCCTAATCTTCTCCTATAACACAAATCCTCTGGCCACTTGTCTCTTCCCTCATGTGGAGCCACTGAGACTATGCTGACTTCACCTCTAACTGTATTGATTTTATCTGTAATTTGTATTCAATTTTATTAGATTCCGCTGCTTCCAGGGCACTGGAGAATAGCTAATTCATAGAACTAAATCCTTGATCCTATCAGGTCCAACTCTAACTGGTTTCTTACATCTTCTAATATTTTACTTGCAGGAATTTCAAATGCTGTGTGATTCTGCCAGTCCGTTTTGTCAGCCAGTTCATAATTATATACTTTTCTCTAAATATATTAACTTCATTTTAATGCTTTTCACAAATGTGGATAGTTTTAGTACACAATAGATATCACCCAACAAGTAGATAGATGGCATTTCTGAACTTATCCCCTTGCATAAAAGGAATGTGTTTATGTCTCTCTTTTTCTTTCATTTATTGGACTCTGGTATCAAAACATAATTCTAGCAAAAGAAAAACAGCCTGTCTTGTGTTTATTTTTCATAATCTATGTTTACTTTAAAAATAAGTTCCTTAAGTCCCTCCTTCTGAAGAATGACATTTTGATTGCTGTATCTAAGGAAATGTGTCAAAATAATCAAAAGATTTCCATATTTTACATCTCCCATTTATGTTCAATCATGTCTACTTCAATTTTTCCTCATATCCCGGTATAAGACATAGGTACATCCAGTACATCCAGCCCAGATGATCATGTTTTTTACATACATACAGATATGCATCCCTCCAAAGCAAAAGGCGTCAGTGTCTATAAGATTGCTTTATATGCATAAACTTGATCCAGGAAGAGGAGCTTCAGGCGAAATCCAGAATTTTATTTTCTTACACACCCCAGAGGTTCCTAAGCAGGAAGCTGCTGAGTCAGATTCTGTGACATCACTTGTGTTCTGTATCTCCTGAAGCAAGGTCCAACTGGCTTCAGACCATTTAGTTTGTAGCCCATGAGACCTTGCACAGCATTCTGTAGAAGCCGGAACTCCTGCAGTATTAAGGATTGGCTTAACAGAAACACATATCCACAATAAGAGACAAACCAGGTCACCATGTTAACAAAATCAGTGTCAAGACCAAAGAACTACCCAGTGTTCTCTCCCATCCTAAATAGCCTTTCTAATTACATCCTTATTCTAATTTACATCCTCATTTTATAATCTAGTGATTAAAAAATAACTTCAATTTGGGGTTAGCATAATTTGAAGAACATTGCTACAAGTTTTGCTTCGAAACTCAAATGTTCACCACAGTGACCATTTTTTACAATACAACATCCTCTGATGGATCAGTATCATCTTACATTATTATACCTCTTAAGATGTATCCCAAAGTACAAGTATCATTTTATCTTAGATTCCCAGATGCTCCCTGCTTGATCCAAGCAAGCATGTCTTTTTAGGATTGAGATTGGGGAAGGTTTGGTCCAATCAGAAAAGCGACCTAACTCCTTAATAACAGTATAAGAATTTATTTGTGTAAAGAACATGGATTTATCATTCACAGTGATGAATAAAATATTTGTCTGGGCTCCATTTTCCCCACACCTTGTTTAAATATGAAAACCTAGCCAGGCAGTGATGGCACACCTTTAAGCCCAGCACTCAGAGGGCAGGTGGATCTCTGTGAGTCTGAGGCCAGCCGGGACTACAGAGTGAGTTCCAGGACAGGCTCCAAAACTACACAGAGAAACCCTGTCTCGAAAACAAACAAACAAAAGATAAACACCTAATGAGACATTTTTTTCAATAGCAGACATCCTGTGATCCATGGTTGTGCTACACTGTGTTGTATTCCTCCATTCACGTAATAAAAAGCACTTCCATGGCCCTTTCCATCTTCTGGTTTCCTGACAAGACCTTCTAGATTGTCAAGGAGGACTTCCTTTCTTGATCCTTCAAGCTGCATAAACAGCCTCTTGGTGTATATTGGCAATGGGGTGGTGATGTTATTGCAATAACTAGGAATAGCCTGTCTCATTCCAGTCTGTCCATCTTTCTCTCTGGTTCTGCTTCTCCTTGAGGGCTGCCTACTTACTACTGCTTTCAGACTACATGTGATTTGCTCTTTGAATTCCTGGAGGAAGAAGTGTTGATGCAATGCTCGTTTTTGGTATCAAGTTTTATAACATTGCATTACGAGTAACCACAAAGTCCACTGAGAAACAACTGAACAACTGACTTGGTTTTTCCCTATCCATTGAAAAAGGCCAATGGGGAAAACAACAACAAACAAACAAACAAACAAAAGGGCAAGTTAATATAATTGAGATTTTGTTTCATTAACCTTATAGAATTTCTAAATCTGAATGATTTTCCACCTAAATTGTGAGCAATGGTATTTACGAGGTGGTCTCCCCCTGTCCTCCAGGAACTTTGTGAGAACTCCACTTAAAATGCTTTCTTGTCTTGCAACAAAGCTTGCTATGAGGCCTTGTAGCTTTGGGGAAGTCAGGTTTCGCTATCAGCCCGGTATGTTATCCTCTCCCTGTCAGTTTGATAAATTCCCTTTCTATACAATGGGGAGAAAATAGATCAGATGGTACGTGTTCTATTTGGGTCCCAGCTTCCATTCACAGATGTAAAGGAGAATTGTTTTTAAAATGAGGCTTTTTTTTCTGCTGACAGAGGGGCTAGGTGGTGAGAGGAACACTTGACCCTAGACTAGGTCTCTGGAAGGTGGGCTTTTTTTGAGAGCAACCAGTGAAAGGACTGCCCAAATATTAAATTATTTACAACTCTGAGAGATACCGACTCTGCAGACATGGACAGAAGTGGAGTAGTGTAGATGATAGTGCATAATTTTGAGTAAGGCATACCTTGAAGGCCTGAGGGCCTGTAAGACACAGAAGCCAGAGGAACATTATAAGATCAGAGGTGACTGATTCCAGTATTGTGTCAAAGAAGAAATGATGCCACTCTCCTAACTCCATCTCCATCTAGGTTCTGAGGAGTACAGAGGTGAGGAGCTTAGGGATATAAAGTTGGCTTTAGGCACATTTCATGGATGCAGAGAAAGCAGCAAGATCATAGTGGGGCCAGTACAATGGGGACAGAAGGATGAGAAAATAAAGGAGGACAGTTGTTTGATGGAGGACACTTAGAAAAGATAAGGGAAATGGGAGCTCTAAGAGCTTCAGAAGAGAAAGGGACAGAGTCAGACAGCAAACTATGGCCATTTAGGGGTGCTTTTGAATGCACATAGATAGAGGTACTCACACCCAGTAACTGTCTGCTAGTAGTAGGTGCTTTCTCCTGTTTTTAAATCTGTCCATGTCTGGGATAAACAGTAATATTTTAGTAGAGAGAAATAATAGGGATAATGTGAAAGTTTTCATTTCATGGTACTCTGACCATCTTGGGTTCTTGGTAGGAAATATCGCTTATACATTAAATTTGTTAAAAAGAAATTATTGGGCAAAGTTCCTGGTCCTGACCCTGCATGGAACTGGCCCCCTATTCCACCAGCAATCTTAGTATAGGTAGTTCAACTAAAAACTAGAGCAGTGACGGAAAAAAATCAGGCTGACAGGTCCTTTTTTGAAGAATGAACCTGATGTTGTCTAGTTCTAAGAAATCTGTTAGATATGGAAGAAAGGGGAAAAATTAATTCTAATAAAAAAAAAGTAATTGGCTCATTTCTTTCCAAAGTATTCTTGTCATCGGTCTAATTGTCACTAATACCTTGACAAATAGCCTGTCAATTTGTTTTTTTTTCTTTTTTTATTAGTATTATTATTATATTTGTGTTATAATTTTACACATCAGCCATGGGTTCCCCCGTCCTCCCCCCTCCCGCCCCTACCCCCACCTTTCCCCCATCCCCTCCCCTCCATTCTCATCTCCTCCAGGGCCAAGACTCCCCTGGGGATTCATTTAAACCTGGTGGATTCAGTACAAGTTTGTTCTTTTGAAGGTGCCATAAGAAGAGCTGTGTGTCATAGCTGCCATCCTGGCAGCCCACTTTCCCCATGGCAGGGATGCTCAAAGAAAAGAGTGATACCATCTCAGAAAAGCCACCCCCAAGCAGCCACCTGCTCACCCTTGGTGGAGGATACACAGCTTCCTGCTTCAGGTGCAGAGCTTATCACATCTCAGGCCTAGCAGGGACTGCAATGCCATTTCCAGCCACAGTAGCTCAAGAAAGAGCACAGGGAAATGCCTGCATAAATCTACAGCAATGCTCAGAAGTCAAACACTTCTGTCAGCTTTGGGAGTTGAGCCCACGGCTTCGTATGCAGTAAGTGTATGCTCTATCACCATGCTTTCACTAGCCAAAACTTGCTCTTGAAGATTTGGAGGGAAGAAGGTTCCTTGGTCGTCTTTAGCCATACCATTGGGGTTGAAAAGTACAACACCCTTAGTATCTGTGCTACTGGTGTTGTAGTTAAGAAATGGTCTCCTGTGCCACTATACTCAAGACTACTTCCTATTTTTTCTATCATGTTCAGTGTAACTGGATTTATGTTGAGGCCTTTGATCCACTTGGACTTGAGTTTTGTGTGTGGCAATAGATATGGATCTATTTGCAATCTTCTATATGTTAACATCCAGTTATGCCAGCACCATTTGTTGAAGATGCTTTCCTTTGTCCATTGTAGAGTTTTGGCTTCTTTGTCAAAAATCAGGTATTTATAGGTGTATAGATTAATGTCAGGGTCTTCAATTTGATTCCATTGGTCAACATGTTGGTTTTTATGCCAGTACAAGCTGTTTTTATTACTGTAGCTCTATAGTAGAACTTAAGGTCAGGGATGGTGATGCCTCCAGAAGCACATGAGCTGGCTTTTTGGAGCCCAGTACCTTTGGTAGGACACCTTGCACAGCCTTGATGCTGGGGGAGGGGCTTGGACCTGCCTCTACTGAATGTACCAGACTCTACTGACTCCCCATGTGAGGCCTGACCTTGTTGGAAAAGGGAATATGTGATGGGTTGGGGGGAAGGTGGGAGGGATGGGAGGAGGAAAGATGGGGGGATATGTGGTTGGTATGTAAAATGACTAAAAATTTCCTTAGTAAAAAAATTTTTAAAAGAGTACAACACCCAGGAACTCTTCTTTTACAGGAAGAGCATTTTATTTCAGAGAAAGAACCAACTTTGTCTCCACAGCAGCAGTACTAGTCTCTAAATGACCCAAGCCAATTTATCCTGACCCAATGGACCACATCCGAGTATAGTAGACACCAGGAAGGCATCCTGGAAGAGCCTACCTCACACTGTGTGTGTTTCTGTACCCAATGACAAGTGTACTTTGGAAAGAAATGAGCCAGTTACTTTCATATTAGAATATTTTCCCCTTTTCTTTCACAACCATATTTCATGGCAATAATGACCCAGAAGTCTCAGTTTCTTAAATTAGACTCTAGCCTTTGACTCTATTGTCCTAGAATACTTTCATCAGATTATAAAATTAATGAGATGAACTAAATGCTTGAACCACTTCTCATCCAGGAGAAATCATCCTAGCTACTCCTAAAAGGAAAGGTTGGCTGAGTTCAATAAATCAGAAAGCAGGAGAATGGTGAATGTGGCATATATTGGCAAGCATGAGTCTGGGAATATTGTTGAATTTGTTTAGCAGTGAAATGCATTTATTTAAAAAAAAATAAAGGAGGTCATAGGAAAACAGCCTCTCTGCACTGTCTTCAGGGCCTTTTCTGTGCTGTGATATAAAGTGACAGTGAGAGGACAGCCCTGGATGTGGCAGGTGAGGTTCCCTGGGATCACAGTCACCCTGCTGCCCTGGGGACAACAGCTTAGAAGCAGATGGAGTAGTGATGACCACCATAGACCTTCTGCCACTATATGCAACATTCATTTTAACTCAAGGTGGATTGTATCCTCAGAGTTCCTCAACATCAGCTGACTTCAAGTGAGAGCGCCATAAACACTGGATTCAGGAAACTGGGGCTGCTGAGTGCTGTACCTTTTTCCTCTTTTCAGAACTTCCTGAAAATTCTGTCTTGTAATTTGGGTTTTAATTGATATCCCAAGAGGCTCTGGAAGATACCCAGAATGTGAAGACCTTCTCTCAAGTAGATTTGTCTAAAGAGTTAGTACTGCCAGGCAGTGGTGGCTCATGCCTTTAATCCCAGCCTCATGAGGCAGAGACAGGATCTCTCTGAGTTTTAGGCCAGCCTGGTCTATAGAGCGAGTTCCAGGACAGGCTCCAAAGCTACACAGAGAAACCATGTTTCAAAAATAACAACAACAAAAAAGAGTTAGTACTGCTCATCTTAGCTGCCCCACATGCATGTGAAGGACTTCTTAGGGAGAAAACTCTTTGTGATTCTGTCCCATTGCTTCTGCAGCCAGCATCTCAGGAGTCTGGTTCTGGACTCATAATCAACTGTAATGAGTAGAAAATCAAAGTGTCAAATTACAAGTGGATGCCTTATTCTCATGTCACATTTTAATTCTCCACAGCAAAGAGCTTTAGAGGGAAAGAGGATGTTTCCCCAGCCCAGGAAATACAGGCTTTGGCAGCTACATAGCTGAGCAGTAGGTCTGACCCAAAACAATGGAGAAGAATGTTTAAGTAACTTATTTTTCAATTCCCACAGTTCATGTGGACTTAAGATAGAATTATGATACCTGTAGAATACCTTTTGAATTCCTGTTGTCTCATTTGCCAGCTCTGGCCTAATCATGGGCCATATTAACCTGTGGTTGTGGTCCTCCTGTCCCTGAGATGTGTTGTTTGAATTCCAGTGTGTCTTAACAAAGTCTTTCTTTCACTGGAACTAGAGAAAAAAAAAATGTCCCTATTTATAAGCATTCACAGTCTAAGACCTACCTGAAAAGTCTCATTTGTTCCTTTGATATCCTCAGAGCTGAAGAGGTATTGCCCACCCTTATCTGTCTATCCCTCACAGAAGAGTATCTTGTTGGATTAAAGTCTTGGGAGTTTGGTCAGACTTGGTGGTCCTCAAGCCTGCAGCTATAGTGAAAGACAGATCTGACATCTGCTAACTACATAAGGTAGTCTTGAGAAGCACAGAATTGTGGAGAACCAAGTCCCCAGGGACCAGAGTGAGATCCAAAGAGAGAAAGCTACAGATTCAGAGGTGATAATGGGCTAGGAACCCATGCATGATGTGGACACTCCACAGCAAGTGATCCCCCCACACACAGAATCTGGAGCTGAGACTCAGGAAATGATAAAAATAAGAGTTCAGGTATCTTAAATAGAGACTTCCTCTCTGAGATTTTCTTGTAACTTCAGATTGGAGAACAACACTCTAGAGCCAATGTCTACAAGCACAGAGTAGCAGTGTACCCTGTAGCACGAATCTTAAAAGGTCTTCTTAATAAAACAACCTAGAGCCAGGTATTGGGGTGAATTCTGAAAGATCACAGAGACAAAACAGGCAATAGCTAACCTTACCTCGCCAACTTCTCAGCCGATCCCGTTTATTCAAACTGGAAGGCTCTGAGTTCTCATCCAGAATGAATCTCAGCTGAACTGCTGCTAAAAGCCTAAAAGTTTAGCCAGGCTCTAGTTCCTGGTTCTCATGCCTTGTATATTTTTCTGCTTCCTGCCATCACTTCCTGAGATTAAAGGCATGTATCACCATGCCTGGCTGTTTCCAGTGTGGCTTTGAACTCAGAGAGATCCATATTGATCTCTGCCTTCCAAATGCTAGGATTAAAGTGTGTGTGCCACCATTTTCTGGCCTTTATATCTTTTGGCTGTTCTGTTCTCTGACCCCAGATAAGTTTATTAGGGTTCACAATATATTGGGGAGCATAGTATCACCACATTACCCCATTCTGCCTCTCAGATAGACTGAGTCATCCTACTGAGGATCCTGGTAAATAAACTGCACCCTTGAGCAACTGAAAGTTTAATGAACAAAGTACATTCATGGAAGTCCATCTCTTTAAATGCATACATCATGATGTCTCCCATACACACATGTATGAATTTTATTGAGATGATGATGTGGTAAGTGTTAAAGAAAGTTTAGAGGGTTGGGGATTTAGCTCAGTGGTAGAGCGCTTGCCTAGCAAGAGCAAGGCCCTGGGTTCGATCCCCAGCTCAAAAAAAAAAAAAAAGAAAGAAAGAAAGAAAGAAAGTTTAGAGCCAGGTAAACTGCAATAGTTCTGCATCCATGCAAATGGCTATTTCACTGTTTTGGTTTGTGTGTGTGTGTGTGTGTGTGTGTGTGTGTGTGTGTGTGTGTGTGTGTACATGCGTGTGTGTGTGTGTGTGCATACATATGTGAATGTTCATGAGTGGGTGAGTACTTGTATGCACATGTGAACATGCATGTTTGTGCGTGCATATTCATGTATGGGTAAATATTTGTATCTGCAGGTATATATGCATGTGTGTACATGTGGATGCCAGTTCATGAGTAGATGAGTAGATGAGTATGTGTGTGCAGGTGTACATACACATGTGTGTGTAAGCACATACACATACACTTGGAAGACAGAGGAAAACCTTGGTGTTGTTCCTCAGATGCTTTCTCCACCATTTATAATTAATTGCCTTATTTCTTATTTCTTGACAAGGACTCTCTCAGTGTACCTGAAGCTCTCCAGGCAGGTTATGCTGATTGTCTAGCAAATCCCAGAACTCCACCTACCTCAGGCTCCCTGCACTGAGATTACAAGCATTCCATGCCACACCCAGCATGTTTTATGTGGATTCTGGATATCATACTAGGTCTTTGTGCTTGCAAAGCAAGCATTTGGCTGACTAAGCCATCTTCAGTGTCCATATTTCACTTTTACAGATTTTCTTATCATCCTTGTGTATATACAAGTAGTGGCTGAAGGTGCTTTGCATTCTGTACCTTGTCACAACAATGTATCATAAACATTTTCTGTTTCTACCTACCCCTGGTGATTTCAGCCTTTAATGGTTGCAGGCTAGAACATCCAAAAGAATTCATGTGATTTAATAGATAGTATTTCGGTTGCATATTTATATTCTTGCCAGGTTTCCTTTTGTTTGATTGTGACCATTACAAGGCCCTTGCCATAGCTATGTGCATACGTTCTTGCTCCTTTTGAATTATTCCCAGAAGTAAAATTACTATAGCAAGGGTTATGGACTTCTTTATGGCTCATTTTATATACTAGCATATTGCCTTGCAAAAGGGCTATACTGGGTACCACCTTACACAGGCTTGCATCAGCTAAACTACAGTTCACACAGTATTTTCCCTTCTATTTTGATGCATTTTGTAGATATAAACTGATATAGCCAAGATCATGTAATTGCAATTTCTTTCATTCCTAAAAGAAATAAAAATGTTTCCATATGTTTTCATTTATTCTGATAGCTATCATTTATTCATAGCTTTTGCCTACTTTTTTAGTTGAGGCTTGGTTTTCTGCCACATTTCAATTAGACAAGAACCCCTTTGTCATTGTGATACAAGGTCTTTATGTGGTCTATTAAGTGTTTCAGTTTCCATTTTTCTGGTTTGGGTACAGTCATGTCTCCTTTTTGTTTCCTTTGAATGCCTGTTCTACTTGAGAGCATCAGCAAAGGATGTAGACTATTGTATTACATGCTAGTTGTTCTGTAATTTAATTTTAAAGTAGAATATTTAATTCTCCTAGTACCCATGGTCTGATGTTCTTATCCTTTCACTGGCTGATGCTGAATGTCTCTGACTTGCTAGCCACGTACAGGAGACATGACTTAATCCTGCCTCTCTTCTGTACAGGAACTGCCTCCTTATAGACTATGATTCATGCTGTCAGATCTTTATGAACTGCTTGTGCCTGCCATACGCTTCTTCTTGAATCTGGTACAGAGTGAATTATACAATTTTGCTTAAAAGTATTTTGTAAAAGTTCTTTTTCAGAAAAAAAGTTCCTTTTCAGAAACAAACTTTCTTATTGTTCATATTTCAGCACTAATTTCATTAACAATTTTGTTGAACTCCAAACTACCTCTTAATTGAAACCACACAGAATCTGTAAGTGAAATTTAAGGGATTAAACAATTCACAAATTTTACTTTTCCCATTAGGTGTACCAAAGTATACATACCTTTCCATTTCATCAGTTCTGAAATTTTATCCAATAATTTCTCTTATTTCTCCTTAAAGGTTCTACTCACCTAAGTAGACTATAAAAATCTTAATAATTTATAACAGTCATGAGTTGAGCCTTTCGTGGTGAAATAGCTGAACTAGCTGACTCTGCTAGGTTACCTGCTTTAGCTTATTCCTGCTTTTTCATTTTGAATATTTAGCTTATTCACTCTCATTGTCCTGTGATTAAAAGGCACCATTATTATTTGGCTCTCCTGTATCTAGTGAAATTCCTACCTCCCGTACTGTGCAAAAGCCTCTACTGTATCCTACAGTCTTCTAGAGAGATGTTTTCTCTCTTTTGCAGCCTGAGTGGTACCAAAGAGAGATGTAGGATAATCAAGGAAGAGAAAATCAAAGCAGGAACATCCAGAAACAGCTACACACTACAAGGTCTTCTGGGATCATAGCCCTCAGAGTGTGGCGGGTCACATTAGATTCATCAGGGAGCCATCCTGGGGTCTTGGAATGCTTCTTAGGGCATAGGAGCCCCCAGTGTGGAAATGAGCATTTCAGACCACAGGACAAGTCAGTTTAGAGATATAGCAGTCTTGACATATTGGTATCTGGCTAGAAGGTAAGCCTCCATAGCTGTGATTTCTGGTCTACCTTCATGAAAGTCATTGTTCTCTGGAAGCTACAAAAACAAATGTCAATAATGAAAATTAATCTTGAAATTATAGGTGAGATGATTGAAATGAGCGTCTTGTGACATACTCTTACTCTAGACATAGAACCAGGACCCTTTAACAGCTTTTCCCTGTTGTACCCCCACAATATAAGGTGACTCTAAGAGTATCCTTCCTCCAGTGATGACATTCAAGGACACTCATGGCAGGGATAGGACTACCACCCAAAGAAAGTCTCACAGCCTTGAGATGTGAACACCTCCCCACAAACAGCCATGTGTATCTCTTATGTAAGATGTGACTCTTTCCTGAGATGCTTACTAGTCCAGGGTTCATATTGAAAGAGGTAGCAGAATTTGTTCTTAGCCCCAAGTTTAGATTCCAACCCAAATGTTCAAGGCAACTGTGAGAAGCTTGTTGAGTTGTCTATGCCTCTTCTTTCTGATATGCAAAATGGAGATCCAAGGGCCACATCTACTGATTATTTACTCATTCATTTAGGAAATATTTGGTGAGTGTCTCCAATTCATCTGATTCTCATTGAAATAACAGAGACACAGTATTTTAGTTTGAATATTCATAAAGATTACTATTTTGGGGGAAGGAAGAACAGATACAGAACAAAATTAACTTAGCAATTTACATCAGGTACTAATAAAACAGAAGACCATGATGGAAGAAGCCTATCTTCTGGTAAAGAACGATAATAGGAGATGTCTCTAATGAGATATGTTGGACTAAAAATTAATATAAGGTAGAAGTTGGTTGTGAGAACATTGGAAGTACATTCTGGGGAGAGGGAAACACATGTGCAAAGGCCCTGTAGTAGGAACAAGGTTATCTGAAAAGTACAGAGCAGTCAGTATGGCTAGAGCAGAAGCAATGGGAAATGTGCTTCTGGTAGTTGATGTCAGAGAGGTGTAAGGGAGCCAGCTCAGGTAGAGTAATGTTTGACAACTTAAAATCAGTGAGCAAAATCTAGCCTGTAACCTTTATTTGTACAGTGTGCTAGGGTTAAAATGGTATCCAAACTTTGAACAGATTCCTTTAAAAACTACGTGAGGTGGGACTGGTAATTTTAAGACAGAGGTGACAGAACCTACCATAGTCACTGTGTTGGTGCTCAGAGAAAGATTTCCCATCCTAATGTAGAGAATTAGAATGTACAGTGGGAGCATTGTACTTCTAACTTGATAGCAAGCCACTGAAGGGTTTGTAGCAAGAAAACAAAGATGTGATTTACAGCTTTGGAAAGGGTGGCTCTGGCTGCCACATTAACCTACAACTTACTTAGCAGGCACATTTAGAGTTTGTTACCATAGGATAGATGAGACACAAAGCAGTCTTGGAGACTAGGAGCAGTGGGTGGATGAGTGGTTCCCTGAAGAATGTTTTTAAAGGTAATACCAACCGTTGTTTTAGATTGGATGACAGAAAGGAATGAAGAATGACACCCCTCCAAAGTTTGGCTTGCTCACTCCCTGTCAACCATGTGAAAGAAACCAAATGAGAGAATAATCACTTCTGCCCCCCAGGGCTTGACTCCTCTGTTCATCTACCACTGACTTCCCTTTCTAAGGTACAGTTTTGACTGTGACACCATCCTTTCATAAACTACTACAGTGTTTGCGGCTATTGGACAGTGAACAAGTGAGTCTTGGTCCTGCATAGGCTGACCAGTATGTCTCTGTCCCCAACTTATCCACCTGTCCCTGTCCATGGGCACACAGGGCACTAACTACTAGATAGCTGTGAATGTTCAAGTGTGACTCATACTTCCTACTTCCAGGATACAGTTGACCTGTGTTGGTGTCTCTTTCTTACCATTTGTATGCCAGCAGTCCACAGTTGGTCTGCCTGTTCAATAGAGCCATCCCCTAATACATGCTCCTTACCGTCTTGGTCTATTCAAAACTCTGCTTCACTTCTTCAATATGTATGCTGTTTCTATATGTAACGTGATTTTAGTTTTGTCCGAGTTTCATCTTGCCTGCCACGCTACAGAAAAGGCAATACTGTGGTGCATGGTTAAATACCCTTTGTGAAGTCCAGACTCTGCACTTGGGACCTGTATGACTTTGAGCAAGTTATTTAATCTAAGTGTCAGTTCACATGGCTGTAAAATGGGTGTGATTATGATTGCATCACTAGTTAATATCACATGAGATGTTTCCTGTGTACCACTCTGTGTTATGTACCTACCGTAGGGTTTGAGCTAATTAGATCCCAGCTATATGAGTCCCATGAAAGATGTCTCTGTATCTCTTCCCATTGGTGGCTTGTATAATCACTATGCACACATTAGAAAAATGAGATTAAGATCTGTTGTTAACCCAAGTGTATATAGTATTATCATTATCAACTGTGACACATAAGGCAAGCTACCCTCTTCAGGTACCAAATTCCTCCCATGTGAAATATGACATTCATTGCTACCTTGAAAGATCATCATGGGAATGGACCATGATAGTATGTAAAGCACTTGATGCATGCATAGCATGTGCTCCATAGCAGCAATCAACATTATAATAGTAATAGAAGGCTCCTCTTCTATTCTTGCACCAGAGCCATCTATTCCCCTAACAATAATTCTCAAAATTTTGGCCTTAAACCAGCAGCATCCCTATCACTTAGAGCTTGTTAGAAATGCAGATTCTTGGGCCAGCCCCGGGCCTACCAAAAGTAGGGACCTGGTGATTCTGATATCCCCCTGCATCTACTGTTTTATATGAGAAAGAAGCTAGAATGTGAGGTTCCAAGGGTCGGCAGAGCAAAATTACATTTAATTCCAATGGGCATTTAAATTCCTTTCTTTCTCTGGTGGCATCATAATGAAAGACATGAGGTCCCATCAATGTTTCTAGAAGTATCAGAGGAGAAGAGCAGCCCAAGCCACTCCGGGATACTGCTTAGAGTCAGCAACTCTTGACTCCCATAATTACAGAGCTGGTGGGAACACAGAAGAATTAAAAAAGAGTGGAACCCAGGGTTGATAGCAGGACATCTAATTCAGTCAGTTATTCACCACAGAAGTATGCGTATACAATATAAGCCATTAGAAACATCAGTTAAGTTGTAAGGATACAAGCACATAGGGACAATTCCATTTAGACAGACAAGATGTAAAATGACTTAGTACATCTAATTTTAATGTAAGGTGTTGACACATTTGTAAATACAGCTGAAGTTAGTGCAAATGATTTCATGAAATTTGGAAATATTGTGAAGAGCAGTCTAATCCTACATGATATTAAAATCTGAGAATGCTTAAATATCTCTATAGGAGGGGGTGAGCACAGCCACGTTTATATTTAGTTATCAGCCTCTTTTCAATATATCACATTTGTCTTTTTTTCTCTTTAGACTCATTGTACAACATGGTGGAAAAATCTCTTTGACAGAGCAATTCTGCTAATCCAAACAGAATTGAAATGAAATCACTCATAGCTTATTATCCAGACCTGTTTCTCTCTCCACCACCTGTTTCTTGTCCTCTACATTGCTCGTTGCCATGCCTGGAGGGGACAGAATGGGTAGGAGAAAAGTGCAGACAGTGCCTTGGGCAGCCAGTCCACAACTCTGAAAAGAATGGGATGCATAAAAGATGCTTTTGGACTACAGAAGCAAAATGCTAAAATTCCTCTTGATATTGGTCCAGGAAAGATGGCTTGGGGAGTAGTGTATTTGCTGTGCAGAACTTGAGTTCAGACCCCCCAATACCACATGAAATCCAAGCATTGCAGCATGCACCTGTAATCTCAGCACTAGAAGGAAGAGACAGGAGGTCCCAGAAGGTTTCCACCTAGCTAGTCAACTGGTCAGATTCAAAGAGAGACCCTGTCTTAAAAAATAAGGTGAAAGTAAGTAGAAGGATGACCCATGTCCACATGCACAAGCATGGGCAAGTACACACACACACACACACACACACACACACACACACACACACACACACACACAAATCTTGGTAGGTATCTCAGACTTTGGAGTCTCTTTTGGTCTATGTATGAGGACAGAGCCTGTTAGCAGCAAATGTCTTCTTTTAAAAGAGTGTGTGTTTAAAAAAAAAAATGTGTTACCTGGGGATAGATTAGCATGATGTCAAGAGAATTAGATTGGTACCAAAACAATGTTTTCAATTGTTAATTTTAGCTGACCGTTCTTCATACCCACTTGTAACTGGGAAGTTATGCTTTAGTTATACAACATATGTTGTTCATTTCAGGTGGCTTGATTTCCTTTGGGCCATCTTATCTTCTCTGACCTCCCTCTCTGCTGTTTGAGCAAAATGGATGTGCAGAGGGAGGTGGAGAGGATAGTCACACGGGTCTCTCCATTAAGGGGATTATTTCTGCAGGACTAGTTATTCTTTGAAAGTCTTGGGTTTCAGAGCCATCCTTGGTTGGTGAGATCTGTGTAAAAAGGACCCTTTGAGTTGGATGGGCAGAAAGCCTAAGTGTCCAGAATTGAACAAAAGACTGCAGGACCCAAAGTGCACATTGATGCTTGCCCACCATGTTGCCCTTCTGCATAGACTGTAGTTACTTCACACTTGTTTCTCTCTCATCCCGGATGCTTCTGAGAAGTTCAAAGGAAGGTAAGCAGAGTGTACCTCATTTACATTCTTCCAGTGTAGGACAGCTCTGGGTTTCTGCTCATCCTGGGCAGCAGCCATTTCTGAGGAGAGCAGCAGGCCTTGCTGCCCTCTCCCAAGGATGCCGCATGGCTATGCTCACAAAGTCTTCTTTTGCCCATTGGCTGGACACTTGCTTCATGAATGAATTCTTTGGGAGTTTTGCCATGGTTGTTTTTCTTAGAACCTGCATCCCAAATCGTTCATGTTGCTTTTCTGCCAAAGAAGCCACAGCTGATATGTGCTGACAGTTTTCTTCCTCATTCCCACAGGCAGCACAAGGGGGTGGCCACAGGACCCTGCTCTATGGTCATGCAATTCTCCTGCGGCACTCTTTCAGTGGAATGGTAAGCACATGGAGATGACAGCTTTCACCATTCATGGAAAGGATGAACACTGAAAGCAGTTCAGAATATAACTAATTCAGTCCATTGTTGTCGTCCTACCACTTCCCTCTAATTCCAGGGATTTATGTTTACTGAGTGTGTGTCCTATTCAGTGAGAAAAGAATCATTCCCTTTCTTTAAACTTCACTAAGCCTAACCCCACCAAGGACAGTACATTGGCATTCTAGATACCCAGTAAATATTTCTCAAATGCATAACTAATCAAATGAACTGTGGAATAACTGATTTATTTTGCATACAAATAAAACAAGTCAAATGGGATTTGTGTGACATTTCTCTACTTGTACACAGCTAAAGAAATGGAATGATGTCCAGGGCCTTCGGTCCTGGAACAATTTGAAGGTATTATGCTAACCCAGTGACAGACAGGAAGAAGACAATAGATGAGGCAGTCACAGAAAACTAGCCTAGGCTATACCAATCAGGGATTCAAAACCAAAATACTAGAGTGGTGATAATTCAGCCTCACTTGGGAAGCAAAAGCTTGGAATGAAAAGTATGCAATCTTTAATAAGCATAACTTGCAAAATGCATATACTTCTGATGTTTTGCAAGGAGTTATTGCAAATATTGTGATGTTAATCTAGTATAATATGAGCTGACTGTAATAGTATTTGCTCTCAGCTCCTACACATATAATTCTTGAATGCTATTGGTATAAGGAAGATTATTCATCATTTTCTAGCCCTAATAAAGCTGATACATTAACTGTGCAAACATGAGGGCCTGAGTGCAGACCCCATCACCCGCTGGAGAGGTCATCATGACAGCATGTGATCTTAGCAGTGGGAATGGGAATTACTGATTTTTTTGCACATCTACAGGTTCTCTGAGCAAAGTTCTTCTTGAAGCTTGGACTACCAAATTGTAGCATGATCAGCAGCTACTTCTTAAATAATTGATTTGCTGCAGCAGATTTTGTCTGAGCACTGATGAGAGGTTGACCTTTCAGACCGAACACTTGTCTGCTTTAGTACTTCATGGCAAAAGACAGAACAAAACTGGCCAGCTGTATCTGAGTATTGGGGCAGGTTTGAATGGGGAGACCTTTTCCTGGCAATCTCTGGAAATGAGAGGTGATCACCTTGTAGAACCTGTTGCTTATTGAGAAGGCAAATGAGACCCTAAAGTATGTTTTCCTGCCCAGATATATATAATAAGTAAATCTTGAAATAGTGTGCCTCCCATGGCTCTCAAACTCAGGATAGCAGCCTGGTAGAGAGGGAAAAAAAAGCTCACTCCCAATTAACATAAACGCTACACTGGCTTTTTTTTAAAAAAAAAAAAATAGCTTTGGTATAAAGCCTATGTAATAAAACTTTTTAATGCAACCATTTTCCTCCTGTTTGCAGAGAGCGAGAGGTCTGCCTGTGCTTATTTTCTCCTACTCTAATTCCAACCTACACTGCTGTGCCATCAGCAAGAAGCAAGGAAGAGGCCCTCAGTTTATTTCCTTTATTAAACTGCTTTAAAAATCATTTTCAAAGTTTCACCTGCATATATGTTGTCATAACCCACAAAAAAGGATAGATGTTATTTTGAGAGGTTTAAAAATTCAGGAGTTTAAAAGAAAAAAAAAAAACAACTACTAGCAGTTGACAAGGCAGCATGAACAGGGAAAATCCCGAATGGTCCCATCCCCCAGATCAGTGGTTCTCAACCTGGGGGTCAAATGGCCCTTTCACAGGGGTCACCTAAGATCATAGGAAAACACAGGTATTTACATTATGATTCATAACAGTAGCAAAATTATAGTTATTAAGTGGCAACAAAAATAATTTTATGGTTGGGGCTCACCACACCATGAGGAGCTGTATTAAAGGGTCGCAGTGCTAAGAAGGTTGAGAACCATTGCCCTATGGCTGCTGAGAGAGAGAGAAACTGTCTGCTCAAGGAACAAAGTCCCACATAGGCTATCCAACCTCAAGTGATCAGCCCTGGACACATGGACTCAGTAGATTATATATACGTATGTGAATGTGTGTGCGCATACATATGTATATACGTGTAGCAGAAATAATAGAAGTCATGAGTTTGGGAGGCCATCTGGGAGGAGTTGGGAGGGGAGGGGCCAGAAGTGAAGTGGATGCAGTGCTTATGTATGAAGTTTTCAAGAAAAATGTTAAATTAGAAGAAATGGGGGATTATCTGATTCCCAGCTTCTCCCACCCACCTTACTTATCCAAGCACAATTTTTATTATTATTCCAATATAATTCATTCCAGCCATATGCTACACATTTAAGTTTTGTGTATATGTCAACTATACAAATGTGCTATTTTCTGTGACTTCTTGGCCCAACATCTTATAAAAATAAAGTTATATACTATATGCACATTCTTCATCAGGACTCTTAGTGGTACAATACTCCACAAAACAGGAGAACCAAAGTTGATCTAGCCACTTCTTTACTGCTGGTCATTGATGTTCCATTTGTGTTGTTCTCAAGTTCAAGTTAGTTAAAGGTTTCTCAGAGTGATTTTGAACTGAAGCATATGAAATATTTCAATTTTATTCTATATAGAGTCCTAGACATTACAAGATAATCAGATAAGAATGTCTTTGAGGTTTTACATTTTAAAATAAAAAATATTTTCCAAAAGTATAATGTCCATTAACTTTCCAATGAGGGAGAAGACTGAGCATATTTCATAGTAGCTTTTTTTTTTCAATTAATGGAAAACTAAGTAGTGATGGTACTAGGACCTGATAGAAGGATATGACTCCTAGCATCTGCTCTTGTTCCACAGTATCTAACATGCTTGACCACATCAAGATCCCAGACAGATAAACTTGCCTTTGATGTAGGTCTGCGGGAACACGCCACGGGTAAGTTATCATCCCAAGCTTCAGCCTGTGGGATCTTGTGCTAAGGACTTTTGAGAAAGAAGCTGGATATGTTACTCATTTGGAATTCCACATCAGCAAGGTCAAAAAAGATAATACTGATACAAAAAATTTTTGAGAATGATTCAAGGAAGGATGTGTGAAACATATGAAAACATGGAGTCTAAGGCAGGGAGAGTATGATACCAGAAGCCTGGGTACTGGAAACTGTTTTAATGTCTTACTACTATAAATAGATAGTTTAGTTCATAAGAACTATAGATACTGAGTAGCTGCTAAGAAAACATGTAAAAGTGACTTCATTAGTGCTTTGTAGTGAAATATGAAATAAGATGTCTAGATTAGAGAAGTGGGCCCTTTGTATTCAGCAAACAAGCCATTCCCAAGTCAGTTTCCCTAAGGTCAGCCCTTGATGCCCACTAGCCTCAATTTTGGCATTCCAGTGTATCTCCCATATATTTATTATCGTATATTTTTCTATAAATTTACTTAAGTTTTATCTGTAGTATTTTAAGCAAAAACCTATCTCTGTAAGTAGAGAAATGGTTTTTTGCCATAAAGTATATAACAGCAAAAATGATTATCAAATAGATTGAGAAAATGATAAACAATTGTCAGTATATTAGATCTAACCTTAAAACTTTTGTGATAGAATTAGTTCAAAGAGTTTTTTCTCTTAAATTTCACACTAAATAATCCAATGTCATTTGTCTTCTACAGAGCATCAAATACATTGGAAACCATTTCCATTTTGTGTGTATATATATATATGTATGTGAATAAAGCAATATATATACATATATACATATATGTATATATATTGATGACCAGCCAGATGTGGTACATGCCTCTGATCCTGATGCTAGGGTATCTGAGAAAGAAGAATCATAAATTCAAGGTCAGCCTGGGCTACTTAGTAGGTTTAAGGCCAGTCTAAGCTACATAGCAAGTCCCCATAGTAGTCAGTACTAAGAGAGGTGGTTGTCCAAGCCAGGATTGACTTGGTCCTGCCTCAACTTAATGTACCAGACTTAGCTATCCCCCCATGAGAGAACTTACCCTGTAGGAGGAGGGATCAGAGGGGGATATGTTGTTGATATATAAAATGAATTTTTAAAAATTAATTTAGAAAAAGGTGGTTGCCAAGATGACGGCAACTTTCTCTGGAATCCAGAAAAGAAGGACAGAGGCCTAGGAAAACTATCTACACATATATATAAGAAGTTACACTATCAAGAAAGTATCATTTTCCTGGGGGCTGTTCTGAAGGCCAACAGAGAAGTGGATAGAATTTGAAATGAGACAATTTTACCTTGGTAAAGGAAAACGCTTTGTAATATGTACAGAGGAATGGCTTGCCAGGGAATGTAGCATGTTCCCTGTGTCTGGAAACATGTATAGACAATCTGACCATCTGCCAAGCACATTGCATATAGAAATTCCTATTCCAGGTAGAGGTTGGGCTATTACCAATTAGGAAGTGTGGTCGAAAGCAACAGAAACTGATTCTGATGGGTTTAAGTGGAACAGGATTTGCTGGAAGGATACTGAGTAGAACATGGACTAAAAATAGAGCTTCAAAATTAACCAGGCTATGGAAGGAGATACCATGGAAGTAAAGTCACTTAGAGAACTACAGAAATTCTGTTTGGAATATAGTCTTTAACAATATGGCATTTCCCCCTAACAGGAAGGCCATTCCAATGTTCCATCTCCAAAGAAGGACAGAAGTCTATGCTGTTGTTCTGAAATGAGACTAGTGTATTAATTATGGGTGCAGATTATCTGATTTTGTGATGATCAGAAAACAATGCAGGAGCCTATCCACCATGCACCTGCTGTTTCTGTGGCCTGCACCAGGCTACCCTCTCCCTTTGTACACAGAAGTCAGAGCCTATCTCTGACTGTTGTGAGCTTTTTCCCCCTAAAAGAAGATCACACATGAAATAGATTTGAGGTTTCTTTGTTTTTGGCTTGTGTTTTTCTTCAAGTATAATTTCCTCTAAAATGTCAATCATTGTGAAAAATTACAAATTGAGTGGAATGTCACACGATGAATGTAAGTTGGCCTCTCTCTATAAGCCAGATGCCAGTATTAGAGCAAAGAGTCATATACAGTCCTTCTATTTATAGCAGTGAAATTATGGTATATTTTCTGAAATCTGCAAAGGAATAGAAAAAGAACACTTTCTAGTAAAGAGTTCAAGTAATATACCAAATTTACTGTTAGAGCCTCTAATGAAAAGGAGGCAAATAGACTCTCTTACTTATTTCAGAAGTTATTTTTTGAGTCCCTGAGATCAGAATTAGTAGGAACTTTGGTGACAGCAGACCTACTACATGCTTGAGCTGGACCAAGTTCAAAGTGGCTGCTCAGAAGATGATCTGTGTGTAGACACGTAGGAAAGGGATGACTGCCTGCATGCAAATTTAGGTTCTGAAGTAATTTGCTTTTCTTTCACCCTCGATCTACTCTGCTCATATTCTCCTTGAGTCAGGAGAATGTACTGGCTTCCCCAATGACATTCAGGGTTTTATGGGATAAGACCTATCAGGGTGAGGGGGTCACATGGAAGCCACTGAGACAGAATCGTAGTTCCTTACCCGGCAATCCTGTGAATGTTCTTTAGAAGGCTGCTCCTTAGCTGGGTTGGATGTTGAGGAGAAAGTGTGAAGAAATAGTAGAGGACATTTCATCAATAAGTCTGGATTTTCCCCCTACATACTGATAAAGTCTTAGACTGGATACTCTGTTCAACTGAGTTAGTTGCTCAGTTATGCACACTTTTAAAGTTTTGTTTTGATTCTACTATGCTGACATAGATTTAGAATTTAGAATCATGAGGACAGGATGCTGCAAATGCTGCCATGCATCTTGTAGCCAGTGACTGGCACACCCTAGGAATTTAGGGAACAGCTCTAAGGACGAGAGACATGTCAGAGAAGTGTCTCTCTCCTTTGTGTGTGTGTCTGTTCATGATGTTCTTCATGCTGTATGCCCTCTCATGGCCCACAGAGTTTATACCAGATAGTCTGATCAATTTTACCTCAAATATACAAGTCATATTCTTTTGTAATGCATTTTTAATGTAGTCAAATACCTATACATAATTTTAATAGATAAGTGGCACTTTGATGTTTATTAGAAATATCTGCTCCGTACTCTAGATTCCTGCCTCAGGCACCTGTGTTCAGCTCTTCTAGTATCACTTGCTACTGTCCATGAAAATGTGTATACACTGCCATTTCAATGATTCTTTTCACATTAGGTTTTATCTATTCTCATCCTGAGAAAGTTTAATTCTTACAGTGAATTTTCACTGTCCTTTTTCCTTGCATTCTCAATCTATTCATATCTGTTTTTATGTAAAAACTAAACCAACAACTTCCATTGGTATAACTACCATCACATATTTGTAAATAACCCACATACTATATTATATTATAGTCAGGTTTGTTTTGTCTTCTGTGACTGAATCATGGATTCACTTCCAAGCTTTCCCATTGACCCAAAAAATGTCCCTAATTATTAGGATCAGTCACATTATCTCTTCATCTTCTTAGAAATATCCATCATCACCCAAGAAGTTCACTTTGCCTCTTCTAGCTTCTGCTTCTTCTTCACTACACCACGGATTACTATTTTATTTCAGGAAACCACACTACACAGTAGCTTTCATAGAAAAGATGCATGCAGGTACCAAATTATCTGAAGGTTGTTCATCCTAGCTTCATAAGTAATTCATAGTTTACTTTAATTCTGTATTAAAAGTATTTTTTCTTGGCTTCCTACAGGCTTTTGAGACAAACTGGCTGTTGAGACGAGCGTGTTCTGATTCCTGATGCTTTGTGTGTGACAATTTTCCTTTCTAAAATTTCTTTTTTTCTCTCTCTCTAATGTCTGAAATTCTGCAGTGTGTCTTGTGGATTCTCTCTGTTGTGCGGTCTCAGGAGGATGCAGGATAGGGTGGATGCTTGACTATGCGAGGGACTCTGGGACCTTTTCTATTTGCAGATGTTTGCTGTCCAGCACTGGGAAAGTTTTAGGGATATTATTTCTTTGTTAATACTCTTTATTCTTGCTTCCTGGGGATTCCTCTAGATTGTTTTCTAGAATTTTATTTTAATCAAAATATTTTCCTCTTTCCTTTTCCCTTTCAAACCTCTCACACGTCCTTTCCTTCCAACCCCTCCTCTCACTTCCTCTCAAATTCTAATTCTTTTTTTTTTTTCAAGATCTCACTGTGCCACCATGGAACTCTATGTAGACCAGGCAGGCCTCAATCAGCAATCCTCCTGCCTCTGTCTCCTGAGAGCTGGGATTAAAAACCTGTACCACCATTGTTCAAATCTAATTTTCTTTCTTTCTCTCTCTCTTTCTTTCTTTCTTTCTTTCTTTCTCTCTCTCTCTCTCTCGCTCTCTCGCTCTCTCGCTCTCTCGCTCTCTCTCTTGCTCCTTTCTAAACTATTTTTCTGTGTGCCTCTTGGAAGACTTTCCAACTGTCTGTAATTATTTTAGTTTTCTTCAGAATTGGAGTAATTTTCTTTCTCTCTTAAGGGAATCTTCAGATACTTTCTGAGTATATTTTCTTTCTTTTTTAAGATTGCTACTTGTAAAATTACTTAAAGTTTTGTTCTCTGCAATCTTGATTTTTCTGGTTCCTGCCCTATGCCACCATTTTTGTTTTTGTTTGTTTCCTGATATCAATGTTAGAGGCATTCCTCAAATTCAACATAACCTTTTGTCTTTGCTCATATTCAAGTCCAGGTCATAAAAGCTAATGGGAAGCTGGGTTGTAGCTTGGCATCTGTTAGTACTTACTCTGGAGTTATCTTTCAGAGCTCTGAGCATTTGAGATGAGAATCTCAAACCCTGGTAGCTTTTACCTTTAGTACATTTCAGCTTCTCTAAAAAGCAGTCCTCAAATCAGAGAACTGGTAAACATCACTCAGCTTTGCAGATGGCATTCTAGAATCTGAGAGGTAGAAGCAAAGGGAAAGAAGTGGGGGTATGTCTAATCACACAGAAACTCTAGTTATCTGCTCTCAGCAGGACCCCACTTTCTTATTTGGCGGTATCTTATGGTATTTCCAAGACCAGACCCTTGGTGGTTTGCAGCTCCATAAATTCTGTAGCCTGGAGGAGGAAGAGGCATCTGCTTGCGTGGGATGGGGAGGGGATCTTGGGCTTAACTGTCCTTAAAACCTTTTAGCCATTCTTCCTGTTTACAACCCATCTTTACCTCCAACCCAAGCAGTTTTCCTGCTGGAATCTATTCATAGCAGGGTGTACTTTTAAGTGAGTGGCTTCTTCTCCATTGTGTTATTTAAAATTGTCATTCCCCACCCCCATAACAGTTTTCTTCCTCGGTACATATATTTTCACATGTGTTAGACTGTTATAGTTCTTACAGGTTTGATCCTTAAGAATCAAACAAAAATTCTCTTTACTATTGTTTTAGCACATTTCATAGAAGGTGAAGAAGAAAGATAATATTGCTAAAATACTCAATATGTCAATGACATAGAGTCCTCAAGGTCCCCTTTCTGTGGGGACAAGGGTTGAGGTCCTCTCATATAGCCCAGGCTAGCCTCAAACTCATTAAGCCAAGGGCAGACTTGAACTTCTGGTCTTCTTGCTTCCACGTGTTCCACCAAAACATATTTTGAAATCAATTCTTAAAAGAAATACATAAAAGGCAGTGTGAAAAAAATCATGTCCAACATCTGTTAAAATATTCAGACTTCTGTAGTTACTGACCTCCAATAATCTTTCCCAAATTGTGTCTTTATGTCTTTATGGAAAGTAAAAAAAATATATATAGTCTAGATCATACATTAGACAACAAGGCTGGTTGTAGGTAAATAGATATTGAAGCCAAGAGAGTTGGGGAGAAGGGAAAGGTGTGTCGTCTATAAGGAATATGGGGCAGAATTAGGATCACTGCTTTCTGGGACACAGAGGCTAACTCATGAAGCCTTTATGTAGGAGAGGCCTGTTGGTGGACCATACATCCTGCTTCCAAACAGAGGTCTGAAGGAGAGAAAGTAAGAATTGGAGATGACCTTATCCTCGTCAGTGTGTCCTCTGAAAGATACCTTGTAAGTACCTCTTGACAGGCGCTTCTTTTGTTTACAGAATGCCCCCTTTAGGAACAGGTGGCCACAGGAAATGGAGCCACAGCAGGCTGGGTATAACAAGATGTCCCTCCCCTACGAGGCAATCATAGTGCCTGGAATTTAACTGTTAGCTTTCCTTTTAGATATTGTGTAGTGTTGAGCAAATGCTGCTAAGATGAATTAAGTCACGGTAGTATGAATTTATCGCATTATTTGGCTCTTGCCAAGTGGAATACAACATGGCTAAAAGAAGACAGAAAAATAAGCTTTTGGTGCAGAAAGAAAAAAATGTAAAATGTTTGTTAGTGCAGGGGGTATTACAGAAGCTGATAGATGCATATGAGGTCTTTGATCTGAGTATAGGGACCAGGCAAGCTCTGCTTAGGATGAGGATGCCTGAAGATAGAGAAATGCCAAAGACAGGTGTTAAATTTCTCAGCAGTTTCTCATAGGGCCAACCCTGCCAGCTAATTTCTCCTTGCTTTCTCCAAATATTGAAGTAATTTTTTTCCCATTTGTGGGTTTTCTTATCCTACAAAAAATAGACATTTTATAAGTGTGTAGTGTCAGGGATGCAGCTGGGGTGACAAGGTTAACACTTGTCTACCACCTCTGTGGCTGCAAATTCCTTCTTCCTAGAATACAGAGCCAGATATGAAGCTGCTCCAAGACTGAGTAAAGAAAGTTCCCACACAGGCTATGTAGAAAGAACCACAGAACACAACGGATGCTGTTTAATGGAATCCTTGACAGTGTAGCCGGCAGCTCTGACAGGACTGGACTACTGGTTTAAAGGAGGATTTCACTTCTTTTCCCAATGCAGCATCTCTCAATATCAAATGGTAACATACAAGTGGATGCCTCCTTCATGCAAACACTCTGGAATGTACATCCTACGTGTTCAGGAAGTAGCATCGAAGAAGGTAGGCCTTTGTAATGCAGTCAGCCCTGAGCTTGACATTCCCTCTGGGCTGTGGATGTCAACATTGTCTGCTGTTTCAAGTTCCACATACAGTATGGTTTTATCGCTCCAACTTTCTTTCTCTGGTGTCAGTATGTATTATTTTCTATTCGGACTCCCCATGGGCATCATTAAGCTTGTCTTTAATTCTTTGGTACCCATGGTTAGTTTATCACTACAAGCACACAGAATTTGGACATACACCTTCCCTCTCTCACCAAGTTTTGACTTTTATTCATGCTTACTATTGGTAAGTAAACAAGCCCAGAAACTTCCATCTTGGGAGAGATCATTTGCCAGAAAGGTAACATGACTTATTCCCCATCCCCTCCCATGCCTCTCTCCATAGAAGGAAGGAACTTCCTTTATAATAAATATATAATTGGTCTTTGATTTTTACTTACCTTTGTAGAACATCCCTTCATATAATAAATGAAATTTTCTCAGCATTAAATTCTTTCTGTGGAAATAAGGTCATCCAACTTTGTTTTCGTAACCTATTTCTTGGAGACAGGCAAAGTCAATGCACTTTGTAGGTTATATAACAAACACGTTGGCCTTACCTCACTCACAGGTAATACCACAGCTAAGCAGAAAAACAAAATGCCAAAGACCCCAGGGTTACTGCATTCCATTCTAGCACATTACAGAAAGATCTGAATTTTTATAAATGGTCTTATCACAGGCTTTAACCCTAGTTTTCTTCCAGAGCCTCCTAGTTTCAAACTGGGGATGTTCTTCTGGGTTGCGATGTTTGAAAATGGGGAAATGAGAGTTGTCAAGATGACAGCCCAGTTTCAGAAGGTACCACAGTTAAGCTAAGTGATTGGGAAGTGGCGAACCCTAAGTTTCCTGGTAGTATACAAGAGGCCTTTAAAAATCAGATATTTGCTGGGGCTATAAATCGGTGATAAAACACTTGCTGGGCATTACCAAGCCCTGGGTGCACTTTGTTCTCTCTCTCTCTCTCTCTCTCTCTCTCTCTCTCTCTCTCTCTCTCTCTCATGTATATCACACACACACACACACACACACACACACACACATACATACAAACATCAATACACATACAAACACACATGAACATATACATACAAACATCAATCCACCTCTTTAAATCTATTCAGTCTTTCCCTGCTTTCAGGAATCCAGACTCCCTGTCTTAAATCCTTCCCTAGAAAGTTTCAGCCCCATCTCTGTGTTAAATGTTTCATCTTCAACCACAAAAATAAAATTATCTTAGTCCCAACAGAGAGCTTGTGGAGATTAATTAAGGAGTGTTTGCAAATCATGTCAAATGGTTCTCACAGAAGTGCTGAGTGCCCTTGTGTGAAATTGGAAGAGCTCATCAGCTCAGTCATGGAGCTGGGTGGAGAATGGCCATTCAGCATCCACAGGGAAGAAACCCTCCCTGCCCTCATGGAGTTTAGTGGCCCTCCTCTCCATACTTTCTTCCTGACTGTGACACACACACACACACACATACACACACACACACACACACACGAGAGAGAGAGAGAGAGAGAGAGAGAGAGAGAGAGAGAGAGAGAGAGAGATCTGCTAAGAAAAGTTGTAATGCAATAGCATTTAGCAGCTTTCTCAGCTGAGGAGGATATTGATTGAAAAAACCCACAAACTCATGCACTAAGGACAGGTCCCAGTCCCACAGCCTGGATGCCACCCAAACAGTTCAAGCTATTCAATTGTCTCACTTATCCAGAGGGCCTGATCCAGCTGGGGGCCCCACAGCCTTTGGTTCATAATTCATGTGCTTCCATTAGTGCATGAGCTGGCTGTTTGGAACCTTGGCCTTACACAGGGACACTTTGCTCAGCCTGGAAGGAGGGGACTGGATCTGCCTGTACTGAATCCACCAGGTTTAAATGAATCCCCAGGGGAGTCTTGGCCCTGGAGGAGATGGGAATGGAGGGGAAGGGCTGGGGGGAAGGTGGGGATCGGGGTGGGAGGGGGGAGGACAGGGGAACCCATGGCTGATGTGTAAAATTAAAACACAAATATAATTTTTAAAAAAATCCACAAACTATTCATGATGGATTCTTAATGGTCATAGTCTCACCATCAAGAGAAGATAGAGAGTTTAATCAAGGGCTTGATGGCTGAAGTTTTTAATTTTCTGTGTAAATTGGCTACTAGGAATTCCCTTCAGTGCATCATGAATTATTCAAATGCAAAAAATGCAACTGTACATATTAGTATAATTAGCTATTAGAAAAATACTTGTGATATTTGAGGGAAGTTTAAGATAATCTTTCCTTGCCTAGATTAAAAAAAAAAAAGAAAGAAAGAAAGAAGCTAAGGAAAATTGGACCATCACTGCCCAATATGCTCTAAGAACACCAGTTTCCCATCTAGCAGGGTTTCTCATTGATACTGTTTTAATCCAGCATCCAAAATAGTTTGAGATATCCCCCTAAGTGTTTGAATTATATAATTTAAGAAGGAAGACTCTGAATACAGACATGGAGCATATTAAGTCCATATGTCTCCTGAGAACAGGGTAGCCTAGAGATTTTTTAATTCAGAAAAATAACAAATCCAATTTTTTTGTGCAAATCTAGTTCAGTCAGGCCTGTCACTTGCTAGTATGCTCCTTGAATTAATGCTTGGAATTTATTTGTAGTGGGTCATCATGCCCTTGAAGTTCATTATTTCTTTTGAGCATCTGAACTCCATGACTGTTGAGGTTTTTCTCTGCTGACAGCAGTTAGTGTGCATGTCCACTCAGACATGCTGGAGAAGTTCTGCCTCCCACTTTTTGCTATAGATGCATCATCAAATTTGATCTGTATTTGTTAACTACATTTAAAATCTACCTTCTCCTAAAGCAGCTCTGAAAAGCACAATTGCCTTTTCCTAAACAACTCTTAAAAAGAGATTGTCACCCTATTCCAGGTCATTCCTACCCATATCTATAATTTGATTTGGATTTTTCCACAAAGTGCATATACTAGGATTGTAAGAACTTCTCTGGTCATTTTGATACTGAGTTATTAGCTTCTTAAGAAACTGGAAAATCCTGATCTTCCCAACAGTAATTTTCCTTTTGTTTTTTAATGATAACAGTTGACATAGTGGTTTCACCTTCTTCTTGGTCTTTAGTTTATTTCTGAAACTCTACTTAACTGCCAGTGTTAGAATGCTTTTCTGCCTGAGGTCTGAACTCATGGACTCTATAGTTTCCCAAATGCACCTCTCTTGCTGTTTGCTAGAATCATCTATGACCTGCATGAATTTATCATCACTAAACACAGTGTTCTCTTTAAGCTTCCCATCAGTTTATTGTAGAATACTGTTCTTTCATAGGATACCTACTTGGTGGGCACGTAGTTCGTCTTTTCCATGGTCATGATGAGTGTTTGACGATACCATCTACAGACCACAACGATTCTCAGCACAGGTAAGCCACTGTCCTCGTGTTTTCTCTGAGCTGTCTGTAGTCTCTGGCAACTCATATTAAAGAGTTTGCATTTGGCCACACATGAACTGTGTAGGTATTTCTCAGTTGGCCTGAGCTTCATCTAATCACAGATCCAGTTTGTTAAATAGAAGTGGCAAGACATTAGCGTTTGCTCACGGAAAAAAAAAGAAAAAAAAAATTGGTGTGTTTACATTTAATCTAAGCAAACAATGCTACAATGTATCCCAAGCCATTCATTGTCTTTGATTGCTCCTGAGTCTGAAGCACCCCTTTGGTGAGGGAAATCTGTCATTTTGGGAGGCGGTGTGTTTGCACAAGTTATTGCTGGTCCTTGAAAGACAGCTTACCTCTGTTCCTCCCACTTTGTGTACTAAGTAATTAAGATAGAGTTGGTTGGTTTCATTTTTCTTGTTACCATCTCAGTGGGAGAAACTAGGCATCGGAATCCAACAGAAGGTGGGTTTAGCAGGGAGCAGTGTGGAGGAATATAGCTAGAGGCAGTATTGAAGTGAACTGTCTTTAGTTCAATAGCTGATTGATTAATGGGCTCTTGTTAAAGACTCAAAATTAAGTGAATCGGCCCTGCTGTGTCCAGAAGACACTGTTTCCTTGAAGCTCTTCAGCACCCCTGTCTCTTACCATCTTTCTGCCTCCTCTTCTGTAGAGGTCACTGAACCTTGAGGGGGATGGTTTTGATAAGGACTCAGTTGTGGATCTCTTTGTTATTCCCATCTACTGCAAGAAGAAGCTCCTCTGCTGAGGGTTGAGCTCTGCTCTGCTTTATGGGTATAGCACTATGTCATTAGGTGTCACTTTATTGCTATGTTCCTTCAGCATAATAATCAATATACTAATAGTAGTAAGGGATACCACATGGTTTTTCTGTGCATGTGCTTTGTGTTATGTTTTTGTATTTTTTCTCATACTGATTTTCTTTAGCTTTTCTGTTTTGATTCTCATTTTTTGTTCTGTTATTGTTTTTCCTGTGTGTTTATATTTTTGAGAGAAAGAGTAAGAGAAAGAACATGAAGTTGGATGGGTAGCAAAGTGGAGAGGATCTAAGGGGAGTTTAGAGTAGGGGAAAGGATATCAAATATAGTATGTGAATTTTTTCAATAAAAAGTTTCTAAAATATTCAAAATTATGAAGTGGGGGATATTAACCCACACAATAAATATATACTTAAGATTTATTACTATTTTGCTTACAATCAAAGGAAGAATACATAAAATGCTCTGTACAAGTCTCAGATATTAAATAAAAATCAATTTTTTATCCAAATTCAACTTAATTTTGACAGTAATTAGTCTGATCTGGTGACAGCAGTTTCTTGTGTTTTTGTCGTGCTTACAAGATCCTTCTCAACTACGTTGATTTTGCATTATTGGTAATATTAGGGCTAAATCTTGACAATTTGGAGATCATCTTGATCAGACTTCTGCCAGTAGTGACATCCTGACTGATTTCAGGTGGGAGCCTAGAAAGCCAGATTTTTGTCGGCTTTCAGTCGGGGCTCATTTCTTACTCCATTTCTTATTCCATTCCATGCTGAAGAACCCAGAAGCATTGTGACTGAATGTATTACTGTAGAAACTTTCCTCCAGTGACTTGAGCCTCTTATACTATGTCTATTCCTACTTGTTATGTCCTCTGAATGTCCTTCACAGGAGCTAGATGTGACATAGAACAGAGTCCAAAACACATTGAACATAGATCTATATAACTGTTGTGAGTGAATTACTCCCTGCCTCCTTAATCATGGTCAGTGGCTGATGGTGATGTCTACATAGTTGACCTGATTTCTCTTAGAATTATGGATCACTACCTAAATATTGTCATGTGATCTTAGTTGGTTGTAGTATATTTTTCCAGTTCATCTTTGTTTCGCATTGGTTTGATTTTAGTGGTTTTTATTGCTGCTCCTGCTTCTAGGAAAGGGTCTTACTATATAGTTCTGCCTAGAATTCACTATGTAAATCTGGTTGGCTTTACAGACATCAGCCTACATCTGCCTCTCATTTCTGGGATTATATGTCTGGCTTATTGTTGTTTTTATCTTACTATGTTACTGAAGAAAATGAGAAAACACACTTGTCTCTTCCCTTTGCAAAGCAGTTTGAGGGGCTGACTGAGCAAAGAAGCTACTATTGGGTCCTTTGGAGCCTGAATTCTTGAAATTTTCTGTCATTCTCAATGAATGCAGGGTGGCAAGATGCCTTGGAATTTTTTTTTTATGTCTAGGGACTGTGACTGGTAAGCCTCTTCATTGATGTCTGTTACAAAAAAAAAAAAAAAAAAGAATCCTTAACTAGCCAGGATTGTTGGAAACAATGAAATCACAGGGGTGGTAAGGGAACAAGAAATAGGTAACATGCTAAGGATCTCTGGGAACCACTGAGTCATGCTATGGTACTGACTTCCCTGATGAAATTTATTTTCTTCCCTCTGAATCCTGAGGGTAGGCAGGCTTGGTGGAAATATTACCCAAGAATGGAACCTAAAGATCCACAGTCTCACATTCTGAACTCAGATTCTTGGCTGTGCCTCTGGCTTGTCAACTGCCCTGGGCTAAGTCACTTGACCTGTTGGAGCTAAGGCTAGGCTGTCAGTCAGGCTTTCAAAAGCACCTCAGCTGTCCACCCACTCTACTCCTTATTGCAGTCATTTACGATTGCAGGAACAAGTTGTTTCAACCTTAAGAACCTGGTGAAATTAAACAGTCCAAGCTACAAGAATGTCTCATTCAGGAAGAATAGACTTTTAAGTATGCTTCAGAAGTTGGGCTTAGAGGTTCCTCTGATGCTAGCTCCAGGGCAGGATTGGTTGAGACCAAAGGTGGGCCACTTCATCTCTACTTTTCTTTCAGCATTTGCTGAAGGCAGAGATGCACCAGTGAAAATCTCAGTCAATCTGTGTGAGTGGCAAAGTCAAAGTCGGTAGAGTAGCATTTCCATTCTTGGCCAGATACATAGACACCTGGAAGTTATGGCTATAAATTAGTACAATATTTTCTTTACTAATTATTTTCTGGTAGAATATACATTTAAAACAAGGCTCAGAAATGTCCTCTATAACCCCACCTTGATGATGTAACCATGCTTAATGTAATATTTTATTGTATCCATGGGCCTTGATGAGTTCTTCAAAGCATATTTATAAATATCTATGTTTAAGCAAAATTTGGATAAATCTGTATTTCATAGTTCTTTGTGTGTCCATGAACATTCTCTTTAAACATTCTTTTAAAAATCACATTAAGTCTTTTACATCTCATGATATAACTACCCTTAATGGGCCTGTTTTATAGATGAGGGAACTGAACCACAGAGAACTGACAGATCTTTCCCTAGTTCATAGTACTAACAGATCCAAATACAGCTATCTTCCATTTGAATGTGCATCTTTTGAATGAATTCAGACTACTTCACCATGGGGGACATATCTATTTCCTCTTCATCACTGTTGAAAGTTTTTGTCAGAAAATCTAGGTCCAAATTCTTCTGAAGCTTTGAATAATTCACTTTTGTGACATAGACAAACCACGACAGAGGTAGGATGTTAGGCTGGTGAATTCAAGTGCAGGTAAATGATCAGTCTCGAAAGGTCTCCAAACAAGACATCCAACCTCCTCCTCTGGCTTCTTCACATGCACAGTTATATACATAGTCACACACGAATGTGTGCATTGCATGCATGCACAATACTGTTCTTCTCAAAATTCTGAGTGGTAAGAGAACAAGGGAGAAGTGGGAAACACTGTGACAGCAAGTAAAGAAGACAAGCCTGACCTTGACTGCAGCACTCTAGATCACACCCTCTTAACAGGAAAATAACTGTTGGAAAATTTTGGATGAAATATGAATAAAGTGTTGAGTTCAAGTACCCTGACTGGCTACAAGTATTGGCTTCTCAGTTTAGGCAAACACATCTAGATGATGCAAGATGACATTGTGAGGGGAATCAAGTGACCACAACTGTACAGGAACTCTGTGGACTATTTATGAAATTCTTCATGGTTCTAAATTTAGTCCAAAATAAAAATTATTTACAAGCATATTAAAACATAATTCTTAAAGCTGGGAGGAAAGAAACCATTCAATAATGGAACCATGGAACCTGTGGCAGCTGGAGACACAGATTTATCCAGGCTCCCTAGAACAGTGACAGGGGATTCGCACTATAGTGCATATGTGTTTTAAAAGTAAAAATCCATTGATAAGAAGTGTAAACTACATTGAGAAGCCTTAGCTGAAAGGCTTGGAGCATCCTTTATCAGCAACATGGTATGTGACTGGGCTGTTTTAACAATGAAGAAATGGGAGACATTGGCATCCCTTTTTCCACTGTCTCTCTAGTGACCCATGAGTGTCCGTTGCATGTGGGGTGCAGTCCCCTCCCCTTAGGTCACTTTTATTTGTCCTCGGAGTAGAGATAAGAACCCACAGCCAATCCTCCCTTTGAGTTTTGCTGACTTTGGGAGGCTGAGGCCCTGGTGTGATCAATTGATCCTCCCCTGAAAGGAGCTGTCCCACAACTAGTGCTGATCTCCATCTCTGCTCACAGGAGAGTTTTCTATGAAGCTGGAGGAGCTGGGACCAGAGCCAGGTCTCTGTGGAGAGTGGAGCCCCTTCGGATAAGGTAACACATGGTCCAGATGGTGCCATTTGCAAGAGTGGTTGGTTTTCCAGTACAGTCCATTCTCTTATATTTATCATTTGTTATGTATCTTGAGATGAACCCTCAAAAGTCCATGGTTGAAAGCTAAATTCTGAAATTTCTAAGGCTTTGATTATAAGGAATCACACACACACACATGGGGGGGGGCAATTGACTTTCTCACTCTCATGCTATTTCCAGGCTCCTACTTTGATTCTAAGGTTGGTTGCATCCTATTCTTATAAAGCCTGGGTAATCAAATGATAGTTCTGACATTACCACCTAAAACCTTCAGAGCTTCCCATCCCCCATCTTATTTTATTAAACAAATTCTCTGGAAGCCATCAGTGGATGTCTTGGCTCCAGTTAAGAGCTATCTTTAAACAACAAAGATAGACAGGTAGTCATGCTGGCAGTTAGTAAAATAAGATTCAAACTTCACACAGCTGTGAAGAAAACAACATTTGTCAGAATATTTCAAACAGTAATGTACGTAGGTGGAAGGAACAAAGGCTGATTTTTCCAACCATGAGCTGAGTAACAGCTTTTAAAGCTTGAGTAACTTGTCCTTTAAACTCCAAATACTGAAGGCCTGTCTGGTTGAGAACAAGTCCTTTTATTTGCTGGGAAAATAGGTAAGTTGAGTTAGAGTTAAACAGCAGAGGGAAGAGAAGAGAGAATTAATGTTGCCACCTGCTTCTTCTTCTCCATTTCCTCCCTAGAACTCAGACCCATGTTTCCCTAAACATGTGTTCAAGGGAGAATTCTTTCTCATGAGAGATGTTTACCCCCAAATAAGGTCTGCTAGAGATGAAAAGTAGTGGGAACTCTCCCACACCTCCCTCTCCCTCTCCTTTTTTTGCTTCAGTTACATAGTTTATTGAGAAGCTTTTGAAGATATTGATTTGGAGTGTATCACTGTTGTATAAGTAAAAAACAAAAGTATATACATAATAGTGTATCTGTGTGTGAGAAATACTGATTTATTTTTAATGAGGCACCCACTTATTCACTCACTCAAGACTTCTTGTTTAAGAGACCTTTCAAATGTAAGAGTAGGTATATACATACTGTCATAGCTGTTAGCTGTTAGCTCTTTACAGCAGACATCTAAGCATAAAGAATTTAGGTCTTTTATCATTGTGATTTGGATTCTCAGATGTTCCTAAAAATTGAAAAGGTGGATAATGATTTTAAAGTTTGACACAGATATGGTAACCTAACTTCAAGGAAAAATTTTGAGTTACTAATGATCCCATGGATAATTCCTCCCCTAATATTTACCATATTTTTGAATGCTAATCTTTTGGTGAAGGGCCATGAAAAGACTGACACTCCACCTGAGGTTTTTCTTATCTCATTCATTCAATCCTACTCTACTTTTTCCTACAGGATATATCTCCTTTGACTGTACCAGGATGTCTGTTTCCTTATTGCATCCCTTACTACCTGCCTCTCCTGCAGACATAACCTGCAGTGATTGTAGGTTTGATTTGTTTTATTTGTTTTGCAGTTTGTCATGAAGACATGACTTTATGATGGTGGAATATTTGAGTTCCAATAACCAAATGGAAAGACTGGTTTTCTAGATACAAGTGTTCCTAGAAATGAGATCTTACCACTGTTTTTGAGGTGGTTTGCATAAAGGTGCATATTGGTAGACTGAATGATAGGTTGAAACTCAGAACTTCCAGTCAAAGTATGTACTGCCCTGCCATCAGGATCATGGACCTTGTCTTTAAGAGGAGTCAGAGGAAAGCACTGTGCTGAGTTCTAGGCAAACAGAAAACACTTCATTGACCCTTAATGATAAACCCCAGAGAGGGCATAATGCTGGAGTTTAGGAAAGTACAGGATAAAGGTTGGACAATACTGACTTCTGTGTAAATACAATTTCTCATGTGCTTTTTGCCAGCTGGAGTGGCAGCAACATCAGGTGGGGCCAGGCTTTCCGACTCCGGCATCTCACCACAGGCCACTACCTGGCCTTGACAGAAGACCAAGGCCTTCTTCTACAAGACCGGGGGAAATCGGACACCAAATCTACAGCGTTCTCCTTCCGGGCGTCAAAGGTAAGTCACTATGGAGGGAACATTGACTGCACTGGAGTTTAGAGCCACTGGAGTCTTCCAGGTAGGCCTCTGACTGGAACAGTGGAACAGAGTGACATCTGATCATCTGACAACCATGCTCTTTGATCTTTTGAGATGGTCTCCTGAGAGAACATCTATCTGGGATGAAGGATAAAGTCTGTAAGAGGAGACTAGTAACTCTTAGAAAACACACAGTCATCAGAGTAGACAGTATTGCTCACAGACTAAAGGAAGCTATAATTTTTAGTATATTCTATATAGTGTTTAATTACTTCTAAGTTACATGCTTTTTTTCTCCTATAAAACAATGGAAGCATGAGGTTCAGGCCGTATTTACTTAAAGTAAGGAAGTTACTTCATTGAAGATTCAGACATGATTCTGGACAGAGTATTACCTTAGAGTTTTATACAGTTACTAGTACCTCCTCATCTTTCTCTCCTTTCTCAGCTTTGTCCTGTCCAGTAAACTTTTCACCGAGGAAGATCCTCAGGTAGTTATGTTAACTCCAAATGGAAAACTTTGCCATTTGATGTGCATATAAATAGCTACCTTTTCAACTATCTAGTGTTCAGTCTGGTTTGGATTCTGCTTAACTGAGAGCTGGATATGGCTGGAGTCAGAATTGCATGCTGAGTTACTTCTGATGGACAGTTGGATGTACCGCCACTTTATGATTGTTCTGAAAAGATCATCCAAGCATAAGAAGGGCTCAGCACAGATGTATGCATAGCTATCAGGCTGTCTGCTCCTCTGAGAGGATAGGCATTCTCTCCTTTGGGAACTTCATCTCTAGATTCATTTTTCCTTGCATTTTTGGAGAAATAGGTTTTGATTTCTGTTCTCAACATGATTTCTGTGAAGGATTATTGATGGTTCTGATTGTGATGGTAGGTGTGCGGTTGACAGTTGAATTTTCTATGGGACATCTCTGATTCCTAAGCATCTGCCCTTCCTGACCCCTTTATGGTTCTATGATCTACCCTTTAAGACAGAGAAACACTTTGACATAGAGGTTTTATTTATCACACAAAAAATTAAGCCTTTTTAACATCTGTATTTAAAGCATCAAAAATAACCAAGTTTAGGAGCTCCAGGTGTCCAATTGTCGAGAAAGAGGAGGGACTGTAAGAGCGTGAATTGTTGAGAACAAGACTGGAAAAAGCACAGAGACAAATAGCCAAACGAATGGAAGCACATGAATTATGAACCAAAGGCTGTGGAGCCCCCAGCTGGAGCAGGCCCTCTGGATAAGTGAGACAATTGAATAGCTTGAACTATTTGGGAGGCATCCAGGCCGTGGGACCCAGACCTGTGCTTAGTGCATGAGCTGGCTGTTTGGAACCTTGGGCTTACACAGGGACACTTTGCTCAGCCTGGAAGGAGGGGACTGGACCTGCCTATACTGAATCCACCAGATTTAAATGAATCCCCAGGGGAGTCTTGGTCCTGGAGGAGATGGGAATGGAGGGGAGGTGATGGGGGGAAGGTGGGGGTGGGGGCGGGAGAGGGGAGGACAGGGGAACCCATGGCTGATGTGTAATTTTTTAAATTTAAATTAAAAATAAAATTATGTCAAAAAAATTAAAAACAAAATAACCAAGTTTAGAGGCTGGAAAGATGGCTCTGCAGTTAATATGTACTGCTCTTGCAGAGGAACTGGGGTTGGTTCCCAGCACCCACATCAGGCAGGAGGATCCAACACCTCTGGCTTCCATGAGCATCTGCACTAAAATGTACATACCCACACACAGATGTACACACATACACATATTTTAAAAATAAAGTGAACCTTTAAAAGTATATGGACTTCTTACCCATTTCTTCCTAAACTCACTTCAAATGCTACCTCCTATCTATTTCCTGTGTGGTGGCATGCTAGCTACTTGACTTTATTCTATCTTTTTGAGCATATGTCTTTTACCATTAGTTCTTTTTTCCTTTGTTTAAAGATTCCTAGCTTGAGGTTTGGGGTGGAGGTTGGTTTGGTTAGTTGGTTGTTTTTGTTGTTGTTGTTTTAGTTGGTTGGTTGGTTGATTGGTTGGATGGTTGGTTGGTTGGTTAGTTTTTTGAGACAAGATTTCTCTGTGCAGCCATTGCTGTCATTGACTGTCCTGCATCTCATTCTGTAGACCAGGCTGGCCTTGAACTCATAGAGATCTACCTGCCTCTGCCTCCTGACTGCTGGGATTAAAGGCAAGTGCCATCACTGAGGATTGTAAATCTATGTCTATTTAGCAATTATTCTGGCTACCAGGAAGTGATTTATGGCAGTCCAACTTGCTAAAATAATCTATGGGGAAAAATAAAACAGAGAAAATGTAAGAATAGTGGCAGACAGGATCCCATTCTCTCCTGAGAAATGGGGTGTAGAGTGAGGAGATCAGCAGGTGGGAAGGAGGAAAGAAAGTGGAATATGAGAAGTGACTCATGGTAGCTGATAACCCACTAAGTCCCTTTCTGAAAATGCCAGGTTGGCCCTTTCCTACCTCCTTTTCCCCAACCAGCTATAGATGTGCTGGACTAGAAAAATGACTACAGATCTTTACTGTTTTGTTTACACAAAGGATTCAGGCAACTTCCCAGGCAGCTGGCAGGATCCTGCTCCCAAGGAACCTTTCCACGGCATTTCTTTCTTGCCTTAGCCTTGTGCAGCAAGGCTCCGCAATGTGTTATGGTACCTGAGGGAAGTTAGAGAGACTCAGAGCCCCATAGTATTATTACAACACTTCTCTTACATCACTTCTGGCTTCTGAATTTTATCTTCCCATCATTTATCTCCCCAAGTTCCTCCATTTCCACATACATGAAGGCTAGCACCCAATATATAAAAAGCCACTATTGTTCTGTGGAAGCCGGCAGCTTAACAGAACTAGATGTAAGAGCTGTCCTGTGCAATTGGCAGCATCCTTACATTTTACTGGAGTCACTGTATTAGAGGTTTTAAATAACTCTCAGTTCATTTGTACTCAGCCCAGTTAGCTTCATTTCCATTATAAAAGAATCAAAATTGAAATTACTTCAGCTCCATAGCAGGCACATATGGCTGTGTTCCCACAGGAAATTGGGGCTCCCTTTGAGTTGTAGTGTGGGAGGAACATTTGGAACCTTAGACTGTGAAGCTACACACAAAAGGAAGACAATGTGGGGAGCGCTCAACCCATGGGAATAGCTGTGGGGGAAGAGCACTAGAGGTGCCCTGGCTTCCCTGGGCCTCCACATGGCTCCTAGCTGAGGAACTAGTTGCAAGTGGTCTTCCCAGGCTGCACTTTGGTGAGCTTCTCCTCACTGGACAGTAGTGATGATCTCCAGAAGACACAGGGGATTGATTAGGACTATCTATTTCAACAGTGCATGGGCATGATGTTCTCACTCTTTCCTGTTATCCATGTTAGTTAACAGAATGGACAGTAGACCACATTCCAGGGTCTAGATGATGCCTGAGGAGTTTGGGATATCTCAGTGTCAAGGCTGATAGGTAGAGACAGAGAGTTGTATTCTGTGAGAAAAGGAGTGGTGGAGAAATCCGAGTGTTCACTTGGCCTTTTCTACAAACTGGACAGTCTGGTAATAGAAAAAGAGGTTCCTGGGAGTACTAGTGCTTGGGCTTCGGGTGCATGCCCTTAAGGGATGCTGGTCTGGGCCTCTTTCATTTGTAATTATATTTCAATCATCCTCTCAATTGAAATAAAGATGCATTAGTCTATAACAGTTATGACTGCAATAAGGGGCCATGGTCCCCTTGCCAGTATATAACACCCTTAGCAAGCTGCCTCTACAGGAAGGGTGACAGGTGGGTGCTCCTGAGGGGTTTGTGTATGCTGTAAGATTAGCATGTGAGCCAGGAGTGATGGCACAGGTTCGTGTCCTCACTACTCCGGAAGCTGCAGTTGGAGGATGATGTGCTCAAGGCCTGTCTTGGCTGCAGAGTAAATTGAAGACTAGCCTAGTGAACTGGCATGACCCTGTAACAAAAGGTTAAAAAGAGAACTGTGGACAAAGTTCAGTTTTAGAGTATTTGCCCAACATGCATAAGGCCCTGGGTTCAATCCATAGTACCACATTTAAAAAGTGAAAAACTGGGGCTAGGCCTGGGGGCACACACCTTTAACCCCAGAACTCAAGAGTCAGAGGCAGGAGGATCTCTGTGAGTTCAAGACCAGCCTGATCTACATAGGAAGTTCCAGGACATCCAGGGCTGTGTAGAGAGACCCTGCAAACAAATAACTGGGGTGTGACCGAGCCTTGCTAAAAGGTGACCACATTCAAGCCCCAACTGCAGTAAGAGGCCTGGGCCTGGCTCTGTAGATTCTTACTAAAATTTTTGGGGAAATTGCATGAAACATGCAGAATAAGAACAGAATATGATCTTGGCCTAGGCTCCCACACCACCCCTTCAACAGAATTATTCAGATCAAAGTAGAGGTTCTGGGATATGTTGTCTCTAAAATATGGCACCCCAACATTACTCTGAAAGTAGTTAGTATGACATATCTATCACACAGCTTTAATGTTGCCTAATTCTGGTCTTGCCTCTCATCTGTTTTTCATGAGACCTGTAAAATAATCTTTAATCTATTCTGACTTCATTTGAAGTCTGCCATGAAGACTCTTTTGCATCTGACCTCTGCCTGCCCCTCCATCATGTCTCTTACCACTTTCCCATGGTCCCTTTCAGATCCAGGTATGTGTTGTTTCTCTCACAACCAGCCTTTTCCTGTAGCATTCTTTGGTCTCTCCATATCATCACCATTGAGGTCATTCTTTTACTTGCAGGAAGGTATGAGGTGTAGCTTAGGAGAATAAACATTGTTCATGCTTCCAGTAGGAGGTCCTAGTGATGGAGAACATGCCTATTCCCCACTGAAATGCTTTTGTATCCCAGCATCTCAGTGCATACTGGGTAGAAACTACAGTTGAAAATGGCCTTATGAAGGAATATATAAATATGATCATAAAAGTCCACAGTGAAACCCATTTCAATCTAACCTCCTTCATCTTTGCAACCACGTTCTGTCTTGCTTGTGTAATCATTTTGCTATCATCCCATCCCTGAACGCACTCAATGAGAGAGATTCATTTTCTTTTGAACATCTAAGTCAAATTTCTATGAATTTGATTTCCCATCATTTTCCACAGTCTTGACATTGCAAGTCCATTCCCTTAAGATTGTCAGATAATGTGGTTTAATATTTACTCTGGCATGGCAAATGCTATTTAGATGTCATGCTTCAATGTCAACTTACAACACTGCATTCCTTTCAGGCAAGGCTGAATTAATAATACTAAAGCAGGCCTTATTATGTATAGCCATCTATTTTATGGCTTCTCTACATGTACTTTTAAGAACTAGTCTTGAAATGATGGGGAGAGACTCCCACATTTTGCCTATTTCATTGTGTAAGGCTGTACAACTATCACTGTTCCTACTTACAGGAAATTTTTCCTCAATAGCAAGGACATTTCATTCAATTTAGGAAACATTTATCAAATAACTGTTAGGTATTAAGTACTGCATTTTTGTTCAACATGCTTCTCATGTGCTCTTGAACTTCAGCAGCCTGTAGCACCCCCAAACAAGGAGGCAGTTGGGCTCCTCGTACACCCGTCTATGGACAGAGTGGTGCTGACATTGTGTCTTACCAGTGACGGCTTCCTCTGACTGTTTCCTCATGAACTCATCAAATGGGAAGAGAGGGTGCAGCCATTTCCAACCCACAGCTCATGAGGCAGGGAATAGCTATGGATGTGGCTCAACCCAAAAAAGTAAACTCACTTAAAACATCATAAGAATTTGGGTCTTTGTTTTGTAGCTGAACTGCGCAGTTCTCAAGGGTGGCCTTTGTAGATGACAGTGTTCTGTCACAATGTCGGAAGGTTGGACACATGTGGTAGAGCAAAGGAAGGAAAGTGAGAGGAGAAGAGATAAACAAACGATCTCAGTATCTAGAGACACCACCACCTACTGTACTTTCTCTTTAAATCAAAACTACAAAGGATTTAGACATCTCTAATGGATGTGTTTTCCCAAGCCTTTGTTGTTCAAAGTGAACCACATAGAGGCAGTCAAGGAAAACCATGGGCTGTGAAGTGGGAGGAATCTGGATTTGAACCTTGATGCTGCCATTTGCTGTTCAACCTTAATATTTCTTTTTATAAAAATAGGGATAAAGACATATATTTTGAAGGATTACTTTGAGGAGTAAAGGAGACCAGGATAGTGACCTATGATGCTGTATTTTTTTAATCCATGAAGTGGAAGTCGGGTTGCTGACCTGGGGCTAGTGTGATATAAAGATGAAAAGAGAAAATATAGGCTTCTTCTCAGGAAATGTGCTTCCCCTGCTGAGGCGGATGGGCCCGCTTCCTAACATGCTGTGACCAGCAGAAGGCCGCCTTGTCTTCCCACCCAGCAGAGGCCTTGCCACCAGCCCCAGGGGTCTCCAGGCTCTTTGCAGCATTCTATAGGCTATATTTTTTTTAAAGCAATATTAAGATCTCTGATTCTAGGTGAGATGTTCATGAGGGGACTATATTGGTATAGTGAACCCAAAGTTAATTCCTCATAGTTTGTGAAGAGACAGATAAACAGAAGTGGTCTGTGACTTCCTGAAAGATTCCCTTTGGCATCTGTTAATGAGTTCCTTCATCCCTTCTATTTCTCTGACATATTTTAGATGCTTACAGTATATGTTGGAAAGATATTTTTTCTGCAACTTCCATGGATACATGTAGTTTAATTGTGTTAAATAGCTGCACATTCACTCTAGTGTGTATGAATTAGAAGCCCTTTCAGACATCTTCCTCCATATTATTGCCATAACTTACAGCTTACTCATCTCTAATCATAATTCCTTTCTGTCTACCTTTCTCACTGATACTAGAATGATTATTCTAAGATGCAGCCTGGTGCCTCGATGGCCTTGCATTAGCTGCATTAGCTTTCCCTGAAAACAGATTCCAAATGATGCTAGGAATGCTGCATTAAACAGAATTGAATTGATTACTTTGTCAGATAGTGATGATGTTTGACATTTAATGTGGGACTTACAATCCTGAAAGCTTCTGTTTGGCTCCTGGAAGACACATTATTTGTCTAAAGGTACCTTTTCCTGCAGAAACGTCTGCTAACATTGTGATTTTGAAAAGCAAGGACCTGTAGGATGGTGTATTTAGTCCTTAGTTTTTATCAACTTCCTCTCGAGATTTCACCACTCTCCTTGACTCATTTTTTTTTTCACTTTCCAGGACACCATCCCCTTCCAGGTTCCTACTGCTATGGCATAAGTGTGGCCTCTAAGGGGTTCATATATTGGAATTATATCTCTATTGAGGTATTAAGAAGGTAGAAACTTGGAGAGATAGCTCAGCAATGAAGAGCCTTATTGTTCCTACAGAGTCAGGTTCCCTTCCCAGTACCCCCAGGGTGGCTCATGTCTGTCTTTAACTCCAGTTCCAGGAGATCTGACACCCTCTTCTGGCCTCTGCTAGTACTGCGCATACATGAGGCACTTAGATAAGTATATATAAAGCACTCATATCCAAAAAATAAAAATTAGTGACATCTTTAAGTAAAAGAGCATGGGAAAAGCTTCACTAGACTGTTTAATGGTGAGGTGTTTAGAGTTGGTTAAGATTAGATAATGTTGCCAAGATGGATACTATGGATACTGGTGGCTTTATAGAAGTGACAGGCCAGCACAAGCTCCAACTGTCCTTTGAATGCATACCATGTCACTTGTTTGTAATTGATTTATGTAGATAACTTCTAAAGTTTGTATAAACCCAAAGCTGCTTTTCTCATAAGTAAGAGTGTGTATTTTAACCATTTCCTTATATTGGCCTTTAAATAGCTAAGACATTGATGCAATTAATTACTTATCTATATTAATGGAAAAACCATTCAAATAAGTCTGTTAAAATGGGTTTTGGGAATCTGACCTGGCTTAAATACTGTCCTTTTGCTTTCTAGTTATATAGCTTTAAGCAAGTTGTTGAGTCAATATTGGTCTCAGTTTATCCTCAAGAAAGCAAGTTGACAAAAGCAGTGTGGTCTTTGGAAGGGTTAGAGAAAATATTTATAGAGATTTATATATTACTGATGTCACTTTGTAGACACAGTTCTTTAAGTGTTGGTGTTGTCCTTGTAGAGTACTTAGTAAAATACCTGTCTCGTAGTAAGCACTGAGCAGGTATTTATTTCTGGAGAATAGCAACTTGATCATCTAAGCCAAATGCTAAAGTGTCAGTTGGGATGTACTCATGAGCATCTCCTTCATAGCTGTCAATGGAGAAAATAATGCTTATTGCCTTCCAACAAGCATCAGGACAAGTAACCTATTCCTTCTCAGAATCATCAATGACAGGCAAAGATGACATCAATATACAGATATGCAAATCAAATAGCTGCAGAACAATAAAACAAATCGTTTGCAATCTATTTCAAGCAGAGCACTATATGGAATGCAAAAACAAATTCCTATTCTTCTCTTTGAGAAAGCCTTTGTTTCCCAGGGAGGTAGGGCATGTGCCTGAAAGGGTCTCTCACATGCATTCAAATGCAGATTTTTCTCCCTACCCAGGAGCGGAAAAGCAGTGGACTAGAAAGTGGTTGGCTTTGAAAGTACATTTTCTTAGTCACAGTTCTGAAGACTGGGGATATGCCCAACCACACATGTCCAGGTCAGAATGTACCTTTGGGGATAATAAGGATATGTCTTAGTTAGGGTTTCTATTACTTTCATGATCAAAAGTGCCTTGGGGAGAAAAGAGTTTATTTTACCCTACAGGTCCATCCATGGAAGTCAGGGTAGGAACTCAAAGCAGGAACCTGGAAGCAATAGTTGAAGCAGAGGACATGGAGGAATGCTTCTTACTGGCCTCCTTTTCATGGCCTGCTCAGCCTGCTTTCTTATCTCACCAGGCCCACCAATCCAGGTGTGGTACCATCCATAGGTTAGGTGGATCCTCCCAAATCAACCATCAATCAAGAAAATGCCCCACAGGCCAATGTGGTAGAGGCATTTCTCAAACAAGGTTCCCACTTCCCAAATGTCTGTAGTTTGTGTCAAGTGACATAAAACTTGCCAGTACAGGGAAGAAAGAGAAAGAGTCATTTTGTGGTCCCCATGGAAAGGGATGGCAGAGCAAGGATAAGCAAGTATCAATTTGGTGAATTTGAATACATTCAGCAGGTTCTGGAACACAAGGCTTGTAACAGCTTTGCAACTTGGCCCTGGTAGTTTGGACAGGAGAATGGTAGCCTAGAGTATGTCAGCTCTATACAGGAAGGAATTGGTTTCTGGCTGATGGAGTTCTTCTAGGCCAACCTTCTGCTGTTTTTAGGAATCAATTGGTCCTATGTAAGACAAGTCCTATAGGGAGTATGAGACTATAAAACTAGAGAAACCAGAGGTATCTTCTAGCTCTGGATGTGGGAAAGGCTTGATGTTTGCTCTGTGTTCTTTCTGTGATGGTTAGTCACATGGTATGAGAAGGAAGACATGAGGACTCTGGGAAAAAGTTGTTTATTCTTACAATTCCTAGCACTGGGAGGCAGGACATGGCATTCAGGGTCATTCGGCAGAGCACCAGTACCTAACAGAAGGAGAGGATGAGGGTGGAGGAGGGTGGAGAGAGACTTGGAGGGTATTTTATGTCATCAGATATACTGGAGTTTCTATGGGCAAAAAAAGGCAGTTTAGAGTTCACTAGTTGGAGTAATTTCAGCTATAGAGGTGTCCCTAGCTGACCTGGGGATGACAAAGCAGAGGGATGTTGCCTCCTGAGGTGTGAAGTCATTACAGAGAGGTCTGGTTCTGAATTGTTCAGTGTGTAGGTAGCAAGTATGCCTTGGAGCCTCTTAGGAACTCCAGGTCTCTCCCTACTCAGATAAGTTTCAAAGGTGTCAAAGTACCAAAATATGAAGAAAGTATTAGTATACAAATATTACAATTGTAAAACTGCAGAAGTAATCAGGCGATTCAAGTAATAACATCAAGAAAATCCCAAAGAAAAGAAGAATTTGGTACATTAAGATGTATCCCAGAGCTGTGAGTAAAATCACCATAACTCAGTGGTGAAGTGTGGCGGGTAATTGTGTTCCCTGAAATATTGTGTGTTTCCTGAAATAAACATATCTGGGGTCAGAGAACAGACAGCCACTAGAACAAAGCCAAAATTGGTGGCTAGAAAATGGGAAGAGTAAGCTATAGCAGAAGTTGGGCGGTGGTGGTGCACACCTTTAATCCCAGCACTTGGGAGGCAGAGCTACCAGATCTCTGAGTTCAAGGCCACTTTAGAAACAGCTAAGCATAGTGACCCATGCCTTTAATCCCAGAAACACAACCTTTAATCCCAGGGAGTGGGGACAGGAGAAAAGTATATAAGGCGTGAGGACCAGGAATTAGGGGAGAAAAAAGCATGTAATGAGTAAAGCATTCGGCTGGTTAAGCATTCAGGCTTTGGAGCAGCACAGTTCAGCTGAGAGCCATTGAGATGAGGATTCAGAAGCTTGCAGTCTGAGGAAACAAGACCAGCTGAGGAACTGGTGAGATGAGAAAACTGTGGCTTGTTCTGCTTCTCTGATCTTCCAGCAATCACCCCAATAACTGGCCTCGGGTTTGGTTTCATTAATAAGAACTTTTAAGATTCCTACTACAGTGAAGCACTTACCAAGAATGTGGGAAGCCCTGGGTTTGATCCCCAACACTGAAATGAAAGAGCTGTCACTCATAACCCAGTTTGGTTAAAGCATATGTTACATAAGAAATGAGGATTATGTTCTCTTAGAACTCAGGAACTGAAAGGAGGCAATTAGCTTAGCCCTGTTCTTCAGGAAAGTGCCATTTTCTAGCAACAGGATGATTGCATCTGAGGCCATGGTCATGTGAAAGAGGAGCTTTGGTTCACAGTCACATCAACAGTCAAGGTACCCTAACACCAGCCTCTTCTGTTTCCATGGTGATTTATGAGTGTTGTGAATTGGGTGGAGCTGGGTTTAAAAAGTGTTCGTTGACATTGATATCTGAGTTTTCTTGTTGTTATCCTTCTAAATGAGAAGCAGCCACCGCAGTGTCCACCTCAGTGACAACTGGAAGATGATGCTCTTTTGTAAAAGCGAAGGCACAAACACATTATAGAGAACAGTGGCTCATATGTTTCAGTGACTATAGGAAATAGAGCCTCCTATTTATTTTATTTTGGAAAAGCCATATTTAAGTAAACAGAAAATGAAAAAATAAAATGCTAGTTGAAAATATGCATTATTTTTACCAGGAGCAATTAGAAACAAGTATAATTACCACATTTAACAGCTGTCTTTTATATTGTTTCTATTTTAGTGTGTTGAGTATAGCTAGAGAATAGGCAACAGATAAAAATGTTGACATCTTGTGAGCCCTGTTACTGGCTGGAACACCTATAGGACTGTGGGTGTTTCTGTGATGAAAATCAAGTGTCCATTGTTTCATAGAATAAATTCATTCTTGACCAATTGCCTCTAAGAAAGTCCTGATGTATGTATGTTACAAAATCAGAAATCCTTTTCTTTTGAATATGTTCATTTTGAGAAATAACATACTTTTTATAATTCTAGACAATGTCTCAGCACACATTAAAATAAAGAATTTCTCATGAAATATTAATACTACTCAAATTGATATTTTATGTGTGCATAAAGTAGATGATTTTCATTTGATGAAATTCTGAAGGAAAAGAACTGAAGTATAAAATAAATACATAAGAAAGAAGAAATCACTCAGCTAGACATGCTACCTCACAACACATTCCATAATTAATACAGGTGCTGAGTTCTCTATTAAGAATCCTCAATTCGTTGCCCTGATTCTTTTCATAGATCCATTATGAGATGCTAAGTGCTTAATAGAGGAATGAGACAATGCCGGGGAGATGCAGCCAGAGACATGAGCTAGCCTCACAGATTAAGTGACATCTAAAGGGGGAATTGAAAGCTGAGTCCCATTGAGACTAATGAAGAAAACAGATATGAGAGAGGAATTGTTTTAGTTTTTAAAGTTTTCTTGGACATTTTCAAACATACACAATGTATGTTGATCATATCCGCCCCACTCCCCACCTCATACTCCATTCACAACCCTACCCCAATCACATCTCCCTCCTAACTTTACATCCTCATTGTCAATTTTTATATGTTTATTTAAATAAATAGAAGTAGACCTCTTTCTATGTTTTATATTTTTATTGAAAAAGTATCTTTTCATATAATATATTCTGATGAAGGGTTTCCCTTCCCTAACTCCTCCCAGATCCCAGTTCCTTGACTGCATTCTGGCATTACTCCTGGTTATTGCTTTCATTTTTCTCATCTGGAGAACTAGGACAATATTTGTAGATCCATCAGAGGCTTTTTTTATGAAGAGTTAATACCTGAACCTGTAAAGAACTTAAAGTTGGTGCTGAGCACGATAAGGGCTCAGTGCACATGATGCCCATCATTAAGAAGAGGAGGAATGTGATCACAATCAAAGGGAATAGAATGATACACTTTTCATGTTGGAAAAATTCAAAGCACTGCATAGTTAACAGCTCTTACAACTGAGCGATTTAATGCAAGATAGAGAAAAGAAATGGAGGTAAAACATTAGAATACAACCAGAGAGGCCCTCATAGATGAGGAAAGGAATAAAGCTGCTATACATCGGTATCTATTTCATGTGGCAGGCATATCAGGTTATCACAGGGTGCTTACTGAGTACAGAAGTCCTGTTTCCACACTAGAGAACAGGCCAGGAAACAGTGGACACTGAAGAATGAAACTGAGCACAACAAAGGTGGCCCCTTGTCAGAGTCCCTTCACTTTGAAAACATGCAGGAGAAAGCTGGAAGGCGGGTGGGTTTACTTTGGCTACAGTTTCAGAATTTTCAGCCCATAGGCTGCTGCCACCACTATCTTGAGCTCTGTGGTGAGGCCACAGATCTGTCATGGCAGGGTATGAATGGTAAAGAAGGCATTCACCCCATGGCAGCCAGGAGCAGAGAGAGAGTCTAGGGTTCTTCTGTCTTCATCAGAAGCACACCAACACAGACCTAAGTCCACCCTACCTGGCTCTTCATCTTAAGCAGTACACCACCTCCCAGGCTGACAAGCAAGCCTCTAACACATGACCACCTGGGAATATTTAAGATACCAATTTTAACATAGCCCTAAGAGACTAGTATACAAATAATAACTTTACCTTAAAACACAGTAGTACTCTCTACTTGCTAAATGTATTTATCCTGACTTATTTTTACTTTTTTATTAGTTCTTTTAAAATTCCATACAATATGTTTAAATAGGATTCATCCCAATACTTCCCAGTGAGGGGTCTGTAGAAACTCACTGGCCAACAACTTCAAAAGAGGTAACTCATTGCTGGCACTGGGCTTTTTATTTGTTAGCCTCTGATATCTAATAGGGACATTGTCACCCCAATTATAGAGTAATTCCATTTTAACATGTATCCTCTCTCTCTCTCTCTCTCTCTCTCTCTCTCTCTCTCTCTCTCTCTCTCTGTGTGTGTGTGTGTGTGTGTGTGTGTGTGTGTGTGTGTGTGTGTGTATAAACATGCTTCCATAGCAGTATGTTTACATATGACTTTTTCAAAAGGTCTTTATTCTTATTTATCCCTCCCCATATTCTCTATTCCCCTTTTGTCCCCCTCCGCCAATTTAACCCCCTCTTCATTGTTTTCCTTTAACCCTTTATACCATTGAATTCTATTTCTCCTCCCTTTAAGACCCCCATGGCCCCTTACTAATATTTTGACCTCTATTAGGTGTTCAAAATGAAATACACATATCAGAAGATTCAAAACTAACATTCAGAAAGAGAGAAAACATGTGACATTTGTCTTTCTGGGTTTGGGTCACCTCACTTGGAATGATTGTTTCCAGCTCCATTAATTTACCTATTAATTTCATAATTTAATTTTTCTTAACAGCTAAATAATAACCCCTGTATAAATTTACATTTTCATTATCCATTCATCAGTTTATAGATACATAGACTGTTTCCATATCCTGGCTGTTATGACTATGATATTAACAGATGGTGTTTTTAAGCTCCTGAATCATGTCATTTGTGGAAGAAAAATGAGTTAACTGACCACTTGAAAGTTACTTGTTAAAAAATATAAGAAAGAAGCATATAATATCACCATAGAATAAGAAACCTACCAACTGCTTCCTTTTCCAGAGTTTTAAATACCTTTGAAGTGGCCAAAAGCTTCCATGCATTGGTTTTACAATTAGCAGCAGATAAAGAAAGTCAGCCTTTCTAAGATCCTGCCCTGGAGACATCATGATTATTCTGATAATAGCTTTTTGTCTTACAGATTCTGCACAAGTTATTTGTTTTATATATTGAGTTGCTATGTAATCAGGCATGCCTACATTTGTTTTTTTCTTTCTCTTTTTGTATGTGGAATAGGAAATCAAGGAGAAATTGGATTCTAGCCACAAGAGAGATATGGAAGGCATGGGAGTTCCAGAAATCAAGTATGGGGATTCTCTCTGCTTTGTCCAGCATGTAGCCAGTGGCCTTTGGGTCACCTACAAAGCACAAGATGCCAAAACTTCCCGCCTGGGACCTCTGAAAAGAAAGGTGAAGTGTCTGAGGCTTGTGCAGGGTTGTTTTACACTGAGTGGATACAGCTAGGCAGTAGAAGTGATTCTGAGTACCAGGTGGGCATGATTATGTTTTACCCATTCCTGCTCTAAAGAGTGGTTCTGTGACAGATTATCCGTAGTTTCTCCAGTAAATTAGGCTAATTTGGTCACTTTAACTCCATTTTCATTTTTTTAAGAGTACACTATTCATGATGACTGTGTGGAAGAGCTGGAGCTTGTTTGATTCACTCTGAAACCCAGTCTCAATGATTCTTAGTAGTTCCACTATTTGGGGATTATCCACATCATCGCTCCCTTCATTTAAGTAGATAATAGAGTTATACTATTTTCATAAGACAGAGCCTGACTAGAATATCTATGGAGGAAATGTAGTTTGCCTAACAATGAGGCTGCAGACACCAATGTGCAGAGAGATGAGAATTGATGTTCTGTCCACAGATGTATCCAGACTTGAGTATTGCATCACAGTCTGCCATATCACAAAGCTAACTTGGATACTTGGAGCATCTTTTCATCAAAAAGCCAACTGCCATAATAGTAATTCTTTTTTTATAGGAACCAGAGAATAGATGCCAAGGGTGTGATTTTCTTGGAAAATCCTTTCAAAATGCTTGTTTGGGCAGTCAAGGAAACCCAGAATAAGTTTATAGGAAGTACTAGTCCCACCATATTGGCCTAAAGCAATAATGATCATGTCTCTAAATGATAGTTATTATAGGATATTGGAATCACACTATGTGGTAATAGGAAGGTTTCACAGACCAAGACCCCTTGAATACAAGCCCTGCTGGTTAGAGCAGAATGTGTGGACATGACAGAAACACCTACTTTGATCTTTATGTTATTGCCTCCACACAGTTGCTGATCTGTAGACTAGGGTGGGAGGTCTTAGGTTGGCTCTACTGTGGTGGAGAAAGAATATAGACACAGGATTAGCCAGTATTTCTGGGATTTCTAGGATCAAAATTCCCAAGTAGAAATAGCTACAGACACAGCCAGAAATTCTACAGGCAGTTTCTCATAGGATCCTAAGCTGTCCCTGTGTGAGCTGTGTGGGCAAGACAAAAAACCCAGGAGATCACAGCTGTGATAGAGAAGCACAGGCAGAGACAGACAGTATGATGGTCCTAAGGAGACAGAAGCTGGCAGTAACTGTCTCCCACTTTGCGATGGCGCTGGGGAAGCACAATAAGCTTTCAGTGAGTCCTGATGAAGCCACACTCTAAAACAGAGAGCTACACTCGAGAATAAGAGAAAACTGAAAACATCTGCCCAACTCCATCCTCTGAAGCCTATCCCAGTCCTCTATAGAGTATTGTAGTATCCTGACAGGCTGTTTGGTTTTCTGCACGTCAGCCATGATAATGCTAGAGTAGAATCTGTGAGTTTGAGACTGAGCCTCTAAGGGACTCTGTCCACATAGAAAGATGTTAGACTGCATTGTTGAGATTTGTGTATCTTTTCCTGCCCATAGACCCATCTAACTGCTAGAATATATATACAAATTTGGGGGAGATCTCTTCTATATGATATTCTAGCACTTGGCCATTGAAAGGCAAATGATGCTATATTTCATAAAAGCAGGTTAAGTTTTCCCTCTAAAATGTGCAGACCTGTGTGAAATGAATAAAACCCAGGAATGACAACCACAATAAAGAAATTGACAAACAGTCGCTCATGTTAAAAGGAGTGGCCCCTATGCATTCTGAGTACCTCCATGAAGATTATGATCTAAGGACTTGAATTATGATCAATAGGTACTTAATAACAGTATAACCAGTGTTCTCAGTCCTTGTTACTTTATGGTTTGTCTGTCCAGTTTGCATATTATCTGAACAAGCAAAACCCTAAGAAGATTGGTCTTTGGGGACCAGAAAACCAGGAGCAACACAAAGTGCACATAGTAGGAGTATATTGCTAAATTTCACATTGTTAATCGACACCAGAAAGGTCTGGAAAACTAATACTGCCTAAAAGCTGGGAAGTCCAATGGTTAGGTATCCTATGCAATGCTTTATCTTCATTATGCGTAGGGGATGAAAAGTATCTTTTTAAGGAGAACACAAACTTTTCCAAGCCTGTATCCTACTTCTTGAGTAAATTCATTATATTAGGCTTTGGCCAAAAGAAGAAAAATATAAGAAAGAGATTTTCACATGGAAAGAAAAATAAGCTTTAATTTTAAAAATCCTGACATATAGGCCGGGCAGTGGTGAAACACTCTTTTAATCCCAGTACTCAGGAGGCAGAGCAAGGCGGATCTTTGTGAGTTCAAGGTCAACCTGGTCTATAGAGCAAGATCCAGGAAAGGCACAAAGCTACACAGAGAAACCCTGTCTCAAAACAAACAAACAAACAAACAAAAAATCCTGACATTCAGACTGAATTCCAGGACCCTATGTGATCCCTCATTTCCACAAGATGTTGCCATGCTCAGGAATTTAGATCAGGATTGGACCTTAACTTGAAACAGGGTCACACCTTCCCACATACCACCTGCACATACTTGAACCATGTGAAGAGGACAAGGTAACAAGCTCAAAAAGTTGCTAGCTTTGCCCAAGATGTATCATGATGTCCTTGGTGATCAGTAAGTCTGAATGGTTTCTTGATGACTGGCCAAAGATCAGTAATTATTGCCCATATAGTGAACATCCCTTGAGTACCTTTTACTTTCTAGGAGTCATTTTGATTGATATGTAAATCACCTAAACCCTCAAACAGCCCTTCAAGATAAACATAAGTTTGTGAATGGTGACCTGGAAGCAGAGAGGTTCAGTAAGTTACCTGGAGTCACTCAGCTGGCAAATGGCCAAACAGAACTGGGAGGAAAAAATGGCACCTGATATGAGAGACCATGCTCTGAAATCAGCCCCATAAGAAACACACTCCCACTTAATCCATTTTCCCTGGCCCATCTGCTAGTTAACTAACTTGACCTTCAGTAGAGAAAGCCAGACCTGATCCCAGGAGAGAGTTTTGCTTTGAATTGTTCTTGCCCAGTTTACATATGGAGGAGAATGGTCTAAACAAAGGAACTTTCCCCATCTTCAAGGGTAAGCCTGTGTTCATTTTAAAGAGAAAAAAAATCCATATAAATGTATGTATGTTTTCTCCCTTCAAATTGGCCATCCAGGCCCAGGAAATGTATTGCAGCTCATACCATGGTGGCACATAAAATTTCATTCTCATCAAACCACCAGGTTGTGGGAATAATTCACATGTCAGTAATGGGGCATATGGGCAACATAACTTTGTTAATGTCCCGTTTTCAAAATGGACTCAGGGGAGCTTGGCTAGGGAAAAGAATAATAAGAAAACACCACAGAGAATGTGGGTGTCCCAGCTGTGGAGTAATGTGTAACCTGGACTTGTTCCCGTGCCCTGTGGGTAGGTCATACTCCATCAGGAAGGCCACATGGATGACGGATTAACACTGCAGAGGTGCCAGCAGGAGGAGTCCCAAGCTGCTCGAATCATCAGGAACACAACAGCCTTATTCAGCCAGTTTGTCAGGTACTTTGGCCCCCTTCCCTTTCTCTTCCAAACCCGCCTACCCATCTCCTTTTGCTACGAGGAATGTTTGGGGAAAGACATTAATCACCATTAAAATTTTGTTGCCAGAGAGAGATTAGGACAGAATTTAATCTGCCACATAGATAACCTACCAGCTTCACTCATTACTCAATGTTTCTAAGGCCACACTGGTTGCTTGGGTTAATGAATAATTAACGATTAATTAGTGCAAAGAATAGCTAAAGTCTTTGCAAAATGAAAAACAAAGTGAAAAAAAAAAGTGCTTTTTATCCTTTTGTGTTCACAGACTACAGAGAGGCAAAGGGATAGAAAGAAACCCACCCAAGCCCTTCTAACTATTTAGAAAGGGTTTCTGTATCACTCAAAATTGTTGTATTTGCTGTGGAAGCTTTGATTTACCCAAATATGGCTTGGCTGTAGCTGGTTGGATGGTAAACCCTTCAGCCTCATCATGTTGCCAAAACAGAATGCAGGATTCTTTTAATTAATTAGTGTGAGGAACTGGTCTTTCTGGAGTCAATACAGTGATCCAAGCCTTTCTTCTCTTGTAAGAAAATCTCTTTAAAACCAAGGGGGCTTTTATGGCTGGGGGTCATCACAAAATAAAGAACTGTATGAAAGGGGCACAGCACTAGGAAGGTGGAGAACCAATGGCCTAGGTGATGCCTGCCTGTGTGTTCTAAAGTTCAAGAAATTGTTCCCCTGGAGTAGACTTCTTAACCTTGGCTAAGTGTTAGATTCACTGAGGCAACATTTAACACTATAATTTCCAGGCTGTGTCTCAATTCAACTTCCTCAAAAGTCTAGAGGTGAGATCCAAGAGCCAGAAGTTAACAGGGCCCAGCCTGTAATCCCTGTATTAATGGCTATGGTAGGAGGATTTTGAATTCCAGGCTAGTCTGGGCTATATAAAAGCTGCTATCTCAACAGTAATGACAAAAGCCAAATGTCAGTACTTCATTGAAGCCTCTGTCATGATTCTAACATTCAATAACAACTAAGAATCATTTCAGCAAATTTCCTTCATCTATATGGTCAAAAATAGCTTATTAATGTCACTGTACCTAAGATATGCCCTGCAAAGGGGAAGAATAAGGAATGAATGATATTTCATTTTATGAATGATAACATCTAGATCACTTTATATAAGTCCATTTTTCAATCATTCCATTTGCTAGAATTTAATCAGAGAGAAAACTGCATAAGAACATATTGTTCATGTGATCCTGACTAGCATCCAGTCCATAACTCTTGAGGTGGATGCTTTTCTTGTCTGTCCTCCAGGTCTCCCCGGGTTTGGTGTTAAACTTTCTTTGATGTCAACAGCTTCAACTTCACATGCAAAACTTAACTCTGAGTGAATCAAAGATCTAAATATGAGAACTAAAACTATAAAACAGTTTTAGGACATAGGCATAAATTTTCACAACTTTGGATTAGAATATGATACCAAGGCAAAAGCAACAAAGGAAAAAGTAAATAAATTGGACTTTGTTGAAATTTGTAAATGATTTCACTGCAAAGGATGCAATAAAGTAAGCAGAGACAATTCACGTAAAGGAAGAAAATGTTCATAAGTCATATATGCGATAAGGGGTTTGTACCTAGGAGAAAGAACAGGAACTTTCAGTGATCAAGTTAAAACAACTGATTAAAATAGTTAAAGGATCTGAATAGAAATGTCTTAAAAAGAATATACACAAATGACCAGTGAACGCATTAAAAGATAAAAGATAGTTCGGTAACTATCAAGAAAATGACAGCACAGATCACAGCAAAATACCTGTCAGTACCCACCAAGATAAAACATGTTAAATAGGAAATGTAGGATGAAACTAGAATCTTCACTGCTGGTGGTAATGTAAAACATAGGAGCCACTTTGGACAACAGTCTAGAAATGTCTTTGTAGGTTAAATATAAGAGTTACTATAGGACCCATCAATTCAACTCCTAGATATATGCACAATAAAAATGAAAACATATGAGCAATAATGTCCATAAGTACTCAGAGCAGTGCTATTTATAATAGCTCCAATACAGAAACAATCCAAATGTTCATCAGTTTGCAAACAGATACATAAAATGTGTCATATCGATAAAATAGAATAAGGAACTACCAATGCATATCATCACATAGTACATTGCTTTTTCCTTTTGTTCACCTAGGTATGATCAAAAGCATGTTAAGTGAAAAAAGCCACCCACTGTGTAGTCTCATTATAGGAACTTAATGGGCAAATCTGTAGACCCAGGAAGGAGATGAATGGTTAATGATAGCTAGAGGATAAATGGTTGGGGGTGGGGAAGACAGCTAATGAAAGAGTTCTGAAATGGTTTACGATTTGCATAACTTTGAAGATGCTAAACATCATTAAGCCACTGAATTCTATCCTTTAAATGTGTGCTTGTGTGAGATGTGAATTAATATTTCAATAAAACTGTTATTACATGGTTAATGATGGTTACAAGCCTGACAATGGGAAAATTATTTTTAAACAGCTTATTGAGGCAGAGTTTATATATAATAAAATTCACTCTCATCAGTATATAATTCAGTGAGTATTTCCATTTCCCTATAGTCTCTAATGCCCACTGAAGTTTGGTCCAGCTGCCACTCACAGCCCTGTTTTATCTCGACTTAAAACATTAAATGGATTAAATAAGATATATTATCTTTTGAGTCTGCCTTTTTCATTCAGTATTGTATTTTTTGTGGTTCATTCATATTGTCTTTTTGAATCTGATGAACAGTATCTGCATTCTTATATGTATATGTATGTATTAAGTATATGCATGTGTACATAGACTTACCTATAGAGAAATGAATACACATTTTATTTTAATCAGTAGAACCATGAATTATTTCCACTTTATCATTTTATAAGTAATGCTTCTAGAGATATTAATGTAGAAGTTTTTAGACGTGTGTGTGTGTGTGTGTGTGTGTGTGTGTGTGTGTGTGATATATGTCATGTGTATGCAGATAGACACTTCTGTATATTCTCCTGTGAATTCCAGAAGTCAATGTCAAGTGTCTTCTTCCATTGCTCCCCTCCTTACTTTTGGTGACAGAATCTCTCACCGAACATGGAACTTGCTAATTGGCTAGACTGACTTGTCTCTGCTCCCACCACCCAGTGTTTGCCAGCACTCACGATGATGACTGGTTTTTGCATAGGTCCTGGGAATCCAAATTCAAGTCGTCTTTCTTGTAAGGCAAGCACTTTACTCACAGAGTTGTCTCCCCAGTTCCCACTTTAAACTGTTTCCAGATGTTCCTCTCAGTGGCTTTGCACGAATTTCTACTGGTGTGCAGCCACCCCACTCACCATCATAGCACACTGAATCCTTGTGCCAGTTTAACAGTCACCCCATTCTCCTTTCAATGTCTGTGTATTTCACTTTTCTACGTCTTCATATAAATGAAATTACATCATCTTAGCCCTTCTGTGCATGGTTTATTTTACATAGCAAAAGTTTGATCCATTTATCAGAATTCCATTCCCTTTCAAAGATGATAAGCATTCTATTGAATGCATATACCATATTTTGTTTGGCCCTTCATCCATCAATTGAAATTTGAATATATTCTCATTCATATTCTTTCTCTCTCTCTCTCTCTCTCTCTCTCTCTCTCAGGGCCTTGCACATGCCAGGCAACAGCTCTACCATCTGAGCTGTATCGTCAGACCTGCTTATTTACCCAGAGATAGCATCTTTATGTCTTGCCCAGGATGACCTTGATCTCCTGATCCTCCTAACTCAGCCTCCATAGTGCTGAAATTTCAGGCACACACTGAGATGTGGGACATGTTTAACTCTGAAGAAACTAAAAAGAACTGTTCCCCAAAGGGGTATATATCACTTTAGTCCCCTCATAAATGAATGAAGTTCCATTTTCCCTACATCCTTGCCTATATTTACTGTTATCTGATGTTTTGATTGTAGCCATTATGTAGGTGAAGTGGAATAGTATGGATTTGCATTTCCAGAATGAATAATGGTATCAAAACATCTTTTCATGTATTTTTTGGCCATTCATACATCTTCTTTGATGCAGTGTAATCAAATGTGTGCCTCTTAAAAACTAAGTCATTTGTCTTCTAATTGAGATTTCTAAGTTCAGTGAGCCTGCTAGTACAAGTCATTTACCAAATTTATGATTTACAAGTATTATATCCTAATCTGGTTTTTCTTCTCATTTTCTTTTTAATTTTTTAAATTTTTAATTTATTTTATGGCTCTGAGTGTTTTTCCTGCATGTATATCTGTGCACCACATATATGCCTGGTACCTGTGGATGCCAAAAAAGGACACTGAATCTTTTGGGACTGGAGTTACAGATAGTTGTGAGCTGTTATGTTAGTGCTGAGAATCAAACCTGGGTACTCTGGAAGAGCAGCCAGTGCTCTTAACCATTGAGCCATCTTAATAGTGGCTGGGGAGGTGGTTCAGTGAATAAGGTGCTTGCTATACAAGCATGAGGACCTAAATTCACATCCCTAGCAGCCATGTAAAATCTGGGTGTGGCAGTGAACATCTGTAACCTTAGCAATGTAGTGTGGAGAGAGGGTGCAGAGACTGAAGGATCCTGAGGGCTCACTGGTCAGCCAGTCTAACCTAAAGAGTGAACTTCAGGTTCTATAAAAGGCTCTGTCTTAGAAAATGAGGTGAAAAGTGATTGAGAAAAAAATGTCAGCCTCTTGACTCCACACATTATACTCAAGTGGATTCATTCACACCCACACACAAACACACATATATACCACACAAGAAAGAAGAAAGAAAAAGAGCAGAAAAAACCTGGCCCTAGTGATATGCCTGTAATCCCAACATTCAGGAGGCTGAACCAGGAAGACCAGGAGTTTAAGGCCAGCCTTGGCTACACAGTGAGGTGTAAAGAATGTCAGATTGCTCCATACAATTTGCTTGAAAGACTGCCTTTCCCCATCAAATGGCCTTGGCACTTTTGTTAAAAGTCACATGAGCATAATCACAGGTGGTAAACTCATAATATCATCCCTGGGGAGGTAGAGATGCTCAGAGTCCCCAGGCAGACCCACCTAATTAGCAAGCTCCAGTGAGAGACCCTATCTTAAATTCTTAAATGAGGTGGATCATTCCTGAGGTATAATAGCCAAGGCTGGCCTCTGGCTGCTGCATTCACTTGCACATGCAATCATGTGTACACCCCCCCCACACACACACACACACACATACACAGAGAAGTCAAATGACCACAAATTCAAGAGTTTACTATTGATCTCTTAGTTGTTTCATTGACCCACATACCTATTAATATTTTAAAATACTGCCTGGGTTAGTTCAAACTTGTTGAAATCATGTAGCATGGGTCCTTCAATTTTGAAATACATCTAAAGCCATTCTGCTTTCTTGTGTGAATTTTAGGGTGATTTTGTCAATTTCTGTAAAAATAAATAAATACATAAATTTTATAGAGCCCTGCTGGGATAGTTTTAGAAACTGCATTTAATCTGTAGATTAGGTTTGGAAGGCTTGTTGCTTTAGTAACGTTCAGTAGTTACACAAACAGGGAAGAAATTGAGGTTGTCAATGTATGTATAGTCTTGGAGTTCTTTGGTGCGACTCATTCCTATGTGTTTGTGTCTTTTTAGTACTATTGTATGTGAAATGTGTATTTTAAATTTCAGTTCAGTTTATTTTTATAGATACATCATTATTAAAATATTAATCATGTATCCAGAAATGTCTTTGAAATTGTTTTTTTAATTCTAGGGGCTTTGCTTCACTGTAGAATTTAACAGTTTTCTCCATAAAAGATCAGGGAATGAATGAAGAGAGCATTTTCTTCTTTTCTAGTAGGAATGCTCTTTATCCCCCCCCCCTTCTCCTCCTGCTTGTCCTGGTTAGAACATCCAGTACAGTGTGTAATGATGACACTGTGAACAGATATTCTTGTTTTAGTTCTAATCTTAGGAGGAAAATGTCGAGGTGTTCCCCTGCCCTATTAAGCTCAGTGTTTTCTGTAGTGTTTTTGAAAATGCCCTTTATCAAGCCATCTGTTTCTATAAATTCACTATGACCTTTTTATTAATAAGATTTATTACTTGCAGTGACTGAGGATAAGGTATTGACATTTCTAACTGCTACAGGATTTTGTCTTCTGACTGGAGACTGTATGTTTTTCTTTGTATGTTCTGATCCTTGTTGTCCAGTGTTTGCTTTTCTGATATGTACATTGACTTGAGAAGTTGACTCTTTTGAAATTATAAATTATCTTGTCTTCTCTATAAGTGCCTTTTTACTTGACTTTGTAGAGTCTCTCAGTATCACACATGCAAAGTATAGCACAGGTTAAACTTCTTCACTCCCATGCCGTCACTTCATCAGTGACTTTGACTCTTCAATCTCCTGGAGATTGCATCTTCAAATCAAGTCCGGCAATTGTTCTTTTTATCAGTGTGATTAATGCAGTTATGTTTAATTATATTTATAATTGTCATTTTACTGTTTTTGTTCCATCTTTTACTACCTTCATTGGGGTTAAATATGTATTTCCAGAATACTGTTTAGTTTTGGAAAAAATTTTATTTTTGTTGTTAGTGAGTTTCCTTTTCTTAATAATATCAATGTGTATTTAACTTGAAACAACCTATTTCAAATTCACACTAACTTACATAAAGCAACCTTATTCAAATATTGCTCTACTCTCTTCCTCCTCCTTTACGGTAACATTGCCATGGTGATGTCTCCATCTGTTAAAAACATAGCAGTACAGTTTTGTAAAGATTGTTTTATACAATGGTTTGTTGAATCAATTAGCAGACCAAAACAGAACATCATATTTAAATACTTCTTTCGTTATGCCTTCTCTCCTTTCTCCCTGTTTCTCTGTGTGGTCTCTACCTACTGTTTGGAGTTGTTAACTTCCTAAGGACTTCATTTAGCATTTCTTGTCTAACATTCACTGATGGGTCTATGTTTGGCTGCAAAATGCATTTGAAATTCAGACAGTTTACAGTTCAATCTTGGAGTTTATTTTATATGAGGCCTTACATTCACCCAGATATGAATGGATGGCATGGATCCTAACCAGTTCTTACCCTTGGTCTGCCCTACCCTATCGAAAGTCTTTGCCCTAAAGCTGACTGAAAAGTATCCCTAAGCTAAAAGACAGTAGACTCCCACTGTTCTTACAGAAGTTTGTTTATAAAAACAAACAAAGAAACAAAAACACCACTTTCCAGTTTGCTATGCATAGGATATCTTCTTTAATTTTGCCAGTCTAGTTATTATAAATAGACTAGATATTATAACTGTAATTCTTGCTTGATAATTGTCTTGTTATCTATAATTTTACTATGTGAAAGTTAAAACCTTCCTTTTTGAAAAAGAAGAAAAGGGGAAGTACTGTGGGATGTTCTGTATGTCAAATGTGTTGCTCTGATTGGTTAATAAATAAAATACTGATTGGCCAGTAGCCAAGCAGGAAATATAGGCGGGACAAGTAGAGAAGAGAATTCTGGGAAGTGGAAGGCTGAGGCGGAGAGACACTGCCAGCTGCCGCCATGACAAGGGAGATGTAAGGTACTGGTAAGCCTCCAGCCACATGGCAAAGTATAGATTAATAGAAATAGGTTAATTAAAGATAGAAGAAGTATATAACAAGAAGCCTGCCACGTAAGCAATATAAGTCTCTGTGTGTTTACTTTGTTGGGTCTGAGTAGCTGTGGGACTGGTGGGTGAGAGAGATTTGTCCTGACTATGAGCAAGGCAGGACTAGAAATACTCAAGTTACAAATTTTATATATATATATATATATATATATATATATATATATATTTATATAGCTAGCCAGTTTTCATAATCCTAAATTTTATTTAATTCTGTCAAGTTTTTGTATACAGTGTGTTTACTGAGCTCCCTTCTTCCACTCTTCTAGATTCTTCCCCCTCAATGGCTCTTGTTTCTCCCGTCAACACAGGATCTTTTAGAATAAAGAACGACTAATGACAAATCTACGCAGCAGAAGTGACAACTTTGCAATAGTTAGGAAATGAAAAGTAATTTGGAAACAGATTCTTGTCTTTCATCTCCTCTGAGAAGGCAACAGTATGCTGGAGCCTTCTAAGAAGGCAAATCTAGATTATGGAATAGGAGCAGAGCAAGAGAAAGCTGTAAAGAAAGGAAGTTAAAATTCCATTGTGTTTTTTCTTCACCCTCTGTACAGTTGCTAAGAACTGTGCAGGAGGACAAATGAGCAAAGTGCTAGAGACTCCCACAAATATGCACAACGTGAAGATATTGACAGTAGCCCTTTAAGTTTGGGATTAAGAAGGAATGGAAGCCAAGAGGAGTAGACAATGAAGCTAAGAGGGATGATGTTGAGAGCCTAGAAATGGAGGTATGGGCAAAGGAGGAATCCAGGGGTAAAAGGATCCAAAGGTGAAAAACAGACACAGAGAGCAAAGATGGCATTAATACTTAGATGACAGAATGCAGGTATGTGTACACATGCAAATACAAAACCATATACAGATACATCAGAAGACACTTGGAGAGAGGAAGTACATGAGGGAGAGAGAGAAGACAAGATGGTGTAGGTGGAGAGACGCCCCCAACCTCCTCCAGCCTTGTGTTTAATATATTCTAAGAAGGTATCACAGATTGAAAGAACAGTATTGTAGGAGGTTAATACCTTTGTTATTTTTTGCAAGTGTGTTTATTTAAAGAGAAAGTGTGACAGACAGACAGGGGTGAATGGAAGGGAACCATCTGCTGCAGATAGAGACTGACATCCTAATAATCCCAGTTGACATTCCCTCTTTAGATTACATAGAAATCATCATTAGACACTCAGTGAAGACCTGTTTGATGCTGAGTGCTGAGCATAACAATGTACAGGATAAATTGTAAGTTTCTTGAAAGCAAATGTGCCAAAAGGAATCATGTTCCCTTGTTTATGACATAGTTTTAAATGGATACAAATATTGTCTCCCACTGCTGTGTTGCTGGGTACACTTCATCTTGTCATCTTATGGTTGTTGGTGTAATGACTACCCCAGCAAGTATGTCACTGGGCCCAGTATGGGTGTGAAAGGAATAAGGACCCAGTAGACCTTAGTCGGTGCCCTGCTGGTACCTGATGCCTGAGCAGTATCTTCTTATGTTTTCTTAGCGGAAACAATCGCACAGCTGCCCCTGTCACCTTGCCAATAGAAGAGGTCCTGCAGACTCTACAGGACTTGATTGCCTACTTCCAGCTGCCAGAGGAGGAGATGCAACATGAAGACAAACAGAATAAGCTTCGTTCTCTCAAAAACAGACAGAATCTTTTCAAGGAGGAGGTAAGTCAAGAGATACTGATTGGTTGGTTGGTTGGTTGGTTGGTTGGTTGGTTGGTTGGTTGGTTGGTTCTCTTTGCATTTGTAGCTGAAATATACCTATAGCTTCAGCTTAGCTCTGTCTATATGCATACACATATTTGGGAGCAGACTCAAGAATAAGAAGCTTCAGCCGGGCGGTGGTGGCACACGCCTTTCATTCCAGCACTCAGGAGGCAGAGCCAGGAGGATCTCTGTGAGTTCAAGGCCAACCTGGGCTACAGAGTGAGTTCCAGGAAAGGCACAGGCACAAAACTACACAGAGAAACCCTGTCTCGAAAAACCAAAAGAAGAAGAAGAAGAAGAAGAAGAAGAAGAAGAAGAAGAAGAAGAAGAAGAAGAAGAAGAAGAAGAAGAAGCAGCAGCTGGGGGGAAAAAAAGAGGATTTACTGGGGATTGATATTCCCTGAAACCACCAGTGGTATATTAGTGATGGCTGGCCCATTCAGACTGTTTAGGAGTTGATGCTTCATTGCGTATTTGTATCAAAATCCACAAACAATAATCAGCTTGTTATAGCATGTCATTGGTTGTGATCCAAAAATTTGGGATATATCAGAATTACCTAGGAAACCAGTTTTTTAAAAACGCAAATGCTTATATTCCATCACAACAGAAGTATCTGGGAAGCAGGTTTGAAGGATACAGATGATGATGTATCTGTTATTAGACAGTAGACATCTGAGTCACTAGAGTAGGGACTGATTGTGAAGAAAACATTAGATGGCAGTGTGGTGTCTTGAGACTCAACCTATTCTGGCCCCATTCCTGCCTTCAGGTGACCTTAGATAAGTCATAGTCTTCTCTGAACTTGGGCATGAGGATCTGGGGCTACTCAACTATGTGGTGGACTTCTCCTTCTGCCTGCAGATTCACCCCCAAGTTATTGATATGGGATGTATAACAATCACTGTCCAGTCTTCAGATCTTAGCAGAGTAGGAATTGGAGGTCCACTGACTGTGCTTTTAGACTGTTGAAAGGACATTCACCATCCTCCCTCCTACACATTACTAATAACTAGGCACAGAGCTTCTTGTGGGGTGCCGTCATCTTTTAAGAATGCTGGAAAGGTAGTTGAAAATGCTCTTTAGGCTTCTTGTCTCTACACCCCACCTAGGGTTAAAGAAAGTGAACATTGCTGTCTCGTGCAAATGAGTGAACTTCTCTTTTTATTGAAAATAGATTTTTTTTTTGTTCATACAATATATTCATAGTTACCCCTCCCCAAGCTCCTCCCAGATCCTTCCCACACACCCCACCCAAATCCACGTCCTCTTTCTCACTCTCATTAGAAAATAAAAAATCCACTAAAAAAAAAAAAAGAAAAACAGAATAGGACAAAATAAACACACACACACACTAAAAAAAAATACAAGAAACACACACAGCTGCAGAGACACACAGACTCACAGGCACCAAAATCCCATAAAAACACAAAATCAGAAACCATAATATGAATGAGATTTCTCAAATTTGAGGCTTAGGAGGGAAGTAGGTGCTACCCCCAGAGCAGTTTCTGCCTGGGTCAGAATCACTGCCCATCAAACTGAAGGGAAGTGTGTGTGGGTTTCATTCACATGGTCTTCCTTGCTGTGTCCTTGGACTGAGTTAAGCACAGCACATGGGGACAAACCTGTCACAAGAGACTGCTGACTCACTCCACAAATGGATGTTATTTAGGTCTACAAGGCACTAAAAAAAAAGTGTATTTTGTTTTTAAGAAGACAAAGCTCTGCTGGCACTGTGAAAATCTGTTGCCATATAAGTACCATCAGTTTTAGGAGGTGATAGGCATAGGAGGGAAATGAACTGAGATCCACAGTGCCTTTTTTTGTCAAGAATGCTGATCTCTTCCTCAACTCTCCTCAGGGAATGCTGGCCCTGGTGTTGAACTGCATTGATCGCTTAAATATCTACAATAGTGTAGCACACTTTGCAGGGATTGTAAGGGAAGAGAGTGGCATGGCCTGGAAAGAAATCCTGAACCTGCTGTACAAATTGCTAGGTGAGTATACTTGCAGCGCCTCCCCCCAGGGGATATGTGAAAAGCTGTATGGGTTATTGACTTGAAACTTAGAAGTCCTTGGAGGCCATGTGTTAAATGTTCTATTCTAACCTGATGAATTGTTGTTAACTGGTAGCTTATGTACTTTCCAAATTAGAGCTAGAAGTTGTCAGCTGTGGTAGCCAAATGTGTATGCCAGGATATGTAGCCAGTGTACGTAGCAGAAATGCATGTGAGAGAGAGAGAGTGAGTGATAGATTTTAATTCCCCTAAATGTAGAAATGGGATGTATCAAAGGGCCAGACAGGGTAAGATGGTCATTCAGGACCTTTTCAGAGCTAAGCTTATGAATCACTCAAGAGCTTTCCCAGTTCTTACCCCATCACTATGGCCTTTAACCTACATGATCGATATTTTCTCCCTCGGTTTCAGCTGCTCTCATTCGTGGAAACAGAAACAATTGTGCTCAATTCTCCAATAACCTTGATTGGTTAATTAGTAAATTGGACAGACTAGAATCTTCCTCAGGTAAGAATTAAAAACAACAACAACAAAAAATTTAACTGCAGAAGAATAATTTTTGCCCCTTTTGTAGAAATAAAAACAGAATTGACTCATTTCCATCTGGTGGCCAATAGTCCTCAATTCAGCAACAGCAAGAGAAGGAATGCTCAATGCTTCCTAACAAGACTATGCCTGTATTTAATGGACTCTGAGTTGGATTTCTATAATCCTTCCTCTTTTACCTAACATTTCATTCTGTGCCTTTGCCTTTACTCCATGGTGCTTCCCACACCCCCATCCTCCTGCTCCACTGTTCTCTGGATACTTAAAATGAATCCCCCTTTCCATGTCAACTTAGCAGAATTAAAAGATGACCTTTAATTTAAGAATAAATAATCCTCACCAACCCACCCCCAATGGTCATTTGTATCACATCTATGGCCCTTCCTGATGACTCTCAGAGAATTGAGCATCATGGTCATTATCGGTAAGTAACCACTCACAAGGCTGAACAGTTCACTTCTGAGATGAGTGCACATGGCAGATGTGTGCACCCTATGCGAAGCTGCAGTGTTTTGATGCTTTTCTTACAGGCTAGAGGTGGCAGGTGCTTGAGGAAACCAGCCAAGGAATGGTCCCCCAAGGACCTCTGTCCTGCTCACATCATTTTAAGCTTCTCTTCTCTCTGGTGCCTTCTTTTGTTAGTAAAATTATATTTCTGGGCACGTTAAGAACACCTTGATTGTGTAAAACCATATTAAGGAATTTTTAAAAATAAAACCTGTGAAGCTCTTGGCTAGCTACTTCTCTTGGATTCTCATTGTGAGGTTAACCTTGTATGTGCCATGATACAGTAATATTAGTTTACCTTAGAGCTTCAAACTGCACATAGAAACCCATCCGCTGTGCCAATGAGGTCAAATAGTCTGTTTCTCAGGCTCATACTTTATTGGCTATATTAGGACATCAAAAATAACCTCTTAGTTCTGTTCTTAGAAAAACACTTACTCTGAGGATAAAGTCAGAATAGTTTTAAGTTGTGTTCATGATCTTTGTAATCTATAGGTAAAGTGGGCAACCGCTTACAAAGCTGTATTTAAATGAAGTACTGTTTGGTTTGGTCAATTTAAGGGTCCCAATTTTCAACTGCTTTCCTCTATTTGACAAAGAGCACTTTACTGTCTAGGAAAAGGAGGATTAAGTTAGTGTTGAATTAAACTCACCTCTAAATTACAAGCTATGTGGCTTTGGGGCTCCTGGAATCTCTCAAAAATACCTACCCCTCTCTTCTGGCTGGGAAGGTTTAGCAGAATCAACAATCTGTGGTACTCTGGCCCCTTAGGATGCTCCTTTTACTCTCGGGTTTCTGAGTTTGGCTAGTTCTACAGCATGCTGAATGCTCCCTGTTGGTAAAGTGGTTAGGATTCGGCGCTCTCACCTACAGCATGCTGAAAGGCCACGTGATTGTCATGACATCCATGTAGGTATCTTGGAGGTCTTGCACTGCATCTTGATTGAAAGCCCAGAAGCCTTAAACCTGATAGCAGAGGGCCACATCAAGTCCATCATCTCCCTCTTGGATAAGCATGGGCGGAATCACAAGGTGGGTATGGAAGGAGGGCCACTCCTGATGGTTTATATTTCCTGCCTTTTCTTTCCCTAACACTAATATCCATTCTGTGTTGTTGGAAGCATGATGTGTAGTCCCTTGCTGATTTTGACAAAAACTTTGGGAAACTGGGATTCTGAAAAATCTACAGACTCATTCCAAGACAGCCAGCCTCAATGAATCTTAAATAATCTGGGTTTCTCCAGCTTCCCAAGACCAGCCCATCATCATTAGCCCTTAACACACATCTCACTGTGGGGCCAGTTGAACAAGATTGATTCTCACTCTAGGATCTATAAGCTTAGCAATGCATGATTTGATTGGATGTGTGGGGTATAGCTGAGCTGTCAGGGATTTGAAAAGGTGAAGTTTAGTTCCCAGCTCGCTCCTACCATCATTTTGTGGGAAGGGAACTATATTTTGCGATGTGCTTCAGTCCAGGAAAAGGAGCCCCTGCAGCACTGACCACATGATATGCAACAGCCTGAGGAAGCAGAAAAACTATGGTCCTTAACATCTGTGAAATTGCTTGGCAAAGAAGAAAAATATGTGGGGTTTGTAATTGCTTTTTCAGACATGGTAAATCAAAAGCAAGCATGAGGCTTGAGCCTTAGTCCAGCTACTGTACATACCAAAATGTTCCTCCCTGTCTGCAAAATGTAGTAAGAATTACTGATAAGCATAGAAGAAATGTATGTCTTGAGTCACAATCTAGCACTGAAGAAAGAGAAACCTTAAAGAGGAGGGTTTCCCTAGTTTCATTACATTGGGACCTTGTTACAGTGATTAATTTTGTTTTTAGCATTTCCTAAATCTAAAACTCTTCAAAGTGGAACTCCTACAATTCAAGGCCATAATATGTTAACACTGAAGCTTGAGGATCCCATTATTCATTAAAGTGATCTTTAAAGAGTTTTGTGTAGATAGTGGAGGATGAGAATCCATTCTTGTCCCATCGCACCTCCAGTCATTTGCTTAGAATCAAGACTGTATATAAGTGTAGCAATAGTTTCACATCCACTTCTTCTCTATCCTATTTAAGTTTTTAACTGGTCACTATATAGAAAGCATTGCTTCTCATCTGAAGCTTTACCTCATTTTCTATCACAAGTTATAGGAAAGAACACAATCTTTATGAAAAGGAGAGAAGTGGGTTGTAGGATCCACTCAATTTTTTTTAATACACTCCCACCTTTGACCTCCCAATGACTTTGTTCCTGGGTATCCATCTATGCCTCCTCCCTTCCAACTTTTCCAGGACCTATCAACACTCTTCTCTTGTCAGTTAAAAAGCAACACTGAAACTTTTGTCCACTCTTGAAAACTTAATTTAAATTCCATTCCTTCCATGCAACTTCAAAATTCCAGATGTAATTGATATCCTCATCTCTTCTCTTAACACAACTTTTATATGTTATAACAACTGTTCTACCTTGCATTTCACTGTGATTATTTTCACAGAATATTTCTCTTACCTCATGATAGAGACTATCATTGTGATCAGTACAGGGTCAAGCTCATATACTTAATGATGCAGGCATCCATACATGCTTGTCAAAAGTTTAATAAACAAAATTAGTAAATGAATTGAACCTAAATTCACTCCTGTCTCACCCCAGATTCATGGAGGCTGCACACATAAACATGGCATCCTTACAAAACAAAAGGAAAACCAATGAAAAGAAATGTTGTCACTAGCACTAATTTGTTTGGCAAAAAGAATAATTGATAAAAAAAAAATTAGAGCATTTATCCTGTATTTTCCCACAGAGCTAGCTTTTATTAATAAAATAATAATGATGATGCACTCATGTACTTGCTTCCCTAATGACTTGCCCCAAATCTACTCAAACTTGTCACAGATAAACATTTTTATTATCTTTTTCACAATAATTTTGAGTCACTTGTAGGAAAAGTATATAATAAAATAGTAATCTCATTGGTCCCTAGAAAGAATGAATCAGAATTAAAAGTTTATCCTGCATTGGTGGAGGATAGAATGTAAGTAAACAAATCATTAACTCCCACACCATTGCGCCAAAGCTCCTAAAATCAGTTGTTTCATGGCAGCCACAGGAGCAGAGAATGAAGCCAGCTACTCAGTTCTCATCCACAGAAAGAACAAATCTGATGTTCTCCACCCCTGGAAACACTCTTTTTTCAAATGTATAACTTGATGTAAAAAAAACACAAACTAGGTATATTTTACATTTTAAAATACATCTTATTTCATACATAAAGACTAATGGTAATAAAACATCCAAATAATGTTTGTGTTGATATATAATACACATTACTTTTCTTTAAAGTAAGATCCCCATATAAGTGTATGTTTCCCATACAGACTGAAGGAGGCAAAGACCAGTGTATGCCTGTTGGAAGAAATGTGGTATCAGTGATGAAAATGATTATAGCTCTATAAATGGGCCATTGATTAAGGAGGCCTAACTCCTAAAACAAGCCTACCTTCAGTAGCTCGGCATATAGGGTTTTTGCTCACATCACTGTCCAAAGCCCAGCAGTTGCAGGGCTCCACTCTATCTGTTCAGAGACACAAGCTCTCTCAGGGCATCTCCAGCTGCCATGGGCTTACAAATCTAGACATAGCTGGAACTTCTTATAACATGAAGGCTTGGATTTAGAATAAGGGGGAAGGGCCTGTGGCTTGGTGAAGCAATCCATGCACCTCTGTTTCTAGCAAGCTCCCTGTCCTATCAGCTGCTAGCCCACAAATCTGAGGAGTTGCTGGTGCTGTAAACCCGCATTGGATCTGTATGCAGAGGGAAGGAGAAGAGAGAACACTTGGGAGAGCTTGGGGGACGTCATCACATCCACCAGTTTCTCTTGAGCAGAACTCAGTTACGTGATCCCCACATACCTGCAAGGTAGACCTCCCTGTCAGCTCAGGAAGAGAAGGGTGCAGAGTCTGGGGAACACTCAGCAGAACCTACCTCACTAGGCAGGTTTTCCAGGGCTGCTGAGAAATTAGCAAGCACAGATGGTCTCTAGGCAAGATGCCTGTGAGCTCTCGTGGTGCAGTCCATCTACACCCACTTCTCATTGAAAAGATCCCATTTAAATACTTTCAGAAAGAAGTGTGTCCCTATTCCCCCCATTATACATGAAGAAATGTTGTCTTGTTGGTGTCAACTGTTTATAGGTGAGCATTGCTCTGTCAGGCTGTATACTTCTTGTCTTTATTTCTCTTTGCTGGTGCTATTATATATACATGCTCAGCTTTTACTCTGGCTGTGGCAGCAAGGTTCCTACAGCCATCACTCCCAGGCAAAACAGATGAAAGTGTATGATGGGCCAGATGGAAAGTACTTAATTTTCTGGCCATCCATGGCTCTTTGCTTAGAATGAGAAATCACCCTCTGGATTTCGAGTTTCCACGGTCGATATCTGTCATGGAGTGGTAATGGTAAGAGTGCCCTCTAAAGCTGCCTTGGGGCTTCTTTCTCTGTTTCTCCCATAAATGTGCTCTGTATTTGTCTGGAATGAAATTGACATTCAGGGAGTCAGGTGGAAAATTGGTTTGTGAGAATTATGGGCCCAAATGCTGTCAACAATCTTAAGGTACCCAACCTCACCAAGTGCTCAGTCTTCAGTGGCCACTTGGAAAGACTGAAATGTATTTGCCCACCTTCCTGTCAGTGTGGCTGTTATTTATTGACTGCTATTTGCACACTCTTCCCTGTGGAGGAGAGAAGAATAGTACCTGCCCCAGCACTGTTTGCTCTGCCGTGGTACAAACACAAAATCTGAATATAAGGGGATGAGGCACAATGAGATAGACCAAGTGAGATAACAGCTTGAAGGAGAAGCAAGGGGTAGAGGACCATTTCCACTTACCAGGCAGCTGGAACCAGCCACCATGGCTAGGTGACAAGTCTCTCTGCTTTATGAATTACCTGGGCTCTTGCAGATTTGCTATCCTACCAGGTGGAAGGAAGAGAGTCAGTAAAACACTGGTTTTTAGCAATTTATGACTGTCTTAATGTACTCGGATGATATCACAGCAAGCTACCTGAGAACCGGAGTCTGCACCACTACCTGAGGGTCGCAAGCCTGCTACATTCCAGATCCTAAGCAAATGGGCTCTGAAGGCTTATCATTCCCAGCTGTCTGAGCACCTCACTAATCCACAGTGCATGAGGGCTGGGGAAGAGTGTGAAGCTGGGTTGCAAGACCTGTGGACAGCATTTGATTTAATGACTGAGCAAGTGAGTAGTGACTGGATTTGGTGCCTTGAGAATCTCATGGCACCCTAGTGCTGACCCTGGCTGGACAGCACATCTCCATAGTTTAGGGCCTCACTGTAGTAGGATTTGACCACAGGTGGCATACGAAGTCTGGAGAGATGGAGCATGAGACTAATGCAATGGGTCCAGAAGGACACCAGACCTCCTTTTCCAAGTAGCAGCTGCCTCTGGAGCATCAGTCACTCCTGCTGAGCAAGACTCTCACAGCTCTATGCTAGTTCTCCATGCACCCTTTGCTCACCCTACAGGCCCCCTCCTACTGTAGTGTGTAGTGATGTTCAAGTTCTGCACATTGTACCCCTCCTCCTGGAGCCCAAGTTTAGAGGTGGGTGTGTCCTCTGGCAGGTTCTCGATGTCCTGTGTTCCCTCTGTCTCTGCAATGGGGTTGCAGTAAGAGCCAACCAGAATCTGATCTGTGACAACCTACTACCCCGGAGGAACCTGCTCCTGCAGACACGGCTAATTAATGATGTCACCAGGTAGGGTCACTACTGTCATTCCAGATGCCAAGTGTGTCTCTAGGTAGAAAAGAGGACTTTGTGGCAGCTCAAGCAAGTAAGACCAGACCAAGCAAGGGTACACTTTGTATGACTAGGACCATGTTCTCTAGCTCCTTTAAGGGAGTTTTGCAAAATTATCCTTAAAGTAGCTGAGAATGGAAGATAAGTACATTCTTAAATGACTGAATTTTTATTTTAAAAATGAATACACCTTTAATATTCCTTTATGATATATTTATGTTTTGTACCATTTTTCTAAAACATTTTAATATAATGTATGTCCTACATTGTTACTATAGTTGCTTACATTCAGGGACATGGGCATTTATCCTGTAAGGGTCAATATAGATCCAACCAAACCTCCAACCCACCTGGTCCCAGCATGTGGCTGAATGTAACTCATATAAACTCCCTGAACCAGGCAGGCCTTGTGTTCTTCTTATATTTTCCACTAGGCCCACAGTTGTAAGAGAAAAACTTCCTCCCAAAGTACAGAGCAACACACAGACCTCACCACCACCCACATCTTCCTTCTTAGCAGACATCTTAATACAACCTGAGTTACATGTGTCTGTCTCCAATAGAACATCCCCAAGCCCAGGAAAAGTCTCTTTTCAAGTATAACCCAAACATCCAAAAGTCTAAATTGTCTGTCCCACACTCTTAAGTTATCTGTCCCATACTCTTAAGTTGTCTGTCCCACACTTTTTTCAACCTCAACAAGGTTGGATAATAGTGACTTCTTACTGCTTTTAAGTATTAATTATGCTTAGGGGTTGTACTTAAACCTGTGTACCAGAGGATGGAGGTCATGTAAATGATTTCGCCCTCTTACAAAAAGATACAACGGTTGGTGGTCATACAACCCTTATACCATTTACAGCATCGTTGCACAATGGTTGGCATTCCCCAGATGTGTTGCCTTGAATTGAATATTTAAAAGACCACCTTTATATTTCATAAGAAGTTACTGCTGTCCCCATAACGCCCACTAAGAGCTTGGCCAATTGCTGAAGACTGTACAGTAACAAAATGAAATGATTAAAATGCTCTGGCTTAGGTTTAACTGTGCCAATGCCTTCTCTTGGGTCTGGTTCAATTTGTTCTGTTAGTTGTTTGCTCTCTGCAGAAGCAGCCTGTCCCATGTTTAATTTCAGTATCCGGCCGAACATTTTCCTGGGAGTTGCTGAAGGCTCACCACAGTACAAGAAGTGGTACTTTGAGTTAATTATCGACCAGGTGGACCCTTTCCTCACAGCAGAGCCCACACACCTGCGAGTGGGCTGGGCCTCCTCAGGCTATGCCCCATACCCTGGAGGTGGAGAAGGGTGGGGAGGCAATGGTGTTGGTGATGACCTATACTCCTATGGCTTTGATGGACTTCATCTTTGGTCGGGTGAGTACCTTGTGAAGGCTTCCACTCTCCATTCTATTGTTGCAAATAACTGTGCCTCATAGTGTTCATGTTGAGTTACAATGATAGAACTACTTAAATCCCATGGGGTTGTTTGGTGGGAAGAGCAACAGGTTTAAATAAGCTTCATTCATAGCTTTATTCTGAGAGTTTCTCACTATGTCACCCAATACAGATCACTTAACTTAAGCTCACTTTTACAATTTAACTGTAAAATGCTCCTCACAGGCTCATGTGTTTGAATACCTGGTCACCAGCTGGTGGCACTTTTTGAGAAATTGTAGTACTGTTAAGAGGTAGCACCTAGCTGGAGGAAGTGGGTAATTGGGGTCATATCTTGAGGTTTATGGCCAAGCCCAGCCTTCTGTCCTCTCTCCAGTTTCTGGTTCACTAGTATATTAACAAGCATCTGCCATTCATTCCCATTTGCACAGATCTACCCACCACCATGCCTTCCCTGCTAAGATAGCTATAAACAAACTTAAGTCCTTCATTCCTATCTTGTAGATATTTGATCACAGCAGTAAAAAAAAGTATCTAATACACTTAGTGTCTATATATGTCAGTTTTTATTGCAAATAGGGTTGTTAGGGTTTTATGAATAAGCACATAGACAATACTCAGCTTTATTTAGTGGGCAGTGAGCTACCTGCTTTAATGTCATAATGACCTTTAGGGTAGCAAATACTGAACTCATGCTACAGATACAGAGACTGATGCACTAAGACACTAAGAAATGTATTCAGTCATCCTAGGAAGTCTCCTGATCTGATTGTGTCATCAAGGCCATGATGTCAACACTGCTTGCTGCTTCATGTTAGGATTGTTAGCATCTGTAGATTAGCATTAATCTCAAAAAGAATTCAAGACTTTTAAAAAAGATAAATACTGATGTTTTTCCCATGAGTGTGAAGGGATGTATTGTTTCTACCTGGGTGAAAAAGGTAAGGTAAGTTTTTCACCCTAACAAATACCACACCTCTCCTGATTATTGTCCAAAGCATTCATTGTCTGTATTTCTTTAAGAACTGCAGTTGGAGGTAATGTGTGCCTAATAAAAATGCCTCCACAGAAGCACAGTGTGGAATACTTCTTACAGAGGAGCCAGTATGCACAGTCTTCCTTAATTTCAATTATGAGAGAAATGTTTCTTTACAAGATGAAACTACATACTGAATTTTCTTGTATAACTGAGAACTGCATACCCATCACATTCTCCTTCTACCCTTCAACCAGTGGTTCTCAACCTTTCTAATGCTATGACCCTTTAATACGATTCCTCAAGATACCCAACCATAAAATTGTTTTCGTTGTTACTTCATAACTGTAACTTTGCTGTTATAATCATACTGTATCTGCTTTCAATGGTCTTAGGCAACCCCTATGAAAAGGTCATCTGACCCCTTCCCAGAGGAGTCATGACCCACATTTTGAGATTCACTATTTTAGACAATACCCTAACTAATAATCAGTGTTATCTGATTCTGATGGCATGCTTCTTGGAGTAATCTTAATTTTTTTTATTTGTTAAGATGAAATTTCTTGTTATTTTTCTGCTGTTTTACATGTAGTTTAAAGCTTTTAAGACTATTGTAAATATACTTATTTGTACATTTTTTATGTATTCTGGACCATTGAAAGGGATGGGGAGGATACAAAAGTCTACTCATGTTCTGTGTGCTCCAAGGGACAACTTGGAACAGACAAAAATATTGGAAAATGGCAGGAGGGAAAAGTAAGCAGAAGGAAATTTGTCTTTTGCTCTACCCCCCAACTCACATTCCCTGATTTCTTCCTTTCCTGGTTCTGCAAGGCCCACTGTGGAATCACTGAGTCTGAGGGTGCACAGTAGGATCCTTTAGCTTAGGTTATCACCACATGATCTACACTATTTCTGTGAATGGGAAGTGAACCATGACTGTGAATGGAAATGAAGGATGCTCACACACATCAGCAACTCCTGAGTTGGCTGAGATGGCAGGATGAAGTCTGTGAGAGACTGAATGAGCTTCACTTGTGGAGCCATTTCCACACTGGCTTCTAATAGCCACCATCTCATCACCCCAAGTCTCTGTGCTCAATGGAAACCAGATCATACATACCTGCAGAGGACTCTGCAGAGAGACTAAGAAAACACAAATCACAGCTATCCAATGGATGAAGCATATCAGACTCTTGTTTCAAAGACAAATGAATTATTCTCAAAGGAAAAACTTCACTTCATCCTTCTCCATGCTGCAGCAGTAAACTAAAGCACTTAGGAAACTCTTGTGTCTATTTATAGAGACTCTTGGGAATGAATGCTTCAGTGAGTCCAGAGGAAAAGAAACTAACCACTATACATCAAAAAGAGCCACACTCTTGTGCATTTCAGGACCTTGGACATCATAATTGTGCATCATGCCATAGTTGCTCCTGTCCAACTCATCCTTTGTCCCATTTTGTGTGTCCTATGAGGCAAGCAAGCTAGATGATCCAGGGCCACACTTGTCATCTCTAGCAGTAGCTCTGTTTTGTTGAAGAAGTGAGAAGATAGCTTTGCAAACTGTTACTGTTAAGTTTGAGCATTACACGAGCTTCTTGGTATAATGCTGTAGAGATGTGTTCAAGGTTCTCGATCCCTTGTTCTCTACCATCAAGACAGATGTAGAGAAGACAGTGTCAATGAGATTTATACTTTCCATTCTCACTCACTGAAACCCAAAGCTTCCTTAAGTCCAGGCTACATCCTGGCTTCTTAAGCTCTGCACAAGAACATCCATCTTGTAGGAGGCATTCCAGGTAAATATATCACCTTGTGCTTCAGCTGAAGAAATAAGGTGTCTGTTAATGATGCCCACCAGAACTGCAAGGAATTTGGGGCATCTGAGGAAAGCATAATTACCTGATGAATAAATGGCATGGAAATAACACTCAGCTTATATAGGAGAGGATGGCAGATGATTAGGGAGAGATACTGGAAACTGGTCATGACAGATTTTCTTCTTTTTCTTGAGATTTCAGTTTCTAGGTCAGTTAACTTTATAGTTATCTGTGTAAATAAATTAAACCACTGACTCGAACCAATCTGTACATATTTATTAAGGAACAATCAATGTAGTAGTTGGGAAGAATTGCTATGCTAACATTTTATTAGTGAGAAGGGTCAAGGGAGGAAAAATAGCATGGCTTTGCCAGGCACCCAATTGTTGACTGGGAGAAAGGTGCTTGGCAAATTGCTTACTTTGTAGAGACTGTTTCTTTAATTAATTAGAATAAGATATAAAGTTGGGCTGAGTGGCACATGCCTGGAAATTAAGCCATTAAGAATGCTGAGGGAGCCAGGCAGTGGTGGCACACGCTTTTAATCCCAGCACTCAGGAGGACATATTTCTGGGAGTTCAAGACCAACCTGATTTACAAAATGAGATCCAAAACAGGCACCAAAACTACACAGAGAAACCATGTCTCGGAAAAAAAAAAAAAAAAAGAATGCTAAGAGAGAAGGCTCACTTGAACCCAGGAATAAAACAGCTGGACCACATTTTGAAAGTGATAGTTCTAGGGAAGGGAATTTTCTTCAACGGAGTGACACTGGGCATATCAACCACTAAGAGGGGTGGCTTCTTATCTCTCAGTGCCACATAGAACTCACCAAAGACTTGAAGGACAGAGGATAGTAGACAAAAGAATCACAGCTCAACATTGCAAGTTTCATTGTTATAATTGAGACCAAGATTGGAAAAGCACAGGGACAAATGGCTAAACTAATGGAAACACATGAACTATGAACCAAAGCTGTGGAGCCCCCAACTGGATCAGGCCCTCTGGATAAGTGAGACAATTGAATAGCTTGATCTGTTTGGGAGGCATCCAGGCAGTGGGACCCAGACCTGTCCTTAGTGCATGAGCTGGCTGTTTGGAACCTTGGCGTTACACAGGGACACTTTGCTCAGCCTGGAAGGAGGGGACTGGAGCTGCCTGTACTGAATCCACCAGGTTTAGCTGAATCCCCAGGGGAGTCCTTGCCCTGGAGGAGATGGGAATGGAGGGGAGGGGCTTGGGGGGAAGGTGGGGGTGGGGGGGAGGACAGGGGAACCCATGGCTGATATGTAAAATTAAAACACAAATACAATAAATTTTTAAAAAGGGGCAGGGAAGAGGTTTAGGAAGTTGAAGATCCCAGTGAATTGTGTGTTTATCTATCAAGGTTCTGGATGCTTTTAAAGTCAACTATCCAAAATCATATTTCAGATGTTTGCTGGTTTCCCAAAAGTCACAGATATGTTGGGAATTGTTCATCAAGGATATTTTCCAGAAGCTAAAATAATGTAAAAGGATACGTTTTATTGGTAACAACTATTTCAATAGGAAAATCAGAACTCAAGAGTGGGACAAACAGAGCATGTTTTTCTGAGTTTTCTTATCATAAATTCCTTTCAAAGTAGACTTGAGTGAAAAAGAGAACAAATTGTTGGACCAGGAATGTCTAAACTCCACAGCAAACTAAGGGGAGTCGGTCATTTTCAATTGGAAAAACTGGCAAGATGCCAACACCATCTACACTCCACACTGTGCTTAATTTTGTTTCACGTTTAAATCATTTTGACTGTAGGTTTCCTACTGCAGTTATCTAGAGTCAGTAAAGTGTTGAAGTTATAAAATCAGAGTCCAAGGCCTCCCCACATGAATTGGAGATCACCACTGCTGACCGGTTCTACAGTGTAGATACCCAAGCTCCGTGTTCTATCTGGCTTCATTACCCCCACCCCATATCCCCTGTCTCCCTCTCTTCAGGCCTCACACCTCAGCTTCAGCTCTTTATTTCCCATTTGTCAAGTATCCTATTTGCTCTCCAAGCCTCTGTGTCTCCTATGTTTGCAGACAGACAGACTTAGCCTCTTCCTCTACCTCTGGCAGACATGGGCCTTCATTCCAATATTTATCCTATTGTTGTAATTTTTATTTGAATATCCACTCCCCACCCAGAGACTGTGAACTTCTGAAGAGCACAACATGGGCCTTCTGCCTTTGATTTCCAGCCCTAGAGATAGCGGCTGGCACAGGGAGAACTTCCTTGTTGCTTGTGATAAAGGGAACGGGGCTCAGACATGGTTTTTTCAATCACCTCACTTAGAGGAATATTTATTTTTAAATTAAAAATACAATAATTTTGCTGTTTTTTAAATCAACCATTTGGTTTTTAATCTATTACTAAAATAGCAGCAGCCATCAAAAACATTGAATGCTTCTAAATTGAGATTAGAAATATTACCAAATATGTATGTACAAAATTTTTAAATAGCACATACCCACCAAGAGTAGATTTATTTTAGGTTACCTTTTATGATGCGTTCTGAAGCCGTTAAAATCTAGCTTTTAATATATCTACTATTATGCCATAAGTTATAATATGATTTATCAAAAAAAAACCCAAGCAGGCTTATTCATCCTGAGTTGGATAATGTATAAACTCTGTATAATGTATGTGTGCACATGAGAATTAGTCTGTTTTAATGAAAGCTTTTTTTTTAGATTCTTTGACAATTTCATAGATGTTTATATAGAATTTTGGTCATTTTCATGCCCCCATTACCGCTTTCATATCCATCTGACACCCCTTTATCTTTTGCTAGAAATTTTCTTCTTCCCAATAAGTCCCTTCCTACTTGAGTGACTTTTTTTTTTTTTTTGCCTTTGAGTTTAATTAGGGTTGTTCACATAAGCATGTATTGGGGGTTATTTACTGAAACATTGGCAACCTGTCATTGTCTATACCTTTGAAGAAAATTATATCCCCACTTCTAGTACCCCTTAACTTCCTGTAATCCCTCAGTACAGGGTGGGGCTTCATCAGCCCTCCCCCATGCATGATGAAATGTTGGCGGGTCCAATCCCATATAAGTCATGTGTAGGTATCCATAACTACCATAAGCTCATTACGATCAGCCTTGTTATGTCCAGAGGACTCCGTTTCATAGCACTCCTCTCCAACCTCTGCCTCCCATATCCTTTATGATCCTCTGGGTGATGTTCCTGAGCCTTGCAGGGGCTTGATATGGATGTCCTGTTTAAGGCCAAGCATGCCAAAGTCACTTACCCACTGCATTGTGGAGTTACATTCTCCTTTTACTTACTTTTCTATATAATGGTTAATGTTTATAATGAACACGTATTAATTGTACAATTAAGAAACAAGATGTCTTTATCTTGCTCCTGAAACCCCATATTAGTTTCCAGCTTCTCCCTGTCTGCTCCTTTGTTCCCAGGAGAAACATAAACAGGAAAGGAGGATGGGTAAGATCATGATGATAGTAACACAGAAAAACAAGGTATTTTCTCACTACTTGTGGTCAGAAGTGTTCAATCATTTTATGGGTAAGATACAGGAAAACAGCACTAATGTGGATTTAAATGACAATGTGTTTGCCTCCTTGTCTGAAGTAAGAAAGCTATTTAAAGCAGGCAGACCTTGTTGTGTGGTTCCCTGGCTAGCAGGGATGCAGTCCTCTCTGCTGGCTTCCCACACAGTGGCCATATCTTTCTGAGAAAGCAGAAGTGAGCAAGGCCTTCTCTTACCTGTGACTAAACATCTACACCCCTACCTCCAGTGACCCTCCACGCAGTAGAAGCCATCTGTCCCTTCCTTGCAGCCCCAGGGTAATCTGAGCACATGCCTAGTAGACTCACTCCTCACCATTCTTATTCTCACTAGTTTTAGGGCTTCCTCCAAGATTTGGTTCGTGTCAAGCATGGTATCTATCCACTCACCAGCTTAAGAAATAATTTCCTCTCTCTTATCTCACACAGTAAGGAATTGCATTTCCACTGCAGTAGCATATTCTGAACTCTTCTTAAATTGCATACTTGTCACATTTCCCCATCTCTAGTAGTAACTTCTAAGTATGTCTGCCTACCTGATGCTTGCCTCCAGGGTTCCACAGTTTTATTCCTGTTCTTTACACATCAGGCCGGATACCCAGAGCTGTGGCCTCCATCAACCAGCATCTGCTGAAGTCAGATGATGTGGTGAGCTGCTGCCTTGACCTTGGAGTACCTAGCATTTCTTTCCGAATCAATGGGCAGCCTGTGCAGGGGATGTTTGAGAATTTCAACACAGATGGACTCTTCTTCCCTGTGATGAGCTTTTCAGCTGGCGTCAAGTAAGTGATGGCTGCAGTTTCCTGGAAAATAGCTATGACCCCACCTTAAACTTCCCCATCACCCTTGTGTGCTGAGGAACCAACAGTTTCTTTCAGGGTTTTGTCTCAAAAGCCAAACTGCTCATAAGAAAGTAATGGCAAAAGGGCAAAAGGCAACCCAACTCATTCCCTCCACCTACTTGCTGTATGGGTTCCTCCTGCGGGGGCTGTCCTGTAGGACAGACTTCTAAATGTATGAGAAATCCAAGGAGCAAATCAATAGTTATAAGAACAATACATGCTCATTATGAAAACCTTGAAAGAAATATTTACAAATACACAGAAAAAGTCAGTTTCTTTTTCTTTCTTTTTTGTTTTTTGTTTTGTTTTGTTTTTCTAGACAGGGTTTCTCGGTGTAGCCCTAACTGTTCTGGAATTCACAATGTAGCCCAGGCTGGCCTCAGACTCAGAGATCCACCTCCCTCTGCCTCCCGAGTGTTGGAATTATGGGTGTGCCATCACCACTTGGCTCATCTTCTATTCCAATGCTTACCTATAATCACTGTTAATATTTTGTTATATTCATCTTTTTGCTACAAATGTGGGTATACTTTCTAAATTGCAGTCACTGCAAATGTGAAGTATAATTTTTCACTCAGAAATAAGTAATGATCCTTTTCCTGACTCATTAGGTACCCTCAAAATTATTTTTATGGTCACATAATCTCTCTTTATTTCACTGCCTCATAATATAGCCATTACTTTAGTGTTATGTTTTCATGCCAATTCTATTTCTATTGTTTCAAATAGCATTATTACAGACATACCTACATACCTCTTGTTCTGCATTACCATTTTCTTCCTCTCAGAAGAAAGAGGAAATGTATTATATTTTAAGATTCAAAATTTATAATGATATGGCCAAATTGATTTTTAGAAAAAATTGCATGAGCTATTAGGACCTTCTTATCAATAATTGCAAAATCTACATTTCTTTGAAAACCACAAATTTGTTCAGGACACATGTTGCATCAAATCTAACCTGAACTCAGGTTGTAGCAAAGCTGTCATCAATAGAAATTCAACTAGTTTTCAATCTTTGACAGCGTAATTCCTATGAATGTTTGTATATTTAACTGCAGAGATATTAGTAAGTCTGAATACTGGATCCTGCTTCTCCTCTGGCTAGTGGTTCTGTTTGAGATGCGTGCATGCTACACAGAATCTCTTTCCTTTTTGAATGTTTATGCATTCCAAATCTCCAATTACATCTCTAGAGATTCCAGATAAAATATCTGGACCTGTGATATCATTTAAAGTGACATATTTGTAGAGCTGAGAAGATAGTTCAGTTATGCACAAAAAAAAAAAAGGAAAAGAAAAACTTGCATTCACTCCCAAGGACACATATAAAACTAAGCTAAGGGATTGCATGCACTGTGATATCGGTGCTGAGAAGGGGAGATAAGCAGATCCCTGAGGATTGCTGGACCAGACATCCCAGTATACTTGGCAAATTCAAGGCCTTTAAGAGACCTTGTCTCAAAAAGAGGCAAATGGTACCTAAGGAACAGCATCTGTGGTTGTCCTCTGGCCTCCACATATATGCACACACACATGAGCACATAAACACATACAAGGAAAAATAAAAGCAACATATGAGAATGCCCAACTGATTGAATCCATACTAATTTTACCATTGCTGGTAATTTTTTATTTTACCAATTTGAAATTATAAAGCACATTTTTTTGTTTCCTTCTCCACCTAGTATTTTTACTGGTTTTATGTTCTTAGCCTTTCTGGTATTAATTTTGGATGGTTTTATTGTTAATCAAGTTATGTTTAAGGCTGCTGATCTGTTTTCTATAGCTTCAATATTTTTTCCCAGTGATTTACCTTTTATGGTTAATTTTTATCCTGTCTCCCCCTTTTAATGTAATATAAGCCAAAATCATGAAAACCCAAAATAGCACCACTCGAAGATAATAATGTTATGTTTTACATATAGGTAGTTTGCATTGACTCGGGGATGTACTGTGCATGCTGTTTTCCTATATCTCACTGCTTACAGTTGTATCGACTGTGCCACCCCCCTCTTTCCTTGTACCATGTGAATGCTGTTTTAACTCTCTTAGCCTTGTTACACATTTAGATGTCTGTAAGTCAAGACCCCACAATAAGCCTCTTTCCCAAACTGTCTCAGCCATTCCACTCTCCTGCTCTGTATTTTAAAGAGCTCATAACTGACTGAGCAGGACATAGGAGTTACAGTTACCATCACACTTGTGTCCATGAATGCCATCGAACAGTGCAGCAGGAGCAGGGTATGACAACAGGAGCCACAGAGGGGTAAGAAGCTGGCACTGCAAAGCCCCGGAGTAGGATTTGCAGAATGTTACCACAGGCATAGGCTTCAGCACTTCATGCAGTGCTGAACAAAGCCAGATAAGTTCATATATTTTCCAACGGGAGATAAGAATGGATTAGAGCAAAGTCCCTGTGGCAGTCAGGAGGAACCCCAAGTGTGAGTCAGAGCGCACAGCTCCCCAGCTCCCCAGCTCCATTCCCTAGGAGCAGAGACACTAATGCAGCACAGCCACATTAGGGTCATCATGTTGGCCCAGAACCTTCTCTGGAGAAATGGGTGACCCTGAATGATCAGCACCTAGAACCACATTTGTCTGGGTGGTTTATGGCCTCAGTTTTCCATCCTCAACATCTTCCCCTTTCTGTTCTATTTTGACCAGTGCCACTCACTGGCTTTAGATTATTTTCACAGAGAAAGAGAGAGAGAGAGAGAGAGAGAGAGAGAGAGAAAGAGCACTTCTTAAGATCTCATTTGTGAAAACTATTTAGATGTTTAAAATAGATACGCATTTTATTAATATTTAATTTAATACATTTTAATAAACATATTTTGTTAAAATATTTTATTGTTTGAAAATTTCATTTATGTATATAATGTGTTTTGATTAACTCTAACCCCATTTCCTCCTCTCTAGCTCCTCCTATGTCCCTCCGCCACTATCCTTTCTAGTTGTATGTATTACATATTTAAGCCCACTGAGTCCATTTAGACCTGCCTATATGTGCATGAAGTGTAGAGCAATTAATGAAGCATGAGGAGCCTTCCAGGAGCCATGTTCTTGAAGAAAACCCACTCCCTCTTTCCCAGGAGCCATCAGTTACCAATAGCTCCTCAGCTAGAAATCGGACTTTGCCATACACACCCCCATCTTGCTCAGGTATTGTATACTGAGTCACAGCCGCTGTTATGCAATAGTATTGTCCTATTCAAGCGGCACTGTCTCACTGAAGTCACCTATCAACTTGACACTTATAATCTTTCCACAGCCCCTTCCACCATGATCCTTGAGCCTTTGGAGGATGAGGTGTTATGATATAGATAGATGACCCATGTGTAAATTCAAATTTTCAAAGACACTGTCCTTTCCAATCTGCTGCAATTGATTTTCTTTCTGAGTAGTTTGCATTTAGAGAAAACTACATCTGCTTTTGCAAAGTGCATAGTAATTATTTGTGTGTGTTTGTGTGACATGTGTGTTCATGTGTATGTGAATGTGAGAGCATGCATGATACAGTGTACCAAAGTCAGAGGACAACCTCGGGTGCTGTATCAGTCCTCACCTTTCACCTTGTTTGAGATAACTTCTGTCTTGTTTTTTGCTGTTGCTTGCATCCGGTTAGCTAGCCTACAAGCTTTACTGATTCCCCTGTCTTCTTGTTCTATCTCCCAGTTGGGGAATGCTGGGATAAAGGATGCTTGTGCTACTCCAACCGCTTTTAGTGGGTGCTAGGTATCTAAACTCAGGTCACCAGGCTTGCTCACTTCAGGCTTCACTTACTGAGCCGTCTCCTGGTTTGGTAATTCTTAGTCATCATGCCATCCATTCAGACTCCTTCAAGGTAATGAGATGGGATCTCCATGTCTGTCATTTGTATTTGGTTTGAGTGGACCTTGCTTAGGAATCCTCTCTTGACTGAGAACTTCAGAACAGGTAAAGACATAAGTAACTGAATGCCATCCTTATTTAGAAGACATTTCTAGCATTTCATCTCTATGTCAGCAGATCACATAGCCCTTGGAGCACACAGTTAACAGAGAAGTAAAGTTACAGGATAAACAGTGAGCTGTTCACTGAGACAATTTAACAAGTTTGAAGAGTCTAGATGTGCTGGCTTTAAGAGTCAACAGCTTAGATCTGGGGGCTTTTGCTCATAGCAACTAAACATATGGCATGTGTAAGAGCAGTTTGGGTGTCTCAATGACGCCTGACTCCTGATCCTGAGAACACAGTCAGCAGTGGGCAATTTCTGTGTCTGGGTCTCATGGCAGGGTATGATCATAGAGAAGTAGAAATACTATCCCCACATACGTGTTTCTGAAATGCATCATCAGATGGCGTCTTGCTCCAGATTATTGCTGGTCTTATATTGGAGAGCAATCAACTAACTATTTTCAATTATGAGTGAATGGCTTCAATAAACCAACACTTTTGTATCAACTTGTGAAATGTATTTTGGTGCTAAAATATGTCACTTCCTGCACTGATCTAGTTTAGTTATGCAAAGAGAGGCCAGGATATTAACTCTATGCTAATTAAGATATCTTACTGAAAATAAGCATGCTCAATATATATTTTTTAATTTTTAAATTACCATTTTACACTATATTTTAAAACATATTCTTGATTTTATGGCAGTTCTCCAAGAGAGAAGTAAGTTAGCAAGCCCACCTAGGAAGAGAATCTTATTTCCCAACACAGGATCCTTCAGAATTGTTTCTCATACTCATTTTTAATTTGTGTGTAGTTTCTAAATGAGATTTCTCTTCTGCAATCCCATTACCTTCCACTCAGTGATCTTTAATGAGGTCATACTCTTGAATTTTTAAATTATTATTTGTATCACTGCAAACTATGTTGTTAATTACACCTGATTAGGATGTCCCTGCCAGCAATCATGGAAGAGCAAAGTGCACAAAGAGCAAAAATCTTTTTCAATTAGATTTACCCCTAGTGAAGTCAAAGCCAGCATGAGTAATTACTGACAAAATTCACAAATCAATATGTGTTCCCTTCCCTAACTGTTATGAATGTGTACTGCTCTAGTTTTCTCTCCCTGTGGCCTGTTTGTAGGTAATGTGAGTAGTGCCGCAATGTGGCAGTGACAACCCTGTTCAACACAGAGTGGAAGATGAGCATATGTACCTTGGAGCCCAGCCAAAATTTCCAATTATTTTGATGCCAGGAAGCTTTTGTTAAAGATGACATCACCCTTGCCTCTCATCTGGAAATAGTACCAGGGCATGAATCACCAAGATGGCATTATACAAAAGGCCAGAGTAGATAGTAAATTTGGGGTGCTCTTTTTTTCTTAAAAAGTTGAGCTTTTTACTCTAGTAAAATATATTTGACAGCTATACACTCCCCTATGGACATATTTAATCATCTTATGTAAGTGTTACAAGCCTTTTCTAATTAATAAAAAAAAAAATCCGGAAACAGTTGGTGTCTGTAGCTGCTGTTAGTTTCCATTGGTATCCACCAGACTTGGCTAAAATTCAGGTAACCAACAGCTTAGCTATTTCCAGCTTGCTGTGGTCAATGTTGTGGAAAGTATTGCTGAGATAAATATATTGCTGCAGAGGAACAAGATGAGTGCTGGCTGGATTGCCCTGGGCTTCACCACATGTAAGCCAGTAAGAAATAGGAATGTGAAAATGTCCATAACTCAGATTATTCTCCAGTCTCAGCATTGCAGACTAAAGGTGCAATTATGAATCATGAGATGTGAATTATACTCAGGTCAGTAAAAGCCTGCTAACAATCCCCTCTTAACCTGTATAGTCTTCTTCTTTGGACCACTACCCCAGGCCTCCCAGAGGGATTAAATAGCAGCCGCAAGATTGAAACATCTGGAAAGATTAGAACACCTCCATGCTTGCTAGACAGCTGGGGATGGTGACAGAGCAGCATGATGAAAAGAAAACTGGGCATCATTTTTTATCATGGCAAGACTTTGTCTTCATTTTTACAGTGTTTTTATTCATGGATCAGTCTTTTAAATCTGACAAGGGTATCCTCATTGCTCCTGCAAATTAGCAGGCAGAAATCTCCAAGATGAAATTATAAATGCTACCAGAGCTTTTCAGTGTCATTTCCCTTTGTTTTCAAATTTTGACAAGCAAATAAAACTTCCCCCTACACATCCCAATATTTTTTATTTCCAGGACACTATGATTGAAACACTTGCTTATCCCTGAGATAAAGAAATCTTTACCTATGTAAACTTGATGAAGAAAAAAAAATCTTCCTCATGTCTGAGTTCTAGGAAGAACTTCAGAAGATGGAACAGGTGCTTTAGTGGAAGAGACTAGATTGGAAAGAGAGAGAGAGACAGACAGAGACAGAGACAGACAGAGACAGAGAGAGTGCACATGTGCACACACACACATACATCATTTTAAATCTAGGCTCCATATGTAAGAGAAAGATCATTTAATATTTTTTCTGAGTCTGGTTTATTTCATGTAACATAGTGATTTCTACTTATATCTACTTTCTTGGAAAGTCATGATTTTATTTTTTTTCTTTATGACTACTTAAAATCCCATTGTGAATATATACCACATTTTCCTTAACCAACCATTTCCTGGCTAATTTTGAATAGTGTAACAATAAATGCAGAAGTCTAAATATTTCTGTGGTAAGTTGACTACCAGTCAGATAGATAGATAGATAGATAGATAGATAGATAGATAGATAGATAGATAGATAGGGATATCTCCACTATTTTGAGTGCTTTAAGGAACCTCCACACTCACTCCACTGTGGCTACAAAGGTTACATTCCCACCATCAGTGAATAAGGGTTCATCTTTCCCCACATCCTCACCAGAAATCCTTTTCTTTCTTTTTATTTCTTATTAGTCATTCTTACTAGAGTGACTTGGGATGTCAAAGCAGTCTAAATTCCTATGAAATTGTTTTTTAAAATCTGTTGGGGGAAATCTGAGGATAAAGAACAACTCATCCTAATGAGCACAATTCTCTGCTTTACGGATGGTAGAAGCTGGGAAATTTGATGGAAACTGGAGGGCAGGGAAAAGCACCTAGAGAAAAAGAAATTTATTTTTCAATTTTATGTTCTCAGGTGTGAATGATGAAGAGTTATTTTTTATTAAGGTCAAGATTAAATGTCCAATACAGAATTTATTGAGAAAAACAAGTGGGTACATGGAATTTCAATTTCTACCTCTGGAAATCAATCCATGCTCTAGACTTCTGACCCTGAATGAGTTTTAGGTGGATACTATAGCTTTTCATGGTTCCTGTTAGGAATAAAAATACTGAGGTCCATGATATAAAACCTTCAACCTTTTGATTATGAAATAGAGTTGTAGCCAGTCAAAAGTCAAAAGCTCACCCAATTCAGCCCTGCAGTGAGAGTCCAGGTTAGGAACTGCTCCCTATCCAGTAAGCCAGCTCCTGTTTCAGATCTCTCTAGAGTTGAGTCCAGAGATACCTATCTAGGAATTGTCATGAACTATAGAATTGGTACAGTGGTCATGTGGCACTGTGCCATTGGGTGGCATTCAGTATAACGGCTACTTCTCTCACCACTGAGGCCCATTTGTAGATTTCTTAGTGAGCTGCATGCTGAACTCTTCTTCCAAGGTCTTTGGCATAGCCATACCCCATGATTCCCTCATTTCCTCACACTTCCAGTCTACCTCCTCATGCCTGGGCTTCTCACCACTGCTCAGCCATCCACCTTTCTGGGCAGAGGTCCTTGGATGAAGGATGATGGCATGCTCTTTTGTGGAGCCTGTATTTGTCCTTCATCACTCTGATCAAAAGGACAGGTATCTACTCCACAGCCATTTCTTGCTCATTGCTCTTTACTCCACCAAACTCCAGGGGATGCTGACCTGTTTCTGAGAAGTTCCCATCAGACACCTTCAGCTGGATGGACAAACTCCTCAGTCCTTTGCAGCTCTCTCTGAGAGGATCTTTTCCCTCCTCAGTCTGGAGACACATGTGATCTGAGACTGATAGAACTATCTTCACAGATGTTTTGCCATAATCTGCAGATTGACCCAGCATTTATCTCTAGAGTATGAAGATACTGGTATTCTGAATTATGGATTTATAAGTCTGCCTTTGAGCCTCTTTCAAAATTTAGAGACCACACATCAATATTGTGCTTCAGTCTGGGGGTATAACTCAGTGGGAGAATACTTGCCTTAGCATGCACAAGACTATGGATTCAATCTCTATTACCAGAATAATAAATAAGGATTCAATAGTTAAAGTGGATTTGGGACATTATATTTTCCTCTAATTGTTCTATTCAAACTTAACATGTTATCACATGTCATTTTTTTTAACTCAATCTGGATCCACTGGGACAGATACAGTCCCATCCTCAAGTTTTGGAGACTGTTTGTTGGATCCCTTCCCACAGTCTGTCAGGCTGTTCCTGGGCATGAGAGAAACACTGACAGCTGGAAGGTATGTCTTGGGCCAGTGCCTACTCGGTTCCTCCTGCTGGGATGCAGGGGCTCTCATCCAGCAAGACTTCAGAAGTAGTACACAACCTTGTCTTCTGCCCAGTGAAGCACAGCATACAATGTCGAAAGATAAGTGCCCCAGTAAGCAATAAGCACTCCTTTCTGCCTGTGTTAATTTTCCATTTTACGATTCTTGTGGCCATTGTAGGAAATACAATTTATAGCCAAACTATTACTCTCGTTTTAATAATGAGACATAAAACCAGGAAGCATTGTTCTCTTTAAATGATACACAGAAGCCGACCGGTCTTAATGTGTTATCTTTCCAGTGTATTTTACAACACAAGAAAAATTTCAAACTTAACTATGCTTGTGAGTAATTAAGTCTAGCTAGCTAGCTAGAAATCCACAGAATAGACCAATTATGTGTTCCTGTAATCCACAGAGTAGCAAGTACCAATGTTCTTGCCTCATGAGCTCTCAGAACATTGAACTTCTTATAGGAGGGCTCCTGGGTGACTAGAAGAGCAGCAGATCACTTCCCTTTCCATCTCTCCACTCAGACCAATCCACTTCTATCCTATACTTTCAGCATGTCAATAACACAACTTAAGTTGGAAATTCTCAACAAATGCATCTGTGGTTTAGTCATTATTTCCAGAAGGTTCACTAAATTAGTAACACAACAACCTAATGACTCAATTTCATTTTAACGTCATTGCTCATATTCTTTATACACAAAAAGCATTCCCTATTGCATAACACTTTGTGTAGGCACGCTCCCAGGGACAATTGTGGTTCTAATTCTATACCATTGTTTTTTAGTGCTTTTAAATAGGGGAGTGGGAGGCTCTGTGTGATTTCTATAATTAATTTTAAAACAGCATTTTATAAAAGGCCATTTCAATAATGTGTTCTTATTGGAAAGGGAAAAATTTAACATTTCTCACTTGGAGGAGTTTTTATTTTCCAGATTCATAATTAGGATATTTCCACAATTGCAGTTATGCAGACAACACAGAGACTTTCTTACATGGCTCCCCTCCCAGAATGCTCCAATTAAAGGAAGTGATGCCAAGTGCAAAATGTCCTGCCGTGAAAGCTTTGCTTAATCATAACCTTCCTCCACTTATATCAACCCCCTCCAAACATCCACCCAACACACCAGCAATTCCTACCAGTTCTAATGCCAAAACAAAACTGACATCTGGCTGTTTAGATCACCTTGGCCCAACCTACCCACCTTTCCCTATGACTATTTCAAGACCTTACTAATTGGTCCCCAGACCTATCTACATAGGAGTGCTAAAGAATATTGTATTTCCTCACTTTAAACTCTATGATTAATTTCCCACCTAGAATAAAGACAAACGCCTTACCAGGGAATTCAGACTGCTTTATGCAACCCTGTCCTCATATTTCTTCTTCCATTCATCAGGTAAATAGTGTCCTCACCTATAGCACTACCTAAGTACTTTCCTACCTCAGGGTCTTTGCACATGTCCCTCTCCTGAGACTCTCTTCCTCCACATTTTCAGCTCAGTGACTTCTCCACAAAGAGTCCTTTCTTGATGCCATCCCTAGAAGCCACCTCTTTTTCTGAGTTATTTCACATATCCCTGCTTTATTCCATCAGATGCCCCCTCATTAGAAATTAAGCATATTTACCTGCTTGAAACCTGCTTTTGTAATACTAGGAACACTGGATATGTTGTTTATAACTGAATGCCCTGTGCAAAGTCAGGTATGCGTGGTATAGGCTCAGCCATTGTTTTTTTGTTTTGTTTTGTTTTGTTTTGTTTTGTTTTATGGAAGGATGGAAGTAGTGAGTGAATATCAAGTGCTAATACTGAGTTTATATTGATGTTTTTTTCTGTGAGATTATCATTGAGTCGCCAAGGACTATATATATTACTATGTTTTAATTACTTAAAACTGTAGTCTATTTCCTTTATTCTGTGTAATTGAAGTTGATGTGTGAAAGGTGCATTTCCTACTGAACTAGGATAATATGAAGTGCCACTGTCAAATGGTGTGTTTACCTTTTCCTCTTTGTGTTTACCTTCACCTCTTTGCAGAAAACTTTGGCATTTACCATAACCTAACTTCTACTTACAGACAACTGAAATTCACCCAGAATGCTAGATAAAAATATTAAAATACTTCTTGTGTGTTGGTAACTATTGTCTGTCTACAATTACTGTGAGCTCCAAAGAGTCTTTTCTCCTTCTCTGGAGGGTGAGAATGGGTTGGACCAAGGTGGTATCAGCAGCCAGAGGCTCAGTTTTAATTTAGAATTGGTACTGTCAGGAACTGCTGTTAGATCAAGCAATTGTGTGCAGAAGGGAATAGAGTGTGTGGATCAAGGTTGTGATTTAGAAGTTGGATGGACCATCGTGTCAGGCCTGAATGCCAACAGAGAGATGGTGCCCCTTAAGAAGGCAATGACATCCCAGGTACCAACTGCCCTTTTATCCTCCTGCACCACCACCTACTACTGTCCTCATATGGCTGCTCTGAGAACTGCAGACTCTTCTGGACTGAAAACTCTAGTATTGCATATTTTTCCTGAACATTCAGCATTTATTATTTTATCTATATAATTTTATTGTATTTTCTTTAACCAGCATATGGGTAAAGATACATTTCCATGGTGAAGTTTCAATGGGATTTTTATAGAGAAGAATCTTGCTATGTTCTCAATATTGAGGTAATGTCAACTGTAATTACCTACTGCAGTAATAATAAACACCAAGTGATTTTTAAATAATAAAACTTTTAAGAACATGTCATTGAAGTTCACTTTAGCATGGTGCCTAGACACTCAGTTCTGTCTTGTCTACAGACATGAGGATATTTGCTGTGCTGAATCTGAATATGGTTTTGAATGTGGATATAACCTTTAATATTCATTTATTTGAAATAGGATGCCTTTTGACCTCTCTTTTCTGCTTCTTGAAATGACAGAGTACGTTTCCTGATGGGTGGTCGACATGGAGAATTTAAGTTCCTGCCTCCTTCTGGCTATGCCCCTTGCTATGAAGCCTTACTTCCAAAGGAGAAGATGAGATTGGAGCCTGTCAAAGAATATAAACGTGATGCTGATGGTGTCAGGGATCTGTTGGGTACCACTCAGTTCCTTTCCCAAGCCTCTTTCATCCCTTGCCCCATTGACACAAGTCAGGTAAGTCCAAATTGTAAATGACAGGCAATCTCAGTGAACAAACATATTGAGGGTGTGCCCCACATAAGGCACTGTACTCTTTAAAGGATACAGATAAATATCCAATATTCTTTGAGAATTCATATCCAAGTTGAATATATAAGAAGCAAATAAGTTATTTTTTAAAGGTCAAATGTAATAAATGCAGAATGAACAGTATGCATGTCCTTTAGGGTAGGATGTTTGTAAAAGTCTGTGAGAACAGATGGAATTCCATCTGGACCTTTATGAAGCTTAAATGGAAAGGGGCACTGGGCAGGGATATAATAGCATAGGAGGAGTTGATATAACAGCGAAGAAATGAATAAGGGCTGGGAGTAGAAACATAGAGGAGGGAGGGACAGGTGCCCATGCCGGGTCTCACATGGATGGACAGTTGTGAGAAGGAAGAACAGGGAGACAGCAATGAAACTGAGAGGGTATAGTGTGGACTCTGTAGGAGTGGTTGGCAAATGGGTACTTTATCCACGTTCATGTGGTACGATAGAGCTTTCAGCAGGCTTTCTACACCAGTACCATTTCTTTTCATGTGTGTACGTGCTTGTGCATGTTTGTGAATGTTCAGGAGTATGGGGCAGGAATGTGGGGTGAGGGGTACATGCATGTGCACAGAGGCCAGAAGAATGTCATACTTAGGAAAGTCTTCCACCTCCTTTGAGTCAGAGCCTCTCATTGTCCTGAAGCTCACCATTAGGCTAGATTTGCTCACCAAAGAACTCTATGGATCCTCATCAGTGCTGGGATTACAAGAATATGAGACCCTGACAGTTTAATGGATTTGGGGTTCAATTTCAGGCCCTTGTGTTGGCTTAACCAACAGATCGATATCCTCAATTCCACCAGAGCTATTTAAATCACTATTCTAGATGCTATAGGGCAGTAGTTCTCAACCTTCCTAATGCTGTGACCCTTTAATAATAATAATCAGTTCCACATGTTGTAGTGACCCCCCAACATAAAATTATTTCCATTGCTACTTCATAACTGTAATTTTGTTACTGTTATGAATCATAATGTAAATATCTGATAAGAAGGATATCTGATATGCAACCTCTGTGAAAGGGTTATTCAACCTCCCCCACCAGGGTTATGACCCATAGATTGAGAACAGCTGCTATAGAAATTAATGGAAAAAGACCTTGCTTCTAAAGTACTTAGAGTTACCAGTACATATTAATAACTGGTCCTTTCACATATAAAATGTTTCTAGTTTGCATTTCCATAACATTCATATCACCCTACTACATTCAGGTACCCTAGCTAATCTTATGCTCACTGTGTCTCCAAGGCTGGCTTTAACTCTGAGCAATCTCCTGCCTCAGATTCCCAAGTCCTGGAACTGCAGCCGTATGCCATCATACCCAACTTATTCATGCACAGATAGTAATTTTAATCTCCCATAAGCTGGAAAACTCTGCATCTCCCTGCTCATTTAAAAGCCTCTGGGAAGAATGTAATTCCACCTCTGGGATGTAAAGAAGGGCTTTGCTGGGAAACTAAGGAGCTTGTGAGTTTCAAGAGATCCCAAAAATCAGAGAGTCTGATTACTGTGTGGTCTAGATGTAACAGAAGAAAAACTTGCCTTTTACCCTCCCACGTTCTGTAACTGGACATGCACAAATTAAACTTGAGCTAACAGGTTAACAAGAGAAAAGGTGTATTTTAATTAGTTAGTAAAGCGTTAACAAAGAATGGCCACTCAGAGAGGAAGGTAGACGTTGGAGATTATACTCTCTTACTAAGGATGGAGGGAAAAGGGGGAAGGGAAGAAATAAATAACTCTAAGAAACAATAAATGGGTCCTTAGGAGACATGGTTAAGTTGTGTGTGTGTGTGTGTGTGTGTGTGTGTGTGTGCGGTTTTTTTTTTTTTTTTTTTTTTTTTTTTTTTGGACAGTGTCTGGATATGGTGCTGATAGGTCTCTGGTGGCAATGGTCAGCCTTCCCTGGGAAGAAATGGTTGAATCTTCAGGAGAGTTTTTCCTTTAGAAGGATAAGAGACCAGAATAATTCCTGCAGCAGCTGTTCCCAGATATCTTCATCTTAAAATAACCCTATTCCACAGGACCATATTCTGATATCCTGGACTCCTTCACAGATAGGAGGCTTTAGGGACAGAGACAGAAGCAAGTTCTCTGAACACAGATCTGTTTGTGCCAGTGCAGGTGTCAAGGACCAGCAAGCAGGAGTATCTCTGGGCTGACTGCCCCTGCTAACCTGTCAGAAACACAAAATTATTATGACCAAACTTCCTGGAAGAGGCTTGGTAAACAGAATTCAAACAAATGAGGAGAAAACCCAAAAATAAGAAGAGTTCTCTAAACATGTGTGTAATGATGAGCATTGATTGTCAGCTTGGCAGTATCAGCAACCAGTCAGAAGACAAGCTTCAGGCACACCGACGAGGGATTATATATTTCTGGTTAGCTGTGGTGGATTACCTTGAATAGGTTGAGGTGGGAAGAACCATTATAGAGGGTGGCACAATTCCCTGGGCTGCATAAAGGAGGAAGCTAGCTGAGCATAACCATTCATCCATCTCCTTCTCCTTCCTGACTGTGGCTACCACATGACCAGCCACCCCTCAAGCTCTTTCCTGCAATGATAGATTACACCCTTGCTTGACATGATGGACTGTAACTGTGAGCCAAAATGAACCCACTCTCCCCTTAAGGTGCTTTTTGCCAGTGTATTTTTATCACAGCAACCAGAGGAATAAAAAGACAATGCAGAATTAAAGATTTGGAAATGAAAGAAGTGTATATACAAGCCCTGGGAGTGTTGATGTCTAGACCCAAACCTGAGTTTTAAGGACTCTGTAAGAAAGGCAAAGCTTCTAGCCAATAAGAAAATTCTCTTTGAAGAGGATATACTTTATTATTGTGAACTCTTTGGAGAGATGTGGTTCATTACCATAAATACCTTGTAATTTTTTGGACTCTATCATTCTGGGAAATTATTGTCAAAGGAGAACTTAAATATAAGATACTCAAAAGCCCCCTTAGGGCACTTAAGAAATACTTCGTAGGTTAATAATTATTAACTAGATCATTTAATGCTTAGCCCAACTAGACTTCTTCCTGGTTACATCAAGCCCAGCCCCTCACTGAGGGCTAGGAGATAGCACCCCCATCTCCAAGCAGCCACCCTGAGGCCTGAGACTCCCCAGGAGCAATCGTCAAGCCCATGCTGCTTTGTCCTAAGTTACCAGTTGGAACCACTGAGATTAGGATTCACACTAACTTGTGGAGGTTCCTTTCTCTAGCAAGTGTATCTTTCCCTTTCTCTGAAGCATTTAGTTCCTGTAGCCTGAAAATCCATTTTAGGGCTACGATCAATGATGGAACACTTAGTTGATACAGATGGCATTTAGTTAGCTAACAAAAGCCATGCACAGTTATAACTTGTTTGCTAATAACCTCTCCCATTGTGTTCCTCATCAAAAACATCATGTCATTTGCATCAAATGGCTTTTTAAAAAAATTACAATAGTTTTTGAAATGATTTTATATTTTTGTTAATCTTTTGGGAATTTCATTGAGTGTATACATTTTTCTGTGAAGTATTTTCTCCATGAGCTCCCTCTATCTACCCATAACAATTGAGATTCTTTTTGATTGTGGGGTTTTAGTAATAGAAACCCTAGTAATCATACTAGAGCTGGGGTTAGAAAGCCCAGCACATTGGTTGTCCTGAGCTGGACAGCTGTGTCCTAGCTCCTATTAATACCTGCCAAGCAAGTGTGGGTCCAAGACTAGGCATTGTCCAAGAGCCATCAGTATCAGCTTTGTATTTGAGTCTCTCATTCCTTAGAGACTGTCGAGCCATAGACATGAAAATAATAATGACAACAAATTAAAGAAAATAGGAGAAGGGCTGAAAAGATGGCTCAGTGGTTAAAGGCACCAGCTGCTCTTCCAGAGGTCCTGAGTTCAATTCCCAGCAACCACATGGTGGCTCATAACCATCCACAATGAGATCTGGTGCCCTCTTCTGGCCTGTAGGCAAACATGCAGGTTGAACATTGTACACACAATAAATAGATAGATAGATAGATAGATAGATAGATAGATAGATAGATAGATAGATAGATCTTTAAAGAAAAAGAAAATAGGAGAATAAAAAGTGAGTCCTCAGTTTGTGGCCTCTGTTGGGAAATAGGAACAAAATATCATGAAAACAGAGAGACTCCCTGGAGGTGACCAGCCTATCAAGAAAGGCTTCCCCCCAGTGAGTGAGTGTATTAAATAGCAAGTACTTGAATGGTGTGGAGTGGTGTGTGTGTGTGTGTGTGTGTGTGTGTGTGTGTGTGTGTGTGTGTGTGCGCGCGCGCGCGCGCTATAGGGCTCATGTAAAGATCAGAGAACAGCTTTCTTGAGTTGATTCTCTCCTTCCACTCTGGGATGGGAAGAGGATCAAATTCAGGTTTGTGTGTTGCATAGTTCTGATAGGGTTCAGATTGGACATGTGAAGGCATAGAACTAAAGCAATGGGATGATTTGAGAAGTTTGGAAGAACCAGACTCAAGCCAAGTACTGAGCTCTAAACAGAGCAGCCCTCCTCCTCCTCATTTGCATGACTTCAGCTGGGGCACCTGAGACTTTCATCCAGTCCACTCCTGCAGTTCTGCTTTTCTCTTGCTCCTTTTCCTTCAGGTTGTTTTGCCACTTCACCTAGAGAAGATCCGGGACAGACTGGCTGAGAATATCCATGAGCTTTGGGGAATGAATAAAATAGAACTCGGCTGGACTTTCGGCAAAGTATGTGCTTCAGTGGCCAGTCCCGGGAGGATTATAATATTATGAGGAAGGGTCCCTTGAACATTTCATTGAGAATGGGAATTGGTGACCCAAAATGCTTCTCTTCCTACAACCTGCCTAACCTTTGCAGTTAGTTAGTCCATCTACAGCCAGCAGCGAAGAAACTGGCTCTTCACAGGCACAGCTGGGAACCCACCTGCTATTTACCTCCTAACTCTGGTTTCTTTTATTAGAGGACAGTGGATGCTTCCATTTCCCCACCCCCACCCCCTCACCCCCAGACACCTCTCACATTTCTCCTTCTTCCCATCAGTAAAAGCAGTCTGCTCTGTGTGGGTGGTGGTAGTGGACTGATTCATCATTTTGAATCAGAAGTTGTTTAACGTGGCTTTCAGATGTATCACTAAGATTAATGGAGACCAGAGGGGGTTAGGGAGTCCCTTGCACTAGAAAGCATTTTTCAGAGAGGATGTAAATTGACTTTGCTCTGTGATTTGTATAAGGTCACTTCTGGAAGCAGAAGGATAGGTGCGTTTTACAGCTTCCTGTGACCTGGACACTCTCTAGTCATGCATATTCCTATTAGTTACTGAAAAGGCCCCTGCACTCTAACACCTATGTATGCCCATAGCTGCCACAAAACAGTGTCCTTATGAAAGATCACCTCTCTGCAGTAGGCTCTTGAAATCTCTCCTTCAGAGAACTCAACACAGTGTAATTTTAAATTGCATTCATTCTTGCAAATAGTTTATCTCTCCTTCCTACTTCATTAGACTGTTGACTCCATGGAGGTGGAGCTATCTGACCTCATTAGTAAGCTCATAAAATCTAGCTTAGTACATTCAAGCACTTATGAAGTGACTAAATGAATGGAGTAAGGTGATGCTCGGATCCATACTGTTCAGTGCAATAGCCACATATGGCTGCTGAGCAGTTGAAAAGTTTCTAATCAGGATTGTCATGTGCTGTATGGTGGATGCAAAACTCAACTGGATTTTTTGTTTGTTTGAGATAGCTCTATCTGTCCTGAGACTTCTTCTGTAGACCAGGCTGCTCTTGAACTCAAAGATCTACCTGCCTCTACCTACCAAGTAGTGGGATAAAAGGTGTGTGACACCATGTCCAGCTTCACACTTGATTTTTAAGACTAATTTTACACTATTTTATTCTTACCAACCTAAAGAAAAATATACTACATGTATAGAGCTAAATAAATACATTGTTAAAATTAATTTGATCTAATTCTTTGGTTTTTCTAACATGGCTGTTAAAACTTTTGAAATTACACATGTGGTCCATATCTGTAGCCCTTTGTGATTATACATGTAGTCCATATTTGTAGCCATGGTCAGAAGATTGCTATCCTTCAGTAACATTATGGTGACACAAATTTTTAACAAAAGCATGGCTACAACTTGTAAAATTACTTCTCTGGAAAATCATGTTCTAAATGCAGACACCTGTGTAGAAATAAATCCACAGAGTTTGAGCCATTGACAACTCAAGAACCATGTGCACCAGTTCTAAGACAGGCACATGTGTTCACTTACCAGCAAGTTGCTGTCTTTGTCCTGACTGGTATGTATTGCCAGCTGTCAAAACTTAAATTCTCTTCTTTCTTATACTGTCACCTAGATACGAGATGACAACAAAAGACAACACCCCTGCCTTGTAGAGTTTTCAAAGCTCCCTGAAACTGAGAAGAATTATAACCTGCAAATGTCAACTGAAACCTTGAAGTGAGTGTTTAATTGAATGTGGACTAGACAGTGAGAGGATGGTTTGATGCATTATAGCTAAACTGCAAAGGTGTGTCCCTCTTGTCTGCAAATGTGACACACTGATAAATCACAGGCAGCAGTGATTCTTCATGTCACAGATCTTAGAATGGTGAGGAGCTGACCCACATTACTATTTAGTATACATATTTCTCCAGAGACCATGTGCCATTTGCTGTTTTCTGGAAATAAGTGGGGGGCGGGGGAATGCAGGAGGCATCAGAGGAGGGGCAGGAGGAAGAAGGAGAGAAATAGAATCAAAAGACCAATGTCATTTGTCATTGGTGTTAAAGCAAGTAAGAAATAATAATAAAGTAGTTTTAAATTAAAAGGAAAATATGATTTGATTACTAAAATCCCAAGTTTTTTAAATCAATTTTCAATTGTGCAATGATCCCATTCATGGTCCTAAAAAAGACCCAGATTTTCTAATTCACATTGGTACCTCCAATTTTTAATTCCCTTTGTGTTTGTTACCTGCTGTTTCTTTGTATATTCCTGTTCTCTGTCAGTGCAGAACACTCTAACAATGTCTTGTTGACATAACAAAGATGTAAGCTGCTTTGTCTCATAGGCTCACATATCCACTATCTGTAATTCCAAAGAGTTTTATGTATCTTGGTATATCAAGTACAGGTCAAGGTGCTATACTGGCATCACATAGCAAATATTTGCTGACCTGAAGATTTGATGTTAGAATCCTGTCTATTCCATGAAATCAATTGCTTGATATAATTCAAAGTGAATTTATAAACTAGAAAATGTCTCCACGTGGGGCAATTAACAAGATTCTCTTTCATGTTCTTATGCCTGTTATCATCTAAATCAGAAGTTGGCACATTATGGCCTGTAGGACAAACAAACCAGCCACCTGTTTCTGTAAATACATTTTCATTGCAATAAAGCTGGGCTTGTTGGTTTGCATATTATGGGTGGCTACATTTATTCCATAATGGCAGAGTTAGGTAGTTGTGACAGAGTCACAAAGATAAATATACACAAAGCTTTGCTGTCTGCCCCTTAACAGAAAGTGTTGGCCAACTTCTGATCTAAAGGAACGGCTTTTGTCCACTTCAGACATAGGTTAGGGCTCTTGTTATCCTTCATCTTGCAGTTGACACCAGACTCTACCTTGTGTTACATCACAGAACCCTGCTGGCCTTGGGGTGCCACATTGCTCATGTTAATCCAGCTGCTGAAGAAGATCTCAAGAGAGTCAAACTGCCCAAAAAGTAGGTGAATTTTCTAATGATTCAAGATGAGTGTGAATGCCAGGAGGGTTGGAGGCCTATGTACCAAGGCAGATGACAGAACATATATTCAGTAGCATCTTAGAATGTTCCCCCAGTTACTTAGATGTCACTGAGACCCTCAGAAAATGTCTACTGTAAGGAAGCATTTCAAGGCCCCCTCTCTTTTTGACCCTTCTGGCCATACCTAATACCACTATGCTTAATTTTGGTCTAGGAGGTATATCGACCTCAAATTAGTGCACTGATTTCTGGTCAATGGGAAGAGCAGCTGTCAAAAGAGCTTGGAAATGGCTCCTACAGCAATTCACTCCTCTCCTCTGGCACTTGGCTAGTACCTAAGTCCTTTATGGAAACTGGGATCTATACCAAGATTCCATTTGCCTCTCTATATCTATGTGTCCTGCTATCATTCCCACTTCCACATTCAGGCAAAGTCACACATTCAGATAATTGCTCACTGATACATCTTCTGGCTCATTCACTGTTTCATTCTCTTGCTCCTCAGTGCCAGCTCTGGATAACCCACACAGTAAAACACAAGTGTCATGATAGCAGCCCAAGCAATGCCAGCCTTAACCAAATGCTCACCATCCCCGTCCTTGTTGAACTCCCACACTGATGAGTCACTATGATACATAGCACCTGGCATCAAGGAAGTCATATCTATCTGTGGAGGCACACCCCTAGTTGAAGTTGCTAGAACCAGTATATGTTGATGCATGTTGAGTCTGCCGGAAGCAGCTCTCTTGAGAAGATAGAGACAGGGCGGTTTCCTACAACTACAGCAGATTTTGTATCTTATGCTATCGAGAGGGTTTTACATAGAATGGGCCTTAGGGGATGGAGAGATGGCTCAGGGGTTAAAAGCACTGGCTGCTTTTCCAGAGGTCCTGAGTTCAATTCCCAGCACCCACGTGGTGGCTTATGACCATCTATAATAAGATCTGATGCCTTCTTCTGGTGTGCAGGTATACATGCAGAGCACTCATAAATAAATAAAATATAAATAAATAAAATTAAAAAAAAAAAAAAGAATGGGCCTTAGACTGTCACATTCAAGTTTTTGCTCTAGTCTGGGCAGTTGATAGTCTTAAAGTCCTTTGGCATCTCTAGACTCATTCCCACATGGATGTGATTAACTGCTCTGAAGATAGTTAACTTATTCATAGTGTACACAACCTTCCCCCTTACACCATGTATCTACCTGAGTTGTACTAAACTCTTTCACATGTTTTGCATGCTATGTCTCAAATTATAGTCATTTGAGGACATGACTCCTGAGGTGGAGAGCCAACTGCAAAAGTCACTTCAAGCTCACAAATTTTCTGCTTTTTTGTGTTAATTCCAAGATGAAAAGATGAGCTTTGCAGGAATGGGTGGCCATTCTATGCTAATTTATAAGAAAGCCCTTAGTTCAAGGTTTTATCCTTGCCAAACTGGTTTTAACATTTTGATTCTTAAGTAGAATGGAGGGGTTTCTGATAGTGTTGCAACATGCTGCGTGTGTCCATCATTTGCAGGACACATAAATAGTTTCCTTAGATATAAGAATGCATTTGTATTGACTATTTTCTTCATGTTATACTTTGAAGTCTATGAGATTATATTAGTTATAAGATGGTAGGTACATTAGGAGCTTCATCTGTGAACACAAAGTAGTTTTTTTTTTTTTTTCTATCAACCAAAGAGGGGGAATTTTGTCTGTGCCCTCATTTGCTTAGTGAATATATGTGTGTGATGTATGTATATTTGATCTTTATAAAATAAAATAAAATTGGTTCATACAGAGACTCATTGCTGTTTACAGTACTGAGAGTAGGTAACTAGACATAGTCATAAGTGAGTGCTTAGACATAGATGGGTTAGCTGTATCAACACCAAAGGCTCAGGGAACATCCCAGAAGAGGGTTCAGGAAGAGTTAGAAGGTGGGAAGAAGTGCTGTGAAATTATGTTGCATGGACATAACACGGTTGTTGCACACATGAACTCAGAGCAGCTGTGCTTATCTGCAGAAGACAGCTATGATTATTAACAGAATTATACATAATCAAGCCAGTAAAAAAAAAAAAAGTCAGCAGGAAGTAAGAGGAGTTCCAGAGACACTACCTCCCAAGGAGGAGCTATTGGCCATTGATGGCTGCCTGCTAGGGATTGAGAGTCACTTTTCTTTGAAGGGGGCTACTGGTAGGTTACCTGTGCTCCACTGGATGATCCCACACCCATGCAGATATGGGAAGTTCCAACTAGACTCAATGCATTATTTTTTAAAAGAAGAAGAAGGGGGCATGAAATTTGAAGTGAAGTGTGTTAGAGGGAGCATGGAGGCAATTAGAGGAGGTAACAGGGTATTGACAAAGATATGTTATACATATATAAAATTTCAAAGCATCAATTTGTAAAAATCTATTCAAAGTGTGTATGCTTTTGCATTTACTTGTAGCTATATGATGTCCAATGGGTATAAGCCAGCCCCTTTGGATTTGTCTGATGTTAAGCTGTTACCACCTCAAGAAGTGTTAGTGGATAAGCTTGCAGAAAATGCACACAATGTTTGGGCCAAGGACAGAATAAAACAAGGATGGACCTATGGCATTCAACAGGTAAGGAGTATTGGGTCAAGTATGCTGCAGAAGTAGATGTGGTCATCCATCAAAATGTCATTTTGCTGTGAAGCATGCTAGATTGGAATATGGGCATTGCCCTTGCACTCTGTCCCTCACACTGTTGTTTGTTTATTATTTATAGAATCATGGACTGGTGAAATTTGTAACTGTCACATTGACATTGACTACAGGCATCATTTCAATTGGATAAAGTTTATCTTTTCTTTAGTTAGAGATTCACTGATAATGTGTACACACAGGGTGATGTATTTTAGCTCATTCTCTGTCATATTGTTTTACTGTAGAGAGTTAAGTTTTTGTGATACCCTCCAAGACCCAGGTGAGGAACAGATTTCAGGGATAGGATGTGAGAACAAATCAATATCATGGGTCAGCAGTAGTTCTGATAGGGCCCCCAAATAGCTACACTGAGGTAAATTCAAGGGGGAAATAGCCTAGAAAAGGAGTGAAGCAACCTGCACAGAAGCACGAGACACACACACACACACACACACACACACACACACACACACACACTTTAGCCCATTGAACTAAGGATTCTTGGGCAGAACTAGAACTTATGGCCTGATTATCAAGTAACCTAACAGCTCAGTTAGGTGTGTATGGCTTCAAAACAAGGAATCCAGCAGAGTTTAGAATCAGGATTCATTGCAAGCCATTTGGCCCAACTCTTTCCCGAAATTATTTCTCTCATTTTACTAATCACTAAGTGTTAGAATTCAGAAAGTTCACATGAGTTAACCCATACCTCAGCCTCTGTGTTGACTTTTTTCATCACTATGACAAAATGCCCAACAGAAGCAACTTAAAGGAAGAGAGGGGCAGAGGAGTTGACTCGTGGATTTAGAGTATAGTCCATCATGGTGGGGGAAAGTACATGGCTAAAGGAGCTTAGTTGGGGCAACAGGAGCTTATGGAACAGCTTGTTTGTATCTTTCTGAATCAGGATGGGGCCATCACCTTTAAATGCTTGCCTACCACCCAGTGTCTCTTGAACCAGCCCAGTCTCACCTCTTAAAAGAGGCTGGTCCACAGGCTCCCAAAACAGCACCACAGACTGTGGACCAGATGTTCAAACACAGAAGCTGGGGGGAGTGCATATTTAAGTTTCAAACTTTGAAATTTTCCAAACTTCCTTCCAGGAAATCTGGAAGGCAAGACGAACTCAGCTATTAAAAACGTGGAGGCCTGGGAATAAGGACATTTGGACAGTGTGCCATCTTAGTTTGATTGACTTTCCCTGCAGTTGACCTTTCAATACTCTCATAGCCTTGCCTAAGGAACTGAGGATGACTCCATGGTACAATGTACCTTTTGTGATGGGATGGACACACTTTGCCTCTGCCACTCTTCCTAGTGTCTCTCTGATGACTTAAGATGCTGCTGTGATGGGGTATTGACAGTTAAATGGTAGCATGAATTTCCTTAAGGGAATAGCTACATGGTCCCCATCGGCCTTACCTTTGGAATAGAAGTTGTTAACCAATTTCATGACACTTTATTTTATTTGTAGGCTGGCATTATTAAAGTGTTTTTTTAATGCTAGCTTTGAGCATTAGTAAGATTTCTCCTTTTATACTCATTTAATCCTGAAGAGAAGTGGTAAATATGCACACTGCTAAATATCAAGCCACATGGGGAAAATCTAACAGACTAGTATGAGCCAGCCAAGCAGTCAGGAGTATGTGAGTAGGATGGGCTGCTTGTAAAACTGAAATATGTTTTCCTGGCACCTTCTCTTTGGCTTCACATAGGATTTGAAGAACAAAAGAAATCCCCGTCTGGTGCCATATGTATTACTGGATGAGCGTACCAAGAAATCAAATAGGGACAGCCTACGTGAAGCTGTACGAACATTTGTTGGTTATGGGTATAACATTGAGCCATCGGACCAAGAACTAGGTAACAAGCTGTGATCATTCTTTATCACAATAGTTTACTAAGCAAGTCCTCTTATGGGGAAATGTTACCTTTAAATAGGTCTAATTTATACTATGGAAAATGGTACAGTTCTGAGAATGTGGTATTTTATTCTTCAAGAATTTCATACATGTACATAATGTGTTTTCATTATATTCCCCCATTTCTCCTCCCCCTAACTCTAAATCTGCTCTCACCTGTCCTCCTTCTAACTTTATGTCTGTTTTTGTTTTTATAACCCACCAAGGTCAATTTATTCTGACTTAGTAGTCAGAAGATTCTCCAGTCCTGCTAGGCCCCCACAGTCCTGTGGCTTGCTTATAAAATAATCACTCAGAAGCTTATATTAATTATAACTGCTTGACCATTAGCTCAGGTTTATTACTGACTAGCTCTTACACTTAAATTAACCTATAATTCTTATTTATGTTTAGCCACATGGCTTGGTACCTTTTCTCAGTTCTGCCTTGCCTTCTTGCTTCCTCTGTGTCTGGCTGGCGACTCCTGAGTCAGCCCTTCCTCTTCCCAGAATTCTCCTCTCTGCTTGCCCCACCTATACTCCTGTCTGGCTACTGGCCAATCAGCGTTTTAATCGATCAATCAGAGGAACACATATTCACAGCATACAGAATGACATCCCTCAGCAAGACAAAGGTTTCTGTGAAACATTATCCCATTGACAGATATTGTTAAAATGAAAATGCATACAATATATTCTGATCCTGATTTTCCCTCCCCTATCTCCTCCCAGATCCTCCCCACCTCCCTATATTCAATTCCATACCTTCACCTTCTTTCTCTCTCTCTTTAGAAAGAAGAAAACAGGAAAAATAAAAACAGAATTAAAAAAATAAAATAGTGAAAAACACAAGAGACACACACACAAAAAAAAAATCCATAAAACACAATATTGAAAACCATAATATGCAAGGAAAAGACCAATAAGGTCTTTTTTTTAATGTCCAAACAAAGCAATGTGAGGCAAAAAAAAAATCTATGAAAATACCATTGAGGTTGGTTTTTGTTGGCCATCTACTGCTAGTTATGAAGCCTTCCCTTAAGCATGGTTTATATACCAAGTGATACTCCATTGGAAAAAACTAATTTTTCCTTTGCAAGTGATTGAAATTAGAGATAGGCTCTTGGTTAGGGATGAGAGATCATGTCCATTTCCCCCTCTTAGTGCTGGGACCCCATCTGACTTGAACCTGTGTATGCCTACTGACAGATATTTTTACAATGTGCATTTCTGTGACGAAGCCCTATGGCGAATACATTTTCTATAGGGTAGCAAAGCTTTTCAGGATACCCAGTTACAGGATGAAATCACATTTATTGTCTCTCATCCTCCAAAACTTGAATGTCAGATTATTTACAGGTCAGGAAATGACAGTTTCAAGTTAAATTCTATTACTGTCAAAAACACCGGCTTACGCTGGAAGTACCAAAGGCCATGATGGTTCATGAGATGGAATCAGTCCTGGATTCGGAGCTTTTATTCTGTTTATTCTGTTGCTGAACAACAGGTGGAACCTCTCTGACCCTCAGTTTTTCCATCCTGGCCTTATAAGGCTATTGTGCAAAAGTTACTATGAAGTCAGTATTCAGTAAATGTTGGTTCAGATCATTTTTGTGGTGTCATGACAGTAAAGATGAGTGTTATGGTATAAACAAAATGCTTCCCTGGACAGTGGGAGATCTATGACCATTTTAGTTGTTGACATCAAGTTCTTTGAGGAATACATAACTATTAAAAGTCTCTTTCCCTCCTCCCCATCTTCTGCTTCTCACAGTAGCTGATCCCACTGTTGAGAAGGTCAGCATAGACAAGATTCGATTTTTCCGGGTAGAGCGGTCATATGCCGTAAAGTCTGGAAAGTGGTACTTTGAATTTGAAGTGATAACTGGAGGAGACATGCGTGTTGGCTGGGCCAGGCCAGGCTGTCGTCCTGACATTGAACTGGGGGCTGATGACCAAGCCTTTGTGTTTGAAGGCAGCAGGGTGAGTCCATTCAGTAGCCACATTCCATCAAGACAAGTTTACTTTTCTAGAGTTTTCCTTGGAGGCTGGAACTACTGGGTCTTAGTCTTCAGAGAGGATAGCTACAACCACTGTATGATAGAAACTGAATGAGTATTGAATAGTGATTGCTTCTTTGCTTTTGATCCTAAGAAAGGGGAAGACCACCCTCTCAGTAATCACCTCCACTTCTGCCCTTTCCTACACGATGGTTGGCTCTGCTCCAGGGGTAACCAACTCGACACTATGAAGCCAATGTACTGAGATTCTTTTGTATGTGCTATGAAGAACTGTGTTTACTGTTGAGGCTGACTATGAACCAGGAAACTCAGGCCATTTTATCTCATGACACTTGTGTGTCCCAGTTTCATTCATCTGTAAGATAGGCCCCTGCTCCTGTGGACTATGTGTGATAGACTCTTTATAGAGATCATCTACGACTAGAAATTAGGAGATCCTGTTTCTGTGGCCATTTCTCCAGCTCCTGGGATTCTTGGGCTTTTTTTTTTTTTCTCCTCTTCTCTAAGACTGTGGTCTTGTTTTGCAGGGTCAGCGTTGGCATCAAGGTAGTGGATATTTTGGACGAACTTGGCAGCCTGGAGATGTGGTCGGGTGTATGATTAACCTGGATGATGCTTCCATGATCTTCACACTGAATGGGGAGCTGCTGATCACCAACAAAGGCTCTGAACTTGCCTTTGCTGACTATGAGATTGAGAATGGTAAATCCACCTCTAGGGAAACACAGGCGAGCTGCCGGAGCTCTGTAGCACTCTATTGAGAGTACACTGTCCTTTCCATATTCAAAACCCCAAAAGAGATGGCTTTCCATCCTTTATGCTGCAATTTCTGAAGAATCAGACAAATAATGGTGACAGTGTGTGATTGTAAATATAAATTCTGTAGTGAGGCTAATTCCATGTCCTGTACCCTGACATTTTAAGATTTCCCACGTTTGCTTTCAGTACAATGGAAATGCTAATTGTGTATGGTGGAATGTCCTTGGCAGGAGAGAAAGAAAAATCAGTGGATTAAAGAGTTATCCTTTAATTCTGATTTGAATTGTCATTCTGCATGTTTGTGTAATTGAACTTGATGCTTTGATGAGAACCATTGGAACACAAAAGCTAGATTTAGCTGTTCCCTTGAATGAAATATAATTGATTTTGAAATTCAAACACACTGGGAAACCAAAGCAGAGTTGTACTTATTATTGGCCATAGATGGAGGACAATCAGGACAATGCTTGCAGCGACACAAAGGAGCAGTTAGCACTTATTATTTTTCTGTCTGCATGACTGTACAAGATAGACACAGATTGTTGGCATTTGAAGAAAGAGCACTGGACTACAAACTGGCAGAGCTGTTCCTTTTTAAACTGTGCAACTCCTGTGGAGACTGCTTGACTGCTCTGGGCTTCAGATTCTTCATCTGTCAGTGCAAGAGGATAGAAATAAATTCCATTGTTCTTCCCAGATTTGAAATTCTGACAGTGACATAACACAGCTGCATGCTCATCCCTGTGCTGTACGTGTGGTGCACTCAGCATCATAATTTCAGATAGGAAGGATGCTGTTCTGAGTCTGGAGACAAGAGCCCTCATCCTACACCTGCCTACTTGTGACATCTCAACCTCTGTGAGCCTCATTTCACCCTCTGTAAATGATTAGAACTACTTTTAGCCAGAATTTCTGAGAGATTATGAACATAAAGAGTCTGTCTAAAAGACACTAGAGTGATATAACTGCATGAGCAAGAGAATAAAAAACATATAAAACCGTGTTCACATGATAGGAATGTTCATTACTTACAGAGTGGTTTAGCTTTATGAAGACATACTTTTTAGAGGTACCTGTTGTCTGCAATGTGCATGTCCAGCTGAACCACTCAAGAAGTTTCCAGGAGTCTAGTATTTAGGGAATTAGAAAGGTTGCAGCTGAATCTGTTTTCCTGGAGTGAAGGAATCACTAAATGCAGATGGGGGTCATACTTGAATGCCTTTTAATAGGTTTAAGATCCATTTTGAAGAATGTCCTGATTGGAGAGTTGAGTGGGAAGATGTGTATTGCCAGCAGATGGAAATGTCAACTGTGCAGCTTTGGATGCAAATGAAAGAGACACAGCAGAGGAGACCAGTGCAGTGTAGGGAGTCATCCCGGGGTTCCAGCATGTGCAGGGCTGTATCCCTGAGCTCAGGAAGAAAACAAAGGACTAGACAATCCAGTTGTTTCCCCCAAGGAAAATAGGAAGAAGAGTCAATAGACCAACACTTTTTTCCTGACTTTATTGCTGTGTGACCTATAAGGGGATTATGTATCTACTGCCTTTGGTTCATTAAGAAAGATGAGAATCTTGTCTGACTTGCAGTTTTAAGAACTTTGTGAAGTTTGAATAGCTTTGCATTAAGCATAAAGCCTTGATATTCAAGGTATATCCCACCTTGTTAAAAATGCAGGATCTTAGTCCCACAGCAGAATCAAAGTCTGCATCCTGCCCAGAGGCTCTGGCAATGTGCATATACCTTACGTTCTGAGAAGCAGTAGTCTAACACAGGAGCAAAGGCAAATGGTGGCCATGCAGAAGAGCTCCTTTCTAATTGTGGAGTGAGATGAAAATAGGGAAAGGTGACTAATAATGCAGAACATGAGTTATAAACAGCAAGTGACTAATGCAGAGTGAAAAAATCTCACACAAGTGGCATCTGAATTGAATGTTAAATAAAGAATCCAGAATGAGTAAGTCAAAGGAGAAATGTAACCCCATTAAGATGCAAGGAGGCTAGTGTTGTAGCAGCAGGCAGCCTCAGGAAGGGGTGGGACCATAAGAAGGTAAAGATTTATATATGGGATGGATAAATGATAGAGCTGGCAAGGTAGAAACAGTGTAGATCGTGGCCTTACATGTCAAAACTCAGTCTTCTTATCCAAGAAATCCATGTCTAACCTGAGCTGAGCATCCTTGGACTTCACCTTGTGAAATGGGCATACTACAGTGTTGGAGCAGAGAGATGCTGTCCAAGAGAGAACTGTTGAGAGTAGCTCAGCTTCCAAAGATTATCTGTGCTGTGATGAAAGCGATGCCTTTTTTGTGCAAGGACATGATCTGACCTTCAGAATAACAAATGCTATTCTTAGGACGCTGTCTGATAACAGACTTGTACTGTAATATGTTTGTGCATTATACTGTAGTATTGTATCTGCTTTAATAATACAGAGACAAGATCATTGGAAGGCTCTTTCAGCTCTGTGATAGCACAGGAGTGGGCAGAGGGATGGTTGAAAGGAAGCTGGTGTGTTGTTCTTTAATAACAACAGCCCAGAGGCCAGTGATAATCATACTGCATCTCTTTGTTCAATACAAAACGTGGAACAAGGCAGCAAATCTTGCCTTGACTTTTAAGAGAACCATCTTTTGAAACTAACCATGTCATGTTTTGTAATAACCTTAAGGTACAATGAATGCCCTATGTACTGGTACTCTTCAGGTCACCAATGTGGCATCCCCGATCCAAGATTCTCAGTAGGGATTGTTTGGTCTTCTGTAGAAGAGGAAGGACAACCATTGTAGGAAGTACCTTGTCCTTTGTCTCTGAAGAGTTATGCAGTCATTGTTGTCTCTATCCCCTTCTGCATCACAAATAGTAAGCTCTTATCTGTTATTATCTCCTGGTCTGGTCCCTGGCCTAGACCATCGTAGTTCTTAATATTGTCACAGCCTCATGTATCTGGAAGCTTGGAAGCTTCCAAAGTAGAAGCTTTGCAGTTAGGCTTCACATTTCCTTCATGTAAATCAAAGAGAGAGAAAATCTGAAGATCCTGCCAGACCTTGGGATGAGACAGCTGGAATAGGCTTTGGTATGTGCAGTCCCCTGAGAAACATCCTGTCTCTTGCTGCAGCTTTGGAGTTTACAGGACAGTCTTTTGTGCTGTTCCTACCCATTGGTCTAAGTCAAAAAGATCCCAGGACTCTGCTAACAGCTAGGAGTTAGAAAATAAAAGTTATTTAATGGAAATGCCCCTGCCATTTGTGCATTGTACCTTAAGGTGATGCCCTGTTAATATTATTCTCTCTCTAGATGGACACTGTGCTCAGAAACTTGATGTGGCATAGAAGTGTCACCTCTTATTTCCTGAGCATTCTATGCATGCTCCAGTCATCACAGGGTTGTCTCTGAATTCCATCTCGAGGCTCAGCAGTAAATAAAAAGAATAAAAGCACGTGCCATGCTTGATGTTCAGAGTAAATTCCCAAGAATGGCCCAGGGTCATCCAACTACCTCTCTGTGAGATCTGTTTCTGCCCTTCCACTAGTGACACTCCTCATGTCTGTCTGCAGACTGAAATGAATAGCAATCAATCATCATTTGGATTTTTCAGATAATTGCTTCTTTCCAACCACCAACCACTGTTGGGAGTGATTGTCATGAGCTACTGTGGGTTATGACACAATTATAGCTTATAGCAATTGATAATACAGGTGTCAACCCACCAGACGAATTATTCTCAGTGGGATAATCTATTAAGCAAGGTTTGTAGAACACCGAGTCTGAAAACTGTTGCCTTCATCTATAATCTCACTTGTGCAAGAGTAGCTATGATATCTCCCCAACACCATGCATTTTCACGTAATGTGTATATGTAATCTCATGATTGCATCTCAATCTTTGGGTACATACATTTGTGGGTGGTCAAGAAGATGAATTCTCACTGAGATGTATAGTTTTGATATATGGACAATATGCTAGGATATGCTTCATGGCTGGGTCTGTTGTTCCACAAAGACTGTAGACACTTAAAAGCCTACCTTGTTCCTTTAACTCAGACTAACACAAGAAAATAACAGTTTCTCCTCAGTCTAAGACTAACTGCGAGCCAGGCTGTAGTGGTGCATGCCTTTAATCCCAGCGCTCGGGAGGTAGAGCCAGGTGGATCTCTGTGAGTTCAAGACCAGCCTGGGCTACCAAGTGAGTTCCATGAAAGGCACAAAGGTACACAGGGAAACCCTGTCTCAAAAAAAAACAAAAAAACAAAACAAAACAAAACAAAAAAAACTAACTGCACAAATTTCGCTCATTTTTACCTCAGAGCAAGTTCAAACTAGACTAAAGGCCTTTGTAAATAGATCAAGTTTAAAACGTTACAATTATGCACAAGGTCAGAGTTGCAGATGTCTAACCAAGGTTGGGTATATAAAGTACCCTAAGAAAAGCATGCCAGTTCTTCACTTACCACATCTGCTGATAAAGAGCTATGTCTCAAAGTTTGTCATACTGGGCATTGTGCCCCCCTCTGTGGTCCTGAAAGCTTGAAACCTTGTGTTGCCATGGCTTCTTATTACTTACCCTAGGAATGTTCTTTTGACCAATAAGAGGTAACTCTTGTAATTTTTTTTATTGCTTCAAGCTGCCTTCAAGCTTCAAGAGGATTTTTAGGCTAGATGGGTAGAAGCAGGAGGATTAGAACAGAGAATTGGAGCTAAGAAATTATAGACAATTAGGACAAGAAAAGTAGAAGAATAAAGAGAAATGTTTGGAGCAGCATGCCTGTGAGAGGGAGAGTTTGCCCTCAGATACCCTAAGTTCCTTTCACTTCCTGTAGCAGCTGATTTGAATCATGAAATAGTTTTCAGAGCTGGACTCGGAGGCTGTTGTCAAACCATCAACCACATGAGATTTAAAACAAAACAAAACAAAAAACACCCCCTCTTAATCACAAAACCAGTATGAGATACCACGCATATAATACCAGAACCTAGGATCCTCTGAAATTTTTAAGTTCATAATTTCTTCTCCTTGCTCTCTTGGGATGGCAGTTCTATATACATGGTTTGATTTAATTCCATTTGCATGCAATCTTGAACTTCTTTAAAGTTGTCTGTATAGTCACACTTTTTTCTGAGTGTAAGGAGGGGACAGAGGGAGATGGCATTTTTACTGCTTTTATTTATCTTCTTTCTACATCTTCACTCTCATTAGGCTACAGGTTAGTTGGCCGTGTATGTAGTGACAGTCCTAGTTTGTGACAATAAAATGTATGCTAATGGTAACGTCATATGGCCTTGCCAAGTGGGTCCTATTATCCATACAAACTTCAGAGAGTCATGTGGATCCCTGATCCTTGTGTACAGGTAGACCTGTTCCTCTAAGGGAACTGTACGTCTTCAACAGCCTAATCAAGAGGCAAAATGGTAAACCATATGACTCAGCAGCATTTGCAGAGGGAAGGAAGATCCAGCCACAAATATAAATTAGTTTAAAGTAGACTTGGAAAACAGCTACCCTGGCTTTCACCTTTGATGTTTGCTCTGGAGTTCTATTCAGACCACAGTGTCCACATACCCATGCTACAGTTTGCCTAGTAAAATTGAGCAAGTTACTTAATTCCCTATGTCCTGGTCTCTTCATCTGTAAAATGAGCACAAAGACATAAATCTGTAAAGTATTCATCCCAGCATTCAAAAAGCAATTGACAATTACTTGCTGTTGTAGTGTATTGCACTATTGTTGCTCCTCCCCCTTATCTATCATGCAGAATTATAAAGTTACAAGAAATATTCATGCATTGAGTTGAAAAATCCCAAGACAGTGAGATGGTTAGCTAGACCTGGTTGGTAGATGGAAAGAGTTAAGTAAATGTGACCAGCTATCAAATCTATTTCGCCAAAAGAAAGAGCTTCATGTAAATTCATCTTTCTTCTATGACTTCCTTGGTGTCCTTTGTCTGATTCAAGCTTTAGAGTTACCTTCTCTTCTACTGCATCACTGAGCTTCTGTAGCTCTACCCACTTAGCCCCCAGGGGTCCCCAACACTTACCTCCCATTGCTCTAGCATCTGTGAGTTCTATTGCTTTTATATTTCTTCTCCTGTGTTCAGCCTTCCCCAGAAGAGAGGGCTCCAGCCCACGGGGACAGTTACTCCATTCTATAACATGATGTCCTCTATTCTGGGACATACTGCCAATTAAATCCAGGGCATTCATCCCTGTACCATCTATCTACTTCTATCATACTGACTAGCATTGAATTGTGACTCAGAAGGTATAAGATCATATCATATTGGTAGTCCTCCTCATGACCTTGGTCAAGTCGGTCAGTGCCTTAATTCTTCAGTTTCATCCTAGTTGATTACAATCTCTTAATAATAATGAAGAACCCACGTTTCTTAGGGGGGGAAAGACTCAATGCAAATAATACCTCTCTCACTTTCATTTGTCTGTGGGTATGTCTCAAGGCTAAGTCATCTTTTTGCTCCTTCTCACCCAGAATTTTACATCTGCTGAGTGCCTATCCCACAATTCTACAAAAGAGGAAAAGAGAAGCAAGTTTCTTAAAGTTTCCTAGTCTCTGCTCACATCAAGCTTGGAGTGTTTAATATCTGGGCTCTAAGATAAAAGCTCCATAGTATTGCATTTCTGGCTTGAGTTAACCTTTTATCAGAGGGACTGAAATACCATCTTGGGAGAAAGGTGGTTTACATCAAAAACATTTACTCTTTTAAATTCCATTCCCTGTAATGAGCTCTTTGAGATGGGAGTAGTTCCTCCTCATCCCTGAAGTCTAGTTACAACATATATCAGAGCCCCCTGTCCCACTAAGGAACTAGGAACATTTTCTGGTAATCTGTGTTCTACTCTGTAGTCAGATTTCCAGGTAACTTGTTTATAAGTAGCAAGCGCAGCATTGCTAGGGCAACTTCTGGTTTCGTCTACTGCCTCTCTGGAGTGACAGGGCCAGAGGTCTGGCCCCAGCAGAGGGCTCTGTCATTCTGCTGGGAGGACATTAATGTTTCTAGTTTTAACGATGTTACTAAACACATCTTTATCCTAAATATGCTCATATTTCTTAATACCACCAACTAGTATGCAGTGCTCAGTTTACCTATGCAAACACCATGGCTTATCTGACTAAAGAATGCCACAGCTTACATGGCAATATGTAAGTACTTACTCTACAAAGAATGCAGTTTGCCCTTGGGATATATGAACAATATAAAAAGTTCTTATTGTTTGACATAATGTCTCAAAATTGCCCTCTTTTCCCAGAAAAGATGAAAATGTCTTCCTGAAACACATTATTTCACACACTAAAAAAATATTAATAGTAAAACCATTTCTTCCAGGAGTGGCACCAGTTTTCTTGGCGCCCCAGTGCCTGCATGAGGCATCGGCCTCGGAGATGTTCCTTCCCTTCCCAGCCCTCTCTGCAGCTTCAGCTGTCTTCCAGCCGCCTGCCTCCCACATCCTCCCAGATCCCAGATAATTAGTGTTTTCCCTACTTTCCTGATCTGTTGGTCTACAATTATGATTTATAAATAACCCACAAACAAGAAAGCCAGACAATCTGAACTTCTGCTTTGGTCTGTTGTGAGTGTTTAAATATGATCAGGTCATAGAAGTGAGCTCAGAGAGATGACAGTAGCAGTGGGAAAGAAAAGTCGCAATGTGTCTGCCGTAGCTCAGCTCTCATGTTCTCCTCACCTGAGGAGAACAGTAGAAAAGGTGGGAGGAGCTTATAAACTAGCAGCGGTAGAGTCTCAGTAGTCAACACTCTCAAAACACGAAGGACCATTGACTTCTCATTTCACTGAGGCCCACAACAGTTGAATAATTCGCCCTGCACTTTCTTTTTATTGTTGGATTCTGTTCTTTGACAGTGTCATGTAGGTGCATATATCCTGATTACATGTCCCACACAACCCTCTTTTTTCTCCCTCATCCTTGTCAATGACCTCTCATCCCTTAGAGTTCCTTGCCCAGATTCTTGACTTTTGGTTTGATTTTGTGACCCATTTAATTTAACTAGGGCTATCTGTGTGACCACTAGATTGGAACTGTCATTAGAACTCATAGCGTTGCCAATAAGAATACAACTAAGGGTGTGACTACCACTGTTACTGAATATATCAAGAGCTAATAGTTATTAGTGAAGGGCAAAGCCCCTTGAGTCCCACCTCCATCCATGCCTGACTGTTGATAGCCCTATTCTTGTGAAGACTCCATGTAGACATCCACACTACCAACGAGTTCATAATTACAGTGACTGTATCTTGCCCAGAGGATGTCATATCACAGTCCTATTCTCTGTCTTCTAGCTCTTTCCACTGCTGCTTCCAGAATGCTTTCAGAGGGAATTGTATAAATGATAAATGTCTTGGTTAGGGCTAAGCACTCTTCGACCACTTACTCTCCACACTTTGGGCATTCTCCAACATTCAGTGGAAAGAGACACTTCTCTGTTGAAGCATAAGTGTAACATTTCTCCATGGGTATAAATACATGTTTAGAAGGCAGCTTGACACTACATCAGTGTAGCTGAACAACAGCATCTAATTACCCTGCTTGGACCTAAAAGTTGTTCTTCCATGGGCCATGTATTTTTAGCCAGGTTCACAGTATGTATCTTGGGTTAACTGCAATAGGGCATGCCTCAAATTCAATCATAAAACATTCGTTTAGCCCTATAAGAGTAGTATCAATAGATACACTGTCATTTTTTAAATGTATATGGGAGAAAAGGGTGAGTTTTCTTCAAATCGATTTGTGGAAAAAAAAAAAAAAACCATGTAGCTACAAGTGTTCTTAAGATGAAAGAGTAAAACAAATTTGAAAAAAGTGAAATCTATTATCTATGCCTTATTTAAAATTGATCTTAGGGCCTGGAAGGATGCTTGAACAGTTAAGAGCATTGAATGCTCTTCCAGAGGACCCAGGTTTGATTTCCAGCATCTACATGGAAGTTTACAACCATTCCAGTCCCTGGGTACCCAAAGCCCTCTTCCAGCCTCTGCCAGCTCAGGACATGCAAGTTGTTCACAAAATCCATGCAGTCAAAATATCCATACATGTAAAATAAACAGAAACAAACCAATTTTGTAACAACAATGAAGACATGGTGTCTGCTAGGGCAGTGTTGTGTCCAGGCAGCTTCCTGTTGTTGATTTTGTGTGCCAAAAAGACAGGTGAGGATTGTTTTCCTGGAGCTCCCAATCTGAATAGGAAGTACAGCTCCGGCCTCTCCACAGCTTCCCCCAATGGTACCTCCGCACTGAAGCTGCAATCTTTATTCTGCAGGTTTTGTGCCCATTTGCTCTCTGGGGCTGTCGCAGATTGGCCGCATGAATCTTGGGACAGATGCCAGCACCTTTCAAATTTTATACCATGTGTGGCCTCCAGGAGGGCTTCGAGCCTTTTGCGGTGAATATGAACCGAGATGTTGCAGTGTGGTTCAGCAAGCGCCTCCCAACATTTATGAATGTGCCAAAGGATCATCCCCACATAGAGGTAACATTACACCATGGGTGGTCCCTGCAGGGTGAGTGGGCCAAGGTGGATTGTATTTCTCTGGTTGCAGGATAGCCATTATTTTAGAAGTGTGGTTCTAAATCCCGGAGGTCTCACACACCTTTGACAAACTAACAGACTGTAAACTTAGGAAAAATAGAAGGTGTGATAGAGGCATTTTCACAAAGTCTGATGTCAACAGGAAATGGCTACCTAAGTCCCTACCCTGGCTCCCTACCAATCACCTCCTCGGGTCTTCATAGCTACAGTTACAGGCCCTTTAACTTACAACATCCCACAAGAGCTAGTAGCCTTGTATACAATTTTCCAGACTGCTTCCCAGGCTAGGTAACTAGATTCTTTGCCAACATTCCTACAGTGGTATTGCCATGGTACTTCAGTGTCCAGAGACTTAAAATGTTGTTCTCTTCACAAAGTTGAACAATTCTACTTGACATTACATATGATAAAAATGTGTGTTCCTCCATGTGTATAACTTATCTTTGTGGCTTTATTTATATTGGTGTTGTTACTAGCATTGAAGCTGAAATGGGAGACTTTATTATGGCACTTCCACCTTTAAGGAAAGCAAAGAACTAAAGAGTGTAATAAGCCAAGTTTGAGTTCTGGATCTATTTTGAGAGACCCACCATGATTTTCACATGATAGACATGAAGAAAGGAATGCTTTCATACAAAGCAGCTTCGTTGCAGTGTTACTTGGGTTCAAGCCAGTGGTTTGCTTCCAACTGACTCTAAGCCCCCCACCTCATCTTCTAGAAGGTCTGAACCTGGCAAGCCCCAGCTCTTAATTGCTCCTCCCTCTTTGACCATCACATTTTGGGGTAGATTGTGTTTCTCTGGTTGCAGGATAACCATTATTTTAGAAGTGTGGCTCTAAATCCCGGAAGTCTCACTCACCTTTGGCAAACTAATAGACTCTAAACTTAGGGAAAGTAGAAGGTGTGATAGACAGTATGTTAGAAAGCATTGTAATCTTAGTGCTGGAGAGACAAAATCAGGAAGATCCTTGGAGCTGTCCAGCCAGTCAGCCTAACCTAATTACTCTCTCCAGGATAAGGAGAGAAGCTGTCTTTCAAGACTAATTGTTGGCCTCCACACACAGGTGCATACATGTTCTTGTGCTTACATACACACATGTGCACCCACATGAACACACACACACACAAACACATGAAAGTAATTATTAATATTGCAGGTTACCACTCTGCAATACCTGTGGTCCAAAGCCATGAATTGTCTTAGGATTTAGAGCAGGCTCAGGACACCTTAGTTCTAGGGCTGGGACTCCAGCACTGATGGAAACCTGTGGGTGAAAGTACCCTCTGAGAGAGCTTGTATGGTTCTTCCTGAGTTTGGGGCTTTCTGGTCCCTTTCTGTAAGATGTTCTCATGATGCCCACAAATCTTTGGAAAGATTTCCTTTCCATCACTTATCCCCCAATTTAGAAGGTCAACATTATGACGACACCACACTATATCACCCAGACAGCCGTACCTCTCTCCAGTATTTGTTCTCCATCTTTAGCTTTGTAGTGAACCTATGGATGTGTTTTACATCACTAATTTCTCCAGCCAGGAACAGAGCTGAAGATTCCCAGCAGAGAAAGCCTACATCGTGAATAGCATAGTTTGCTTCATTGCTGGTGATGTTCATCATTTGCAGAATGTCTTGTTCTGTGTTAGGTGGGTGATAGATAGAAACAGGGTCAAGGTCACACCCTCCTATATGTCAGGTTAAGGACTCACGGTGATGTTCCCAGGTTGTGAGGATTGACGGCACCATGGACAGCCCCCCATGCCTCAAGGTGACCCACAAGACATTCGGCACCCAGAACAGCAATGCCAACATGATCTACTGCCGCCTGAGCATGCCCATCGAATGCCACTCCTCTTTCAGCCACAACCCCTGTCTAGACAGTGAAGCCTTCCAGAAAAGGTGAGGGGGTGGGACAGTCCTATAATTCCCAGAGGTACCAAATGTTTCTACTCTAAGGTTGCCTTTCTCCTTGTTTTGTACTTAACCACAACATAAGAAGTGGGTTTACAGTGGCCTCTCTGCTTTCAGTCAGGTAAAGAAATGAGGATGTAAAGGGCTTGGGAGATAATTCTGTCTGTAAAGTGTTTGCTGCACAGCATAGAGACCTGTCTTGGGTCTCCGGAACCATGTTTGTTTGTTTGTTTTTTAAGAAAGATATTGTGGCACATACCTGCCCTCCCAGTGCCAGAGGGGCAGGAACAGGTAGATCTTAGGTGCTCACTGGCCAAGCAGCCTCTCAAAAACAAAGTAGATGGAAGGTGGGGAATAGCCCCTGAGGTTGGTCTTTGGCCTCTGTACTCATATATATGCATGCATAGGTGCCTATACGCACATGTGTGTATATCTATGTGACCCTGCATACATGCACACACAAACACACACAAAGAAATGACTATATATGTATGTGTGAGTTCATGCAAGGGCATGTGTGTATAGAAGTGCACACAAAATTAAGAAGCCCATGCAGCTAAACAGAGGAACATCTGGAGAGGATGTTTCTGCTCTCCTTGGACTCTCCGGGCTTGGGCCTCTTTGCCTTCATAATTCTTGGAGTTTGAGAGCAAAAAGACTGCTTCTGTGTGAAATGAGAAATTTCCAGAGGCCAATTGCTGTCTTTGCATAGCTATGGGCATTTCCCAACCTTGCCTCTGTGTGCCTCTTGAGTAATGTGATTTCTTCCCTCCTGATGAGGAATGGATTCCTTGCTGTCTTTCTTTCCTTTGATGTCTATTTTTAATCGCTGGTGTGTGCCTACTGTCTAAGCTATCTTGTCCAAATCTCTTGTAGCAGTTCACTATCCACCAAGGTTTTGAGTAAGCACAGCTGCTTGAGGGAGCATAGGAATCCATTCAGAGGCATCTCTACCTACGTTTTTACAGCGCCCCCATCCTCCTCCACATTCACTGACAACCTGCAGCAGGGGATACTGGAAGTCCTAGTATTACCTATGGCAGAAGCTTACAAATGAGCAGCTCCCAAGACCAGTTGCAGTCCCTTGTGTATAGAAAACAGCCAGTTTCCTAAACCTGCCTCGATCGTTAAAAGTAGATAGATCAATTGCCTGTGAGAACTGTGGTGTTCTCTACACAACTGAATAGCTAAACTGTGGATTATCTCCCCCTAGGAAACAGATGCAAGAAATACTCTCTCACACAACAACAGTAAGTAAATATGCTCAATTATGGCTTTAATTATTTGATCTACTCTTCCTGGTAATATGCCCCACACAGCAAAGCTTTGTCTAGAGATCTCCTTTAATTGTCAATTGCTCTGTCTCATAATATACATTTGGATGCTTCCAGACATTTCTATGGTGTTTGTCAAGTAAGGGAAAGAAAGCAGAGCTCAACCTGGAGCTCCTAATTGGGCATCATGTGTCCTTGTTACCCATTTGCCACCAGGGACCCATCACTGCCTTTCTGATTGAAAGAAACATGAGTTGGAAGCATCCCAATTAAATCCTTTTGTTTGCTCTTTTGTGTCAACTTCTATGAGTCGGTTCCCTGGTGTCTCTGTTTGGTGCCAGGAACAATCTTGTAAGCAATCAAAGAAGGGGTAGGAATGCAGCCTAGAGGATAGAAGCTACTTCAGGTTCCTTTCCTCAGTGACAGTAGTCAGGGGAAAATGTTTCCTAGTTTCCTTCTTCCATTCCCCCTCAGCACCTGGTGTCCATGGAAGAAATACTTGCCGCCCCTTCTGTAAAGTTCCCCTTGAGTTCATAAACTAAACAACACCAAAACCAAGATTCTTGCTGCAGCAAATCATACCCCTACTATTTGGGCACTATGGCCCAGAACATTATGTATATTCCCATTTCATCTCCATTACATTGACTTAATCCCAACCCCTGTGAGATACATGATACTGTGTACAGAGAAGACAAAAGACTTACCCAAGCTCACACAGTAATAATCAGTTGTCCCAAAGATTCAAGCCTAGGGTTTTCTGACCATGCTTTATCTTGTCTCAGTCAAGAAAAATTTGGCATAGTACTAATAAGTAAACCTGCTCAGTGTCATAAAGAAAGGAATGAAGTGGTCACCTTCCTTGGTGCCATAGCTGTTACTATAATGTGGTGATAAGCCTCACAGATTGTATGATCCTCATTGGGAACGTTTATCCTCACCACTGCCTATGGTTGGCATAAAAGCCACATAGAGAGGGTTGGCAGCTGGTACATAATTATCTTCTTTTTCAGCTTCTTTCTCAAGACTTTGCATAAACCAAAGCCTTTCCTGAGTCTAGAGTGCAGCACGGTAGACCTCCTCAGCCAGGCATGGTGACACAGACTCAGAAAGGAGAAATACCACAAATTCAAGGCCAGCTTGAGCTACAAAGTGAAACCCAACTTGGGAAAAGAAAAAGAAACCTTCCATGTGTGCTTCTTCATAAAAATGAGCCAAGTGAACTACTGAATGATTTTATCCCTCAGCTCTCCTCCCCAGACAGACACCACTCATGAATTTTCTTGTCCCCTCCACAGCAATGCTACTATGCTATCCGAATTTTTGCTGGGCAGGATCCATCATGTGTCTGGGTTGGATGGGTGACTCCAGACTACCATTTATACAGTGAAAAGTTTGACCTGAATAAAAACTGTACTGTGACTGTCACCCTGGGAGATGAAAGAGGTCGGGTCCATGAAAGGTAAGGGGGATCCCAAGAGGCTCCTTTCTCCCTACAATAGTCACTTACACCTCATCCTTCACCCCAGATAGAGAAAGTATCCCAGCCTGTCTTAAAAGGTGGACAGAAACTTAACTTTTAAAATCATTCAAGGAACTGGGATCACCATGACAGTGAAAAGGGAGTTTCTGTAGAAACAGAGGTTCATTTATCACAATATATAAATCACAATTCAGGGATGGGAGATAAAGATAGACAGTTGGGCCGGGCGGTGGTAGGGCATGCCTTTAATCCCAGCACTCAGGAGGCAGAGCCAGGTGGATTTCTGTGAGTTCAAGGCCAGCCTGGGCTACCAAGTGAGTTCCAGGAAAGGCACAAAGCTACACAAAGAAACCCTGTCTTGAAAAACCAAAGAGTATGCCTTTAACCTCAGCACTTAGGAGGCCAAGCACACATCAAATGACAAATCAGAACACCTCATCCCAAGGGTTTATAATGTCTAAAAGCATAAAAAATATAAAAGAGACATGGAAAACCCATTAATAACAACCAATGAGTAGAAATTAGGACTCTTTGGGAGAAATACATTTTAAACCCCTCCCTCCAGGTTCTCCATTGTCCACTGGCACTGCTCTCAGGGAAAATTTTTGCCTAGATGTGAAGCTCGATCCTAATTAGTCTTAACAATAAAAACCTATCATCAGATAACAGGGTGAAAGCTGAAAGATCAGAGAAACAGAGCAGCCATCCACTAGAGACTTCATCTAACCCCTATGAAATCTCAGACCAAAATGTAAAGATCCTGTCTCTGTAAATCCTCAGACTGAATGGGGCAAGATCCTGTCTCCACCCACCTTATATTCCTGTCTCCAACTCCCAAGTGCTGTGATTAAAGACGTGAGCCACCACCACCTGGCTGTTTCTCTTTTAAACTAGTTCAATCTCCTGTAGCCCAGGGTGGCCTTGAACTCCTGATCTTCCTGCTTCCTCCTCCCAAGTGCTGGAACTGAAGGTGTGAGCCTCCCAGGTGCTGAGATTAAAGGTATGAGCCTCTACCTCCTGGGCTCTATGGTTAACTAGTGGCTAGCTCTGCCCTCTGATCTCCAGGCAAGCTTTATTTGTCAGAACACAAAGACATCATGCAACATAGATGTGTCCCAAACATGACCTTAAAAAAAAAATCTGTTTTTTATGTGACCTTAAAAAAACCATCTTATCATCTGTCTATTTCCTATCCTCTGGGCTTGGAACATCTTTTCCCTGTGTAGCCATGTATCAAGAGGTAGTAGGTTCTTCTTGGATAGGCCTTCACACCCTACCAAGTGATGGATCCTTTTCAATTAGTGCTTTTTCTATAATAGAGCTCATCAAAAGCCAACCATCAGAGGTGAGTCATATCACCCTCAATGCAGACCCCTGTGGGTCCATGATGAAAAGCACAGGCTATAAACCCAAGCTTAGAAACTGACTAGGTTTGAAATGAATTCCCAGTCTCTTACTAGCCATGTGAGCTTGATCTCTGATTTCCTTATATATAAAACTCCTTATATATAATTATTCAAATCCCAGAGTGCTGTAAGAAGTAAATGAATTAATTCATTAAAAAAATGCTTAAGACAGTGCCTTACCTCGAGTACTTGATAAATATCAACTATTACTGTCAGCACTTAAAGCAAGGCCTGGTGCATTGTGGCGATCAATAATTCTTAATTCTTTATCTGACATAATAAGCAATAAACACAGGATTGAGTTTTACATGTTTCAGGGTATTTTAAATTTGGTATCTTTAAAATATACATAAAGCCTGCCACTTCACAATGCACAGCTCAGTACATCAGTAATTGAATTCTGTAATTTAAAAAAGTGATAACATGGCTTGAGTTAAATCTTTATAGAAATCTATCCATGGCTATAACTGGAAGTCACAGTTTGTAGAGGTCAGTCTCTGCCCAAGGACACTCATCCTGAGAAAGCAGCCCCATTGTTGCCCCCAATTAAGAGAAAATGAACAGAAAGGGATATATACTAAGAAAGGGGGTTTCCACTCACAGCAGAAAATGGCAGACTTCTAGAAATAGAAGAAAACAGAATCTCTTAATCTAGGCTGAATTTTCCAAAGAATAGCTCAGAGAGGTAAACCGCCTTCAGGATATAGGATTCAAGGATCTGTCCATCACACAGTGCCGAATGCATGTTCTGGGTTCCTTCACACAACTGAGTGCTGCAGTAGGAACCTAGGCCAAGCCATATCAGATTAGTCTCAGTGTGTTCAAAGGGGTTTCTCCAGCATCAAGTAGAGAATCAATTATCCATTAGCCTAAGAAAGGCCATATCATATCACTTCAAAAGCCCAGGTTCTTCAGCTGTTGCAGCCCAGGTGAGCTGAGGAGGCAGGACAGACTGCTTCTTTCCACTACCCATTGTGAGGGGCTCCGAGAGTCACGTTGCACATTGCCTATCTTCTCCAAAGCTCTCTCTAGGTATAAAATTCTGCAATTAAGAAATGAGAGCTGGGGGTGTAGCTCAGTAGTAGAGCCCTTCCTTGCTCTACATAGGATCCTGGGTTTGCTTCCTGTCACCACAAAAATGAAAAAGATAAAGAATTTGGTTTGGGAGCCTTTAAAGGTTCTTGGTCATCCCAGTTTGATTTTAAATGTAAAGGCCACATGGCATTCTACACTCTGAAAATTGGTAGACAGACAGAGAGGGACCTAAGTGGTTATTTAGCTACTTAGGCTATTTAGTTGTGTATCTTGCAGACTTCTAGAGATCAGGAACATACAATATAGTACAGTTCGGGGAGCTAAGAGGCCATCAGAGACAAGCAGTCTATCTGGACCCCAGTTGGCATTCCAAGGAATATAGGCCAAGTTTTCAAGCACATTAGGGCCTATGACCCTGGATAGCATAAAGGGATACTGAGCCCAGATTACTCTTCTGCTTCTCATACCAAATTCGTCTATAGATTTACCTAAGGTTAGTCCCTAAAATGGACAGAAATCTTCTAAAAATCATCTCCTTTGTATCAGAAGATTGAATTGCTAATGAGTTTTGGAAATAGCTATCTGAATACTGAGGTCTTTAGAAGGAGGCAGCCTGCCATATTGCCACATCTCCACACATAGTATTTCATGCCTGAGTAAACTTAGTTGTAGCTGAATGGTTTCATTCATAGAAAGAGTTCTGGGGCATTTTACAAGTGAGTTATGATTAGAAACCACCCAGACTATATTCTGTAACTCCTCTCTTTTATCTGGTTTTCAGTGTGAAACGCAGCAACTGCTACATGGTCTGGGGTGGAGACATTGTAGCCAGTTCCCAACGATCAAGTCGGAGCAATGTAGACCTGGAAATTGGCTGCCTTGTAGATCTGGCAATGGGCATGTTGTCCTTCTCAGCTAATGGGAAGGAACTTGGCACCTGCTATCAGGTAGGTGTGGCTTCTGAGGCTGAGCTGTCACTTTGGGCTTTGGTCATGTTCTTCATTCTGTTCCACATGGACTTCATCATCCTCCACCATACAGTTGATGAGACTGTATGGTATACTGGCCATTAGATTAGCAAATAAATGAGAACAGAGTGATTGTATTTTATACAGAGAAAAATATATCTATTTACTGGGTGATTTTTATATACTGGTCATCTCTCAAGAGGAAACAGCAGCTTTTCCCTATTGAGCTCTGAAATATTATTCATTTGTTCCAAAAGTATTTCTCTGTTGCCTACTGTCTGTGTCAGATAAGATTGGAGATTGAAAGGGTGAACAGAGATAGTTGTCTCTTTAAGACATTTGCTTTTCAGAATAGAAACCTATAAAAACTGAAACAAGAAAACTATTTGTGGATCTTACCTGGTAGTACTTTATGAGCCTAGAGACCCATAGAGCCCACCGTAGGAAATGCTATGCTGAGGGATTGTATTTCCAAGCATTTTCAACACTCTTAAGCACAGGACAGTGAGTCACATATATGGGTAGGTAGCATTTGCTCAAGAAGTTATCTCTCACATGAAGAACAATCAGGAGAGTCTCATGAAGGAAAAATCTTGGTTTTGAAGAAGTGAAGAAAGCAGTACTCTGCAGGGTGGGGAGCACAATGGATCAACAGATAGAATAACAATTTGCTCTATGAGTGGTAACGAGGGTTCCATTTGGAGAGAGAGGGAGGTATACATAGGAAATAGGGAACTATGGAAGGTCTCAGCATAAAAGTAATGTTCAGTAATTAAGGAAGCTAAACTTAGTCTCCTAGGGTCAGCAGTATAGATAACCACAGCAGATATGTAATACCCTGTTACTCTATAATAGATTAAAAAAAAAAAAAACCTGATTCTTTGGTCAGCCCCAGGTCGCAGTCTATGGAATGAAAGGCTTTAGGCAGCCATCTGTCTCACCTCTGCTTGGGGAGATGGGCCCAGGTGTATAGCAGACAGAACAATCATTCCAGTTCTGAAAGATTCGTTAACCAAAAATGATGGGTGGACCGAACTTTGTCTACATGTCACGAGCAGCTCGCCAACAGGGAGGCAGTTTACCTGTCTCTTCAGTAGTTCCTGCAGTGAATGGCACACCTCCCCCCATGAGGAGTACAGTCAACACTTGGCAAGCTTGACTGGCAGCTGGAGGGCCCAGCCATTTCCAGAAAGAAGCATTTGTGAAACCAGGCTCTGAGGAAGAGAGTTAAGTACTCTTCTAGTACTGACTACGATGCTTCCCTCAGCCCAAATCCCTCGAGAAGCTTTTATATACATTACTGCTGTCCTCCAGAATCCATTAGTGTTTTCCCATTACCTTCTGAAATAAGCTAAACTGAAGGGTCCCTCCTGAGCTGCAGAGAATTCTGGAACATTTAATAACTTTCACAACCAGTTGGACTTTGGAGATCTGCAAACATGAATGAATTAACAACAAAACAAGGTGGCATTTGCAATAGCAGTGACTTGCATGCCTCAGAAGGGTTCATGAGGCTAACAAGATGCCACAACCAAGAGAAGGATGCTGCAGCAGCTTCACATCCTGCATAGTGATTTCTAGGTAACATCAGGCAGGATGGACCATTATCGTCTTTGAGCGGGGTGTAAACATGCTCGCCTGGGGCATCTTCTTTATTCTATACATTCAAACTCTTCTCCTACTGCTCAGTATTCTAGTCCCACAGAGCTTTGCTGGATGGGAGAGTGGCAGAGTTCTGCTGAGAACCCTTAGGAGGTTCCTACCCAACCATCCCCTTCTAATCTCAGTGAGACACAAGCATGTCCAGCCATGTGTCTGGTCCCTGGCAGCTGGATCATTGTTATTCCACAGCTGTTGTCATTTTCATTTTTCAATTATCTCAAGAGGAACAGGACAGCAATATTTATACACTGGCCTTCAATTCAGAATGGGCCAAAACAATGAGAGAAAGATTCTCTTAAACAATGTTCCCAGGCCTCCCATTAAATGGTGCTAGGCAATCTGAAAACCTTTCTCTCTCCCACTTAATAAAATCACTAGAAAACTGAGTACTAAAATACATACTCACAAGTCAGTCCTGAGTAACTGCCCCACACCAGGTATATAGAAGACACAGCCAATTATGGGATTCAGATTTATGAGAGAGTCGAGCTGTAGATTCTAGCCAGTTTCTAGGGCCTGACCTTCACACATGATTAGAAATGGGGTGTCTATCAACACAAGGACAAATAGATCAGCCAGTGATAACAAATATTAAAAAAGAACCTTAGGTACAAAAATGAAAGAAGTCTGCAACAGCTCAAGTCCAGGTTCTGAGCATTGCACAGGAGGTGTGGGGGCGCCCTCTCCAGCTTGTCAGTTGTCCCAGGGCAGGGCCCAGCTCTGGGCTCACTGTCTGTGGAGCAGTAGCTGGCACCTCATGGGCACTCACTGATATTTTGTGTTGTCAGACTAACTAACTTGGCTGGAAAATCACTTGTTTCCACTTTTCTGCCTAACAAGTTGCCATAAAATTAGCAGCTTAAAATGACCTGCATCCATTACTTCACAGGTCTGTGGCTTGCCAGGCACTTGAGCTCTCACAAGGCAAAAGCCAAGGCTCCTGCTGGACTGAACCAGGTTCTTCTCTGGAGGGTCTGGAAAGAACCCCTTTCTGAGATTTTCTGAGTTATTAACAGTACTCAGTTTTTCATGTTGTAGGTTTATTGTTCTGAGGGCCTATGTCCTTGCTGACTGGTAGCTGGGGTCACTCTCTGCTAGCCAAGTATGCCTACAGTTCTTTCACGTGGTCCCTCCACCTTCAAAACATTGTCGTCTTATGATTCAGATCTCTCTAACTTTCTATTCTGCCTCCACAAAGGAAAACAAAATAAAAGAAACAAACAACAAAACAACTCTGCTTTTAAAGGACCCTCATATAACGACATAAAGCCCACATCTTCCTCCAGCTTAAGTTCAGCTGGTTAGCAGCTTCACTTGCACATGCATAATCCAATTTTCCATTAGCATAATCACAGAAATAAATCCCTACAGAGCCTTCTAGAATTATATTTACCGCATCAGTGGCCCCATTTTCTTTCCTCTTGTATACCCTGAGGAGCCTACATTTGTATTTTCTTCTTATTTTAGTCCTAAACAAAATTTTGCATTGTTCATCCTGGTGAGAGTGTGCTCAGGACAAGAAAACATTTACTCTCAAGACTTTCAAAGCACTCCCTAAGTCAGGCATGAGGGGAGCCCTGGACTTGAGTTGAGCATTTTGTGAAGTTTGCGATAAGCCATCCTTGTAGGGCCAGAAACCACCGCCTATAATGCAGCTTACTTCCAAAGCCAGTGTGTTTAGATGAGGCTCTTTTTCAAAGGAGTGACAGCCTCCACATGTTTGGTACCTTTCTATTTTCTAGATATAAAATGAAGGCTATAAGGGTAATGAGCTCTCAGGGGATAGCCAATATAGCTACTTATCCTTGAATTTGTAGGCAGGGAGAGTTGCAACAATTTCCCATCTACTTAATGGTAGTGGAGGAATATCATCTAAGTTTGTATATATCAAAATAAACAAATAGTAAGTGAAGCCCCTGATTTATATGCAGATGCCTCATGCAATCTTGCAAGGTACAGTTGGAAGCCAACCAGAGAATCTCAAACCCTTTAACATAAATATAGCAAGGGTAAAGAGTAAAAAAGGCATCCAGAGCATCCCAGGGAGAAGGCAAAGTCCATATTCCAACTAAGATCCTCAAGGTCTTTGCCCTTACAGCATCAATTCTCAATTGTGATGTGTGTCTGCCCCAAGCCCAGGACACTTGGCAATGTCAGAGAACCTTATTAATCATTAGGATTATGATGTACTGGCAGGTACATAATAGGTACAGAACAAAGATGTCACTCACAACAGTATTGAGGGTAGCTCTCCCATCAAATTACCAGTGCCAAAATCTCTATGAGACTAAGGTTAAGAATCTTGACTGCAGGGTATCATGGATCTTGTGAACCTGCCATTTGCCTTCAGCAATGATCCCTGAGTAACCACCCAGACATACTATTGTTCAGTGGCCATCAGTGCTGTCTCGCTAGTGAGTAATAGAAGCTTCTGGCCTTATGACTCTGCTCCTGAACTGCAGAGAAAGCTGCTGGCTGCAAGTATCTAAGGAAGAAAGGGAAAGAAAGGGTGTGTGTAAGGTCTTTTATCCCAAAGCAGAAAGGATTTAAGGCCTCAAGCAGTGACAGTCTGAAGTAAAACAGGCCAGGTCTCCAGAAGTGTCTGAGCAGTAGGGAATGACCAGTCAGTTAGTTGTCTTCTCTTCGCTGAAATCAGATGGGTTGACTGACTACTGTGGCCAGCGGCTTAGCAAACTGTGATTCCCATAGCCCTGGGTAAGCCTCTTGACTTGTTTTTGTTTCCAGGTGGAGCCTAACACCAAAGTATTCCCAGCAGTCTTCCTCCAGCCTACAAGCACGTCTTTGTTTCAGTTTGAACTTGGAAAACTGAAGGTATTTATCTGTCCCTTCGATTAGTACCCATGCTGAGGGAAGGCCAAAATGACCATCGTGGGGAAATCCCAAGCATCAGAAGGCAGGGAAGATCTCTTGCTTCTCATTCACCTCCCTGCCTCTTTCAGGCCTCTAGAATTTGCTGAGAAGTCCTAATGACAGATTTTTTTCACTGTCCTTTTCTCTCACCCATTTTGGGCTGCTGAAAGGATTGATTACTTCTCACATAACCCATTGTGTACCATCCTAATTAATGACAAAAGCCTTTGGAGATCCTCAGGATAGATAGTCCTTCTTTAACTTATACTAGTTATATTGATGACCATGAGCCAGGTGCATGATCCAGCAACTAAAACTCTCCCTATGACATGTCTCTTTTCTTCTTTGATGTCTTTCTGCCTTCCCCAGAATACAATGCCCTTGTCAGCAGCCATATTTAAGAGTGAAGAGAAGAACCCCATCCCACAGTGTCCACCTCGGCTGGATGTCCAAACAATCCAGCCTGTGCTATGGAGTCGCATGCCCAGCAGCTTTCTCAAAGTGGAGACAGAGCGGGTGAGCGAGCGCCATGGCTGGGTGGTGCAGTGCCTAGAACCTCTGCAAATGATGGCACTCCACATCCCAGAGGAGAGCAGGTACTTGAGGGAACCACCAAGGAAGGGACAGTCCTGGGAAGCCAGGAAGCTTCAAAGGAAACTAGGAATATCTTCATTGAACCCTAAACTATCCCAAGATAACTGTTCATTCCCCACATCAGTTCTATCCTTTCCCTTCCCCAACACCATCATTCAGTCAAAAATAGCAGAGAAGCCAGGCGGTGGTGATGCATGCCTTTAATCCCAGCACTTGGGAGGCAGAGGCAGGTGGATCTCTGTGAGTTCGAGGCCAGCCTGGGCTACAGAGTGAATTCCAGGAAAGGTGCAAAGCTGCACAGAGAAACCCTGTCTTGAAAAACCAAAAAAAAAAAAAAAAAAAAAAAAACCAGCAGAGAATAGAGAATACACCATAATGCCCCAGCCATGATACCTTCTGAAGACCAGGAAATATTACATGCTTTTAATTCAAATACAAGTGATACTGAAATATACATATATACATATATTTATTTTTACAAAAATTAAGAGAAGAATGACCCATGTCTAGCTTGACTTAGAGAACTAAGAGTTGGGGTCCTTGTTTCCCTGTGTTAAGAGGATTGTGACTGGGTTCAATCCCAGCACTTTCATTTCCTGCATATGTGGTTTGCTAAGCTGCTCACATACTCCAAGCTGCAGCAATTTCAGCCATACTTCAAAAGAGAATCCCACCCACACTGTCGATAGGGTAAGAATGAGGTTGTATGTGTGAAATCCAGCATGGTTTCTGGCCATCTTGAGAACCGAGTAAATTTTATTGCTGCGGATGTTATTATCCCTATGTTTCTTGACTGAAAAAAGTATGTGCATGGGGCTGGAGAAATGGATTTCTGGTAAGGGCACTTGTTCTTGCAGAGGACCCAGGTTCAATTCCCAGCACCCACATGGTGGCTCACAACCATACATAGTTCCAATTCCAGGGGGTCCAATGTCCTTTTCTGACTTCTGTGGACACCACAAATACACATGGCACACATTAATATATGTAGGTAAAACACTCGTCTGTATAAAATAAATATTAAAATATAAAAGCAAAAGCATGAGCAGAAAGTGAAGGTATTTGATACTCTTGGGATGCCTCTTTGGGTATCCCCTTGAATTGTGTACCACTTACAGGACAGGAGAGTATGGGAAAATGAAAAAAAGTATTGCATCCATCCTAGAACTCCATCTCTGGGCCTCCATGAGCAAGAGAACAACACACAGGCAAGCAGGCTGCAGATGTCAGGAAAGAAGCACTCACTGGGTTAGGCTAAAGAGTACCAGTTGGCAAAGTGTTTCCTCTCAGAACAAAAGTGCAGATGAAAGGGTGGAAAGTCTTGTAGGTGCCACAGAGCTGGATCACACAGGTAGTATAGGTTGGCAGTGGGAGCAACAGTGGGTGTGGCGGTGGGCGTGAGCTGCGTCTTCTGAGAGATTTGTGCCAGAGAAGCAGATCAATTTCAGATAAGAAGGCCAGGTCATTGTCATATTCCCAAGTGTCTTTCTCCTTGGGACCTTAGGGTTTCCACCTCCTTTTTGGTTTTTTGATAATTAATAAGCCAATGTCTTATATTTCCCAGGCTTTTTAGAATATTGTAATGAGGCAAGGTGGATCGTTAGTAACTGGGGTGTGGACCATAGCTCAGAGAGGAGGAATACCCTGTTAGAGAAAGCATGGCAGAGATGTCTGTCCCTTCTGCCTTTGCTGAACTGGTTGAGGTCCCTGGGGTTTTTTACAGGGCAACGACACTGAATTCTGACCCTTGCTTCTCACTGTGGAATGGTCGATTGCTTTGTCTTCCTCAGGTGTGTGGACATCCTTGAGCTCTGTGAGCAGGAGGACTTGATGCAGTTCCATTACCACACCCTGAGACTTTACAGTGCTGTGTGTGCCCTGGGAAATAGCCGAGTTGCCTATGCCCTGTGCAGCCATGTGGACCTCTCACAGCTCTTCTATGCCATTGACAACAAGTATTTGCCTGGACTCCTTCGATCTGGTTTCTATGACCTGCTCATTAGCATCCACTTGGCCAATGCTAAGGAGAGGAAGCTGATGATGAAGAATGAGTACATCATCCCCATCACCAGTGCCACCAGGAATATCTGCCTATACCCAGATGAGTCCAAGAGGCATGGACTGCCAGGGGTGGGCCTGAGGACCTGCCTTAAGCCAGGCTTCCGGTTCTCTACTCCTTGCTTCGTGGTGACAAATGAGGAGCATCAGAAGCAGAGCCCTGAGATTCCCTTGGAGATTCTCAAGACAAAGGCTCTCAGCATGCTGACAGAGGCTGTACATTGCAGTGGGGCCCACATCCGAGACCCTGTGGGGGGTTCTGTGGAGTTCCAGTTTGTGCCTGTGCTGAAACTCATTGGAACCCTCCTAGTCATGGGTGTTTTTGATGATGATGATGTTCGTCAGATTCTCCTCTTGATTGATCCCTCTGTGTTCGGGGAGCACAGTGGGGAGACGGAAGAGGGAGCGGAAAAAGAAATGAGTCAAGTAGAGGAAAAGGCAGTGGAGGCTGGAGAAAAGGCCAGCAAGGAGGCTCCAGTCAAAGGCTTGTTGCAAACCCGATTGCCTGAGTCTGTCAAGCTGCAGGTAACTGGGAACAACACACATGCTCTGGTAAAGTGCCCTGGAGGGAGAGAAAGCCTGGGTATGGGGGACTGTGGGCACACATCTCATTCTACTGCTGGAGTAGAGGTATGCAGAGAGTCCCTGGATTGATGCCTATTTCTATGGGATACACTCTCTAAGCTTTCCCAAGCCAACATGAAAATGCCAACCTTTATCAGTAAGACACGTTGAAATGTTTAGAGATCATATAGAAGTCTCTTCTGTTGTTGGTTGTTTTATACTCTTTTTGGGAGGCCCACAACCCAGCTCCCAAGTAAATCACAGAAGCTTATTATTACTTATGAATTTGCAGCCTTAGTTTGGCTTAGTTTCTAGCCAGCTTTCCTTAACTTAAATTATCCCATCTACCATTTGCCTCTGTCTGGGCTTTTCCTGTTCTCTTACTTCTATAAATCTTACTCTTACTTTGTGGCTTGCTATGTAGCTGGCCCCTGGAGTCCTCCTCCTTCTCTAGCTACTTCTTCCTTTTCCTCTCCTTCTTTTCCCAGATTTCTCCTGTATATTCTCTCTACCTGCCAGCCCTGCCTATCCCTCTCTCCTGCCTTGCTATTGGCCATTCAGTTCTTTATAAGACCAGTCAGGTGTTTTAGACAGGCACAGTAACACAGCTTCACAGAGTTAAACAAATGCAGCATAAACAAAGGAAACACACCTTAAAATAATATTCTATAACACTCTTCACCAGAGTTGGGCTTGCCCATGGCTCTAGGCCTTTGAGATGTAAATGATTATCTTATCCCTGTTTAGCAAAAGGGATAACATTCTGGTTGTAACCAAAGTAACCCCCAAGGAACTGACTCACGGGACTATCACCTGAAGCAATGCTTCCTCGTGTAAGCTAGTATGATCCATACGCTAAGGATGATAACCTTTGTCTTCTGAGCACTGAGACAAAGGGGAAAATTGAACAGTGAGTCTGGGTCAGACATTCCTAGGATTTTATTCCCTCTCTGCTGATTACTGGATTTGTAAACTCGCCAAGTCAGTAACCAGCCAAGACCTTAGAGTTATTATCTGTAAAACAGAAGGAATACAAAAAGATAATGCCAAATATATTTTCATGAAATATGTGAAATATGTTCTATCATAGAATGTGCTGTAGTAGAGTAATCAATGATAAAAGTTCTCTCTTCTAATATAATGGGATTTGTACATAGTTAATCAGGATATTGGGTATTAGAGGAGAAATGTAGCTTATGTATAATCCTATGGACAGACACACACACACACACACACACACACACACACACACACACACACACCTTAGCATTTTATTAAATCTTTTAAGGGTGCTGCTGTGATAAAGAGCCAAGATCTTTTCTTTGGTATAAATCCCCTGACCAGCACTTGAAGTTCTTCCATTTTACATTTGACCTCTGACATATAGCATCTATGATTGCCATTTCAGGGATTTTTAGGGTGAACATGAGAGATCCAGTCATGCATAATGACACTTCAGTTCACAATGGACCACATAGATGAGAGTGATCCCATAAGGTGATATTTCTTCCCAGGGGGAGATGTAAACAACATCTCTATCCCTTCTCCTAAGGTCCCGATAAGCAAACTAAGGCATGATTCCACTGAAGTTCACACTGGAGAACCAATGTGTTTATTGGGCTTCCTTTCAGAACATAGGTGAGGGGCTACTTAGAGGGGTCTGGGTGCTCCTCCCCCCACAGGCTGCACCTAGAAAGTCTTTACCCAGGAGGAATGAGGTCCTTCCTGTAACTGTGTAGATGGAGCTCCTTCATCTTTTCTGGCCTATGCACTCTAGCCCCTCCCTGAGGCCATGTGCAATTAAGGCCGTGTAGATGACGTCATAGGAAATGGCTAGAGAATAAGGTGAGGGTCTTTTGACCCTTTCTGTCCCTCTATGAAGGAACATAAATAGTCAGCAAGCCCAGCTTGGAAAATTCTTTTGTAAGTGGACACAACTGAGCTCCCCAAGATGGTGATACACTGGTTCAGAGGATAGTCACTCACAACACTTAGTGTGTGATGTTTTCACCACGGTGAAATCCCCTAACTGTGAATTCATCAGAGCGTATCCTTGTCACCAAGTTAGGACTATCACTAGGAAATAAAACACGTTCAGACTTTAATGATTTTCTCCAGCTTTTTACAGTTTTCTCACACCTAGTTCTTTTTAAAACAACTTAAATTTACAGAATGATAAGATTATTATAATAACAAAAGAACTGACCACAGTTGAGCTGTGCGGTGAGTAGCCAACAGGGAAGATGAGTTGGGGAACAAGCTTTTCAACTTTCCCATCTTCTGCTGCTGGAAGGGGGGAGAAAGGAAGGCAATGCTTACATGAGCATTTTGATGCTGGTTTTCATACATGACTCCTGAGGGAAGTACTTTCGAGAAGATGCTATTTTCAGGAAGCTCATTTCTCTGTCATTCCCTGGCTTCAGTGGCTGAAGAGTTCACTTCTAGATTGAGGCAGACTTGGATTCAGTAGCTTCATGGTTACTCCATAACACTAGATGGATCACTGCACTTAACCTAAGTCTCAATGTTATCATCTATAAAGCAGGGCACTGGCAACTTCTTCTGTGTGCATTAAGTGCATTCTATATGGATGTATACACACACACTTTTTGTTACAGATGTGTGAACTCCTCAGCTACCTCTGTGATTGTGAACTGCAGCATCGAGTAGAAGCTATTGTGGCATTTGGCGACATTTACGTGTCCAAGCTTCAGGCAAATCAGAAGTTCCGCTACAATGAGCTCATGCAGGCTCTGAACATGTCTGCAGCCCTCACTGCCCGAAAAACAAGAGAGTTCCGTTCACCACCCCAGGAGCAGGTGAGTCACATCCTGACCTACATTCCAATTCCTATGGAAAATGGTACATGAACCCTTTGTGTTATCTTCAACAGACTGAAGAGCTATGGAAGCCAAGAAGAATCACCACAACACCAAGAGATAGGCTTGAGTCCTATGTAAATAATGACTGCAGAGTATTTTCCAATTATCTTGGCTGGGGGAAAAAAACCTTTCTAAATTGAGTATAACACAGAACTTTCTTCTCCCACCCTCCCCTCCCCTGTGTATACCTCTACTAATTAGTGGAAAACCAGAGGAGTGTTGAGGTTCAACAGAAATCTCAGCCACCATTCATTACTCAGAAGGATGTTGCTAGCCCTCCTGGAAACCCCTCCCTTTATATCAGAGACTAGAAGAAAGTAGTTGGTGTGCCCTGGTTTGTGAGAGTTGAGGTGCAGCCTTTCTCATCCATCTGATATGTCCAAGGCCCTTTAACTTAAATTTGCATTAAGCCTTCCTAGCCCCATGAAGCCTGGAGAACAGGATTCATTGTGAATCATATTTTGTGATGTGTTCTATAGAACCCACTTATGCTTGTCACTGATGAGACAGAAGGTGACTTTGAGATAAGTCTAAATGAAGGAATGGCATCTTGTGGTATAATAGTGCTATCCAGGCTAGTTGGCCACTGTTCCCTTCGTTTTCAATAGTAAGATAGATCCTTCAGTGAGGAAACCACTTCTGCTTTTAAACTACATCTTTGAATCTTATAAATTTTAATAAGCAGCCTATTTATTGTTATTGATATAATTACCACTATTTTATATTAATGGTACAACTACAACTTCATTCAATTACTTTCCCAACCTATTTTATGGAACATAGTTATTTATATTGTCTTGCCAATAAACCACATATCTTAGCTTTTGAAAGACTCATGAATGACAATGCCTAAAGAGAAGGCAAAGCGAGTCATTTCTCTAGTTGCAGAATGAAGGTCCTTGAGACTGGCTGAAATAGATATGGTACTGTACCAAATGCATGAGTATGCTGTTTCTCCAGCTGCCACCCAAGAATTACTCAGGGATATTACAAATACTATATAGGCTACTTTGAGACTGTGGTGAGTATGAATGTCTCCCATGACACTGAGCAAATGATGCTCTCCAAAACTTTTATGGATAATTGGAAGACAATAATATAGAGATAATAACACCAATATTGGCTTCACATAATGACACTCCAGATCTTTTCCCCCATCACTCACATGTGGTATTGGGTTCTTGACCCCTTTGTCTCAGTTTCTTTCGCCAAGTATGGGTAACATTCATATCTCTAGCCAAGGATTCTTCTCAGGATGCCATGAGATAACTTATTTTAGACCGCTTAGCAAGGTATCTGCCACCGAGTAAGAATTCTGTAACTGTTCCCTAAACTGCCAGTAGTTTTAGTATTAGAGAAATCTGCAGCCTCACACCTTCTTCTATGGCCTGCTGCCAGTGGCCTGGTGAGTGGAGGTCACAAATTTTCTGACATCTCTAACCCAACCATCACCATCCACAGTATCTATGGCCTAAACTTCTCCTTTTCTCCATTCTAACTTCAAGGTTTTTCTTCTGCCCTCCCTAAAACTTCTATTGCCTCCTCCTCCAGGTATCTAAGTAAAGAAACCATTCAGAAATCTGTAAGTTGACGTCTCCCTTAAGGCATAGACCAATGTATCACTGCATGACAGGCCACTGGCACCAATACATCTTAAACAAGGTCACCAGAAGATCCTAGTAAGTCAGATCATTTGGCCCTTTCTCTGGGATCTCTGACTCAGTTGGCCTGGGGTAAAGCTCAGAGTTTTTCATTTTTAGCAAGTTTTCAGACTTTTTTTTATGCTGGTGGCTTAAAAAACAGTACTAAGAGCTGAAGAATTCATCTGCAGGGTTGGAGATTTAGCTCAGTGGAAGAGCACTTGCCTAGCAAGCACAAGGCCCTGGGTTCGATCCTCAGCTCCACAAAAAAAATAATAATAATAATAATAATAAAATAAATAAATAGATAAATAAGTAAAAGAATTCATCTGCTCCACCCCTTCCAGAGGAGACCAACCCATAGAGTTCTCAATGAAAGGAAATGTTTAACATCAGTGAAAGACAATTCAGATCAATCTCAGAGGTTAGAGATGTAGAACCACTTAGAAAATCAAATGCATGGAAATTGGAGTCTTAAAGAGTGATGATTTTCACAGCCTGTGAGGAAAAAACAGAAGTTATAATCCTCAGAGTATTCGAAGTAATGGAGAAAATCATGGGGAATGTGAACAACATAAAAATAATGTAAGTCTAAGAGTTGTTTCATGGTTTGGACAAAGTGGCTGCTTACAGTCACCTCCCAAAGGCCTTTGGGAGAGGGGACGACATGACTAGTAGAAACCCTATTTGGTCTGCCCTCCCACCCACCTTTTGGTTGTGTGCTCTTTCAGCAGGTGGGGCCCTTCCTAAGTTTTCTTGACAGGAGGAGTCTTTCAATAAAGAACTTCTGAAACCATATCTTACAACCTTATATGAGTTTAATAAACACATATCCTACCTTGTTGATGTAATTATCATGATTTTCCTTTTCCAGCCTATTTCATGGACAGTATTTAATTAAAAATAATACCTCTACCTACTTACAACAAGATTTGAAAGAGAAGTTCTGAATGAGAGACTTTCTGAATCATGTTAAAATTTAGTAAGATATTAGAAATTCTTCTAACCATGAAGTCTTCTATGCCTGGTGGTTGGGATAGCATAGAGTCACAAAGAGGAAAAAATGACCTCTAGCTGCTTCTGCAATTTCTCTACCTGATCACTGACCTGTGTGTAGTTGCGGACCTGCAGGAAGTATTCCAAAGTCCAGAAGCTTAGCCAGGAAACAGAGCCTTCACTGACCTCCGCGAACATCACTTTTCATGATTAATGGATACAGCAGAACAACTCCCCCACTTTATCACTAGTGGGGATCGAACATTTTCCATGACACTTTGTAGTGGTTACATTTAGAAATATCTTTACATTCAACACTGCTTCAGGATTCAGGGCCTCTAAGAGTAACCAATAGGTCTCTTCATGACAGCTAATGATGAAGTACATTTATTGCTATAACACAGAATATTTTGGCTTTAATAAATGACCTTCACCACTATCATTTCTCTTTGTAAGTTTGTAGCAGGAATCTTAGAAGGTCTTATTAATAAAAATCAAACCTGAGGCCAGTTATTGGGGTGAATCTGGAAGATCAGAGAAGCAGAACAAGCCACAGTTTCCTCACCTCAACAGTTCCTCAGCTGATCTTGCTTCCTCAGACTGGAAGCTTCTGTGTCCTCATCCCAATGGCTCTCAGCTGAACTGCTCTGCTCAAAGCCTAAAAGCTTAACCAGCCAAATGCTTCTAGTTTCTGGTTTTCATGCCTTATATACCTTTCTGCTTTCTGACATCACTCCCTGGGCTTAAAGGCTCGATTTCTGGGATTAAAGGCGTGAGTCACCATGCTTGGCTGTATCCTTGAACAGATGGATTTCTGCCTCTGGAATGCTAGGATTAAAGGCATGTGCTACCACTGCCTATCCTCTATGTTTAATATTGTGGCTGTTCTGTCTCTGGCCCCAGATAAGTTTATGAGGGTGCACAATATTTTGGGAAACACAATACCACCACATAAGTTTGTATGTGTTGTTTTTTAAGATAATAATCCATAAATTAGTTGCCTCACTGAACTTCAAGAAAACTACACAGTAAATAGAAAAACATCAAGAACGGAATAATAAAAACAAAAAGAAAAACAGAGGTAGTGCAGAACATAGACCTACACCTCAAAACTGAAACCTAAATGAAGCCCCTAAACATAAAATGAAAAGCTAACTAAAAGAACTCTATTGAGTATATATTATAAACAACTAAAACTCCAGAAATCTGAAGAGGATGTATTAGAAAATGTTTAAGTTGAAAAATGTGCAAGGCACTCCACCAGCTAATTTTCAAATGGGTAATTACCTGGTAGAAAAATGGAGAGAGAGCATGAGAAGAAAAACTTTACAAAGTATGAAATAAAATTAGTCTTAATGCATGGAAAATAAATTTCAACCTCACCAATTAAATGCAAATCAAAGCAACAGGGGTATGATATGCTTCACCCATTAAACTGGGAAACATTTGAAAATGTGTTAAGCTCTCATTGCTGTAATAGAGATGCCAAAGTAACACACACTTACATAAATTTGGAATAATGCAAATTGTTGTGAGATTTCTGGGAAGCAATTTACAATTTATATCAGAAGCCATTAAAATATACAGACCTGTTGCTCCATTCATTTCGCTTCCAGTAGTTTATCCTAAGAAAATGATCTGAATTGTGAACAAAAAGCTTATAAAGTATTCAAAGCAACTTTGTTTATAAGAAAAACAAAGAGGAGTCAAGAGATGGTCTGATGTGTAATAGCACTTGCCACACAAGCATAACGATGTGATTTTGAACCCCTGAAACTCTCATGAAAGCTGATGCACAGTGTGAGCATCTGCAATCCCAATGCTCAGAGGGAGAGAAGGAAAATGGAGACAGGAGAATTCCTGGAAGTTCACAGGACAGCTAGCCTGATGTATGAAGTGAAAACCAAAACAACCAGGACCCTGGATGGTAAGATGGAAGGCAAGGACCAACCCCTAAGGTTGTCTTCTGACCTCCACATACATGCTACAGCTCATATGTGCCCACACACACACACACACACACACACACACACACACACACACACCATACCAGGTACTCAAAAATAATAATAAAAGTAGAAACAAGCATATCTTAGCAGAAACTTAATTTTACATAAATTTGTATCTATCCATAGAGTAAAATAAATAATTTCACCATTTTAAACTCACGTTAAGAAAAATATCCCAGGCAAAGTCAGTCAGAAATTGGATTTTAAGAAAGTTTATATAGAGAGTTTGGCTTGAATTTGTGAGGCTATACATAAAGTCTGAAATAAATTTCCTAATATTATTAACAGGACTTATCTTTGGGTGATAGGAATTTTCTACTCTAAGTATTCTCCAAATTCTGTACAATCAATAAGCAGCCTTTACTATAAGAAAAAAAAGAGAGAAAGCTACTTTTGTAGGTTGGCCACTTTTACTTCCCCCACCCTCCAAAAATTTTGAAATAAAAAATTCAAAGACTGTTTTGTGTCTAAGGCATGATCTGAGCTCCCATGGCTGACATGGAGACTGGCTAGAGATTGCTCTTTTGCCCTCACAGATCAACATGCTCCTCAGCTTTCACCTGGGAGAGAACTGCCCCTGCCCAGAGGAGATCCGAGAGGAGCTGTATGACTTCCATGAGGACCTTCTGGTTCACTGTGGTGAGCTTCTGAGAGATGAGCTAGAGCTCCATCTTCCTTTATTAGCCAGTGAGGGGTTGAGAAGTTACTCTTAGGTCTAGTGACTCTTATGGTACCAATTGTTCAAACTACACGTGTCAGAGAAGATACAGGAAGTGTCCCTGACAGAATGAGAGACTGACAACACTTTTGTCTAAAAGAATCTTTGTGAGGATACAGAGAGGGGGAGGGAAGGTCTTTGTAGGAAAGACAAAGTCATCCCTGTGGGGGATGACTGACTACACCTCACCTAGTTCACTTGCAGTGGTGCTGACGTCATGTGCTCCCAGCCAAGAAAAGATTGTGATCCTTTTTCTTTTAGCTATTGTAACTTTCTAAAAAAGTGGGTATCAATGTCTTCTTGAAGGATTCTAAGTCATAGGTCCCTACTTCGATACATATCTATGATTTTTAAGTGGGTGGTGGCATTTATGATTGTTACACATTGGTAAATTGAGTAATATGTAGAAAAAAAGCTGAGCTTTTCATTTGAAATAATAAATGTTAAAGTATTTCTAGAGACTCTAGGGCCCTTTTTAACATAGGTTAGAAAAAGTAAATCTTTGGGATTAAATTTATTTGATGTTCTAGGACACAGAAAACCATATATTTTAGCAACTATTTGAAAGACATAATGCAGATAAATATTCTTGGGAGGCTGCCTGTAATCTCTTGAAAATGTTTCAGGAGGATGGGAAATTGTTTTATTATGTTCTTCCTAATTCTTAAAGTACTGTTTGGGTTTGCACTCTGCTCTGTGGCTTGCAAGGAGTTCCCTTGGAGGAAGAAGAAGAGGAGGAGGAGGACACTTCCTGGACAGGAAAACTTCGTGCTTTGGTGTATAAAATCAAGGGCCCACCCAAGCCAGAGAAGGAACAACCAACAGAGGAAGAGGAACGGTATCCTAGTAAGTGACACTGCCTTTCAATCACATTGTTCACACCCCTGTGCTCTTCTGAGATTTAATCAAGGTGACTGGTTCTCTCACACATGCTCTAAGACAAGCAAGGGCTGTTGAATGCTAAAGTAAACATTGAGCTTTGTGTTGGCATTGTTGTCAGTGTTATGGATTTTTTTTTCTCTGCCTTTCTTGTGATCCAAGGAATTACCTTTTGGATTTCTCTGACACCTGAGAGATCAGCTGTTTGGTATCTGCTCTTATTGTCTGTCTACTTAGAAATTCTCACACAAATTCTGATCTTTCTTTCAAGTTCTAAGCATTGTTGAATTCCCTCACTTCTGTTTGCAGCTACCTAAGCAAGGAAAGCTACTCTAACCAAAGCAGTTAAACAATAGTGAAGCAGCACAGGTAAAAAAAACTAAAGGTCTCTTTTTTTTCTCTAGTATGGCGTTAAGATTGAGACAGCCTGCAGTCTTGAACCTGTTTTCTTTTAAGGATGGCAACTATTGTCCCAAGTAACTCCTCTCTTCTTTGCTCAGTAGGTAATCTCAACCATTTGATGCGTGTTGAAAGAAGAGCACTGACCTGCCTGATTGTCTCTAAATGAGTTAACATTTCAAGAGACAGATTGTCTGAACATTATATGTAATCAATCTGCTCCTTGCTACAAATTTGACAAGTTTAACATTTGTCTAAAGAAGTGTAGCAGGTTCAATGTCATTGGTTTTTTATCTTAGTCCCTGTTCCTATCCATCTTGGAACACACTTGCAGATCACCTACAAAAGAAATAGACTCTCAAGATACAATAGGTGCATCTGGGATAGCATTTTAGGGGTTCACACTTCTTATTGCCCTTTATATTAACCTTTCATCTTTGTCAGGCTATCTCTGAGGGGAATAGATTATTCCCATTTATCAGTGGGGCATTTGAAGCCTCTCAGAGAATATATGGTAACATGATTCTAGCAATCCTGGTCAGTCCTGTCCTATCACCATAGAAAGGATTTGACTTTGAGGGTGAGCCAACTGGGTTGTAGAGCCAAAAAAATAAAAATAAGTGAATAGAGATTCTCTTTGTGGTTACCACCAAATAAGTACCGCAAATAGCTTGCATTGGCCCACGTATCTCCAATAGCACCTGCTGAGAACTGATTCTGGAAGTGGATGCTTTTTTGACAGTATGTTATGAAGAGCATTCCCACAACGTGACCATGTCATATTAAATGAATCAAGTCAGTCAGATGAAATCATTCGTCATCTGCCTCTGTGAAGTCTCACACTGAGGATGGGTTCAAACACCACAGATTACTTCCTGCACAACTGCTCCTCAACCTTAAAGGAGACAGATCGTGTTCTATTTGCTTGGATAGAACATACACACCTGCCAGGCCTGTTAGATGGGACTGCAAGGGTTCACCATGCTGCCTTCCTCTCACATGGGGTTATGACACATCCAAGTTCTGTGCCCTGAGCCTTCTGAGGTTCCCAAAATAAAGGAAATGGTCAATCAGTTCAAGCAACACTGGTTGCTATTATGTGGGTTCCCTGTAGAATGTTCCAGAAGCATGGCTGGAATGGTATTTTAAGATAAAGTCTATGAAGCTGTTTGATACCCCTCCAGAGAATTGTTTTTCACTGGATCATATAGAGGCAGTGTTTCTAAATGTACAGCCCATTGTTAAAATCCTATAAATTACTGACAGATTGTCCATGTCACTACTTACATGATTTATCTTGACAAAAATAATACAAATTTAGGGGATTTTAGTAAATTGACAATTTACCAAATGCATTCATATATGCTAGTTATTAATGTTCCTAACAGATGTTAGCTTTCTTCATTTTTTTCAATATTCAGTTGAGAGAAATAGGATTCAAAAGAATCAAGAGATACTAGTTCAATGATTCTTCCTTCTATCTTGTATCCAGAAAATTTTCCTGGTGACTTATTAACACAAATCTCATATAACTAAATCAAGTGAAGCTGTGACTTTACTCCAGGTGTCTACTCTCCCATAGTACCATACCACACTGTTTCTACATTTGAGATTAAAAACTGTTGGGAGTGGTCATTTATGATAAAAGTCAGGGGGGTGGAGAGATGGCTCAGTGGATAAGAGCACTGACTGCTCTTCCAGAAGACCCGTCACCCAGCACCCACATGGTACTTCACAACTGTCTTTAACTCCAGGATCCAACACCTTCACGCGTACATACAGGCCAAATGCTAATAAAATAAAAAGAAATAAATTATGATGAAAGTCAAAACCCAATACCATTCAGAATTTTAACACTGGAGAGTTAGTGATGCCAAAGATTTGAACTGGAAATCTTCAGGTAAAGTGGTGGTGACCCCTCCCTGAGATTCACCTCTATAAGCTGTGGTATGGATCAGATGGGCTCAGGAAAGAGAGAACAAAACTGTTCTGAAACTCATTTGAATGCTGCTAAGTAGCTCTGTGTTAAAGAGATTTGCTTAAATTAACTGCAGGCCACACCATCAATGAAAACTATTACAGTATTATCAAAGAGCTATATGATAATGAAATGATAGATATAGCAGCAGCCCATCATACTAGGTCACATTTTTATGTCTCTGTCTAACACATCCATAAGAGAGCCCTTGTATGCTAAGACTGGACTGCAAACTACAGTTAAAACAGGATTTCCTTAAATATAAATGTGTAGCTGTAGCAACTGAGTTATTTCTCCAGAAGAGACCAAACAGCTGTTTCTCTTGAATTCTAAAGTTAAGAAAATGAAAATCAGCTATCATATTTTACAGATTAAATGATACACTTATGCCTTTTCCATGGGAGATGGTTTTCCTCGTCTTTTCTGTACAAAGAAATGTCCCAGAGGATATTATGTTCTCAAGTAATGCAAGCAAAAGAGACAGAGCCCCCTGCTGACATTAGAGACCTTTTGCTGACCCATTGTAATTCAGCTGTGGAGAGCAATGTGAAGAACTGGATGTAGGAGTGAGTCTGTCTAACAGAAGTGAACCGAATTCTCTTCTCAGCCTATGCTGTTTGCACAGACTCTGCCTCTCACAGAGCTGAGCTGATATTCTTATCCCTGAGACATACTTGTTTTCCTCTGCTACTCTTCTGATAAAGATCAGACCAGGAGTGTCCCTAGAGATGACTGCAAATCCATCAAGTTCCAAAGTTGCCATTTGGGAAAGCTTATACATTGTCACTGAATGTATAACAGCTCCAGGCCAAAATTCTCTCCAGTTGAAGGCTTATTTGTGAATACTACTGGGCAGAGAAAGTGCTCTTTACAACCAGAATAAGTCCTGGCCTCTGGTACAAATGAATGTCAAGTAAGATCACTATACTACTGGTAGAGAATATAATGATGGCTCAGGTGACATCATTAGAGTCATTTTCTAAAATTTCTAAATTCTTTCCAAATAGCTGTCCCGTAAGACAGACAGACAGATGGACACACAAACACACACACAGCAGGTAGAGAGTCAGCCCTCCTCTGTGAAGTCTTTCCTCTAACTTTGTTACCCTCCCTCCTGCCCCAACATATCATGTAAACTCCAATAGGACACACTTCCCTCCTTAGATGGAGTTTTTATTCATCTTTCCTTACTGTGTCTTAATGTGAGGAATTTTTTTCTATATTCATTCTATTGACCTAACTATCTTTTTTACCTCTAACAACATACTGGTTAGTTAAGGCTCACAAACATGGAAACGTGAGGTCATGGATGTAAAGGTGGAATTGGGTCTGAATAGATAACTCTTAAAATAATGAGAGTAGTTTGTGATGTTGAAATACAGATACACTCCATGGCTAGAGGAGGGTTTGGAGGTGTTATAAAAGTGTGAACAGGTAGATAAAATAGGAAATAAAAGCATTTAGTTGAAAATGCTGGTCAAAAATGCCAAAAGACAGGCAAGTTCAGGCTGAATTCAGGCATGGCAACAGGTAAGGGAGAACTGGATTCTACAGGGAGCTGAATGGGTTGTGGTGGGGATGTAAAGTGATTCAACACTGTGTTTTGAAGAATTGCTAATAAAACTGGATTCATCAGTACAGTGTTCTCATTTGCTGTATAAGACTTGGCCCTGGGGTTTCAGGGATGGAAGGTTAAGCATGTGTGTGGTACCCACGTTAGCTTGTGTCTATTGCTTCTCACAATAACAATACACAGCCTTCAGTCTCATTCCTATGTTATAGTTAAAGAAACTGAAGTAAAGACAAATTATCCAAACCTTATAGTGGTGGCATTGATCTTCACATTGCTATTCCTGGATGTATTCATTACTTAGAAGCATTGTGTCCCCTGTAAACAGTGACTGTGGAAGTTTCTTAAAAACTAAATCATTAGTTTGTTCAGCAGTAGTGAAGTGGTTATGATGTACAGGGCTCTAAAATTAGGCTACCTGGTCTTAAATTCTTGTTCTGCCTCACTTCTGTAAGGTTAAACACGTGACAGCTTTGTGCCTCAGTTTTCTTTCCTGTGAAGTAAAAAGAGATTAAGTACCTACCTCATTGGGTCACTATAAGAATTAAGTTATTTAGTAAACGCAAAGTATTTTAAAGTGTATCTGGGACAGTGTTTAATTTTGACCTGTTTTGACCCTTAAAACATTTGGTGATTACCTACCACATTTTAGGCACTGTTTGGGGAACCAATGAAATCTGTTTCAGAAAAACAGTCTTTCAATCAAGGATTTCACTCATCCCTGCTGCCGGCAGACATTGGAGCCATGGAGACAGAAATGCTTGGGGTGAAGCAACGTGAAGTGTGGCAGACAGTCTGATACCTCAAATGATATCAACGGGTCATATACAAACATGAAATGTACAAATATGTTGAATAGGGAAAGAAAATGCTGGTTACTGATAGGGTTAAAGATGCCAGGGAGCTAAGCTTTGATTCGGAAATAGGGATTATTGGAGTGGAACCAGAATGATCACAACAGTCCTTGAAAGGGAATGGGGGCAGCAAAAGAGAACCAGAGAAATGCAGATGTGAGAAGGACCTGGGGTCGAAACTCACTGTATTGGCTCCCTGTCAAGTGCCTGACAGCCACAGATATGAAACGGGGCTCATGGAAGCAATGATGGGCCCTGGATGTTGGCCATCTGTGTTTTAGAGCTGGAGAAGAAAGTCTCAGGAGATAGAAACTCTGACATATACTGAATGAGTCCTTTGTATCTGGTACTATCCTGGATACTTCATGTCACCTCTCTTGACTTTTTCCTCACAGCAAGCAACTGAGCACAGTGACCTCATGCTTCCCATTTTACACATCAGGTATTTAGACCTGAGTAAAGAGGGTGGGCTCAAGTTGCCCAGTCCTCTGTGATTCTGTCTCAGCTTTGTCTTTATTTCAGGTGTTTCTCCATGTTAGTCCTGTTCTATTGCTGTGAAGAGACGCCATGACCGAGGCAGCTTTAAAAGGAAGCATTGAATTGGGGGGTTTGCTGACAGTTTAGAGGATGGGTTCACTGCCGTCATGGAGGGGAGCATGGTGGCAGGCAGACAGGCATGGCACTGGAGCCGTAGTTAAAAGCTTACATCCTCATCCACAAGCTGGAGATAGAGAGAACGAGACTGGGTCTGGCATGGGCTTTTGAAACCTCCAAGCCCTCTCCTAGTGACACACCTTCTCCAACAAGGCCACACCTTGTCCTTCACTAAACAGTTCCACCAACCAAGGGCCAGGCTTGAACCAGGACTGAAGGCCATTCTCATTCACGCTGCCACACCGCCCTTCCCCCGCTCAGATCAGCAAACTCTCTCTGTCCCTCCTGTGCTCTTCTCTCTGTCACATCATCATCAGTCATGTAATCGCCTGTACAGTGTGAGCAAGTGATTACGAGGCTGGATGACTGATTTCAAAAACAACAGGCTAATTATCTCCTTATGATGGATGAGACCCCAGGGAGCCAGAGAGCAGAATCTGGCTGCAATGTTGGAGTGCAGTTTCACTGGTGCCTTGTAGTGCCACTTCTGACAGGGACGAAGTGCCCAGGTGGTGAGGAAAGCAGGGTGGGGTGAGCTCACTTGTTTCTAACCATGTAGGTACGTATGAGGCTCTCACCAAGGTAGAAAACCATATAGAGGCCAAAGACTGGAAGGGGAAATGCTGGTGTGGTGGTGTGTGCTTATAATCTCAGTGAGACAGAGACAGGGCAAGCTTTGATGCTCTGTCTAGCCTTCCTAGCCTATTTGATTAGTTCCAGGCCAATAAGAGACCCTGTCTGAAGAAACAAGGTAAAAAACACCCAGGATTGGCTTCTGGCTTCCACAAACATGCTTATGCACATGCGCACATACATGCACAAGAAAACAGAAGAGAAATTTAGAGACAGATTTAGCAGATATATACAGCAGCCAGATGATTGCACACAGTAGTCTGCCCTAAAAGCTAGGCTCCAAGGCAACCAGGCCAGTGTGACGTGAACAGTTTTGTGGGGTCTACAGTCTGTTGTAAACAGTTCAAACCCCTCTACATCCTGCTCTTACCTCTCACTGCCTTGCATGCCTTAGCAGACCAGCTATTTACAAGAACCCACTGTCATTCACTAGACTGAAACAGTTCATTACTTAGACAGAAAGTGAAGTGAGGATTAAGCTGGTAAGGGCCATGATGAAGGGAAAATTTGGTCACTGCTCTTTCCATCTTTTCTGTTCTTTGTGACAATTATGAGGATTGAATGCTCATTCAGGTGTAGTCCTTAACACATTGCTGAACACACAGGAAATGCTAGATAAACTGTGGCCATTATCATTGCAATGAGGAGAGTAATAACTGGCAAGGAGCCCTACTCCTTGCCCTACTCCTGGGTTAGGGAAGCCCGCATAGACAAAAACAAGTATGTTTGCCCCAAAAGCACACAGAGAGGTGGGGCATGTGCTGCTGTGTGAGCCCTCAGCCAGCTTCACACCACTAGTGGGTGTCTTTGTGGTCTAGTAACACACATTAGGCACAGCAGCCCGGTGTCTTTATAGGTTTTTGCTTACATTTCAGACCACCTTAAAATGTCATTGCCAGTGATACCTCATAGCACCAGTGTTCATGTTAAATAAGGTAAATTGGTCCCAACTGTAGATCCTGGGTCAGAGAAGCATTGGGGAATCACAGAGAAATCGGACTGATGACTTTTCCTAAAGTTAAGTCCTTGAAATTTATGGACTTAACTTCCCCGGCCTTTCCCATTGCTAAGCAGTAGATATTTGACCATTTTGTAAATGTGACGTGAAGAAGCTCCAGGACAGAGAGCACAGAGGACTTAAGTCCCTTCCCCAGTAACCGTGGGAAGCTGAATGGACGGTATGTGACTGTGCCATGCGACCTCTGACAGACAGTTTCCTCTCCACTAGCAGCCATCACAGAGGCCATGGAGTCCCCATAGCTCACCTCCTCCATGTAGGTGATCAGTGGTGTGCACTGACGTGTTGATTATGGTCACTTCCTGCCGTTGGTAACTGCTAGAATTCTGAGATTTTCCTTTATTTCTTCAATCTCAGGTTTTACTTGTAGGAAAAACCAGCTGAATAACATTGAAATTGGACACTGAAAGTGGTAGTAAAATTCTTGCTGCTTACCCATGTAGCCCAGTGAAGCCACAGGCTTTCATTGACTGCTTGAATAAATGAGTGCTACTCTTTCAAGAGCACAGCACATTGTGTAGACATAGACTCTCAGAAGCAGACAGAGACAGAGAGGTAGGTGACTTGTCTGAGGACACACAGCTGTCCCTGCCCAGTGCTCTTGTTCCAATACTGCAATCTTCAAGAGGAATTTTATAGGGTAATTTTATTTCATCGGTAAAGAAATTGAGGCTCTGAGAAAGCAATCTGGCTAAGAGTGTCAGGAAAAGAACTAGAGCTTTATGGGTTTTAGGATTTCACATCTGAATCTATTTCATGACTTATTAAGAAAGTGTCTAGACAGTAGGCATAATAGAAGTTTAAGGTACTAATAAAAATAACTATTTTCTGAGTGTTATGAAGGTAAGCAACTTGAGATGATAAAGTACACAGAATAGATTCTAACAGCCTGGAGCCCCACCATTTGCCAACCATAATGTTAGCTAAGTTCTTAGTCTCTATGTGTTTCTGCTTTCTTTGTATATAAAAGGAAAGTAACAAAGAAGGATTTAATGAAATAATGCCAGGTTTAATGTTCTGAAGCCTAAAAGTCTGCATCCACCTTGGCTTCTGCACTGAGTGTAAAAATCATAGGTCATATGAACTTCCTTTCATATTTATCATGTCAATTCTTTTGGCAAACAAGAAATAGAAAACCCAGTTTGTGGAGAGCAGCCAAAGAGGGGCCATTGTGACAGAGATTACTGTGGGATTAGAGATGGAGCCAGCCGCTGTGATGGACTGATCCAGTAACTATACTTACTTCTTCCACAGTCTCCTTATTCAAGTTTTGTTTTTAGAATAGCAGTGGACTGCCAGCTACAGTCTGGACCTTAAATCCACTCCTTACCAAGTCCAAAGGATAAGTAAAATACCTTCTCCTGACATTCTAATCAAGGGTCCTGAGACCAACTAACTCCTCCCAGTTCCTCCCCACTTCCCCACCCAACCAAATCCACAGCTTTCCTTTCTCCTTCACTTTAGCACAAACAGGCATCTTACACTTGGAAATTATCCACACCTGTTCACACCTCCAGACTGTCTACAGCATACCACAGGCTGACTTTCAATATCCTGGAATTTTAAAATAGGTGCACATTGTTTAAATGCACATAATTTTCTTTTCCATTGTACTGTGAACGTTATAAATCATTTTCTGAGTTTAGCCTAAGTACAGTGCAGTTTCATTAATTTCTTTTCCTCAATGTAAATGGATTTTTTTTTCTTCCAAGCTGACCCAGATTTAACAATGCTCACAGACAATTTAGCAGCACAGGTATGGGATTTGCTTTGCCAGTAGCCGACATCTACCCTTTGATAATAAGTATGTAGTTCATCGAGTGAGGACCATTTGGCTTGTCATCTAAATTTGGAGAGACACAAAAAAAGATACATCCTGAGAAGTATTTGGAAGTTCCAGACTCCTGCAGCCATAGCATGGAAACATGCACCATGTGAGCAAATGACCCTTCTCTTACAGCAGTTGGCATGGGAAGCTGGCCATTTGACTACTTAAAGGAAAGGTCTTGTGATAATGGTAGATAGCTAGGGAGTTTTCCTGTAAGGGTCACATGTGGATGACTTAGAGGTCTGAAATCAAAGAAGCAGGTTATAAAATGACTGGTGGGGGACTGAATCAGACATTCCCAAATGGATGTACTAAGCTGAGCTCTAATGTTGTTTATGTGCAGAATATATGACTAGTCCAAGAGTGAAGAAGCCATTGTCTTCTAAAATGTCCCCTTGTCTTCTAAGATGTTCCCCTAGCAATCAAGACCTCCTAAGTCATACAGTACATTCAGCATATTGCCATTCTGAGTTAGCTTGAATAATCATTTTAAATGTAGGATATAGGTTATATATTTCAGAAAATTGCCTACCTATTGTTATACTAATTGCAAAATTTGAGTGAATTAGAATGTTAATAATAATCCCATCAGGGAAACCATAGTGCACAATTCACTTTCCTCAATGTTTTGTTTGACAATTTGCTTTATTTTCTCATCACAAAGCAGAGGCTTAGTTACACATCTCCCTTTGTTCCTCCCTTCCTCCATTCTGTTCTTCATGGAATAGATATTACTCCTTTCTATAAGTGCCATGAGATGAACCACTGGGTGTACTTGGCAGCGCCCTGTTGAAGTAATGGAAAGTCTAAACAGTTCTGATGAATATTTTATTTTTATTTTACTTATTAAATTGTTTTTTAATTCTTGACAATTCCATTCACATACACAATTAAATATATACATATCTACCTCATCTCCTCCTTCCTAATCACCCTGCAGATCCCCTAGCATGCCTACCTACTAACTTCATGTCCTTTGTCTTTTTTCTAGAGATTTATTTTTAATTTTGCAAATGTGTATGTCTTTGGTTGGTATAAGCACCTAAGTGCCAGTGCTCACATAGGCCAGGGAAATCCAATACCCCTAAAGCTGGAGTTACAAGTGGTTGGAAGTCACCTAATATGGATGCTAAGAACTGAGCTCAGGTCCTGCACAGAAGCAGCTCATGCTCTCAACCATTGAAACATTTCTCTGTAACTCCCCCCTCTTTTTTTCTTTCTTTTATGGTTTTTGTGGAAGGGGTTATTATTTTGTTTTGTTAGGTTTTGTTTTGTTTTGTTGTTTTAGATAACTCACAAAGTCCAGTTAGTGCTCCCTGTAGGTACATGGGCATAGGGCCACCCACTGGAGCACAGGAAAATTACCAGTGGGAACATCTTCAAAATAGAATGATTCTCCCTTCTCCAGCAGCAATCAACTGGGGGTCCTTATTAAGGGGTGGGACCTGGAACATACCTCTCCCATCCATGCCAGAACTGGGGCTTGGTGGTTTGATCTAGTGTAAATAACCACAGCTGTGTGAGTTCATGATGGTGGCAGCCATGCCGTGTCTTGAATATAGCATTTCACTGTATCCTCCTTATCTCCAGCTCTTCCATTCTCTCTACCCTCTCTCCCATGACATTTCCTGAACCACAGGAGGGTGGAGTAGTTAATAAAAAAATATCCCATTTAGGGCTGAGCACTTAGTCTCTTCTTTTCAGCACTGTTAACAGTTATTAATCTCTGCGTTAACTGCTGCCCACTGCAAAAGGAAGCTTCTCCAACCAAGGTAGAGCAGTCTAGGTTTATGAATATAAACATAAATATTTAGAAGACAATTTGACAACATGCCCAAATACCTTACATATATTATTGAATTTCCTCAACTAAGGACCTATGAGCAGTAATAGTGTTCTGAAATTGTTTCATAGAGGCACTTAACTCACTCTTGGGCACCTAACATTTCCCCATAAAATAGCATTTGATTAAGAAGCTACTTGGAAGTGGCCCAACAGGAGGTAACTGGGTATTCAGTCAAAGACAGTCAGAAACATGTGCGTAACATATATCCTGGCTCCTACAAGCTCACTGATGATACAGTGAGACTCCTACAGCTTATAGGCAAGGCTTCTATTACTACTGAGACCATCTGCATTGATAAAGATATGCTGATGTTGAGGTTGAAGAAATAAGTCCCCCAACCCCAACTGCAGCCTGCTCATTCTTCGTGTGCCCTACTTGGGCCACAGAACCTGCCAAATAAAGCCACACCACTACTGCATAACACAGGCCCAGCCCCTCCTTTCTCTGAAGATGGCTGGACTTAAATCCAAACTTAGCCCAATGAAGGGGAAACTTTTAGAGCCCTTCAAGCTAGCAGGGAGCACTTTAGTGCCCTGTGAGCAATAGTCAAAACCCTTAACCTCCAGATTCGATTTTCAAAATAATCATTCTTTAATCCTCACTCTATTTCTCAATACCAGGAGTCCTACTCTCATGCACTCATGGTTAATCCATCCAGAAGCAAGCAGTGAAATATCCTTAAACTGTAGCTGCTAGATGAAGGGCTCAGCTCACTGACCAGAATCACACAGCCTGGTGGAGTGGAGTTTACCTGAGCTGTAGGGAAAAAAGAAAAAGGGAGAGTATACAAAGTTGGGTAGGTAGGACGGGGGGGGGGGTGGGGTATCTAGAAAGAGTTAGAGGATAGGGTAAACAAAATCAAAACACATCATACCTCAACTGAAAAAAAGAATACAATTAGGCTAGATTGCTTGCTGGTTAGCACTACTACATATTTTTTGTAGCTGCATGAATTGTTTTATGGAAATCATTATTTTCTTGAGTAATACAGAGTTATCAGCTGTTGACACAGTTCATTATAAAATATTTTCAAATCACATTTGCTAATATCAATAATTTAATCAGGATCTTTAAGTCCTTAAGTGTTGAGAAGCTGTCAAAGCTCACAGTGGCAGATAAATGTTTGCCAGAATTCTAGTTTTCACTTGAAATTCAAATTTTCTTATTGGCATTAAATACTATCATTTAAAGTGAAAAACTTATTTCTTTTTGAAGAAAATATGTTATCTGAGACCAGTTAGCCACAGGTTGTTTTTATTCTCATTTAAAGGGCATTCCATTAGACAAGAGGCTAGTGTAGCTGGTAACTCAATCACACGCCAATGTTTTACCTCAAGAAAAAACACTGCTGACATACAGCTTTGTGCATATCAGCATTATGTCTGTGGGGTTAAATGATATCATCTTGAGAGTTTTATTGACAAGATTCTTAGTTCTTCATTCAAAACATTCAGATGTGAATTGCCTGTTTTCCCAGGCAGGTGATAATAAGGAATATGGTTGAGTCTTGCTGACTTCTTTGTTTTCATGTGCCCGCACTTTTGCCTATCATTTCTTTTCTACCATCAGTGCCAAGGTAAATATAATTGAAACAGCAAATAAATCTTTGAATTGTTATGACCTTCGAAACTGCCTAAGGAATTCTGAGCCCCCTAATTTGTAGTTTAAACTTTCAGAACTACTATTATTTATAGTATTAATAGTTAATGTTTATAAGTATGTTCCCAGCATTGTTTATGCACTGATTATTTTAATTTTCATATGTTCAGATATACAGAAGACCTAACACATTATAGAAAACATGTTTTAATATAGATTTTTATTACTTTATCACAATCTTTCTGTACCCTCTTTTGTTATATCCCCTGGGACTTAGGTGTAGAGGTTGTATTGTAGATATATCAGTTAGGGCTGGGCACCCCATAGAGTTCTCTGCATCATAACCAATTGTAGACTTCTGTGATGGTGTCCATCTGCTACAACAATAATGTTCTTTTTTTTTTCTTTATTAAGAAAATTTCTACTCCATTGCTATCCACAGACCCCCCTCCTCCCTCTTCTCATCCCCCCAGCCCTCTTTCTCAAGCCACCCCACATCCCCACACCCCCAAAATCAAGGTCTCCCATGGGAAGTCAGCAGAGCCCAGCACACTGAGCCTAGGCAGGTCCAAGCCCCTTCCCACTGCACCAAGGCTGTGCAAGGTGTCGCACCACAGGCACCAGATTCCAGAAGCCTGCCCATAGACAAGGGTCAGATCCTGCATGGGTGCCCCTCAAACAGTAGACATCAAAATACTGAACAATCCAATTAAAAAGTGAGCTACAGAGCTTAACAGAGAATTCTCAATAGAAGAATCTCAAATGGCTGAAAGGCATTTAAGGAATTGTTCAACATCCTTAGTCATCAGGGAAATGCAAATAAAAACAACTCTGAGATACCATCTTACACCCGTCAGAATGGCTAAGATCAAGAAGAATGTTCTTTGATGAAGGGAATGAGCAACCTTTATCTGTTGGAATAAAGATAAATATTTAGACTGTATTTGGAAATCACACTATTAGGAAAGTGGTAATAATAAGTTTTCCTTTGGAGTCCATGACCTCACCAGCAATGAGTAATTGCCTTTGTTTATAGTACCAAGTAAAAATTCCTTTCTATTGAGGGATCTGAAGTCCAATTACATGGCTGTTGGTTACCCCTAAAATATAAGTGCCATTATTGCACCCTGTGGGATTTCTTGTCACACTGGTCATTGCTGTGTATCATAGGCTTTACAGAGAAGTAGGACTAATGATTGCTTTTACCCCTTGGCAGCTTGCATAGCACCTTCTAGTAATATGAGAACTAGTCTTCAGGGAAGAGACTTCCAGGACAGCTTGAGCTCCATTCCTCCAGTTCCCATGTCCAAAGTACGTGGTATCTTCACCACTGAGGTCTACCTTCAAGTTCTGGGAAGGAACCAAGAACGATATTCATTTATTCATATTTTCTCTCTCCTATATATAGCCTATATAGTTTGGGAAACCTATATAGTTGGTCTCCCTGACCAACAACTCAGAGACAAAGCCAGGTTAAGGGAATGCTAATATTTATTTGGTTTCATGACTCTGCAAATGTCCTGTTGCAAAAGAAGTAGCCTTGAGCTGATGAATGATTCTACCTACTCATAGCTTCTCCTATGTGGCAGGGACTTTGATGCTGTGTGTTATTTCTGTGGAGGATCTGGCCATTTATGGAGAGAACTACAGTTGTTTCATGCCAGAATGTGTGCTTTAAAGAAAGTATTATTTATAGGACATTACAACTTGTATCAGGTGCAAGAGTTTCTGTATTTTTGTATATTTCCTTTGTTCTTGCTATCTTAACTAGGAGAAATAAGAATAGATGTACCTGGGAACAGTTTCATTTTTTTAACTTTAATTTTTAAAATACTTTTATACAATATATTTTGTCATGTTCTTTTCCCTCCCTTAACTCCTTCCAGATCCTCCCCACTTCCCTACCTACCCAACTTCACATTCTTCCTTTCTCTCAAAGGAAAACAACAAAAAGCAAAAAATGAAAACCAAAACAGACAAACAGCTGAAGAAAGAAAAGAAATCAGTAAGACAAAAATAACACAATTGAAAACATACCTAAAAGAAAGCATAAAGTCTGTTTTTTATTGACTGACTACTCTGAGCATAGGACCTGCCCTGGAATGTGGTTGATATTTCCCGTGGCACTCCATTGAGAAAAACTGATTTTCCCTTTCCCAGAGATATTAACTGCAGAAAGTTTCTTGGTTATGGGTGGGACCTTGTGTCCATTTCCCCTTCTCATTGCTGGGGTTTTATCTGGTTTGAACCTGTGCAGGTCTTATGAGTGCTGTTACAGTCTCTGTGAGTTTATATGTATATCAGCCCTGTTGTGTATGGAGGATGCTGTTTTCTTTGAGTCATCTGTTGCCTCTGGCTCTGAAAACATTTCTTTCTCCTCTTCCATGTAGATCTCTGAGCCTTGAGTGGGGGGCTCAATTTAAAAAAAAAAAATCCACTTAGGGCTGAGTGCTCCAAAGTCTTTCACACACTGCATTTTCCAGCTGTGGATCTCTTTGTTATCCCATCTACTTCAAGAAGAAGCTTCTCTGGTGAAGGCTGAGCAAGGCACTGATCTGTGGGTGTATCACTATGTCATTAGGAGCCATTTCATTGCTACATTCCTTTAGTAGAATAATAGTAGTAGGTTTTCCTCTAGGCCCAAGACCTATCTAGTCTAATGTTCATGGACTCTTTTTTTGCTTGTTTGTTTCTCTGTGTAGTTTGGGGGCCTGTCCTGGATCTCGAACTCAGGTCAGGAATGGGGTCCATCTCATAGAGTGGGCCTTAAATCCATTTAAAAGGTGACTATTCATACATGTCACTATGGCATGAGGATTTTGCAGTATTGTAGGCCCAGGGGTTTGTATCTGAGTGATATTGATGATTACTTTTCTCCTCTGGTAGGGTACAAAGTACATTCCAGTGCCAGGAATGCTAATCAGTAGGAGTGAAAGTTCTAGTTAGACTCTAGCTTGATTTTTCCATGTTTGGTGACATAAGTATGTTGTGTCTTCAGCAACAGGCTCTTCCCATTGAGTTATAGATAGTAACTAACAGCCTTGCTAATAGTTGGTGATGCTTGGGGGGGGGGAGCCTGTAGAACCCCTTTGCTAATGATTCAACAGGGAAATTGTTGAAAAAAGCCCAACACAGCCCATTAACAACTTGTCCCTCAGAAGGTGCAGATATTAACAGGAATTAAGTCCCTACTAAGCAAGACTTTTTAAGTTTTTGAGAACTTCATACATGAATACCTATCTACATCACTCACACTTACTCTCTCTCCCACCTCAAACTTACCCTAGCCCCTCTCTCCAAAAGTCATGGTCACTTCTTTATTATTTTACACACACACCACAGAGAGAGAGACAGACATATATGCAACCCACTAAGTCCATTTGATGTCGTTTTTATGTACTTGTTGCTTATGTATACATGTACATGACTACTTGAGGTTGGACATCCTATGTAGGAACTCATTTCTGGAAAAAACTAATTCTCTCTCTCCTAGCAGGCATTGACTAACTGAAAGCTCTTCATCTAAGGATGGGACCGTGTGGAATTTCCTTTGTCTACATTGGCATGTCAACTGGTGTTGTGATTATGCTGGTCTTGTCTAGGTAGCCATATTGTTGGTATTTCATGGTTATATTTTCCCTGTCATTCCAAGGGGACATTAGCAATAGGCACCCTGAACCTCTGGCTCTTACGATCTTTCCACCACCTCTTCCATGACATTCCCTGAGCCTTAGGTGTAGGGTCAGCAAGTTCTCTTAACTGTGCTTCTCTCTAGCCTGTGTATCCTTTTTTTTTTTTTCTTAATTGTTTCAGCTATGTCTCCTGCCTGAACCTGAAACACCCACAGGGTTGATAGACACAGCAGTAAGCTAAATTAATCCTTTACATCTAGATCTTTTAGAGCTTTGGTGACTAAGTTCTATTTTTATAGCCTATGGTAGAGCCAAGAGTGTATGTGGAGCAGACATCTGCTATGTATAGTGATGTGGAGTAGAAAACTTGACTATTGGAAATGACACAGACTACAGCAAGCATCCATCTCAATGTATTCCTAAACCTCTCCCTGGTGGATTCAATGACCTTCATTGTTCCCTTAGCTCTGGTTTTATCACCTGGCCTGAATGAAGGCTCTGGTACAATCCCTACCTTCCAGAAGTGTGTTGGCAGTGTGAGATGTGGACACAATTATGGTTTTGAAGCAGTGTTTATTCCCCTGTGGTGGAATCTTCTAAAACTGTGTATGCAATGGGAGGGATGAGAATTGCCTCACCAGCTGTTCCAGCATGTCTCCTTTCACCTCCTGAACTTACTCAGATCAGCCTTTGCTTCTTAATTTCTTCCCAAAGCAAAGCCAACCAGCAGTCATCAGGAGCCATGTGGTCCATCCACCACGAGACTCTTAGCTGGTCTCATTTTAACTGATTTCCCCTGTACTTGTGGAACTGGCTAGGAACCCAAATAAATCCTAAATTCAATGCCATAGTGGTTTCTTTCTTTCTGTGCTTATGGAAATATTTCCTGCTGCAGCAGTAGTCAACTCCTGCAAAAGATTCAGTACAAAGAAGCCATTTCCATATATGATGGTCAGATGTCCAGCCTCTGAGCCTTCAAACCTAGTCTTGTCCTTTCTATTCCTCCACTTCTATTCTTCTCCAAATATATGTTATGTTCATGTCATCTAAAATATCTTTTATTGTTAATGAATTATTAGCTCTACTTGGTCCCCACCACTGGGTATCTCTAATATATTTAGAGGCAGTAATAATGTCAGTTACCAGTGTTTCATTTGCTTTATTCTAAAGAAGCATGGGCCAATGCTTTACTTTCACACCTTGACCCACCCCAGACAGCTACTCTGTACTCTGTCTCATGGTGCTTGCAAGTACCTTCATTGCAGCATTTATTGCATTGTATTATACAATAACAATAAAATTTTTACCACAAAATAAAAATGTAAGGAACTGGCTTATGAGCTCCCTGAAGGCAAGGACAGAGACTTACTTGTCATTCAATTTTCAGTATGAATCAAAACATTAATCAAATGAGTGTTGCATTTTTTAGTATGTAATTGTGATATTTTTATTGTGGTATAGGTGGCATTTTATGTCTTGATATATTCTACTTTTATACATGCCATGACTCAACCTTGAAATAAGAAAAGATTTAACCTGAGCCAGCTGTTGATATGTCTGGTAGTTGAGGGAAGTTTCTGTACCACCTAACTTTCTCTGCTCTGGGGCATCCATGGTTAGTGTTTTCTCCAATTCTCTTTTCAGCAACACTGAAGGAACTAGTCTCACAAACAATGATCCGCTGGGCCCAAGAGAACCAAATCCAGGATGCAGAGTTGGTGAGAATTATGTTCAACCTCCTACGGAGACAGTATGACAGCATTGGGGAGTTGCTACAGGCTCTGCGGAAGACCTACACCATCAGCCAGGCCTCCGTGAGCGATACCATCAACCTGCTGGCTGCCCTGGGCCAGATCCGGTCCCTTCTTAGTGTCAGGATGGGCAAGGAAGAGGAGCTTCTCATGATCAACGGGCTAGGGTAGGGTCACTCATAGCAAGTGCAGTTCTTTAGAGAGAATTCTCTCTCTCCTTGTGGTGGGACATCCTTGTCACATGAGCTACCTCTGTAACAGGGGACACCAGACCACCTGTTGTGCAAGGCAGAAAGGGCATTACCAAAAGGAATGAGCGGAATTCTTAGAGACTCTTGTGAAATAGCCTGTGTGGGGTCATGGAGACACATCTGGAGGAGAGGGCAGCCTATTTAACCCAAGAGAGAAACAAGTTGAGCACTGCAGCCTCTGGCTGGGTGTCTTCTGGGGCTTCTGAGGTATTCCTGTCTGGCCCCTTTTCTCCCCAGTTCTAAACTGTGGAGTGATTTTGTTAGTTCTGTGAGATCCCTTAACTTACAACTCATGGATATGACTCACAAACCATGTACACAAGACGATTCCTGGCAATTACAGAACATAGAGGAGAAAACAGGAGCCAGAAATGTTCACTGGCCAACCCACAGTGTTACCTGATTAATATCAAAAGCAATGTTCCTCTCCTCCCCATCCTTGGGCTTGAACTGTAGAGAATCACTAAGGACTAGGAAAGTGGTTTGCATGGTTCTCAGGAAAGAAAGGGTGTGTGCATGCATGATTCCCCAAGTTCATTTGCAAAGAGGAATATTATAATAGAAATGAAGAGACTTTTATGGGAGGGAAATAAGCTGCAGAAACAGCCCCTCCCTCTCTACCCAACTTACAGGCAATTGTTGCATATCCAGACTTTTATTTGCCTAAGCTTCATGGTATGAGTTTGTGTTAGGTAGCTTAAAGGTGTGATGGTTGTTACGTGTTCATACCATTGCTTTTGAAGACTGGTATCCACAAACTTCATTGTATCAAATACAAAATTCTTATAAGAAAGACATGCAGTCCTCTCATTAAGAAACTGAATACAAAGAAACACAGCTATCAGGAGAGAAAAGACGTTCTTGGGTACACAGAAAAATCCAGTGGTATGGGTGGTCTTAGAATTTATTATAAGCAAAAAAAGGATGAAGGGGGAATTGTTTAAATATCATTAGAAATAAGCATTTTAAAGGGGAAAAAAATCAAACATTTAGAATTATTTGGTGCTCCTTTTTTATGCCAGCTAAAAACATTCCATATGTACTTCACGACCTAGTACCCTCTTACTATTTTTCTCAGCCTATCATTTTAATATTACTTGACCTAAATCGTGTTTGTGTGGATTTTTATAGCAGAAGAGCAACAGGTGCTGAACTCTCCCTCTCGTTTTTCTGTTAGGGACATAATGAACAACAAGGTGTTTTACCAGCACCCCAACCTTATGAGAGTCCTTGGCATGCATGAGACAGTGATGGAGGTGATGGTGAACGTGTTGGGTACAGAGAAATCACAGGTAATGCCATACTTAGCCAGAGTTTGACTCTCAGGGCAGGACTACTTGCTCAGGTATCTGTTGCCTCAGTTCTCCCCTGGGAAGAGGAGAAGATTTTTACAGATCTAAAAGGATGCAAGAAGGGGACCATTGCTGTTAGCCTAGGGTGCAACTGGGAATTTATACCAGTTTTCCTGAGATCTTACTTAAATTGAATGGCTTCTTTTTGATGTTTTTGCATATATATATGTTGATTTACATGTGCATGCACAATTATGCACATACATATGGAGGCCTGAAGTTGTCATAAACTGTCTTCCTAGACTGCTTCCCACTGTCTCCTAACTGAGACAGGGTCTTTCACTGAACTCAAACATCACAAATTCACATAGTCTACCTAAACAGCTTGTTCTGGGGATTCTTGTCTCTGCCCCGTGAATGGTGGGATTACAGATGGGCCTATTCCCCCTTTGCTTATGAGGGTGATGAGGATCAGAACTTCAGTCCTCGCACTATCACAGGAAGCATTTTATCCACTGATTTATCTAGACTGCATGACTTCTGGAGGCAAAATATGGAGTATGGTTTCAAGTGTTGCTGATTCTAGGGTGCCACCATCCCAGGAATAAGTGGTGTTCTTGTTTTTTTCCATTGCTGGGATAAAAATACTGACCAAAGGCGACTTAGGGTAGAAAAGGGTTTATTTGGCTTGTACTTCCGGGTCACAATTCATCATCTTGGAAAAGTTAAATTTCTTCACAGAACCCTAAGCACATCTGTATGCCTCAGTGACAACAGATTTCAGAACTGTTCCTTAGAGCTCTTCCCATGATTCTGAAGGGGGAATTGTGATCTTTCTAGGAGTCTGACATTGTTTTTGAGCATTGTAAGATCCCAATAAGCTAGAGCTTGCCATAGAGATGCTAATTGTTTCGGAAAGCAGAGAAGGCTACCAAATCAAGTGATGAAGGATTGCACCTCCATGCTAACTTATATGCATCGGGTGTCAAGCGCCTTAGATACCTGCAGAAGATCAGTGATTGAGGCCACATACTTAGAGACATGTTCACAGAAACAGGGCATGGTGCCTTTCAAACTTTCTTAACTATGGGGATCACCCTTGGCCCAGAGGACCCAAGTTTTAATGGACTAATTGGCATTGTTTTTCTATGATCCCTCAACTCTGTTTCTGATATTACCCTTTATTGCTCTACTCACTCTGGCTGGAAACAATGGTTGTGTGGTCATGCACTTTTGTCGGACATGTAGAGAAGCAGGTTATAATTGATAGACATTGCCCTTAGAAGGAAAGATCTTGAGGACTGTAGCTAATTTCCAAGATTTTTGGAAGCCTCATTCTTAGGCATTCTGTCCCTCTTATAAATGTCTTAGGGAGAAGAGGTGTAAGGAAAAAGTTTATGTTCTAAACAATTCACAGCTTGTGGGACTTCAACCTGAAACTCCTATAAGTTTCCACTGTTCATGAAGGCCTCGTGATAGATTCTTCTCTCTAATACTTCCTGCTTCTGCCCACAGATTGCCTTCCCCAAAATGGTTGCCAGCTGCTGTCGCTTCCTTTGCTATTTCTGTCGAATTAGCCGGCAAAATCAGAAGGCCATGTTTGAGCATCTAAGTTACCTGCTGGAGAACAGCAGTGTGGGCCTAGGTAGGTGTGGCACACCTTATAACTTCCACCTTTGGATCCAGGCAGTCCATTCTCCCTCCTGACTACTTAAGAGAAAAAGAGAAAGATCAACATGTATGCCACGATACATGTAAGTGTAAAACAAGAGCCAGCCTGTCCCCCAAAAACAAACGCATAAAAACATGTCTGTGGCCTCCACTTTCTCCATAGCTGTTGCTACCAACTCCCACTAAGTTGCTCTCCTCTCTCAGGTCCAGTGCCTGTAGTTTATGAAAGGCTGCCTGGAATGGAGGATGTGCTCTCAGGACAAATTCTCTCCCAGCCCACTTAGCTAATCAGTGAGCAGAGCTCTTAAGACCAAGGTCATGGATCCAATCCTTTCTTGGCAAGCTGGCTACAGGACTCGTTCCTGGCCCACCAGCCACCCAGCAAATTCTGCCCTGAGCTTCAGGGCAGCCTGGCCAAGAGCAGCTAGGGATAAACAACATGATAATGGGAATGGATAAACAGCAGTTGGGCACCACTGTGAAAAGAGCAACTTTCCTTGTTTCTCCTGGCTCACCATGCTGGACAGAAGCCAAAGGATGAGACATAAACAGACACATACACCTGAAATGTGAAATCTCACTTCTCTTTTGTTTATCAAATGCAACCTCAAGCTATCAACTGTTGTTTTTTGCTTGTTTGTTTGTTTGTTTTTAATATCACTTGAAGTTTTTCATAATTGTATCTAGGAGCCAAAAACAAGTATCACAGACAACATTGGTACACTAATGTAACCATATGAACTTGTGCTGTTTGAGACTATTTTTAAACTCCAAGTGGTAGCCCGCTTTGGGCTTTGGGCCCAGACCATGAAGAAGCCCCTGAGTCTTCAAGTGATTACAAATGCCAAGAAGTTTTGTGTTACGAAGGTACTTGAAACTGTGTAGTCCCAACCCATTCCGTAGCGTGATTTTGTTATAATTAGTATTCTCAGTAGTAATGAATGTGAGAAGGGAGAACAGGACTCTTCTAAAGTTAGGCTGGCGGCCCTCTCCGAGAACAGCAGTGTGGGCCAGGTTTCAGTGTATTTGCTGCCCTCTCCTGTCCACATATGTTCACTGCACGCTGAAATCCGAGCTGGGTGGCCTTAAATGCTCTGCGTCTTTTTGCTCCATCCTCAGCTTCCCCATCGATGAGGGGGTCCACCCCACTGGATGTGGCAGCCTCCTCTGTGATGGACAACAACGAGTTAGCGCTGGGCTTAGAAGAACCGGATCTTGAGAAGGTAACTGGGGAGACAACGTGTTATTTTTCTCCTAACTCTATTGCAGCCAGACAGAGGAAAAACAAGCCAACACCTAGGTTTCCATTCACACCCATTTCATAATGGTGAAAACGTGGTATAATATGAGTGGCTGGCACCACAATGATTAGGCCCCAAGGGTCACGTATGAGTGAAGGAAATCGGCTTCCTAGACAGGAGAGTGTGGCATTTGTTTTCTTCAGATGTGGAGGCCCCATATTACTGTTCTATATGGAATGTCACTGGATCCCTAAAGAAAACTTCTGTGTGATCTAATTCATGAGTCCACATATGAAAGAGATCTAACAGGAGGTTGTAAAATCGACGTGCTGGCCACTTGCACACTGCTGCCCCCTACTGGAATCGTGAATATCAGACCGGCCTGCCCGTGGTTGATAAAGTTGCAGTGCTCTGTGACTTAAAATAACCACTCTAGAAACTTCTCCATGCTTGGTACCGAGTTTTCTGTACTCAACTTCCCTAGCGGTGCTGCATTAAGAATTAAGAATTAGGACGTTCAAAGTTTATAGCAAAGAAAATGACCAGAGTAGGCCATGGTGGGACTTCGGTAAGTATTCAATTGGAAGGTTTTCCACCGTGCCACTCGTGGAACTATTTGCTTGACTGGGTAGCTGATAAGATTAACAATCTGTGTTCTAAGTGCGAAGAAGAAAAAAGAGGTGGGCAAGGAGTGGGAAAAGTCAAAGGCGGCCCACACTCCAGTGAGTGGGTTTGAGAGCTGTCTCTTAGGGAACTGACAGCTGAGGGATGAGCAGAAGGAGTCAGCCGCACTGTTGGAGAAATTTGCCAGGAGTGTTTAAGGCTCAGCCAGGAAAGCCCACGTCTAGGACAGTCGGAAAGTCAAGCATGGAAGAACCATGGAGAGCATGGTGAGGAGGGTGATGGGAGCAGTCAGATATTGGACTTGTTAATAATAGAAGTTCATGCTCATATGAGATCACTCTCTGCCAGACCACACTCGGAGTGCTGCCCACAAGTTAACTCATGTGACCCTCAGAACAAGTCATTTTTATTATTGTTGTTGCTCAGAAGTTTTGAGTTAAGGAAATGGAGGTGTAAGGGGTAGGCCTTGTCCTCAGTGCCACAGGGTAAGTGGATCAGAATTTGGCTCAAGAGCCGATGCTTGTTCCAATTCTATTACAGTACCTCACTGGAGAACCATGAGTGACAGAAACCAGAAAGGCCCCCAGCAGGAGAGCAACACGATATGTTGTGTGGTTTAGAAGGCTGCAATAAGGAAGTTGACTGGACGAGCTCTTACAAGAGCTGGGGCAAGAAAAATTGCTAAGAGTTATCTTCAGCAATCCAAGCATGAGTGGGTGCTGACTTCAGTTAATATTGACACAAGCAGATGTGAGAAGTACTTGAATCCAGAAGACCTAGGGAAGACAAATAGCAACTATTAATCAAATATTGCTCTGGTTCACTTGCAGGCATGCCCAACCTGCACCCTAAAGGTCGCATGCAGCTAAGGAGGGGTGTGGATGCAGTCCAACACGACACTTCAGAAACTTACAATATGATGAAATTTTGTTTTTGCGTGTTTGCAACTCAATTGCATGGCTCTTGAGCATATGCTTTACAAATAACAATGTCACAGTCTGATATCAAATGGTTAGATACTGCTGTCTATGAGTTCGGGGGTGGTACAGAGGTGTCCTGAGGTTCCCAGATGGAAATGTCAGCTGGGGAGCCGACTGCATACTTAAAGCTCAGGAGGGTTTTCTCAGCTGCAGACAGATCATGGAGAGAGACTGAAGCCCTCTGGGTAGGTGAGATCCTTGCAAGGATGAGTCAGAGCCCTGAAGACCACTACCACCCACAGAGTCACAGAAAAAAAAAAAATCAACAACTAAACAACAGGAAGAACAGCCAAAGAGGGATGAGGAGACCCTAAGAAATATATCTGTGAGGCTGAGGTGAAAATTATTTTAAAAATACATTTTCTTTTGTTCCTTCTAAATAGTATAGGAAGGCTCAAAGAAGGTTGAGAAGGCAGACAAGGAGGAGTAGTGTGTTATGATTACGTTATCTTGACAGTGATGCCCCATCTGTCTGAAGTACCACACAGACAGGTAGACAATGTCACAATGTCAGCAGTCCTGAAGACCCTGTTAGCACAGCCAGGGCAGAGAATTGCCGGCCAAGCTGCAGAACCATGTCCAGTCTGTTGAGATGATAACTACCCACTAATAATTTCCTGAAGTTCTGTGTTGGGACGTTGTTTCAGATGTATTTAACCAATAATGATTGAGGGTCCATCATGAAGCAGGCAGGCTACATGCCTGTGTCATGTTACTTATTTCCGACTGGGCACACTTATTTTGTGGTGTAAGGGGATATTCATCTTCTGGCGCCTCTGGAATACATGTCCACAGATGGGGTGACTTAAATATCAGAAGTGAAATGTCTCAGTTCTCCAGTCTGGGAAGCCAAGGCCAAGGCCTGTCAGCTTTCAGTTCCCCTTAGGCCCCCTTCCTGGTTTACAGATGGCTACCTCCTGGCTGTGTCCCACAGGAACTGTCTTCTGCAGAAGCATTCCTGTTATATCTTTGCATGGCTATGTTTCTCCCTTTGCTAAGGACACCACCCTAGAAGACCCCTTTCTACTTATTGTGTTCTTCACAGGTCTTCCCTCTATTCAATGACATTCTGATATGCTGGAGCTTAGAGTTTCAGTGTATAAATTCGGGATGAAACAATTAACAGAAGATGTCTTTGAGTTATTCGTGTAATTTAGTTCTTTGGGGTGTTTTGCAACATCCAGGAGATAATTTTAAGTGATAATATTTTAGGAAAGGACAAAATATTAGTAAAATTTTAATTACTTTGTCAAATCAGTAAGTATTGCTGTTGGCTCTAATTAAATCCCTAATATATCACTAAGGTAAAAGCCAAAGTCAGGAAAAGGATCTTTATTTTAATTAATTTTCTTCGACCATATAAAGAAATGTGTTTCAGTGTGTGTGTGTGTGTGTGTGTGTGTGTGTGTGTGTGTGATTGTATTTGTTCTTTTTTGTCCCCTTCTTGCTGGTCTCCTCCCCCTCCCAAAGAGTTACCCATCCTTCTTTCATGACATGTATATTCCATTACCTTCTCCTCTGGTCCCCTCTTCTTCCAACTCTGCTCTCTCCCTTCCCTCACATAGGCCTCTTCATACCTGTGTGCCTTACACATACACACATACACACACACTACCACCCCACACACACATCACACACATACACATGCCATACATCATACACACAAATACACACACCACCACACACACATACACACACACCCCAACCACATCACACACCACACAACACACACACACACACACACACACACACACACACACACACACACCTCTGTTATGAGAGTTAGCAAAATTTTCTTCTTCTCCACATATACTCAAAATACCAAAGTCAAAAACAGAGTAGCAATTCAATCTTAAGTAGCAGTTGGTTTGCTGGTATTTGTCCCTGATTTCTGGTGAAAGTGGGTAAAATCTGAGTCTTGTGAGCTGACAGCCTGAGATTCACAATCTGTGTCTGGCAGTCTAGAAGCAAAGAGACCACTGCCAATCTAATTTTTGTCTTGTTTTTGGCCATCCCAACCTTAGCATGTTGGCCTTTGATGTTAAATGGCTGTTGTTGATTAAGCATTTGAGTCAGGACCCCTGATTACCCAAATACCACTCAGAGACCATGTATCACCATGGTCAAGGGAACATGGCCAGCCTTGGTGGCACAAGAGGCTCTCTCGTGTCTTTGTAACTTTCCAAATGCTTATATGCTTACGAATAAACTATTCGGCCTAAAAATAAATAAATAATAAAAAACTGAAAAAGCAAGACCTCATGTAGGACTAGGCTACCTTCACACTCTCTTTGTACCTTGAATTCTTGATCCTTCTGCCTCTCAATCCAGAGTGCTGAGATTGTAAGCATGTGCCATCACACTAGCTTACATACTGGTCAACTTCCTCTTTCTGGAGTTGGGGAAACCTGGAACCTGATCATAATACTGTTGATTACTTGCAAGCAAATGTAGACTGGAGGTTCTGGTTCCAAATCTACTAAATTAAATATCCCCCAAAGAAGTTGGGGGAGGGGAGTCTGTGCTGCACTTGGACCCTTGATCCTGTTTCTAGAGCAAAAGGGCCCAAATAGAAAAAGTATATAATTATTTGTTTGGCAGGGGAAGGTTAAAAATATTCAGGCTCTCTCTAGCTTCTAGAAATAAGAAGCGTCCAGTTCCTAGAAATGGAGCTCTCATGGTTATTTTAAGAGGCATTTTAGCATATCTCTTGGCCTTAAATGCATGGGGGTTTTCTATTTTTATTGTGATTAAATGCACAAAATTTACTCTCTTCACCATTTTCAAGTGTATAGTTCAGAGTCACTGAAGCCTTTGATGATATTTCATGAACAGTACCACATTCATCTCCAAAGCTCCTTCCATTTCATCAAGCAAAACTCTGCCCATTTAGCAGTAATTCCCTATTCCTTCCTCCCTGCAGGCCCTGGCAACTGCCATTTTTCTTTCTGCCTATATGGTTTTGACTGCTCTTGCTATCTTATATATATTAAAGCCACACAGTATTTGCTTTGCATGGCTCACTTATTTCACTTACTGTATCCTCAAGGATCGGCCAATATGTGGACCTAGCCTATGAAAAGTCCCTTCCTTTCTAAGGCTGATTATAGTGTATTATCTGCATATGCAATATTTTTCTTACCCAATTATCCTTTGAGAGATACTTAGGTTGCTTCTATATTTTTAGTCGTTAGGAATGATGTTGATGGGAATTTGGATTGTACATCTTTCAAGACCTTATTTGTAAGTTTTGTGTATAGAGCCAGGAATGAAATTTCTGGATCATATGGTAATCCTATTTTTTTTTTATTATTTTTTTCAGAAACAATTATCCTGTTTTCCATGGTGGCTAGTTTCCATGTTCTTTTCACCAGGGCTTACTCAAGGGGATCCAAGTTTTCTTTACTGAAACTTGTTTTCTTTGTATTTTCTGTTTATTTGTATTTTGTAATGCAGCAGTTGCCCTACTGGGTGTACGTGGACATTCACTCTCATGCTGTTCTTGGCAGGTGGTAACCTACTTGGCTGGTTGCGGCCTTCAGAGCTGCCCCATGCTTCTGGCCAAAGGATACCCTGATGTTGGCTGGAACCCCATCGAAGGGGAACGCTACCTCTCCTTCCTGAGGTTCGCCGTCTTCGTGAACAGTGAGTCCCATGCGATCCATGCTCAGCATAGAATAGTTATTAATTATGGCTTTACATACAAAAAGGGCATCGTTTCACTGCTTTTTGTCAGTCAATATAAATGACTATAAAGATGGTTGGCAACTGGCAAGAGAACTCCCAAGGCCTGGCAGTGGTGGCTCACACCTTTAATCCCAGCACTCGGGAGGCAGGTGGATCGCTGTGAGTTCGAGGCCAGCCTGGTCTATAGAGTGAGTTACAGGACAGGCTCCAAAGCTACATGGAGAAACCCTGTCTCAAAAACAAACAAACAAAAAAACACTTCCCAAGAAGGAACAGGCCAGACGAACATCAAGGGAATCTAGTGACAGATACAGCAGGAAACTTACTGCATGAGCTTGGACTTGGACTCTCAAGTCATCTTCTCTTTGTAATGAATTCCCATTCTATCAAAACCCCTTCATCACACCAGGATAATGAATGAACATTGTATAAGACAAGTGGACTACTTTCTTGGAAAGTACATTGTCAGCCAATATATTTTTGTTACAGCACTAATTCGCTCATATTTGCATTACAGTTACATTTCTCTGCTCTAGCAACTAGATCCACACTTCTCCACCAAAGCCTCTTCTTGGCCTTTCCCACTGATTTTCTTTTCTCAAAACCAGTTTTGGTATATCCTTGAACAATCTGTTTTACTTCTTGTCCAAATAATCATATTCCAAATTAGCACAGAATTAATTAGTATACCAGGAGAGAAGAAAGATGGAGAAAGAGAGAGAGGGGAAGGGGAATGGGGAAAGGAAATTTTTAAGAATTCAAGGTCTGAGGCTGGAGAGATGGTTCAGTGGTTAAGGGCACTGGCTGCTCTTTCAGAAAACTGGAATTTGATTCTCAACACCCACATGGCAGCTCCACTCCTGGGGTATTCAACCTCCTCTTCTGGCCTCTGTGGAAACCAGGTGTGTGTGCAGTACAGAGACATACATGCAGACTAAATATCCATGCACATAAATTAACTAATTGTTCTAAAAAGTCAAGGACTGGAGAGAATCCTCAGCCATAAAGAGTACATACTGTTCTTGCAGGGGACGATAGGTTGGTTCAGTTCCCATCACCCACATCAGGCATCTCACGACCAGGGGATTTTGACACCCTCTTGCAGCCCCAAGGGTATCCACACACATGACTATACACACATGTATATTCCTCTCTCTCTCTCTCTCTCTCTCTCTCTCTCTCTCTCTCTCTCTCTCTCACACACACACACACACACACACACACACACACACACACACACAAGTAAAAAGTAAAGAAAAATATTTTTAAATTTATTTTTATGTACATAGATTGCATGACAGATGAACTGGATGCAAATTGGTTGAATGTTTTCATCTTATCCTCCTTTGTAGTCAAGATCAAGAATTTTATAAATCCTTCAGTGTAACTGTTAGCTTGAAAGTATCCACTGGCTATGATGCTATGTAGATTACATGAATTCCAACACTTAACTTTTGCTGATTAGGTACAAACATAATGAACTAAACTCTGGACCAAAACATGTGGTCTGTCCCTCTTATCTTTGTGCTGTTTATATCTTTTTAGCAATATCTCTTTAGTACATTTTCATAATGCAACAAGTTCTAGTAAATTGGATACACTTATGAGCTTTAATATTTAGGATATCTCTAGAAGAAGTACTATATTTGTTTTAAGCAAAGTATGCCAGCTTCGGCTTTAAAATAATTTATTGTCTTTTAAAGGAGAGTATATGTACACAGAGATCACTATCTTAAAAAAATAAATAAATGGGGTAAGGCAAGGAGGGAGCACTCAAGAACTTTGAGAGGATAAACTTGTGCCTTTGAGATAATCAGAGAAGATGCTATAAAGGAGGCCATGTTAGAGATGAACCTAACGTGTCAGGTTTCTAGAAACAGATGCAGGAGAGGTTATCCAGTCAGAGAGCAGCATGTACATGGCCTAGAGGCTAAAACACTCTATTCTCAGTAAACAGTGATCTGTCAATCCAGAGGTAGCTGAATGAATGAAGCAGTAGATGAGGTTTGAAAGGTAGGTGGATGGTTGTAATACGGAGAGCATACATGCCAAGCTGAAATGTTTAGTATCAATCTTTTGTGTAGAGAACTGGGAAACCTTAACAGGAGACAGAGTGACAGGTACTACTGACAAGTTCTGTGCTCAGGTTGGAATGAATTATAATGGTGAAGATGGGGATAGATGAGAGTAAATACATTTGAGGTTTACTATCTAGCAGATAGAGATTACAGAGAAAGAATTGCTGGTAGTGGTGGTCATAATGATAGTGGTGATGATGGATGGATGGACAGATGTGAGTGTGTTAAAAGCTAGGTACTAAAGTGAAATTCTTCAGTGAGAGATTTGAAGGTAGAGAAGAAAGAAATCAGGATAAAAGAAGAAAATGGCTTAGTGTAGATCACAGTACATATATTTTAGGTCAAATAATACTGATTTTACTGTGTGTTATACTCAGAGATGCCCCTAAATTTGACTATTAGGATAAGAAATCAATCAGACAACAGATGGAAATTGTATATATCTGCAGACAACTTGTAGCTGTAATGTTTTAGACTGTCTCAAGGGACTGTACAAAGATAGTTATATGGCAATTTTTTTCAAGTAATAGTTTGGAATACCTACAAGTCAAAGAATGTCTCAGTCATATTTATATGGGAGACTTCAGGATGGAAAATCGAACATTCAGAGTTTAAAATCAGCTCTATCATTCACTGGCTATATAAAATTTCAACAAGTTAATGAAACTTTCCAACCTCCGCCTTTTTAATATATAACACAGCAAAAATAATAACACATATCTCAGAGTTATTTTAAGGTACAGATGAAATAATCAACATAAAACTTGACTATCATGGTGTTACAAAACACAGTAAGGCCTACAGCTATGTTAGTTACCATTATTTATTATGTTCTCTACAAGGACTGGAGCTTTTGAAATTGGGAGACTAATAGATTTTTTGAGACTTCAAAGCACTATGTAAATCCTTACTATCTAAAGATAGTTTAAAAGGATACTGTGGCTACTTTCATGTCATCTGTTCAACAAAGAGATCCTCTGATCATTAGTGAAAGAGTAAGGTGATATAAAGAACCATGGTATAGGATATGAATGTTCATGATGTATGATGGTGAATGATGGTGGATAGTGATGGATGGTGTTGTAGATGACGGAGCTGTTCACAGTACGTGATGGTCTTGGTGTATGATGATAGTGAATGATGGGTAGAGGAGTTCTTCATAGATGAAATTGAGTGATGGAGGAGGAGGATTTTGGAGGATGAAGTGTAGCACAAATCTTAAAAGGTCTTATTAATAAAAACAAACCTGGAGCCAGGTATTGGGGTGAATGCTAGAAGATCAGAGAAGCATAACAAGCCACAGCTACCTCACCTCACCCGTTCCTCGGTTGATCCTGTTTCCTCAGACTGGAAGTCTCTGTGTCCTAATCCAAATGGGTCTCAGCTGAACTGCTGCTCTAAAGCCTAAAAGCTTAACCAGCTCTAGTTCCTGGTTTTCATGCCTTATATATCTTTCTGCTTTCTGACATCACTTCCTGGGATTAAAGACTCTTGTCACCATTCCTGGCTGTTTCCAGTGTGTCCAGTGTGGCTTTCAATTCACAGAGATCCAGATGGATCTCTGCCTCTGGAATGACAGGATTAAAGGCGTGTGTGCCACCATTTTCTGGCCTCTGTATCTAGTGGCTATTCTATTCTCTGACCCTAGATAAGTTTATTAGGGTGCACACTATTTTGGGGAACACAATATCACCACAATGGAGTGTTCATAGTAGATGACAGTAAATGACAGCAATAATTATAGATGACCTAAGAGGTTCATGTTGGGTGGTGGTGGTAAATGATGATGGTGAATGATGGGGAAGTTTAAGGTGGGTGATGGTGAATAGTGATTATTGATGATTTTGAATGATAGGATATTCCTGGTAGATGACAGTCAGTAATAGTCAAGATTATAAGTGATAACAGAGGTGTTCAGGTCAGATGACATTGAGAGATAGTGACAATGAATGATGTTTATTGGGATGGTCATGGTGGATCTTGGAGGGTTATTATTACAGTATTGACAGGCACATGGGAAATGTCCTGATAGTAGAAGATTATACCACATGATAGCAGATAGTAGGGATGTTTATATGAGGTTATGTTGATTGATAATAGGGTTTTTTTAATTGATGATAATTTTACAATTACAATTTTAATTGGTGGTCTCTTTTACAATCCCATGTCTCTCAGCAGCTGTCATTTGCTCATCATCATTCAAAAACTTCAAAGTCAGCACAACACCATACAGGATCCAGGCTCCTTGTGTATTTTCTATCTTTAAGTGGATTTTTTTCCTTTATATTACTTTACTCTCTCTTTAAATACTTTACTTATTATTTTTGAGCTATTTATTTTTCCTATGACTGTCTATACCCATTTCTTTTCTTTCTTAAGCACCTTGGCACATTTTTAAACACACTGTAACCTGTTTAGAGGGTCGTTCTTTCTTTCTTTCTTTCTTTCTTTCTTTCTTTCTTTCTTTCTTTCTTTCTTTTTACTGGACCTGCTTTACTGAGCACCTGTAACATTCTCTGACTGGTAAGCCAAACCTTAAACTTGACATACAGCTTTGTGCTGGCAGCTGACTCCACCCTGGGTTGGGTCCATGAGAGCTGAGCTGAGCTTTATGCCCCACCAGCCTGGCCGAGAGCTGGATATAATTGGGAGCTGCAGTTTTTGTTGTTGTTGTTTTCGGTTTTTCAAGACAGAGTTTCTCTGTGTAACAGTTCTGGCTGTCCTGGAACTTGCTTTGTAGACCAGGCTGGCCTCAAACTCACAGAGATCCACCTGCCTCTGCCTACCGAATGCTGTGTTAACCAGGAGCTGCATTTAACTGCCCCAGCTCTAGGAAGTTGGTGCCTGCATTGTGACAGGTGTTTTTTATTTACCTTATTGTTTCTACTTAACTGCCTACTTCTTGGGTACTTGCTGTACCACAGAGCCACACCTCTATACACTGTGAGCATCTGTTTACTAGGAAGCCAAATCTGGAGGGTTTTTTTTTTCCTTTTTCTCATTCTTTTTTTCCCCCAGCTTTCCCAGGACCTATGTAGAAATATGTGCCCCATGTTAGACACCAGGAAGATCCAACAAACTCTCAAAACTATCCCCAACAATAAAGGACAGTTGTGAAAGGGTAAATGTAAACAATGTCATTATGTATCCAAGAGGCACTAAAAACTAGGATGTTAAGAGATGGTAGGATACAAAGAATGTTTGAGATTGATTAATGAAGGTTTTATACCTAGCACTTTTGTTACTCTTTCTTACTGATTAAAAGATGTGTGTGAGCTCTCCAAATCCAGTGCCACCATACTCACTTCCCCACTGAACCTCTTGGAGTCTCTATGCCTGAGAAAGAGAAGGAAGTCAATCATAACACCCCCAAGAATTATATAGAGACATATACAGTGAACTATGACTCTATCTGTGAAAAGTCAAAATGAAACAACCCAGAGAGGGGTTTTAAAGAGAGAATGAGTGTGTCATTGTGCATGTCTGTAACTCAGACATCTGATATAGACAACTTATTGGAGGAAAGGTTTATTTCAGCTCATGATTTTATAGAAATCAGTCTACAGTTGCTTGGCCTCGTGCCCTTGGACAGAACATCATGATGGCAAGAAACTGATAGAGGAGCTTCTTCAGCTCCAGATGAACAGAAGCAGAGAGAAGTCAATAAGGAGGCAAGAACAAGGTAGCCCCAGGAAAGACCTCAGTGACCTGCTTTCTTCACCTAGACCTCACCTTCTAAAGTTCTAGAACCAAGCTTCCACGCATGATCACATATAGGACAGTACATGTTTAAAAACTAGGATAAAAGAAAGACCTTTGACTCTGCTGCTTCCACATGAAGTGCATAGTACAGCAGCTATCCTCCAAGGTCCCTGCTGTGTTTGTTGACAGTGCTATTCTTGGCAACAAACCCACATGTTCAGAATGTCATGTGTGTAGCTTTCATCAGTCATTTCAATAATAAAAATAGCAAATGAAGCTTGAGACCTAAGCCAAAGTGGATTTTAAAACCATATCTAAAAGCTGTACATCACCAGCATTCTTCCTACAAGATATTATATGCCTGGCACTTATCACACATTAACTTTCCTATTGAATAGATGCTATATATTCTGTCAAAATGCACATCAATTCTGACTCTAGGTTTCCTTCTCACTTTATGTCGCATTTTTAAAAAGATGTAGATCCCAACTGTAAACATATAATCAATAGTTTAGGATGATTAAATCCTGATCCTCAGGCTTCCACTGTGCCAGTGGAAGGATAGTCCACCCTGCAGGACTTCATTTGTCCCTTCACTTTGAAATCCACACATATCCTGATGTTCTTCTTTGTTTTCTTCCCTAAGTCCCAGACTTACACTTCCCCACTTTATATTTCGCTAGAGGTCTAAGAAGCATCTAAAATGCCATAAATCAAAAGGTTGTATCAATAATTATAACACCAAACTCACTCTTTCCCCAAGAATTTCCCAGCTCCTTACCCCAATCACCCATTTTTCAGACACACAAACCAAACAGATAGCTGCATTTTCTCTCATCTACATCACCTGTCTATCATTGAGTTCTGTTGATTCCATGTCTGAATGTTTCTGAAGTCCACATGCTTTTATTTTTCTCCTCTCTACTGGCCACATCCTATTCCAGGCCATTTTCTTCTACCCAGGCTACTTCATTGCATTGGATCTAAATTCTAGAGCTTTACTGTGCTAGATAGTTTTATGTCAACTTAACACAAGCTAAAGTTATCTGAAAAGAGGACCCAGCCCATTGTGGGTACTAGAACTGATACTGGGTTCTAGAAGAGAGCAGTCTGAGGAGGCCATGAAGAGCAAGCTAGTAAGCAGCTCCCCTCCATGGCCTTTGCATCAACTCCAGGAGCCTCCAGGTTTCTGCCCTGTTGGAATTACTTTCCTGAAATTTCTTCAGCAATGAACAGTGATATGAAAGTAAAAGCCAAATAAACCCTTTCCTCCCCAACTTAATTTTTAGTCATGGTGTTTTGTCATAGCAATAAAAACCCTAACTAAGACATCCACTCTCCTATATCTGTCTGTAGACAAATTCATATTTATTGTCATGAGATAATAATCATTCATTTATTATATACCTATAAGACAGCCGGCAAGTGCTTATGTCAGTCTATGGATCCGATAGGACAGTTCTGTCCCACTGGGCTCATTCTGGGATCCAGGCTTTGCTGTCTGGTTTAATACTTGTCCATTGTTCCCAGATCAGTGACTAGAAGCTATCAGGCTCATCAACAGTTTGAATTAATGAGAAAATCAGCTAAGACTCTCTGGCTTGCTCTAGTCCTGTCACAGTAGTTTACAGCCAGATCCCTAACTCCTCCCTCTCAGACCAGAAGCAGTGTCTTCAGTACTTGTGATGATTTGATTTGTACAGGTCTCCTGGCCATATTAAAAGCAGCATTTACTGAGAAAGATATTTGGGGTCTTGACCCACACCCCTACCTTGTGATACTCTGTTAGCTAAACACAGTATTTCTAGATTCCCTGCTGAATCCCATGTTCTATCTTTCTCCAAGGGGATCTCTCTTTCCTCTGGGACTAATTGAAATCTGATAAAATTCACAACTTGGGCTCTTGTAAATGGAAGCTGACAATGGTCTGATAATACAGTGATAGGCAGAGTTCTCCCTGAAATCATTCAAGTCTCTCCCTTGAATGAAGTTTATTCATTTATTCAAGAACTCTTCTGTAGGTGAGGGTGTAGCTCAGGGTAGGACATTTGCCTAACATGTACAGGCCCTGGGTTCAGTTCTCAGCACTAGAAAATAAGTAAATAATAACTATTTTTGATTACTTATTACATGTCAAACATTAGCAAAACCCTGAGCATACAGGATTACATAATTCAGACACAGTACTATCTTTACAAAACATGCAGTTTGGTGAGAACAGCAGATACAAAGAAGGGTTCAGAGTGTTTGAGAAGACCGGATTTCTGGAGCTCTCATGCTTTAAGTGACTCCTGAAGAATTCCATGGAGTTAAGTCAAGAGTTTATGGCAAGAAGATGGAAAGGAAGAAAGCATCCCAGGCAAATGAACTTCATAACAGAACTGTAGTTAGAACACAGAGCAGACAAAAGGTAATAAGGTTGAAGAGGAAATCGGTGAGGTTCTATTATTATTCCTGAAGTCTAACATCTTTGCCAGTGTGAAATGGAGTGAATCACTTCTATTTCTGTCCAACTGCTCTGACATGTTGGAAAGAAAGTCACAGCATTATCAACACTAAGCTGAGAGCCTTTGAAGGAAGGCGCTATGGCCATCCATACTGTTATCAAACTCATTTCTTACTTTGGAACTCAAGCAAAAATATTATGGTATGTCCTTGGGCAAAAGCAGTTTACCTCAAAATGTTCTTCCTCCTTTGAAAAATATCCTGAAGATCAACATTTGGCCTCACGAGAGTAGGTTTGGTTGGCAGTCAGACTCGCTGAGCTACAGGCTATCAGGAAGCATTCACATTATTCTGTCCCTACTACTCCATGAAGCCTTTTCAAATGCTTCTCCTCAGTCTCCTGTCTAATCAGCCCCAGTGGTTAGATTCTGGTTTCTTCCTCTAGCAGAGTACATTTGCATCCCTCACTTATGTCCAAATTAAAATAATCAGTGAATGGCTTCCTGGGTCACTTCTCAGAGTCAACCTAATTAGCTAAGTTCTGAAGATGTGAGATTTGGATTAAAAGGGGGCTAATTGGGCAAATGAACTTTAGATGTGATCTCAATATACAACTCTGATTTCTCAACTTCTGCTTCTGGTGCTTCTGTATCCCATAAACTCTGTGGTGCTAATTGCTGTGGGATACGCTGAGCTGAATTCAGCATGCTGATTAGAAAATGTGCTGACCCACAAGCATTTCCAGGGTGAGCTAAAAGCATCAGAACACAGTCTTTAGGTCAGCTTCATTAATAAAGTTGGGGTTTTCCCCCCAAGTTTGAGTTTTAACATTGCAAACATTTCAAAGGACATGTGTGTATGTTATGTGCTAAGAATTACAGGCTAGAAATATTTGAAAGTAGTGACATGTTACACCTATGTCTAAGAGTATTTGGTTTTTAATATGTTACTCTTTCTGGTACTTTTACTGAAGTATCTCTCCTGTGAGTAAACTATATTGGGATATATCAAGAATATCAGGTAGAAGTGGCATGCTATTCTTTAAAAAATACATTTATATTTATATTTGAGAATTTCATACATGTGCACAATGTGTTTTGATAAAACTCATCCTCCACACTCTCTCCCTCAAACTCTACTCACACCCCATCCTCACTTTTCCCTGCTTATCACAAGTATTCTTTTTTTAAACCTTGGACCTTTTTAAACCTTGCTGCCAGGATGTGTGCAGGTTATGCTTTTGGGGTGTTATATGTAGGGTAAAACTTGAACAGAAGTTGTTTGTTTTAAGAAAGGGCCTCACTCTGCATTCCAGGCTGGCCTTGAACATGCAGTTCTCCTGACTCAGCCTCCTAGTCCTGGGATTATGGACACATGCTTCTGTGCCTAGCTTCTACATGGCAAATATCTTCATAGATTCTCTAAACTCTCCATGAAGACAGGAGCTATATGACAATTAGTAAACAACAATAAGCTGTTTAAATTCAGTTTATTGAAAAATTCTGGATGATGTGAACATATAATTCTAAAAGATCCTCACAATCCCACAGTGTTCCCATTCTTTTGCCCAAATTGTAGCACTTTTAGGTGTTGCTAGAGATTAATCCCAGGGCTTTGATCAAGCTAGACAAGTGCTCTGCCACTGAGCTTTGTTCCCAGCCTTAATTCTTCTAAATAAAAAAAAATTCATGAAAGAAAATTTAAACTGCCCAGATAGTTTTTAAATATGTCTCTAAATTATCTGGTATTCCTCCCTCCAGAACATGGAGCCTAAATCTCCTTCCTTTAGGTATGAGCTAGGTTTGGTGAATCACATCTAATGAGTAAAATACTGCAAAATAACCTTGTATAACCAGATTGCTACAAGCACTGCAGCTTCTGCCTTATTCTCTTGATCTGTGGCACGTCAGTGGCCACGTCATGAGAACACTCAAGCACCCCTCCAAAGAGTTCAACATGGTAAGGAGCTGAGGCCAAATCTACCATCCAACAAGAAACTGAGGCATCATGCCAACAGCCATGCAGTGAACTTAGAAGCTGATCCCCCAGCTACAGACATCTCTCCAGAAGACTGCAGCCCAAACTGACCCTGAGACTGAATCCCAAGCCAAGACCATCTAGCTTAACTAACTCCCAAAGTCCAGATTCTGGAAACTGTGAAACAGATGGTTATTGTTTTAGACTATGACAATGTGAGGTGTGTCTTCAGAGGAATTAATAATGCCATAGCCTATCTAAATACACACTCTCTTATATATAGTTCACCCCCTTCCAAGAAATACTTAATGGTTTTGAAAAAAAGCATTGTTCTTAGGTTTCATATAATACACATAAGGAAAAAAAAATGCCTGAGACTCTGGCTCAGGGATCACATTCTCAAACATACACTAGGATTTCACCCAAGAAAGAAGGTATGTTTTATAAATTATTTGAGCAAGCTGTAACACCGCTTTGGAATGTAAATGATGGTTCTGACACTCATCAGCTCTCCTTTACTAAATGTTCCTTTTCCTTTGTCACTGTCCGGTTTTTTCTTGGCTCCTCCAAAGAAAAATGCAAAGAGAGCATAGCTCTATGCCCTGTCCTTTCCCTCATAGCTATTATTAGAAAAGTTTATCCAGTAGATTCTTCATCCTGATCAATGACTTCAGATATGATGAAGCCTGCTCTACGAAGCCATGCTCTTCTGGGATATGTATGTGACTCCATAAGAGTCATCAGGTGAAGAGCTATAGTATCATTTCCCCAGGCTGGCTGAGGCAGGCCAGCTTGAGTTATCTTCTTACCTCCTTTCAAGGAAGGAAGCCAAGTGTTAACTCAGAAGGCACCTAGTAAGATGTGAGGCTCTTTTGTCCCCAAGTCACTTGTAAATGAACTTGTAACAGGAGATTGATAGGTATATGTACCCTCTGAGCACCTCAACAAAGTGGGGTCATCTCAGAGGTAAAAATCCTGAGCTGAAAAGCAAAATTCTATTCCATAATGGTCAACTGTGTAATGAATAGATCTCCCTTATTTATCGGAGGTCACATTTCTTTCATCAATATATCCTCATAATATTAATAGGTGACAAAGAGAATGAAATGCTGTTCTCCCAGCTTATCAGCCACAAATAACTTGGAGGTTGCCCTTCCTAGTGTGAAGGACACCAGGCCTCTCTTTTCCTCAGGTGAAAGTGTGGAGGAAAATGCCAGCGTTGTGGTCAAGCTGCTCATCAGACGTCCTGAGTGCTTTGGCCCAGCTCTGAGGGGTGAAGGAGGAAACGGACTGCTGGCAGCTATGCAGGGTGCCATTAAGATCTCCGAGAACCCTGCACTTGACCTCCCCTCCCAGGGTTGCAAGACAGAAGTGTAAGTGAATGACTCCTGTGTGTGCAGTTGGTAGGCTGCCAAATACTGTCAGTTGGTGAACCACTAGGGTGGGCCCAGTAAGTTTGCCAGTAGAAAGAACACAGATGTTTTATGGTGATTAAAACACTTAAAATCACTTTGTCAGGCCCATTATTGTTATGACTTGCCCAGAGAGCCTAGGGATCAGTACCAGCTCCTTCCATTTCTTTAGACCATTCAGTACAGCTGGCAAACCACTGAGGCAACAAAGCCTTCTAGTTTCTACAGCACCTGCCTACAGCATTGCCTCAGGAGGATGCTCAGGAAAGCGTTTTGAGTGTTTGGCTTCCTCTCAGATGATTATGGAGTTTAAAGGTTCAGAACTGAGATGGTACAGTATCTGGTTGCCTTGTCATTGTCCCTCTATCGTGTTCAGTAGTCATTTGCCTTTATTTACCCATTTTAGACCCTATGGTCGACAGAATGTGTGTAACCCACCAGAGTTGACTCTCCAAACAGTTGGCTCTTTTTCCCCCTTGTCATCAATTCTGACAGATCATATAGTAGACCAGAGAGAACTCAAAACACATTTGTCTCAATGTTCTTGTATAACATGAGATAAAACTAAGACGTGAAGTAATAGAGTTGGATAACCTTGTAGCCAGAATGTGAACATAGCCCTCCTGGCTCCTTGTCTAACTAGCTTTCCATGGACACTCAGAAAGGAAGAGGGAATGAATGGTGGGTAGTACCTAAACTCATGTTTCAAGGTTCATGGGATCCTAAAGCTATCGTGGAAAAATATTTTGGGTCCTTTGAGTGTAATGAGTAAAACCAGCTTATCTGCTTCTGAAGAGGGGAGTTGTGAGGGAAAGTTTGTTCAACCCAAATGGAGTGTTTTGAATGAGCACTACCTCCTAACAGCACGGCAGTCTCTCACACGCCTTTACCATGTTGATTCTTTCTCTGCAGCACAGAGGATGATGAAGAGGAGGAAGAGATTGTGCACATGGGCAATGCGATTATGTCGTTTTATTCGGCTCTTATAGATCTACTGGGCCGCTGTGCTCCTGAAATGCATGTGAGTGATACAGTTTACTGACAGCAGCTTTGAGGAGCCTGAGTCAAGAACACCAAAGAACCCCTGAATGTAGTTTCTTCATCTGTGCCTGGCATTGACTAACAAGCTTCTTTCTAGGTTTCTTTTAGCTAACACCAAAGTAGTTTCCACTTCCAATGCCTGAATAGGCCACTTTCTAAGGAAGAAAAGGGTGTGTGTGTGTGTGTGTGTGTGTGTGTGTGTGTGTGTGTGTGTGTTCTCTTTGGTACTATCTGGCTATAGACTCTACACATTTTGTTTAAAAAGCCTTCCAAAATGAGTCTTCCATGTCCCTCGGCTTGACCAAAATGTGGCTAACCTGATTTTTGGCCATGCCCCTGTTAATGGCCTAATGAGTGCCATGGGGACATCTGTGTGGGAAGTACTGTCTTGAGGACCGTGGCTCTGGGCTCTAGGAAAACAGTCAGTTTTGCAGGCACACACACAAAGATGGTTCTATCTGAAGTGATGTCTTCTCAGACCTCCAGTTTTGGTCTAGAAAGTGTTCCTTCCCTTCCATTTTTCACCCCCCCCACACACACACATGGGATAGTTGGTGTTATTTCACATAAAGCCTCACACTGAAATTGAGAGGAAATAGTTGCTCTTTCTAACAGAAGAAAAACTTAAATCTTGGTGTTGGAGGCTGATGAGATTCACTAGGACTCCAGTTCCTTCTGTGACACACACTAGCCCTACAAGTCAACTCGCCTTTACATTTCAGGTCCTTTAAGCAAAGAAAGGAACTCAGAAGGAAGCCAGGGAAACAGCAGGGTGTCTAGAACTTAGAGAAGTGGCAGACCCCTTTTGTTAATACTCCAGTTCTCTTGATCATTCTGTATTACTTCTGGAAGGAAGTTACATAGCAGACATGCTCTCAGAAAGACAGAATGTGAAAGCTAGTTCACCAGAGCCTGCCTAAGGAAGAAATAAATACCTTCTCTTCTGCCTACCTTTTCCCTGCCCTGTTATATTCACACACACACACACACACACACACACACACACACACACACACACCTTCTCAGAACCCCTCCCTGGCCCCTTCTCCTTCTGTGGAGAAGAAGTAAGCTGCATCATTATTGACAACCCACCAGAAAGAGTGGCAGGCAGGGAAGATGAATAGGATCCTGCTTTCTCTGGGGCCACTGAGCCCCGTGTCTCAGAATGCACCAGCCCACATGAGGTAGATCTGATCTTGTGCTCCTGGATAGTTACTGCTCAGCAGAAAGTCCACTGGCCCGTCTTTGGAGACTTCTGCTGCAGGGAAATGGACATGTACACGAGTGTACATGCAGACTGACCAATTGCTATGTGTATGAATAAACCTATCCTCCTTGGGATGACTCCAACAAAACACTCAAATTACCTTTGACAATGTCTATACTCTTCTTGCCCAGCCCCAACATTCTTCAAGCTCAGAAGAAACTGAAATTTGTAAGTCATTTTCTCATCTGCTACAATTTTGAAATCTGGTATTGTGGACACATTGTCAGCACTTCTGACATGGCTGTGAGGGCTCCCTGCTGAGGGTTGATACCTTAACTGCTGAGGGTTTCAGCCTCGGTAAAGAAAGAATGTGCCTGCCTTCAATGGAATTATTACCACAGTCTCCTTTCCTGCAGTAAATCAAGAGGAAGTTTCCTGAGGCTACACATATCAATAGCAATTGGGGGGGGGGGGGGGACTCAGAAGCAGACCCCACTGGTGGGACCATTTTCCTGCCATAGGTTAGGAAGTGCAGTGTGGCAGGTGTGGGGGCTTCATCTTTTTATAATCTCTTTCCTGTATGACAGCTCATTCAAACAGGGAAAGGGGAAGCTATCCGGATCCGGTCCATCCTGCGCTCCCTGGTCCCCACAGAAGACCTGGTTGGGATCATCAGCATACCCCTGAAACTGCCCTCCCTAAACAAAGGTAGGGAAGCAGCTTTAGGCTGAGCCTGCCCTCTAGTACTTGCCTGCTCAGCAGCAGGACTCTGCCAGAGTCCCCTGCCAGATGACAGTGCAGGCAGCCTGGGAGAAATGCCTTGCTCTTTTTCTAGTGATGTGTTTTCTGTAGACTTAACCTAGTTCCTCTATCATCCACTTCCCTGTGTCAAATCTTTGGCCCCCGGGTATAGACTGGCCTCACCATTCTGGGACCAGGGACCACTCTAGCCTTCTGAAAGGTGATAAAGTGAGCAGGTGACAGCCCTTACCATGGCCTGACTTCTCCCTTGCCAGTGTGCCCTAGGAGAGTGAGACAGCCAGTAGACTTGCAGACTGTCTTCTGCCATGGACCTGGAAGACCTCATAGCCCAGGATAGTAAGTTACCCCCAACACTACTTGTGGCATTTGACACCAATCATTCCCAAAGCATTTTGATTCTCTGGGTCACCCTGCCTGGTCTTCAGGCACATGGTGGAATTAAAAAGATAGCATGAGTCTGGCTGTTGCAATGTTTCCCAAACTGCCATTCCACGTAACAACTTCAAAGGATATTTTAATACACTTACGTAGTAGGGGCTCATAGGCAAATAAATATGGAAACTGTTGTAGAATATGCATTTCATAAAATGTTCAAGAATATGTGCCACTTTTATAACTTCATCAAGCACAGTTGAGTAGTAGTGTGTCTGAGAAAACAGGATAAAGAAAATAGATGTTAAACTCCATGTTTCCCAATAATGTGGTGCTTTCTTTTAGCACAAAACACTTGCTGAATCCCACAGAAATAGTATTCATCAAAGCATCACAGCTGTGTATGAAACCAAGCCAGCCTCAGACATTCAGCACCCAGTCTTCCCTTGTGCTTAGGGAGGAGAGGCTTCCATGGAGCCCTTCCCTCTTTCCAGCCCACACAGACTAATTAGCAGAGGGAGGCCCTAAGCTGGACAACACCTCAGCCCTGTGTCTCTTGGGATGCCTTAGAAATCCAGTCCAATACTCACATATGCTGTGGCTCTTCTTGGTCATTTAGAGGTCTCTTTTCTAGTTTTTGATGCAAGAAGAGGGAAAAGGGAACCAGACTATGATATTTAGCATAGTATGTTTTCATAGCATGTCTGGTTACCCATTAGGTACCAGGAGCAATTTTTCTATTATCCAATTCTCTCTCCAGAGAGAAAAGGCTATTTTTTCATCCTCCCTAAAAATTATTGTTATTCTCCAGGCCAAGCAGGTTTATTTTCCCTGTGGATTCCTCACTTTATCCTTGAGCCAGTTTTTTTTTTTTTCATTCAAATAAAACTAAAATAATGAAGTAATGTGGTCTAAGGATCACCTAGAGCAGACACTGAAGGAGTCCTTGCTATTTTGCACTGTGGTGTGATGACTACAGTTATGGCCTATTATTAAATTTAATCTACTTTCTTAGCATTTTGCCCCTCATGTTCCTATATCATCCACCAAAAGAGCAATAACTCAAACCTTGATTCCCTAGAAATTTCCCCTTTTTGGAGGATAAATATTCCCATTATAGGTTACTCCATGCTATCACTGTGGTATCACAGAACAAGGAGTTGGAAAGAGAAGGCCTAAAGCATACCATCATGTTCTGTTTCAATATATAAATTATGGCTGATGTAAGTGAGTATACTTTATAATACTATTACAAATTGGTGAACTATGACTGTGGGTTACCTTTAAAAATATAATCTACTTCACTGTAAATTTAAACTTTAATTAAAAATGTGTTTAATAACCAGCTCATAGAAATTTGACAGCTGCTTCTACCTTCCTAGATGAAGCTGCTTCCAACTTCCTTCTTCTTTCAAAACTTCCTGTTTCCCTGTCCCAACCCGCTGTGTTTTCAAACTTTGGAAACAGGAAACAGGAAATCATGTGTTTTGTCTTTCAGATGGATCAGTCAGCGAGCCAGACATGGCAGCCAACTTCTGCCCAGACCACAAGGCACCCATGGTGCTGTTCTTAGACCGTGTTTATGGCATTAAGGATCAAACCTTCCTGCTCCACTTGTTGGAAGTTGGGTTTTTACCTGACTTACGAGCATCTGCATCTCTAGATACAGTAAGTAGCCAAAATAAAAAGTGTAGAAGAGAATTCCCCTCATGGTTAAGTGAGTGACACATTGGACTTAGAAACACATATTTTCTGCCTACTTGATGGTCATATTTTAATGGTCTGTTTAAGAATGATAAAAACAGAGGTATCAGAAACTGGAAGATCTTAATTTATTAGCCCAAAACTTACATGTAGGTAAATTTGGCCTTAATTTTTGGTTCCAGTCTCTTCAATTGAAGTTTCTCAAACCTTGGGGGCACTATTTCTTGAGGAAATGGGAAGAGGGAACCAGACTATGATATTCAGCATAGTGTGTTTTCATAGCATGTCTGGCTACCCATTAGGTACCAGGAGCAATTTTTCTATTATCCATCTTCTGCTTAGAACCAAGTATGGACATCACCAAAGGTCCCCCAGGAGGCAGACAGACAGACAGACACACACACACACACGTCACACTCTTGGGAGAATATGATTCTGTTGTTGATGGAAAAGGCTGACTGGAAGCATTTCAGGCTAGAAATACTCTTCCCATTCTCACTTATTTTGCCCCATATACTGACCACCAGGAAGAATAGTCTGTAGTCAGAGGTGTGACACAGCTCAGTACAAGAAGCCAAGGGCAAAGGCACAGTTGGAACTCAAAGCTGGGGTAAAGAAATCCAACATCCACAGGCATCGAGACAAGAAGTGTCTGACCATAAGACAAGAGACGCCAGCTTTCGTATCTCTGCCTTCGAGGGGCGGGAGAAAAGAATGCAACAAGCTAGATCCAAAAAACAGCTTCTTACAAGCTTCTTTGCAGCTAGGTTTCTCAAGCGCGCCACCTGGTGTCCAGTAGGCAGAAGTGCGAGCTCTGGAGTGAGGGATTTGTGGCCAGGACATACATTCATTGACTCATGGAGACAGGGCATGAAAATGAGGAGTGGTCTATCAGTGAAGGAGTCAGAGCCATAAGATCCTTTCATATCTTCGTCATACTCCACTTACCACTACTTTAGTTTAGAGCTTGTCTATAAATCCCTCGGTTTTAAAAACAACTTTTAAAATCCATGGACTTCAAGTTTCCTGATTAAAGCATTTTTTTTTTGTAGTTCAAACAGCAAATTCTATTCTAGCATTTGACGTTTGATCACATGCTTGCCAAAGCACCATCTGCCCCTCCAGAAAAATGAATGAATGAATGAATGAATGAATGAATAAATAAATAGATAAATAAATAAATAAATAAATAAATAGTGAGGGTTTGTGTTCAGTTCCTCATCTGAGAACTTTCAAGCCATGGGAATCAAAGCCCTGCTTCCTCATCTGAACTACTCAGCCTCTGAAAGAGATAAATATGAAAGACAAGCTATTTTTCCCAGTGACCAGTGTCTCCAGAAGACAAACTTCTGATAATTAATACAGAACTGTGAAGGGTTCAAAGAAACAGTTTATCAAATCATAAGTTGTAGGAAATGTTCATTCAGATATAACAGCTGTGATAATTATAGGAAATAATGACACTTTATCTCTGTGGGTCTCGAGGCTTCTTTTGAAGTCCTTCAGTCTTCAACAATGATGTTAGTCACTCTTTGGCTATATTTAGTGTCACTAAATGGATCTTCCCTGAATCCAGCTTGTCCATCTAAGTTTACAAAGAGGAACATTGTGAGCGAGGATTATACCAGAGCATTAGAGAAGGCCCTAGATTTCTGTTCCTTTTTATACTTCTCATGCAGCGTCTCGTTCCCTCTAGTGAGGTCAACCTTTGTATAATTCATCAGATTGTGAACTGCCCACAGAACTTTAACTAGTGGGCATCAGAGAGCCCACTTTCTTTGTAAAGCTAATGAATTTGAAGGACAGTGTAGTATACACCCATGTTAACCTTGATCACGGGGGGACAATATGTGAGAGCTCAATCCAGAATAAGGATGGAACCTGGACATTCAAATATCAGGTGATGCCCATCGACTCATTTTAGTGAGGGCTTAAAATTCTTCTTTGAGATCATTTAGAATCCAGCCGTTTTTAGATGTTTCCTTTGTTTCTGGGGGTAGGGTAGGGGCTAATCATTTTTTTTTTCTTTTAAATGGGAAAGAGAGGTGGATAGGTGTTTAGGGGTCCTGTAGGCTTTACAGCTGGCAGGGAAATGATCCAGGTGAGGGAAGAATGGTACTCAGTTCACCCCAATTTAGGTAACTGATGCTGGGTCAACACTTTAAGAGTGTGACCTAAGTTTGTTTATTTTTGCCATATCTAAGCATAGCACAATTTTGGGGGAAAAAGTTCTTAGGTAAAAATTAACTCAGTCCCATGAGTACAGCAAAGCTTAAGACATGTTTACATTGAAGCTCTTCACAGAGTATGTGTGGTTTCATTCATAAGATGGGTTCTTGTTAGCTTAGAAACAATACTCAAGGTCTAGGGAGAATGACTGGGGTAAGCATAATGCCTTGCAGGAGCCAGGATTTGGTCTGGCCCTGTGAAAACAAAGAAGTCACTTACACTGTTGTGAAGTGCAAATGACATCTCTCTCAAGAAGACCTGGAAGCAAGGTCTGGGATAAGTAAAACCTAAATTCTGGGAGATATGGATGGAGTCTAGCTCATCAGACAGCAAAGGATAACCAGGTTGTAAACAACACCCATTCCCAGCATTCCAGGAAGAACAGGTTAAACATCTGCTTTGGAAAGCTGCCTGTGTGCTTAACTTTCCTGGCTTCTCCGGTGCTTATCTATGTGCACGAGGACTCTTGCCCTCTCCATATAGGCTGAGTACAGCCATGTGTAAGTTTCCCTGATCTTTCATGGGGCCCCATGCCCTAGATGAACTGGCTGCTTTCTGCAAGGTTAACTAACGCCCTCCTCACTCCCTTTCTCAGGTGTCCCTCAGCACCACCGAGGCTGCGCTGGCACTGAACAGGTACATATGTTCGGCCGTGCTCCCACTCCTTACTAGATGCGCCCCTCTCTTTTCTGGGACAGAGCACTGCACCTCTCTGATTGATTCTACACTGCAGACAATATACCGACTTTCCAAAGGACGGTCCCTCACCAAGGCTCAGAGGGATACAATAGAAGAATGTTTACTTGCTATTTGCAAGTAAGTGTGCTCTCCTTTGTTTTTGACTTCTGCATATGTATCCCTGCCAAGTGTATTTATGTGTGATACAGTTATACAGTGCACAACTGTATAATACAATAATGCATTGTGAAACTCGTGAGAAAGTCTGAGGAAACTACCAGACCTTCATCATGTACCCAGCCTTCCCCCAACCATCTCTCTTCAAATGTGCTTGTTACCTGTCTTGTCACATCATCTTCCTTGGAATCATCTCTCATTGTGGGGAAGAGGAGGACACAGTTCAGGATTTACCCCATTGGGGTGAAAAACCAGGAAAAAGATTTTTGTCTCTCGTGCTTGAAGTATTTCTCTAATGAACTAATGGTCTAGTTGTGAAGAGAGACCCAGAAAGATTTCTCTACCATCTAACAGAGAACTTTTATGCAGAAACCAAACTCCATGTGTAAATCAGAGCAGTTCACCTCCAGGTCTCCCATGTCTGGAGCAAGGAATCTGGTCACAGCGGGGAATAGTGACAATAGCCAATGTAAGCAGGTGTCAACGCCAACAAAGGACGCTGGGAATCTGCATCAAGTCTGGAAGGACAAAGGATGAAGTACTTTTCAGCAACTGGTCTAGGATTCCAACCCACTGCTGTTATCCAGTAGTTCCCCTGCTAGCCTGTGTATTAGAGTCACTTTGTGAGATCTAGATACATTTCCCAGTTCCCAGACCACATCCCAGCCCCAGGATTCAAAATCCTGTGAGATAGAATCCAGGACTCTAGCATTGAAGTTCTTTGAGTAATTGACTCTATTAATGATGTGTAGCTGTGGTTGAGAATCACTAGTAAAATGGTCAACCAGCTCCCACCTTAGGGGCCAGAGGGACAATGTTCCTGATTCTTCTTAATGACATGTGACCCCATCACATGCATTAGAAGGCTCATGATGGCTAGAAGAAAATCCATCAGAACTGTTCATCATTTAAACATCAACTAAAAGCAACCTCAGCTATGTGATATTGTGACTCACCTATTAGATGATGCAATGATGATGACACAGAGGCTGAAGATGTGGCCAGGCAGGACTCTCATTGGCTGTTCATGGGAATACAACACAGTGCATCTACTTTGTCAGACAACCTTTGTCAGACAGTTTCTCACAAAGCTGGAAAACTCTTACTGTAATTCCAATAATCATATTCCTTTGTGTTTACTCAAATTATTTGACAGTTCACATCTTTTTTTTTTAAGATTTATTTATTTATTATGTATACAGTGTTCTGTCTGCATATATCCCAGCAGACCAGAAGAGGGTGCCAGATCTCATTACAGATGGTTGTGAGCCACCATGTGGTTGCTGGGTATTGAACTCAGGACCTTTGGAAGAGCAAACAGTGCTCTTAACCTCTGAGCCATCTCTCCAGCCCAAGAGTTCACATTTTATAAAAACCTGTATGTTTATATCATGTTAGCCATATCATATAATATACTTGATTTTTATATTATGTTAGTCATCATTAACAAAGCTTAAAACAACCTTCAGTAAGTCAGATAAATAAACAGTGTAAGCCCAGGATATGGAATATTACTCAGTACTAAAAAGAACAATCAAGCCACAGAAAGAGTCAGCCATGATTAACAAGAGACCAGCACCACTGAAGTGAAACCTTTGTGTTCCTGGGACAACTGATGCTGGTTAACTGGAGCTGAGAAATTAGCAGTGATTGAGAATAGACCAGCATGGCTGAGGTGAAATCTACAAAATTTTTCCTGAGAGTCAGCACACAGAAGCTGTGCTCCAGGGGTGGCCAAGGTTGTAACTCACACTGGAAGCAGAACTTGGTAGTGTATGAGACACCCAGGTGGTTCTGGTTTTGAAGGCATGAAGGGGTCATGGAGAGCAGCTGAGGCTTGCCACTGTGAGAGGCCAGGAGAGGCCATTGGTGAAAGTCCAGCCTCAATGGCAGTTGAAGGCCCAGGATTAAAGGACCCAGACAAAGAAATTGAGGCTTGGCACCATGAAGATAGCCCATGAGAGGCTATTGATGAAAGTGCAGCCCAGCTGCAGCAAAAGACCCCAGCATTGTTGGAGGTGCCAGTACCACAGGATGACCACCAAGAACAGCAGCACTGGAAAGTGGAGCCAGCCTGAGCTTAGAAGATAAGCTGTCTATGCTTCAGAGGGCAGAGCTGGAGAAGTGACCCAAGCCTCTTGGAGGAGCCCAGAAGATTGTGAGCGAATCCCTAGTATTGGACATTGTGTTGTTTACACAGTTCAAGTTTGGTTTTGTTTGGATTTGTGACTGTGCCCTGGTTCTTCCTTCTTGAAGTAAGAAGGTATTTAATTTAATTTTAATTTTTACAGGAGCCCACAGCTGAAAGACTGAACTTTTTAAAGAGATTTGGGATTTTTAGAGAGAATTGATATTTTAAAGAGACTGAAATTTTAATGTGTTTGAACTTGTAAAGACTGTGGGACTTTTAAAATTATTTATAATTTTAATGTGAGATCTTGGGGACAAATAAGAAAAGAAGGGTTATGGCTTAATAGAGATGTGTTTGTGAGTCAAGTTGACAAGGGGTCAGTTGTGCTGGCTGGTTTTATGTAAACTTGACACAAGCTGGAGTTATCTAAAAGAAGGAACCTCAATTGAGAAAACGCCTCCATAAGATCCCTCTGTAAGGCATTTTCTTAATTAGTAATTGATGGTACAGGGCCCAGCCCATTGTAGAGGTCCTAGGCTGGTGGTCCTGGGTTCTATAAGAAAGCAGGCTGAGCAAGCCATGGGGAGCAAGCCACTGAGCAGCACCCTTCTATGACCTCTGCCTCAGCTCCTGCCTCCAGGATCCTGCCTGCTTGAGTTCCTGTCCTCACTTCGATGATGAACAGCAATATGGAAGTGTAATCCAAATAATCCCTTTCCTAGCAACTTGCTTTTTGGTCATGGTGTTTCATTGCAGCAAGAGAACTCCAAACTAAGACACTATACAGACTACTTCGTTCATTCCAATGTTGCTATCATCGGTAGAAATTAAGTTAAATAGAGGACGGTGGTCTTGCAAGATAGACAAAGCTTTGTAGACACACTGACCCACTAAGGATTACAGAGACTGAGGTTCTCTGCTTCAGCACCTGAAAAGGAAGAATTCTGGCCTCAGTACTCACTGATGTAGGTCTCCACCTTTCTCCTCATTGGAGGCAACAGGACTAAGTAATAGCTTTACTCAAGAACATCTCCCCTCTGTCAGTATCAATGCTGTGCCTGTTTGAAGAACTAGGCTATCCTTGGTCTGACTTTGGCTAGATCTGAACTCAGATTAGAACACATCAAGAAAGGAGCCTGGTGTCTTGTCATTAAGTAGAAAAGCCAAGTTCATGTGACTGATTGGAACTAGAAATAGCTTCAAAGAAACCAGAGTTTGGGGAAAGCAGAAGTTTATGTTGAACCTGAAATGAGGCTCCGCATTCTGTCCCTGCAGTTCTGGGGGCAATGTTCTTCTCCGAACTTGAGCTCCAGGTATAGCAGGCATTTTATTATTTATTCATCATAAGTCAGTGCCGTGGTTAGGATTCTATTGCTATGGTGAAACACCGTGACCAAAAAGCAAGTTGGGGAGGAAAGGGTTATTGAGGGTTGGGGAGGAAAGTTGGTTTTATGACTGTTCAGTGTTGAAGGAAGACAGGACAGGAACTCAAACAGGACAGAGACTTGGAGGCAGAAGCTGAGGCAGAGGATATGGAAGAGTGTTGCTTACTGGTTTGCTCCCAAGGCTTGCTCAGCCTGCTCTCCTAAAGAACCCAGGATCACAGCCTGGGTGGCCCCACCCACTATGAGCTGAGCCCTCTCACATCAACTGCTAATTAAGAAAATTCAGCACAGGCTTGCCCAAGCCAATCTTTTGGAGGCATTTTCTCAGTAGAGGCCCCCTTCCCTAGATGACTCTAGATTGTGTCAAGCTGGTAATAAAACTAACCGGGACAGTCAGTCAACAATAGAGTCACAGATTTATTGCCCCCTCCTTTATTCAAGTTAGTCTGGGTGACAGTTGCTAACTATCTGAACAGTAATAAGAAACACTGAGTCAATTTTACGTTTTAATTACTAGATTCAATGATAAGGCTGTTGCTTTGGGGATGGGTTTTGATTAGCCTTTCTCAGCCCAGGGCTTTTTATCACAAGACCAGTTCTTGGAAAGTTGTGATATAGATAGGTTTTTGTCCTCTCTGCCTGCATTCATCCTCCTTGCTGAAGGTGCTTTGACGAATTTTCTGGTATGTCTCCTTTACCAACTGGTCTCACCTCCCTAGATCCTTAGGTATCTATGGAGGAATTTGGGGACTCACAAACTGAAACTTTATAGCAAGCTCTAGCGCTCGTGTGTGTGTGTGTGTGTGTGTGTGTGTGTGTGTGTGTGTGTGTTCATGCTCTGGAGAGAATCCATAGGTCCCTCTTGACTTTAGTTTGGCATCTGAAGAATGAAAGTTAACCTCTCCTAGCTCTCCTTCTCTGTCTCAGAATTTACTTGCACCAAATACCACAGTCGTGAACAGTGTAATTTGATAAGTCTTTCTTTAATTAATTTTTAGTTACTGTGTTTGCCATTTGTTGTCCTGAGAACAAAAGCCCTAAGAAATAGTGCCAATAGTGTGAAATCCCTAGGCAGATTGTAACCAGGGAGACTTTAGGGTTGCCTTCAGACCATACCAGTAGATGGCCTCAGATTCCACCTCTGCAGCTGAGCAATTATATCTTCTCCCTTTGCAGTTACATAGTCAGACCCTGACAGAAAGAAAGAAAAGAAAGAAAGAAAGAAAGAAAGAAAGGAAGGAAGGAAGGAAGGAAGGAAGGAAGGAAGGAAGGAAGGAAGGAAGGAAGGAAAGAAAGAAAGAAACTCTTAGTTCTTAGAAGTCCTTAGAGATGGCTATGAAGCCAGCTGCATCTTCTTTCTGTTATGTACTTTGCACATGGTCACTGGATATATTTTCAGTGCACAGCCCCCAGAACATGTTGGTTCATGGTAGCTGGAATTTAATCTTAACTATCCCAATTCATTAGCACATGTCCCTTTTAATATTTTAACCATATTCCATTTTTAAATGGAGGGCTTTACCATCCACTATCACTTGTCTAAGATCTGTGTGTAGACGCTCTTTGTTTTGATGCTTAACCCTAATTTGTGCCTCTTTTTAAATTTTATGTTTTATTATTGTGTGTGAATGGAGTGTGTGTGGTGTGTGCGCGCACGCGCGCACCCACTTGCCCCTGCATCCTCCTGTGCTGCAGGGCACATGTAGATCTGAGAAGAGCTCTATAGAGTTGATTCTCTCCTTCCTGCAATGGGGAGGAGATCAAATTCAGGTTTGTGCACCAAGTGCCCTTCCCCACTAAGCCCTCTTGCTCTTTTCTTGCCCTTTTCTTTTTTTTTTCCTTTCTTTCTCTTTCCACCATTTGGTATTTACTTTGTCCTGTCTTTCTGTTTTCTTCCTCTGAATCACAGTCACTTGAGACCTTCCATGTTACAGCAACTCCTACGACGTCTTGTTTTTGATGTGCCGCAGCTCAGCGAGTACTGCAAAATGCCTCTTAAGGTAAACATAACCGTCACCACAGACGTGCAGTCAACGGCACAGCAGGTGTGCTGGGGGTGCACAGAGCGTACACATTTCAAGAAGCAACACAAGTGTTAGATTTTGACAGCTTCACAAGGGGCAATGCACAAAACCAGTCTCCAGCTTGAATCTGCAACTTCAAAAGCCTGGGCCTGTAGCTGTTACTTGCTGTGGGTCTCTTGAGTTACCTTCCACTACTTGATTTTTAATCAGAGATTGCTAAGGAGACTTGGAATTTATCCTTTCTTACCCTATCTAGGTTTTAAAAATATTTTAACCTCAAAAAGTTTTGAAAGCCCTGTGGTTTTTCTTTTCTTTTTTAAAAAATATTATGTATTATTTTGCATGTTCCAATGTTTTGCTTACATGTATGGCTGGGCAACACCTACATGCAGTACTAGCAGGGACCAGAAGAGGGTGTCAATTCCCTGGGACTGGAGTGGTTGTGTGCGCCTCTATGAATATGCCTGGAATCAAACCTGTGTCCTATGGAAGAGCAGCCTGTGCTCTTACCCAGTGAGCCACTGTGGTTTTTCGAAGGACCTAAAATGTCCCTTTCCACATTGTTTTGTGCCCCCCCCACCCCCACAACAGGTGCTCTTTATTGTTTTCTATTTATTAATGAAAAGAACACAGAACTTTTTGTTTATTTTCTCATTCCGATGACTTCTCTATTATAGCCCCAGAACACCTAATCCAGGGTGGTGCTAGAGTGAGTGGCCACTCCAGAGGGCAGCATTTCAACTTCCCTCTGAGGCTCTCTACCTTCCTTGTAAATCCCAAAAGTGTCAGCAGAGATGAGCCACACTGACAATTTCCCTTTTTTCTTTTTCTTTTTCTTTTGCTTTTCTTTTCTTTTCTTTTCTTTCTTTCTTTTTTCTTTTTTTTTTTAAGGAAATAGTTCAAGCAGGGCTTTAAGGGAATATTTTATTGAGGTAACCAGAACTCTCAGAAGCCTTTGGTTCAGTCCCATAACCAGCAGGAAGCATTACACAATTGCAAGGGTTCTCAGTCCTTCTGGAACTAGTTTTCCTTCCAACCTTAACAGTTCTGGGTCTCAATCTCAAAGGGTATTGTAGCTGAAGGCCTATTCTGCATTCCTCAACTTGATTCTGCTTCTTGTACAGACCCCTGTTATCAGGTGATGCTGGCTCCTAAGAGACATTACTGGTGCCACTCAGTCAATTCACTTTGACATCTCACGTAAATGGCATTTCCCCCACTTAGATGTGAATCCTACCTGCTGGGAAGGGATGTTACTATAATGTACCCTCTTCTGGCCACCTATGGAATGGCTGTCACATTGAGCTGTACAAAGGCCAGAGAGACCAGGAAGCCACAGACAACCATCAGTCTTCAAACCCACAATTTTCTGCCCACTGTCCTCTCCCCATATCAGCACACCCCAGGATATTCCAAAATTATATGCAATCATATGAAATTATTCCCACACATGATTGACTGGTCAGCACACTGTGACTCCTTTCAAAGGGTAACATTTTCTTATTGAAAACAGGACTGACTCCTATCCATTTCTTAGTAACTACTTGGGGCACACCGGGAGGCAGGAGAATTAATCAGGCAGATGCAGCTCACTCCAGAGCTCCTTAGGTGTGAGAGCAGACCCTTCCAGGAGGCATCTGAAGAGCCTCTTGGTTGAAGCCCAGCTCCCTCGGATCCTGGTTTCCTCCTCATGATTTCTCGTACTCCTTCTTCTCCCTGCATGTCTCCGATGCCTGGGGATGTGCTGGACTCCATGTGTGACTGGTGCCCCCGTGTTCCGAAACCCCCAGCTTCTGACAAACCACTATGAGCAGTGCTGGAAGTATTACTGCCTGCCTTCGGGATGGGGGAGCTATGGGCTAGCTGTGGAGGAGGAACTGCACCTCACTGAGAAGCTCTTCTGGGGGATTTTTGACTCCCTCTCCCACAAGGTAAAGACTACTTCCTGAGAAAACAGGTGGCCCCAGTGACCCAGGCCCACAAGAATTGACAGTGGTTTGGCTTTACTGTTTTCTATGGACTGTACTAAGGACCTCAGGAGAATTTTATGTTAATCCTTTAAACTACCCCTTAACTTCCCACCCCAACCCAAAAAAAAAAAAAAAAAACCACGCTCCAGAATGGGAATTGCCGTAATCCTCAGAGTAGTCAAATAAATTGCCAGACTTGCTGAGCTTAACACACCAGAGAGCAGCCACCAAGGCAAATTCCAAAAGCATTTCCGCTTCCAGTTTTGAGTCCTTATCCCTCTTGTTCTTTTTCTCCATGAAGTGTGACAGCCTGGTCCCATTTCCTGTACACTCTGCATCCTGATTGTGAATGCCACAAGATGCCTCACACTCATTCTCCACCATGTTGATCTGTTCCCCTCAAACTCCAAGACAAAATAAACCTCCCTCCTTTCCTTAAGTTACCTTTGTCTGGTATTGGTGAAATTATTAAGGCCACTCCACGTAGTTAAAAGGGAGGTTTATTTTGTAGGGTAACTTACAAATGAAGGGGTAGGTTGCAGGGTCTGGCAAAGGTATAGCACAGTCCGGCGGTGTTCTCTGGAGAACTCTGCTCGGTCTACCTCCTGCGTCCAGCGTCCCCGAACCAAGAGAGAGACCTCCTCTTGATCCTCGGTCTTCCGCTCCCTCCTCTGCCCCGCCTTGTGGGCGTGATCATTACTGAAGCCTCAATGGGGGTTGGAACTTCCAGGCCAATGCTGGGATGGCTATCCACTACAGTCTGGGGTTTTTGTCACAGCAATGGGTAAAATATTAATGTAAATCTCTATCCACCACTGTGGAATTTAGACAATCTTCCCATTCCCCCTCTGGTTATAGGTTGGGCCATTTCCTGTAACTATTCTTAGCAGGGATGTTTATAGCCCTTCCTAGCCTAGTAAAAAACCATCCTAATCTTCAGATCTTCTTCAAATGTATTTGGAATGATGTTGATATAAGCCTTTAATCTTCTTCAACTTAAAGTGAATGGTGACTTGAGGGCTCTACAGATTGCCATTCCACCCTCCAGGAATAGTTTTCTGTAGGAAGTACTGAAGATCAACTGGACAAATGCATCTTTTGTATCTGTACTTCCATTGGTGAGTGAATGGTCCTAGATGATGGCTGTGGTTCTGGTTTGTCCATTGGAGTGCTTTCTGTTTCCCTCACAGAAATATGACCTGGATCTTTTCCGAATGGCCCTGCCTTGTCTCAGTGCTATTGCTGGGGCCTTGCCACCAGACTATTTAGATACAAGAATCACAGCCACATTGGAGAAACAGGTCTCAGTGGATGCAGATGGGAACTTTGACCCGAAACCTATTAACACTGTGAAGTAAGTTCTTGTATAATAGTTAATATCTTTCTTTCAGACTGTAATAGAAACTTTCATTTTTCCCTTTCCCTCCTGCCAACCCTGCTCATCATCCACTCACACCAGAAACAAGTTTAATCCATCCATTTCTGATTACATACATATATGTGTGTATGTATGTATGTATATGTATACATATGTATGTATATATATTCTGATTTTATATATTGCTTATATTTTGGAGGAATTTAGTATGAAACAGACTCACTTCCAAAAATAAATGTTGTCTGAGGCATTAAGATGCCTACCCACCCTGATAAATGATATGATTAATTTATTAATAAATTTTTGACAAAAATCTTCACTCTTTGTAAATTGGGCCTATACCGATATAATAACACCAAAATAATTTCATAGTAACAGAAGAAACCAAGTCCTCAGGGTGACAGCCAAATACTTGAGGTCCTTCAAGAGGTTGGATCTGCTCTTTGCAATACTAAAGAATACTAGATCTTTGGAGTCACCCTATAGCAATGCCTTATCATTTCTTCCCATGAGTATCCAGAATCCTTTACTGATGCTCAACAGACCAACAGATGCTTTCATCCAGTGTATTTAGCCTTGAAGCAAAATTGTGCTGTGTTTAATTTTCAAGCATCCTTTCCCAGTTCTGAGTATGTGTGCAGGGGCAATTGACTTCATCCCAGGATACATTTTAATGAAGAGTACAAAACTCTTCAGAATGAGCTGAGAAGTAAGTACAATCCCATATGATCCCCCTTGGACTTGTGTTCAATGAGAGTGGCTTTCAAATAGGAGCCTAAATGCTTCCTAAGAATATCTGCTAAGGTATAAAATTTATCATTGGGATAATTCCATTGGACAAAGCCTTGAGTGAAAGGATAATGAAAACAGAACTGGAGATAAATGATGTGGTAAAAATGGAAGCTCAGGCAAGAAAAGAAAGCACATACTGGCTTTAGAAAAGTTTGCCTTATAAAAATGGAAGCATGGAAAAAGACAATAAAGCAAATGGTGTGGTGACTGGATGTGGTACAAACATTATCAACATTACTCTAGCAACTGTGTGCCAATGATGAGTGGCTCCGTGGCACTGTGAGAGCTCTTATTGCTTTAGACATACCTTTGACAGCAGCAAATTGAGTAATGTGAGCACTAAAGTCCCATTTCTAAAATCAAAGAGCCCTGATTACCAAGACACAGGGTCATAACCAGAACCTAATAAAAAGCTAACGAGCCAGGCCTCTCCAAGGACAATGACAATCTCCAGCAGTCTCCACCAGATGAATCACCTTGAGCTTCTTGCTGCCCTTGTCTCATCGAACTCTAGATTCAAGTTCCAGGGAGAGTGAATTTGATCCATCTATTCATAAGCCTGACCTTGATGGCCATGTGCCTAACATCATATGCAGTACCAGAAGCTCATATGATACATGGGAGAATGAAGAATGGATGAGCACTGCTAGGCAAAGAGTGATGACAGGCATCTACTGTATTTCCAAAATTCTAGTTGTAATGAATCACTAATTCAAAATAATAGACAGCCAGTATTTTGTAACCTCTGACCCTCAGGCTGCACATTCTGTTGTTCTCAGACTAGAGCTATAGTATGATAAGATTCTCATTGACGGAGACCAGAGCTGGCTTTGAAATCACAATGATTCTTCAGGAGCCAGGAGGGCCCAGAGCAGCTGGAGGGGGGCCACCTATGTGCAGATGTTTCTGCAGAGAAATCTTGCAATCAGACCTGGATGGTGCTGAAACACAACACTGGTTTTGCAATGTTACTGTGTCTAAAGTAGCTTAAGCTATGAGATTAGCTTATCTCATAATGTTAACAAATCCTGCTAGAGGTAGCAGACTGTGAAGTCTACCTGCCTTTTACAGTATCGAGCTAAAATGCTTACAGGGGCTATAATTCTGTTCTCTCGATTCACAGTTTTTCCTTGCCTGAAAAATTGGAATACATTGTCACCAAGTACGCTGAGCATTCTCATGATAAATGGGCCTGTGACAAGGTAGGGATTATCAGCTGATTGACAATTGTCAGGGAGGGGAAAAAAAACCAAGAACATTATTGGGTCGGATCCTGGAAATCTGCCCGATTTGTCTAAGTGACAGAGTCTCCATGCCAAGAGCATTCATTGTTTCTGGGCAGCAATTTCTCAGGGTTGGTAGAGGTCAGAGAAATAGGCATTGGCAGCTGCTGGTCTGCATTTGAAGTGTTCAAGAAAATGAACAATTCTGGAAGTGTTGATTGCTTTCTTATCACTGCATTGCCTGGAGTTTATGCCCAAGCGTGCACTTGTGTGTGTTTAACATAAATGTTTTATGGGGGTGGGAAGATGGTGATTTAATTTTTTCTTTGAACTCAACATTGGAAAAGAACAACTAAAATTGAAAGCCTCCCTCTTGTTTTTGCTTGGGAGGCTGAATTGTATTCCAGGAAGCTGCATTAGGGCCTTCCTTTGGGGGTGCCACTAGGACTTCTAGGTACTTGGCCCATGTGCTGTTTGAAATCCCCACCACCACCACCATCACATGAGGTCAGGATGCTTAATAAGTTTAATTGCTCTGCCAAAAACATGTAGAATTGGAACAGGCAGGCAGTGAAGGAATGGGTCCACTGATCAGCTTACAGCTTGTAACAGTGGATGGATTTTAAAGGCAGGGTCATAGAATGTCATCTCCCTATAGTGCAGTCACGGATAAGGGAAACCATGAGCCACCACCTCTGTGTGGATCTGTGCTCAGCTCTTATCTCCTCAAGGATTCCCACTTATGCTGATGATAACAACCTATGAACTTTAGAAAGAGCTATACCTCATGATTGTAGACCAGGATTGGAAGCCTCTTCTGTGTAAAGGCCATGATAACCAAATGATCAATAATAAAATGGATAATGAACATTCTCAGCTCTGTGGGTCAGTCTCCATGGCAATGACTCAGTTCCACTGTTAGAACACAAAAGTGGCCACAAACACAACACTGACAACAGAAGGGGGCCTCTGTGCCAGTAAAACTTCCTATAAGAGAAAAGGGGGCTAGAGAGATGGCTCAGTGGTGGCTGCTCTTCCAGAGGACCTGAGTTCAATGCCCAGCCTACACATGGCAGCTCACAACTGTCTGTAACTCTAGTTTCAGGGGATCCAACACCCTCACACAGACATATATGCAAGCAAAGCACCAATGTACATAAAATAAAAATAAATAAATCATTTTTAAAAATGAAAATAAAAGGTAGCCAGCTGGACTTGCTTAGTTTAGAATCTAGAGCATATGGGTTTTCTTATTTCTTTTCAGTGTGGCCATTTGCCAAAGCATGGCTTAGGGAGAAGGGGTATCTATGAATCTACAGCCATAATTAATCCATCTTTAAATTGTGTATTTTACCTCTTCAACTCTTTATGAATTTCTACAGCACTCTGTCCCAATGCCATGACTTCAGTCCCAGCTGCCATTATCTTTGGCCCAGGCCACTATGATCTCCTGGCTGGCCTTTTCATGTGTGTTTTCGCCAGTCTTATTTCCAAACCACAAGCAAGTAAATGTTCCAGTATGCATATTTGGTCACATGGGATAAGTGCTCCTCCTGTCCAGCCCCCCATTCCATCTGAAAGTTCTGTAATAAGTTCTAATTCTTCTTAAAATAAAGGTCAAAATCCCCACATGGACCAGTAGGCACTGCCTTGCCTGAGTCTCAATGAGAGCTCCCTTTTCTCTCTGCCCATCAGTCTCTTCCTATACTTTTAGACCCTCTGTCACACACATATGCACAAAACACTTCCCTGGCTGAGCAAGGTGGCCACTTGCCATCCCTACCTCATCCTGCAGGTGTCGATCTAAGCATTCATTCCTAGGGTGACACTTCTAAATTCCTTGTATGCAGACCATCTTAGTGCCTTATTCTTCTCCTTCATAGTGTTTTTCAAGTCATTTATGTATAAAACATTAACATAATTTATAATAGTTGCACATTTGTACATTTGGCCCTATCATCAGTTATGTATCTACCAGTGTAGTTATTTGATGATTATCTCTTCCTGACACCTATGTGAGCCTTCGTGAGAGCAAGGATATATGCTTGCTCACCATTGCCCAGAGGTTCCAATTCCTCTGATCTCAAGAACCTCTTCCTGGGGCTGGAAAGAGAGCTCAGTAGTTAAGGGTGCATACTACTATTACAGAGGACCCAAATTCAGTTCTAGTACCCAGGTCAGGCAGTCCACAGCTGTGTATAACTTCAGCTTTGAGGGACTCCATCACCTTCTTCTGACTTCTGAGGACGCTGAACTCACCTGTACAAACACATAATTAAATATTTTAAAGTACCACTCTTCCTAGGGGAGAAATAGAATTATGCAGCCACAGTGGTACAGGTTGTAGGGTTTGTGATAGGCATGAGCACAGGGTTAGAACATAAAAGAGTACCAAATTCCACAGTTGGTGTCCAGAGATGCCATCTAGAGTGGTAACATTTACAGATGGGCAGGCATTCATCACATTCATTGCAGGGAAAAGATGAGCTTATTGCTGGGTCAGCACACGCAGACCATGAGAGGCCAGAGAGTGTATCGGCTTTGGGGAGCCACATAGCTAGAACATGGAGTAGGACAGGGTAAGGAGGGTGGGAGATGAATATGGAGAGGGTTACAGATTTAGAAACCATGGGAGTTTCCATTTTTCCCCTGGTGGCAGGTGACAATCAGAAATCATGAGGGAATAGAGTTCTCTAGCAGGATGATTCTGGTGACTATCACCTAACAATAGTAGAAAATGAGTCCATGAATAGGTGGCAAGATTGGAGGGGGCGGGCTGAGAAAGCTATTGCAGTCACCCAGGTGAGCTCATACTAAGAAGGAAGCTGGCGAGAGGCAGGCAAAGGAGTGGGCCTAGGAGGCAGAGAGATGTGAGGTGTGTGGAGTAGAGTCAACAAGGACCCCCTGTTACAGGATTAAAAACTGAGCAGGAGCTCAAGAGGGCACAACCCCCTGGGGTGAAGGAACCCAAGAGCAGGAAGCATTGGAAGAAATAACTGCTGGGTTCTCTTTAGACACCCTGGTAACACATCAAGCAGAGATCATACTATTTGGAAATTAGAAGTCAGCTCTGCTCTAGAAATGCTGATCTGACATCAGTCAACAGTGGTAACTGAAACTACAGACCTAGATTAGAGCACCCTGGAAGTACATGCCTCTTGGAAAGAGAAACTTGGGAAACATGCACTTTTGACAAACAGGTAGAGGCAGGGATTGAGAACAGATGAGTAGCTGGTAGTATTTGGGCTTTGATGCTAGGGAAGTCGGGGCTCCTGCTTCGCTCTATAACCACAGTGCTCCAGACTCCTACTGAAGAAGTAACTCACTAGTGGTGTTTTACTGTCTTGAGCTTCTGCAACCCTAAAAAGCATGCACTGCTGTGAGTTTGCCAAGCAGACCCCTCTTGGTGGCCGGTGGTAGATCTGGTCCCCTCTGACTTCTGCCTACTGATCTGACTGTGAGTTTGACACAATGTCCTGAGGTATGGTGTTCTCAGTGTCTTTTGAAACAGCCTTCTAAGTGGCCCTAAAACTTACAAGCAAAAAAGTGAAGAGGACAGCAGCTGGGACAAGAAGGATTGCAGGAGCAAAGGTCAGGATTGGGGAGGCACAGACTTGACAGCCTGAAAGGAGCAATTAGACGTTTGCTAAGGGACTCTTTAATCTCTGTCATGATCCATTATGCTGCCTGAGAAAACAGAAGCAGAGATCTGGGTCATCTAGCAGGCTCTTTGTTTGAACTGAGAACATTTCTACAGAGCCACAGTGGATGGAAATATGGGATTTCCCTGGATGAAAACGTGAAGACCCACCCATTGATACGGCCCTTCAAGACACTAACAGAGAAGGTAAGAAGCAGGATTTGTGACCATGTGGCCTGCTATGTCCTTCCTTGGGGATTGTATCAGACAATCCACCCCTCTCACGATCCTCAGCAGCTTCCATGAACTTCCCAAGCCCCAACTTCACATTCTGGTCTTCGGCTCTGAGAAACCATGTGTGAAAGAAGCCCTAGTCAGCACTGGCAGATGGTCCCAAATGCACTGAGTTCCTCCTGCAACTGAACCAGGAAGGGGTTTTATTAGACTGTTGAGATGGGATGGAGAAATTTGGAGAAAAGGATTTAAACAGAAGAGATTTCTTTTACGTGGAGTATAGTAAGGATGGAAAGTCCCTGTGGAAGTAGAAACAAGCCTCTTGTTCTTCCTTCCTTTCTTTCTTTCTCTTTTAAATTAAATAGTATGGTTCATCTCAACTCTGAATTCTGGTCTTACAATCAATAGGTATTCCTTGTAAGCCTAAGTTTAGTGTCATATGTAAGGGATAACATACATATCTTTAACTGTTGGCCATTCATGAAATTGGGCATACATCAAAAGAATTCTAAGTTCTGTTTTTTGGGATCAAGGAAGAGCTTAGTGCAAATGCATTTTGACAATATCCCATCTTAAACATAAGATACAATTAGTTCTTTCCTGGCCCTTCACATCTTTATAAACTATAGACAATGTCACTGATGATAGTGCTTTATTTCCCCTAATAAAAAACACCATAGGCTTTGGATCTTATATTCAAAAGCATCAGAAAGACTATGTGTTGCACACAAGATGCTGCAAATGACATTTTGACCTTGTGAGGGGGGGATGGAGCAAATTTTCTCCTCTGTGTGCTGTGGGGAAATGGCAGGGTGTGTTCTGCATGGCTCTTCTGGGCAAATTTCCTCTAGGAGAAGGAAATTTATCGCTGGCCTGCCAGAGAATCTCTGAAAACCATGCTTGCTGTGGGCTGGACAGTGGAAAGGACCAAAGAAGGAGAAGCTTTGGTTCAACAAAGAGAGAATGAGAAACTTCGATGTGTATCCCAGACCAATCAGGTATGACTGCCACACTCAGTAAGCAACACTTGGCCAATAGAAACCATGGCGGATTTAAGAAAAATCTCCCTGGGGTATGGTGATGGGTCCACCCAAGGTGAATAGTGGGTTTGGGGAAGCCCTGTGTTTGATAACCTAGTAATTGCTTCTGTTCTCCTAGGGTAATAGCTACAGCCCTGCCCCACTGGATCTCTCAAATGTTGTACTATCCAGGGAGCTCCAGGTCAGTGCCAACCCAGATGCAGAACATCAGTGCTTTCTAGACCTTTCCAGTACAGGGCATGTTACCCACTGAAGAATAAAAGGAGAAAAGCAGAGAGTGTGCCTAAAACATATTTCCACTAAAATATTAAACCTAAAGAGGGTTGTGTTGTGCTGAGGCTATGGGAAAAACACCACAGAATTAGCCAGTCATCTAAGAAGGGGAGACTGTGCTTCCAAGAGTACCATAAAGGGTGACAATTTGGTAAAAGGAAAAAGAGTCAGCAAGGTCCTCATGTCAAACTCCCAAAATAAAATAAGGGAAACTCAGTGAAATACAGCACCTGGATTGAAATGCTTGCATGGTCCTTGTTAATCTCACAAGCTGTGAGGATACCCTGCATGTGCCAGGGCAGATATGCTCAGTTTCCCCACAATGGTGCAGGAAAGTGATCACTGTCCAACTCAGAGCTGTAAAACCAAGTAGATGCAACTAAAAGCTTCCCTCGACTCCTCTTTTCCTACACATATCAGTGCCTGTGGCCTCTGCTCTAGCCTGGGGTTCTTCCAGTCCCTTGGACCTTAGAGGAAGTTTTTCTAAAGAACATCCTTTGCTCTAGGTGAGAGTTGTATACGCCTTATAGAAAGATTCATTCTATTTGATAAATCTCAATGACAGCAGTTTGCAGCAAGGTGTGATTTTTTTTTAGTTTGTTTAGGTAAAGATTTTCATAGATTCTTGATTTTGACCTGATTCCTCCTGCCCAGCTCCCTATCTTTGGTAAGAAGTATAATAGTAAGATAAATGGGGTGCTGGCAATGTGCAGCTTTGGCTGGAAATGTGTTTCTCCTGGATGCATTCAACTGCCAGGATAATAAGTTGCAAAGGAAGGGCAGAATCTGAAATTGTTTTCTGTATATGGGATGATATAAAACTAATGAGGTGTGCCACACAGAATAATTAATAACGGTAGAACTCCAGCAGCAGGCGAATAGTATTTGGTGGTGCTGTTCCAGAGCAGGGAAGATAAAGAGATGCTTTTCTTCCTTGCTTTCTCTCTAACTTGTATCTCTGGGGTGGGGAACAGGGAATGGTGGAGGTGGTGGCTGAGAACTATCACAATATCTGGGCCAAGAAGAAGAAGTTGGAGCTAGAGAGCAAAGGTGAGCGTGTTTCACAGCATCCTGTGTGGAAAGTGAGCTGGGGGGGGTGGTTAACTCTGTTTTCCCAGAAGTACAAAGGACAGTTTGTGTTTATCTCTCTTCTTACTCCAGGTGGTGGCAGTCACCCTCTTTTGGTACCATATGACACATTGACTGCCAAGGAAAAGTTCAGGGACCGAGAAAAAGCACAGGACCTGTTCAAATTCCTCCAGGTGAATGGCATTATAGTTTCCAGGTAAGTCATCATCTTCCACGTGATATTAGTGGGCCAGGGGAACTGGGGTGAGTTTGGCTTCACTGCTGGGTATTTAGCCACCCGCCTACAAAAACCATTAGAGTAATGACAGTACTTGACACTTCTGGAAAGGATTATGACGAATGTTTGCATATGCACTCACAAATATTATGTTATAAGTCAAAGCCTATTCTTTGTATATTGGTCCAGCAATTGGAGTTATAAACCACATTCATAATACATCCATGAAGTTTAGAATTTAGCCACCTTTAAAGGGAATGAGAATTTGAAGCACAAGCAAAATAATGTTTGGTATGCTAGAGGATTTTTTTTTTTTTTTTTTTTTTTTTTAGATTTCTTCTCTACCTCTTTTAGATGTCTTGCTAATCCTTAATTCAAAACTATGGTTATAAATTTTCAGCTAGAGATCTTAGCTGTATATTTTGATAAACTACATAATAATAACAGCAAGCACAGCCAATAGAAGCAGTCTTGGAACCACGGGAATTGATCTCCTGAAGTAGCAGTTCCTCTGGGGAGATGGAACACATTGTGATGTCCTAAGACATTTTATCACAAATTGGTGAATGTGTTCCATGAAGTCAGCCTGGACTGCTTACTCTTTAAGGAGTTGCTTACTCACTAATCAGCTGTCTATGGAGAGCTATGCAGCACTGTGCTTGCCGATTTCTTTGTAGAATGAAAAGCCAAGTGGTGGGCCTGCTCTGATACACCCATTCCTCCTAAGGAAGTATTTGCCAAGCAAGTTATTTCTCTTTTTAATTTCCTAGAGATTTTTTTTTTGCTAGTTAATTCCAAATAAATAAAAACTATACAAATATTTCTATTGTATATCCTATGAAGAAAATTACAGAACTTATTTGCTATATTAGTCATGTAGGAAAGGTCATGCTGCAGGGGACAGCTGCTGGGAAAGCACTGAGGATGACTCCCTGCTCCGCTTTAATCCTCTTTTTAACACTAAGATGAATGTGATAAAATTCCTTGCTCACAGAAATGAAAAATTCCCCTTTACTGTAACCAAAAAGGAAGTCAAGGAAATACAATTAGGGATAGATCAAATTCAGCAGCCATATTCTGGGTAGTTATTAGACACATATGGGGCCCCACAGGGGACATGAGTGGGCAGGTGATCAAGTCAGGCCCCATCACCAGGAGAAAGCCCTCTCTAACTTCACCCTTCCTATCTGCTGGTGAAAGCCTATTTTCAGTTGTTCAAGCCCCAAATCTTGACTGTTCTCTTTGTTCCCAAGTCCCTTCAATCTTTAAGAAAAATTTAATTGTTCTACCTTTAAAACGTGCAGAATCTACCCACTCTTCACTGCCTTCATGCAATCAGCATGATTACTGAGCTGGTTTCCCACTGGGGCTGTCTGCTTTGACCTTTGTTCCCACCCATGCCCAGTTCTAAACGCAGCAGTCCAGAATAGTTGAGCGCCATGCCATGTCACCCCGCTTCAGAACTGACAGTAGCAGTTCTCATCTCACTCGAAGAACAAGCAAAGTTCTAATGATTTCCTGCAAAAGCCCTAAATGATTTGCTGCGCTTTACATATCCCTTTCCCCTTGGATACCTGCTAACTTCCGTTCCACCCACCCTGACCACTCTGCCACACTCCTTCAAGCCAGGATGCATGCTCCTGCCTCAAAGCCTTTGTACCACCTGTTCCTTGGGAGAATCTTTGCCTAGATGTCCTTATTTGTAACTCACCACTCCATCTCCTTAAGCCTTTACTTCCATTCCAGTTTCCCAATGATCCCAACCCTGATTACCATACTTCACATCATAGTCCACAAAACTTTACAACCTCATCCTCAGGCTTTTTTATTCCTACTTTCCTTTTTCTTTATTTTTTTAATATAACATATTGCTTTTATCATTCCACATAATTTGTATTTTGCTTATGTCTACTTATAGCCAGCATTAGGTCAAACATATGAGGAATATTTATCTTCTCTCACTTATCTCCAGCTTAATATTTTTAGTAATAATTATAAAGATCTTTCTGAAGACTCTGCTGAGAAGTCACTTTAACAAAAGTGTTGCGTGTTCACATAGTCAGGTCCAAGTGCAAGAGTAAATCAGTCCAATGATGAGTCATTCCACTAAGCCAGGACAACTGTCAACACTGAAAATTCAATTCAACAACATGGGGAGGATGGATAATACACCAAAGTCAAATATTTTTCTCTGCTATTTCTGGGGTTCATCTCTATCCATTCTAGAGGTATGAAGGACATGGAGTTGGATGCCTCCTCCATGGAAAAAAGATTTGCCTACAAGTTTTTAAAGAAGATCCTGAAATATGTTGATTCTGCTCAAGAGTTTATTGCTCACTTGGGTAAGTATAGCTGTAAAACGTCAGGAAAGAAGGTGGTATTCCTCTGGGAAGAATGATCTAATTATGAATGATCTTCTTGTGTCACTATAGCTCGTGATTCATTGAGACAAATAATTTGGGTGGAAAACAGTGGCTGAGATTTATTTCCTCCCTACTTAAAAAGTTAGTTTAGATCCTTGAGTTCTCTTCTGGATTTGACTGGCTCTCTTGTTGTTGTTGTTGTTGTTGTTGTTAATGCAACTCATTCTATTAATTTTCCCATGCTTTGTGACTATGGACATCACTGAAGCCCCTTCAGAAAAGGAGCAAGAAAGCCATGAGAGAATTGCCATAAGACACACCCAGCCAATGCAGTCACAAAGTGCTGTATAAAATGTTATTTTGTGGAAGCAACTAAGTTTGTTGGTTGTTCTTTTGAAAAGCTGCTCTGCTTCGAAAAATACTGTGACTGTTCATTTGTTTGTTTGCTCTGACCAAAGTGTGTTACCCCTGTCTTTGTAGAAGCCATTGTCAGCAGTGGGAAAACCGAAAAGTCTCCCCATGACCAGGAGATCAAATTCTTTGCCAAAGTAAGTGTTTCTCCTTTGCTCAGGATCTCTACTTCTGGGGGTGTAGTTTAAAGGAGTCCATCAAGGAGATTTAATACTCCAAAAGCTTCAGTGGGACAGAGGTGTATTCCTCAGCTATAGAACAGACCCAGTGTGGGTAGGAGTTCCAAGAAGGGATGCAAGCTGCTCACCTCCACACTGTAGCCTCAGAACTCAGGATCCTCCTCCCTTGTTCTGTACCATCTGTAATGATGAGCTTTTTGTTACTGAGGTCCAAACAAGGTCACCTTAATCCTATCTATAGGAAAGGGATGTGTAAAGGAAAAGGGAGGACAGAGCTCGCTGCTGCTTTTCTGAAATTTTAACCTTGTGGTGCAAGTGAACCCTTTTAGCTTACTCTGACTACAAGGAAAACTGTGTAAGGTACTCCCTGATTCAGTGGTCCTATGTTTCACTAAAATCTGTTGCTGCGAAGAGACAATGCATCTGGTACCTAATGGTGAAATTATTAAGGCATAGTTAAAAGGGAGGTTTATTTTGTGGGGTAACTCACGAGTAAAGGGATAGGTAACAGGGTCTGGGAAAGGTGTAGCACAGTCCAGCAGTGTTCTCTGGTGAGGGCTCAGTCATACCTGCTTGTACCTTTTGATGACATGGCCAAGAAGGCAATCTGAGTTCCCCAGGTGTCCTCTTCAAGTCAGATCATCATCATGCAAGTTTATTTACGCCTTTAGTCAATGTCCTTTCCTGTCACATAACCTCAACACCTCTGGTTAGTAGCACAGAAATAATAATAATAATAATAATAATAATAATAATAATAGTAATAATAGTAATAATAATAATGCAAAGTGAAACCCAGAATAGAATTTTCTGGAAATCTGCAGCCAATGTTGAGAGGCTTTTGCTCACTGAGAATGACTTAAAAAAAAAAAAAAGAATTGGCAGATAGACTCTGATCCTTAAAAATGATAAAAAAATGATGTTTGATGGTTTCCAGGTTCTCCTCCCGCTGGTTGACCAGTACTTCACCAACCACCGCCTTTACTTCCTGTCATCTCCTCTGAAGCCACTTAGCAGCAGTGGGTATGCTTCCCATAAAGAGAAAGAAATGGTAGCCAGGTGAGTCCATGAAATCAAGAGAGGCCTCTATGTTAGTCAGCTTGGAGTTACTGTAACAAAAGTTCTGCTATAAGTAAAGCTAAAAGGCTTATTTAGCTCCTAGTTCTGAAGTTTCATGTCCAGGATGAGTAGACACTTTTCTTTGATCCTCTGGTAGTGGGTCCAGATGGCAGTAATGGGGAGCTCACTGTGAGGCAAACGGCTCAGTTCATAGACAGAAGTCAAAAATGGCAGGATCCTAAGCTCTCCTTAAGGGCATGTCCCATTGACCTAAAAACCTCCCACTCAGCCCCATTCTCCAGGTATCCCTAGCCTCTCAGTACCCCAGTGGCAATAACCTAGAAACAGAGCTTCTAACACATGGGCCCTGGGAGGATATTTGTTCAAACTGCCATTCTAAGTGCAAATATGGTTTATATAAGACATCAGCTACTTGAGGACTGAATCACAAGTTCTTTGTAGAAATGATACATAACCTGATTATTAGTAATGGATTACCATCTTGATTTGAAAATGTTTATATTTGTGTATATCTTGGTGATTTTAGGAACTAATAGAATTGCATTCTTTGGGGTGTTCATAGGGGCTTGGGAAACATGCAGATGCACAGGTCAATTGCCCTGAAATAATGTTGAGGAGAAGGCCAAGACCCTTCTGAAGTTTGGGGGAAATTAAACACACTAAGGTATATACTGCTTGCTGTCACCTCCTTATCAAGTTTGCAAGATTCAAATTTTTAAAACACAGCTCTTACTAGTCTGAGTTGAAGGATAGAACTGTATAATTCAGTCTAAATGTTTATTCAGAAGTTTTTTCAGAGCTGAAGGGGTGACTCACTGGGTCATTTGCTGCTCAAGCATGTGAACCTGAGTTTGGATCTCAGCATCCATGTAAAAAGCTGAGTGTGGCTGCATGTGCACCTGTAACTCCAATGCTATAGGGGGCTAAGATAGGAGAATCACTGGAGCATGCAGGCCACCAGCCTAGCTCCACAGTTAGTGACAGACACTGTCTCTAAAGGACTAAGGTAGAGAGTGATAAAACCTAGACATCCTCCTCTGACAGCCAGATGCACAGGCACGCACACACACACACATACACATACACTCACACATCAGCCTACCGTCCTCTAGACATAAGGTAGGGATACCTTAATGGACCTTAACATAGGGGAAGCTTCATAATGAGGCTGAGAGGTGCTGTCTAACATGCTTCAGGTTCTCTTTGTTTGATCAATAAAAGGCCAAGTGTGGATTAGACTTCCAAATAGCAAAATAAAGAGGATAGTGAAAGTCTAAATACTCTCCTTTGACAGACAACACAAATGTTGTCCTGGATAGTTGCTCTGCCACTATCGTACTTTTGGGGAATATATTCAACTTAAAGACTTGCCTAACATTTACTAAACATTCTGTATAGGGTGGGCACTGAGATTAATTTTCATTTGCAAGAGTTATTGCCCATCTGAGTAAATATGGTTATGAAACCTCACAATATGTTAAACTGAAAGTCCTAGCTGTGTCTTACAGTCTCCATTTTATAAATCAAGACTCGGAGCACTTAGCTTCACTCCAGTACCCATAGGTGGTTAAGACTGAAAATTCAGTCCTCACGACATTGTGTGCCTCTTCTGTACTGTGATTACTTAATGTCACTCAAGACAGAAGAAACCCCATGCCGACCAAACAGGATACTTTGGAACCAGGTACTGACCCCAAGACCTTATAACTTGAGGTTGAACTGATGTGTTCTCTAAGAAGCTAGGGAAATGAAGGGCCATGCGAGACATTCAGATAATCCAACAGAGGGCAGCTGTGTCTGTTTTCTTCATCTGTTGATCTTAGACTGTTAATTCATGGAAATGTAACATTTGTTCAACCAGGCACCATTTGTCGTGGCTGGAATACAACCTAGAGCTGATCAGCCTTGCAAATAGCTTCCAAATCCCCCCGAGAGCTGGTGTCTCCCACAGAAGCAGTGGTGTTTGCGCTGTACGGGTTTGCCCTGACAGACTCTTCCTCTTTCCCCCGGTTTGGTTTTCCTGTAGTTTCACCCTAACAGACTCTGTTCTTCTTCCTTTCCTCCTTTTCTTTTACTCTTTTTTTCCTTTGCTTTTTTGGGGGAGGGGTGTGGCTGGGAGATTGTTGTTCATTTCTTTGTGTGTGTGTGTGTGTGTGTGTGTGTGTGTGTGTGTGTGTGTTTTGTTTTTCAAGACAGGATTTCTCTGTGTAGCTTTGCGCCTTTCCTAGATCTTGCTCTGTAGACCAGGCTGGCCTCGAACTCACAGAGATCCACCTGCCTCTGCCTCCCAGGTGCTGGGATTAAAGGCATGCGCCGCCACCACCGCCCAGCTTGTTCATTTATTTTTGAGACAGGATCTCAATACGTAGCCCTGGCTGGCCTACAATTCGCTATGTAAGTCAGGCAGGCCCTGAACTTACAGAAACCTGCCTGCTTCTGCAAAATGCTGGGATTAAAGGGCCAGCTCGTGGTGTTGGTGTTTTGGGGTTTTTTGTTTGTTTGTTTGTTTTTCTTAAGGACAGAACCTCCACAGCCCAGCCCCGGCTTATCTGAAAGCTACCCACTCTCTTTCCTCAGTCTTTGATACTCACTAGATTCCTTCTTATTGAATCCTTCGTCCTTGGTCCACCTCATCTTTAATCTGATGCCTTTCACAGTGTGGAGGTTCTAGGCAATAAACATTTCTCTTGGAATAATTTCATTTTATCTCTTTGTCTTTATCTTTTTTTTTTTTCCATTTTGAGATCGAGCCTCTCTCTATAGCCCTGGGTATCCTGGCTAATAAGGTTTATGCCACCATGTCACCAGGCCAGTCTATCTATCATTTTTAAACTCTGAGAGGGCAAAGAGCCACCTGGGAACTGTAGCTCTTTATTGTTTTGAACTAAAGGTAATTGTCTTAATTGGGGTATTTACTGCTGAGATAAAACACCATGATCAAAAGCAACTTGGCAAGGAAAGGATTTATTCCATTCTATACTTCCAGGTTAACAGTCCATCATCCAGGGAAGTCAGGACAAGAACTTAAAGCAGGAACCCAGTGGCAGTTACTGAAGCAGAGGCCATGAAGGAATGCTGCTTTTGGCTTGCTCTTCATGGCTAGCTCAGCCTGCTTTCAGGATCACCCACCCAGGAATGGAACCCACACATCAGGCTTCCACGTCAATCATTAGTCAAGAAAATGCCCTACAGACTTGCCTACAGGCCCATCTTAAGGGGTCATTTTATCACTTAAGATTCCCTCTTTCCAGACACGTCTCTATTTGTGTCAAGTTGGCAGAAACTAACCCTAAAGTAATTCTTTTATTTAAATCATAGACTCTTGAGAGACTGCAACAACTTTTTGAAATTTCAGGTGCTGGCTTTTGCAAGTCTGAGAAAATACTTCTGATTTCCTTTTTTTAAAAAAATAATCTATTTATTTTTATTTTATGTACACTGGAGTTTTTCCTGCATGTATATCTTTGAGGGTGTAAGATCTTGGAGTTACAGACAGTTGTGAGCTATCATGTGGGTGCTGGGAATTGAACCTGGGTCCTCTGGAAGAGCAGTCAGTGCTCTTAACTGCTGAGCCATCTCTCCAGCCCCACTTTTGACTTTTGACAGTGAGGGGAGCCACTTCCGTATCTAATCCTAATAGCCCAACTATGTGCTTTAGGTAGAAAAAACATTTGCTTTCAATTTCTACAAAATGTGTGTTCATCCACTTGAAGTGTTTTCAGATTTCTGAGTTGTTCTCCAACTTTTGTAAAAGAGCTGTTTGGTTACAGATGAGGAAGCCAACACAGAGCAGAGAGCATTGAAGGATCTTCACCAAGACAGCCTAGTTATTCACAGGCCAAGCACAGAACTAAGCCGTCAGCAATGCAGGCTGCACTGTTCAGTACTTTCTCCCCATCCAGCTCCATGAGTTCACATCAAAAAACAGGAACCCGTATTAGTTTTGCATTAGCTGCCAAGTTTCTGTTGACTCACTGAGTTGTCTTAAGCTCTAGATCAGGGAGATTCTGACTTATTTTCACTCATCAATGGTAACATTAGCTGTAATTTTCCAAGATAGCCCAGGAAAATCCAGGACATTAACTGACAGGTTATATCATCCCTTAAATTGATGGAGTTTCATCAACCAACACTAGGGGTGCATTTCTTCTCTGAGTAGTCCTAAGGAGACTCTGTCCTGTGAGAGGCAAAGATCTTTCTAATTCTGACACTTCTTTCCACCTTCCAACTAAAGCTTCACACTCCACTTGAAGGCAGCAGAATGATTTACAATTCATTGCAATGATAGAGAAGCAAGATGCCTTTTAGGATCCTCCTCTCTTTTTCTCCACATTACAGGAATGAACATTTCAACACATGGTACCTAGCACCAAGGGAAGTTTATACAGGGCCACTGCCAAATATTATTCTCTGTTGGTTGTTTTTGCTCTTTTGGAGAGCCCACCACCCAGCTTCCAAATAAAGAACACATAGAGGTTTGTTCTTAATTATAAATGCCCAGCTTTAGCTTGGCTTGTTTCTAGCTTTTCTTAACATAAATTATCCCTTCTACCTTTTGCCTCTGGGCTTTTCCTTTTCTTCTGTAATCTTACTTTTATTCTTACTCCATGGCTGGCTGTGTAGCTGAGTGACTGGCCCTTGATATCCTCTTCCTTCTCTGGCTACTTCTTTTTCTTCCCAGATTTATTCTGTCTGTCTGCCAGCCCTGCCTATCTTTTCTCCAGCCTTGCTATTGACCATTGAGCTCTTTATTAGACCATCAGGTGTTTTAGACAGGCACAGTAACACAGCTTCACAGAGTTAAACAAATGCAGCCGGGCGTTGGTGGCACATGCCTTTAATCCCAGCACCCGGGAGGCAGAGGCAGGCGGATCTCTGTGAGTTCAAGGCCAGCCTGGTCTACAAAAAGCTAGTTCCAGGAAAGGCACAAAGCTACACAGAGAAACCCTGTCTAAAAAAAAAAGAAAAAGAAAAAGAAAGAAAAAATGCAACAAAACAACAGTAACACACCTTAAAATAGTATTATATAGCATTTCTCATTACAGAGGGATTTTTTTTTTTAGTAGGATGGAGCTGCCTGCAAGGAACCTTTCATGATTTTTCAAAAAGACAATATGAACCACATTATTTCCCTAAATGTGGTTCCAAAGACTCTTCCAGAGGACATGGTGCATCTTCCTAAAGTTCCAATTTATGCACTGTTTCATATATGAGGGATGGAAGAATGGCATAAAAATCACTTCTTGAGTCTCTGTAGCTTTCTGAATTGCAACCTTTTCTGTTTTAGTCTGTTCTGCAAGCTGGCTGCTCTCGTGAGACACAGGATCTCCCTCTTCGGTAAGTGAAGGGATGTGTTGCTGAAGGCAGCAAGCCTTCCTGTAATTATCTTGAGCTTCCATTTTGCCTTCATTTGTGGCTCCCTTAGAAAACCTGCACCTTGGGACTGAGGTGTCACCTAAATTTTCCGTAGAAAATTGGTATGAAGCATGATTAATGACCTCTCTACCCCTTTAACAGCTCACATTTTCCACACCAATGAATGTTTTAAGCTCTGCTGTGACATCCATCATGAAGCAGAGGCTGTGTCAGACTAGAGATAAATGCCTGGTTCCTGAACACAGACCTGGCACTTTGTGTGTTGCTGGTTAATTATACTGGGGTATGCCTGGTGCATATTAAGAAGGCTGCATTTAAAAGCCAGACTGGGTTTGGAGAGTCACAGGTGATGTTTTTTATTCTAGGGAGTGATTCAACTACAATGGTGAGCTGCCTGCACATCTTAGCTCAGACACTTGACACAAGGTAAATCTGATGTTTTCTCTTCAGTCCTTCCTTATGACTACCTCTCTGGTTCCCAAATAGGAAGAGAGGGCCCTAGAAGTCAACATTCCAATTCTCATTCCCACAGTACAGACCTACTGTCATGAACTATCTTAAATCTAAAACGACTGATCAGTTCTTACCTTCTCTTACTGAGTTCATTTGTCAGAAGGTAAAATGTATAACATAGCAACATTCAGTTTGTACCTAATTGTGTACACACACACACACACACACACACACAGACAGAGAGAGAGAGAGAGAGAGAGAGAGAGAGAGAGAGAGAGAGAGATCTGGTAGGTGGTGAAACCCTCATCATACTGAGAGGTGAACAATATCATTTTGAGTTCAATGTGGCCAGGAAAATGCAGGGATATCTGACTTCAAAAGGATAATACAGGAAGCCAGAGAAAGAGTCCAGCAGATAAAGGCATTGATGCCCCAGGTTGACTTACTGTGACTCATGTAGTAGAATGAGAGAATTGACTACCAAAAATCGTCCTCTGGCCTACACACCTACACACATACATATGCATAAACAAATAAATATAATTTTCAAAATACATCAGCTAGCTGGTGAAGTAATATATGTCTATATTCTTAGCATGTAGAAGACAGAGACAAAAGGATGCCAAGTTTAATACCAACCTTGGATTTATAGTAAAACCCTGTTGAATAAAAATAAAAGATACAGAAAAGATGGCTGAACAGGAAAGGAAATTTTAGTTTTTTTTAAAAAAAATACATAATTCTGATAATATTAACATACATGATATTTTTCAAGAGAAAAGTAGTATAAAGAACTAACAGGAGTTCTTCTGAACAAGCTTATTAAGAAAAGTCCTAATGTTGGATGTGGTGGTGCATGCCTCTAATGGCAGTATTCAGGAAGCAAAGGCTATGTAGTGAGACTTTGTCTCAAAAAAACGTAAATAATAATAATACAGTCATTATCAGAATCAGGAAGAGGACATGCCCTTCAAGATCCAATGCAAAAGAGAGCCACCTTCAAAAGAGAGTGACCCAAAGATGGCAATCTGTGACAAACTGAAGCCCGTGAAAAATACTAAGGGCTACAGAGTGGGTAGAAACGCTTGCCCTCCCAAGAATGAGGACAGGAATTCAATACCCAGGACCCACAAAAATGTCCAGGGGTTATAGTGACTCATCAGCACTCATGCAGACACAGGATACCCAGAGCAAGCTGGCTAGCTAGACTAACCAAATTACTGAGCTCTGGGTTCAAATAAGAGACCTTGCTTCAATATGTGGAAGGTGGAAAGTGATCAAGAAAGATACCCAGCATCAGCCTCTGGCCACCACATCACACAATATACACATGCAAAAGGGTGCAGATTGTTACAGGAGATCTCTGGTCTTCAGGTTATAGGCAAGGGTGTTTATAAGAAATTGGAGTGGCCAGGGTCTGTACCAAAAGATGGCAAAGGTTGGGTAGAAGTCAGTGTTGTTCTTGTGTCTGTCTTGGTAACATTTACCAGTCACTCATTGTAGAAGCAATTTTCAGAAAATTGGCATCTGATGAAAATGTTTCAGATAATTGGAGGATAGACAGTGGAGCTTCATCCACCTATGAAGTGGGGGAATCTCCCTGACTTTCATGGCAGCACTGCACAAGAAAACATGGCATCCCCATGAATCACATTGCACAGCAGATTACAAGAGAAGACTTTGCAACATTCAATTATATACTATATATGGATGAAAGAAATCTGAGAGATTTGAATAGAAAAAGTAATCAAGTTAAAAACTGCAGAGCTAAAATTGAGCCACTTGGGAGCTATAATCCATAGAAACATCTCATTATGGAAGATCCCTAATATGACAATGACTCTGACTTCAAACTGGTGGACCAGCAATGCCTCAGGTGCCTTAAGGCCTTCCTGGAGAAGACTAACTAGATTGTCCTGCCCACCACCATTGAGTGACTCACCAGAGCCATGCCCAAGAGTGGTGGCAGTCCTTAGCCCCATGCCCCACGTGTCTTTTCAGCTGACTTACTGTATATCTCTAAAATAATTGTAGGTGGAAATTAGATATATGTTCAGAAGGATAAAAATATTGGAGTAAGATAGTTTGAGGTATGGCTAAGCCTTCTTAGACTAATGGAACCTCTCACCTTGCCCTAATTACAAAATAGTGAATAAAAAAATATGGAACAAAATAGAACCCAATGGAATAAGAATGACCTACAAGGTCCAGGTCGGCCTCTGAGCCCAGCCAGCCAGGTAGTCTGGTCTAACTAGAGTGTATGCATGGCCGGTACCCAGTGGTGCCATTTGCTTGCCTTATGCCTCTCTATCCTAGACTCTTTTGACAATAACTCCATCCATATCAGCCTTCCATTTAACACTGGAAGAGTTTAAACTCAGACACACTGAAAACATTCAAATATTTGAAAGAGAGGAGAAGCTGAATGTGATAACGCAGGCCCGCAATTCCAGCAGGCTATTCTGGGCTACACAGTGTACATAGGAACAGATTGATAAAATGATCATTTTTACTCTTACTTGGTTTTTGTCTAGTGTTTTTGAGCTTTGTTCCTATTTGAGCCACTTTGCCTCTTTTTTTTTTAAAAGTGTGCTTTAATAGTGGTATATTTGTAGTCTTCTTTTATCATTTAAAAAAGTTACAGGCAAGTATAAGTAATTTTAGTGCATTTTCAGAAAAGTGACCTCAAATTCATATGGCTATATGTCAGAAAAGAATGTGAGTTAAAGACAACTGAAATAGAAATATGGTATAAGCCTGCTTTCTTATTAACAGATGAAAAAAATATATATCTGGAAAAAAAAAAGAAATTAGAGCAAGCCTAGCTGATGGCCTTTACTGTTCTGGTATGTTTGATAATTACCAAGAAAACCTTGAAGATAAAGATCATCTTCCCTTAAAGCAATTCTGTCTTCATTTTCTGAAGATGTTGTAATGTGGAAGATTATACTTATGCTTATACATTTTGTTCCGATCCTACATTTTATGAAATAGTTTTGAGGGAAGAAATCGGCTGCTCTTAGCTTCTTAAGTTCTCAGGGTGTGTGTCACTGTCCTTTGCTTCAGTGACCTAATAAAGCTGGCTTCATAAAGGACTGGATCTCCTTTTCTCTCCTCTCATCCAATCTAGGACTGCTCTGCAGACTAAAAGGTGTGCAGGCTTCAGGCAACTTCTCTCCTCTGTTCCTGTTCTCCTCCTCCTACACACTACACGTAAAGGATCTTGATCCCAAGTGAACTGTGGAAAAGGCTCACTCCTGCCCTTTCATTACATAGTAACAGAGGACTAGGCAGCTGCAACACAGAGGAACTAATACCAGTTTCGTTCATCTCTATGTGTCCTGAAGAGTTCAGCAATGATCCCTACAAGCCCAGCCCATCATTCAATCACTAACCAGGGAACCATGTGGTACAGGTTTCCTTTCCAGATGGAAACAAGACAATTCCAGTGCAGCTGACACATTCTCCTCTGGTGACCAGAGTACCTACTGCCTGCCCAGTTTGCCTACAAGTCACCACCATGTAAGGGGAGGTTGATTCCACAGTCCAATTGTGGCCTGCCTTTGTCTGCTGTTTCCTTACAGGACCGTCATGAAGTCAGGCTCAGAGCTGGTGAAAGCTGGGTTGCGCTCATTCTTTGAAAATGCAGCAGAAGACTTAGAGAAGACTTCAGAAAACCTGAAGCTGGGGAAGTTTACCCATTCCAGAACGCAGATCAAAGGTGTTTCTCAGAATATTAACTACACCACAGTGGCTCTGCTTCCCATCCTGACATCCATCTTTGAGCACATCGCTCAGCATCAGTTTGGGGTGGATCTACTCTGTGAGTCCTACTGCTGTTTGTCATCAATGTCTATGCACTGCCACAGACAGATGTGAGACCCACTCACTTATGTTGACCTTGAAGGCAGAATAGAAAGACAGATTTCCCATACTTTTCTTAGATTAAAAAAAAAATTAAGTGATAGACTCTTGGAAAAGGGGAAAAATCCCTTAATTTGAGTATAGAATATTCATCTTTTTCCAATTTCATTATGAACCAGTTTCCCACCTGCTTTTCTAGCTACCAGCTATTATGCTTCCATTTAATTTGAAAAGGTTATCTGAGCAATACACCTCAGATTCTGCTACCAGGGTTTCCAGACACTGTGCTCCATGTTAATTTACTCACTGGTACCAGGAGCAAAGGAAAGGCTAAAATCTCATCTTTTTTTCAACTTGCAGTTAGTTTTATTTTGCTTTGTACTTAGCAATGTGTCCAGCCCCATCCCCCATCCCCACCATGTTCATATTATGTCATCAAGCTTCAGTATTGCTTAAACACTGCCATATAATTTAATTTAATCAGCTGTCACACTGTGTCTTCCATCAGTTAGTCCCACTAGGTAGGAGTTTTATATCCTAGAAACAAGGCAGTTCCTTGGTTAGAAAATAAAATATTAAATTAGTTCTGGTTTTGTTGAAATAGTTCTAGCCATAGAATGAGGTCTAGATGCGTCTGGGGGTATGATGCCTGCTGATGACATTCTTTGGTTCCTTCAGAACTCTATTCCTTTAGAAAATAAGGTGAGCTCATGCTACTATTTGGCTAGTTTTTTTAAATACAGCAGAAAATTTTAAATAAGCAAATTTGAGAACTTGCTCTCTCTCTCCACCCTTCTCTCTCTCTCTCTCTCTCTCTCTCTCTCTCTCTCTCTCTCTCTCCCTCTCCCTCCCTCCCTCCTTCCCTCCCTCCCTCCCTCCCTCCCTCCTTCCCTTCTTCCCTCCCTCCCTCCCTCCCTCCCCTCTTCTCTTCCTCTCTCCTTCCCTTTCTGAATAAAGCATGGCAGTTGGATGGACCTTCTTAGAAAATGATCAAACATGACATGGAAGCTTTGAGTTTTATTCATCCTTTGACCCAAAGAAAGACAATATTACCCTTGGTAAATTTGGAATATACAATCTTCCTTTATTGGATAAGTGACCTATTATGGAGGCGCCATTGGCCAAATGATTCCTTTCTCCATGAAGCTTTGTGATCTTGATCAGCAGCTCTGCAAATGACCTGGGCAGCTTTGGTGAAGCATATGTTCCTATCAGTGTTTCCCAGCAACTAGCAAAAGAGTATGTAGTTTGAACAGTATTTCACGAGTTTACAGAGGCAGGGATGAGGGAACAAGAGAGAGGAGTCGTCTGCTCTTGACTAATGCCTGCCTTAATATTTTTCTTCATGGGCTTTTCCATGTGTTGGAGCTGGAGCTGGAGCTGGAGTTGATATTTGCTTATGACGTCTCTTCTTTGTTTCAGTGAGTGACGTGCAGATTTCATGCTACCACATTCTGTGCAGCCTCTATTCCCTTGGGACTGGGAAAAACATCTATGTTGAAAGGTACTTAATTTTTGCTTGCTTGTTTTTTTCAGTTAAAACATGTGGCTCAGAAAAATATTGTTGGGGAGGGGGCCTTACATTCAGCCTAAACATGTGCTGAACAAGGACAACAATAAACATGCAAATGTGAACTTAGGATAGCCCAGGAATCCTCAGCCCTACCCAAAGAACTATAGGCAACCAAGGAATGCTGAGGACAGGAGAAATAGTCTTCCCCTGGGAAGAGCACACCTATTGGTTATTCAATACCGAACAGTCAACCCTAAAAACATGTATACAAGTACCATTATGCAGACTGAGAACTGAGAGTTTTTATTTATGTTTGAAAACACACACATAGTCCATGAATTTGAAAGAGGGCAAGAAGGGGCATATGGGTTTAGAGGAAAGAAGAGAAGTGGGAAAATGATGAATGCACATATAATTTTTGTTTGTTTTTGTTTTTCGAGACAGGGTTTCTTTGTGTAGCTTTGCGCCTTTCCTGGAACTCACTTGGTAGCCCAGGCTGGCCTCGAACTCACAAAGATTCTCCTGCCTCTGCCTCCTGAGTGCTGGGACTAAAGGCGTGCGCCACCACCGCCCAGCTAAAATTCTTAAAGGTTAATAAAATATTATGTAAAAATTTATTTTCCCCCACCCCTTATACTAAAATTAAAAAAGAAACACTTAACATTTTTCAGTCCAGCCAAACATAAATATTCACTGATCAGAAATGGTAGCTTTACAGCTGAGTTATGAAAATTTTGTAGCAATGTAAAGCATCATAATGAGGTTAATCAGATCAAAGGCTTCTGTGGAGAAAGCTACTGAATATATATGACTACAGGAGCTATAAAATTCTGCAAAATCATATGCTGGTAGCCAAAAACTGTTGAAGGCATGTCTACTTCATTATCAGTTTCTGACTAGCTTCCAGAGTTCCTGTGGTTATAGCTTGCTGAGACACTCAGGGACCTAAGGGAGTTGCTTTAGTGTTTAATGAGTCTCTGTGTGATACACCCTTGGACCTTTACCATTCTCAACTGTCAGATTAGCTACAGTTTTAAACAATGCACAGTTTGGAACCAGAAAAGCTATCTGATAATCTTGAGTCTGAACAAGCTTATCTGTAGAGATTTTAGGTTCTAATTTTGTCTCTGTAATCTGCCTGTGGCAATGGAAGCTTTAGCGACCCCTAGCTTTCCAGAGTCAGATACGGTATGTTGCGTTGTTCTATTTAAATCCAGGGGTAAAATCAGAATGATAAAACTTCTAGACTTAGCTTTATCCTTGAAGGACTGTTTCCTTTTTCACCTATCAAATAAGCAAACCTGGAAGAATTTGATCTGCTCCAAGTAATTTATTCTGAATACTCCTTAGGATCTACTTATCATGAACCTATAAATGAAGCTTGTATCAAACACCCTAAAACCTGACCCTCATTTCATAATGAAACACACATATATTAAAATGGTGTCAGTCAAACAAAATGAGAATTTGTCCCTTAAAGAACTTAAGAGCTAAACTAGTGGATTGAAATCTGGCTTAGGGATAAATTGAAAATAAGTCTATTTCATTACAACCACAGTTTCCAAATGGCTTTCAGGGTTCATGAAGCTAGTTGAAGAACTAATGATTAAATAAGCTTTATGATTATGTCTTTACATTTGCCTGGCTTTCCACAAAATATGGAGAAAGAGTTTTGTAGTCAACATATGTATATGTGTGTGTGTTTATAGATAGATAGATAGATAGATAGATAGATAGATAGATAGATAGATAGATTGATATATATTGAGGGTGTGTGTGTGTGTGTGTGTGTGTGTGTGTGTGTGTGTGTGTGTGTGTTTCAAGACAGGATTTCTCTGTGTAGTCCTCCTGGCTCTCCTGGAACTCACTCTGTATATAGCCCAGGCTGGCCTTGAACTCACAGAGATCCACCTGCCTCTGCCTCCTGAGTGCTGGAATTAAATGTGTGTCACCACATCCCAGCTTATTGATTCCCTAGAACTGGAATTACAGATGCTTGTGAGCCACCATGTGGTGGTTGGAGTCAAACCCAGGTCCTCTGGAAGAACAGCCAGTACTCTTAACCACTGAACCATCTCTGCAGCCCTGAGATGAAAATTTTAAACATGTATTTTTAACCAATAGGATCAGTAAAATGATTTTCCCCATTAACACAGAATTTCACTTAGGGGAGATATCTCAATTAGAGGGGGAGGGATGGGGAGGGAGAGAGAGAGTACACATGCACACCAAGGAACCTTATATAATTTTTTGTACAGTTTCTACATTATTCTTTTTAAAAAAAGTAAACAAAAGGTCAACTCTAAAATGTCAGACCAGAAAGACTTGTTTCTCCATGGCTTTTTGTACTTTATTCATGTTCATTGCAGCGTTATTGCTCAGCTACAGGCCTGGGAATGTTTGTGTTTGTGTATTGTATTCTACATCTGCATAAGACTAGCTAGCCAGGATTGGACTAAAGAGATGAAACAATTGAAAAACTAGAGACTTAGAATCCCAGAAGTGTGCTGCTGGCACAGCTAGTGGGTATTGTCTGTCTATTTTCTTAGTTTTAATTGTGAAAGGCATGCTAATTCACAAAACAAAATCCAATAGTAGAGAACTTTGTCAAGTTCAAGTCTGCCATTTTCTCTACCCTGTGCGGCATCCCATTCAGGTCCTGGCTAAGCCAAGTGAGGAGTGGGTGAAATTCTGCACGCTGAAGTCAGGGGATTTTCTGAGAGAGTTAATGTATGTTCATCCTCTGGGGATTTTAGGGCTGCAGCTATAAGACAAGTTCTTTTTCATCCTTCCTTCCATGCCATTGTACCCTTGCAGTTTCTCCTGTCTGGTACAGATGACAGGAATGGCAGGCACATACCATTCTCAGACCCAGCTCTTACTCTGCAAGATGGAAGCTTCCCTTGTACATATTGTCCACCAGGTCTTCCATGGCCTTCACATACCCTGAATGCTCACTATTTCAAGCAACTTCTAACTCCTGTATTTACTTCCAAAGACCTCCTCACACTCTTCTAATTCTAGAAAGTATGGATTTGGGGTTTTTATTACTATGGTTGGTTTTAAATTCATTTATTTATTTCACATATGTGAGTGTTGTCTGAATATATGACTGTGTACCACATACATACCTGGTACCACAGGAGGTCAGAAGAAGATGTCAGATGCTCTCAAATTGGAATTACAAATGATTATCAGTGGCCATGTGCATGCTGAGAATCAAATCCAGGTCTTCTCAAAGAGTAGCCAGTGCTCTTAACTGATGTTATCTCTAAGGACCCATCTGGAGAGTGTGTTTTTAATCTCTGCACCCTCACTTGATTTGGTAGTTACTTTATGGTTTTGGGTTATGATACATACTGTAATTTCAGCATAGATCCAGACTTCTTTTCAATTTCCTAAATTTTGAGTTTTAGGGAGAAACATGTAATAAAACCAGCATTTCTCTACTACCTTTGTATAAACTGATGTCATGAATACTCCATGGTATGGTTAAGGGGAAGGTTTTTCTTGTAGATATAAGAGAGAGAACAACCAGATGCATCTAGAAGAGTCCAGAGAAGATAGAGAAAGTAGCAGAGCAATGATGGCCAGCAGACCAGACCTGGCCATGAGAGAAACAGAAACAAAACACAGAGATAGGGAGCGAAACACAAAAAGAAAGAACAAGAGAGGAAGACAGAGAGTGTGGGCAAAAGAGAGAACATAGCCCAAATAGCAGGGTTATAAGAAGAAAGTAGCTGTGGGGAGGGAAGCCTGTGAGGTGGAGATGTTTAAGGTAGGGAGGAGGTGAGAAGAGCAGAAAAAGAGCCAGTGTGATGGCATGGAATTTGAAATGTGTAAAGGTATTTGTGATACTGAGGGAGCCTGGAGGCCACAGACAGTCATTGTTCCCTTCTGCCAGTGGTAAGGGAAATGGCTCCTTTTGGTAGAGGGGAACCAACTTCACAAGTTCCTGAGGAATGCTGGCTTTTGCCTAATCACCAGAATTTGGAAAAGGGAGTTTCCTTTGGAATGACAACCATTAACTAAACTTTTCTTGACAAAAGAATATCTTTTGCTTTACAGAGGAATCACTAAGTGTTTGGCCCAGCTGTACCTGGCATGTGCCTTGTAGTTAGAAAAGATTCCAGTCACCATAGTGATGGGATTGATTGTGGAAAGAAAAAGTCATCAAAAGAGTGAAGAACTTTCCTTCAGAATAGTGAAAGTAATATAGAGAATTACATTGACCTGTGAGGTTTTCAGATATTGAATTTCAAAGGGTAAGGGCTTTGTTTATTTGATTATGCAAAATCCCTGAGTTCTCTAATAAGGGGATTTTTTTTTTTTTAATGGATTTAAAGGTTTCAGGGAAGATTTTTCAGAAAACCAAGTTTGGTACTTCAATACCCTTCAATAGTAGTTTTATTTTGAATGAAAACTGTATTCCTTCCCACCCTCACCACCCCCACCTCCACCCCCACTTTACATTTTAAATGCTTGTTCCATCTACCCTCATGGCTACCATTGACCAACAATTTCTGATTGGATAGCTCACATATCTAAACCACTAAGTTTATAAATATTCCCATTTAGGACTTTGTTCCCACCCCTACTGTATTTCCCCTGCCCCTGCTGATGTTTTCTACTCTGTTATGTGCTGCTTCCTTTCCATAGGATCACTGGGAGTATACAGGATAGAACTTTAAAATCATGAAGCATGTATGTATATAAGGTATTTGTCTTAGTTAGGGTTCCTACTGCTGTGAAGAGACACCATGGCCATGGCAACTCGTACAAAGGAAAACATTCAATTGGGTCTCGCTTACAGTTCAGAGGTTTATTCCATTATCATCATGGCAGGAAGCATGGCAGCACACAGGTAGACATGCTGCTGGAGAAGGAGCTGAGAGTTCTACATTAGGATCTGCAGACAGCAGGAAGAGAGAATGACTTTGGGCCTGGCTTGGGCTTCTGAAACTCCAAAGCCCACCCCCAGTGACACACTTCCTCCAACAAGGTCACATCTCCTAATAGTGCCACTCCCTATGAGCCCATGGGGGCTATTTCATTCAAACCACAGTATTATTAATATACTGTAATTTCTTTGTCTGTGTCCCTGACAATAGGCATTTGAGAGACTCACTGTTACTGCATCATGTAAATATAGTTAAGATATTGACAAAGAAATCCTCATAGTTGGAAAATTGGAAGTAATATACTGAAATACATATGGAAACCTTTCCAATCAGCCACACTTGACTTACCTATCATGTGAAAAATACTCTACTTGGCAGTAAAGATTAAAGAAAAACAAGTAGTTTCCAATGATAAACAAATCTCTCCTCTCTTTCTCTCTCTCTCTCTCTCTCTCTCTCTCTCTCTCTCTCTCATTGCTATGGAGATAACTATACAGCCCATACCCTGCCTGGAAGCTTTTCCCATACCTACATTGCCCCCTGAGGACACTAATGACTGGAGAAGTCTATGCCTAGCTCCATCACTCTGTGGGTCTGGAGGCCCCAGGTCATTCTCTCTGGCATTTCACAGCCAGAAGTATTAATTGTCAGACTTCTGGGTTTTACTGTGTTAGCAGCAGCTGGGCCAGGAGAGCTGTTATTTATCTCTCTTGGCTGAGCAGCTAATTAGCATCTGCATGTGCCCCTGACTAGAGAATGCCCTGTTGAGAAGTTGGTGTGACTCAGATTGTTCAGTAATTAATATCAGAGAGGACAGGGCCATGTCCCTGTCACTGCAGCCCTATACAACTGGGACTTCTCAACTATCTTCTCCCCCAAGACTTAACTTTATAGCTGCCTAACTTTCCAAACACCCATGATCATGAGCTCATAACTTTAATTTCAGTAAAACCACTGAGCAAGTAGAGGAACCACAGGTTGGGCACCACTTCCCAGTATCAACTAAAATTGGCCCTCAGACTTGGGATCGTGCCTGGTCATTTCATACCTGAGTGTCTCCCAGACACTCTTGCACCTGTGTTTCCCCCTGTGACATCCCTTTCCCCATCATTCTTCCTTATTCTCTTCTTTGAAAGCAATACAGAAGAGACATCCTATAACTTGTTATTGACTACTCTGCTGGTAAACATTGTGAAATGACCCTTCGTGGACTCTCCCCCATTTTACCTCCTTGTCCTCTGAGGGTACTGGCCATTTCAGATCTGAAGTTAAAGTGATGGTCTTCTCCTCAGGGTGGACTGTCCTCTTGAACTTGGCCAAAAAGGCAAATAAGAAAGATGGGGTGCTGAGAACAATTGAGGGAAATGGGCCTGACTAGAGGATGCTCAGAAAAGGGGCCTTGGTCTCAGTGGCTTACACAGCTCTCCCTCTTCCCACTGACACATCTCTGGAGGAGACACAGGCAACATTGGTACACAGGCATGGGGTCTTGGTTTGGCCCAAGGGTACTGCTCTGTCTGTGAAGTCTACCTCGATCAGGGGAAGGAGCCAGAAGTATTCTGACAGCCAGATCTTTCTCTGGAGGAGAAAGATGTGCATCAGCTAGGAGGTGATGGTCTGACTAAGGACCTGTCCTTCAGGGATGATTTGAAAGTTATCTTCTTACATACTTCATAGCAAATAAGAGGTCCATTTCATAGAAGCCAAGCCTGAGATGATAAAGGGTAAAAATTACTTCTATTAGTTATTCTTTAGAGTAGTTTAAAAGATCCCTTTTAAAATCCTAAGTGAAGCCTGAGTGGGTTTTTTCCAGTGAATCCAAAGCTTTATGCCCACTCAGCCACCCTCTGCCTTTCTCCTCCCTCTAGTCAGCACATTAGTCCTGCATCTCAAGCAGGGCCAATCTGTCCTCCCTCAGGCTGCCCTGCAGACTCCAAGTCTACTCCAATGGCCTTATCCAGTCATTTTATTCAGAAACAGTTAGGATTACATTTTTAAAATTCGACTCAAATGCATCTCTTACTCTAACAAAGCTGCAGGTTGAAGCCAATCCTTATGATTAGTTTGGCAAGATCCGGCTTTTTTGAATTGCATTGTTTCAGGGTTCTATATAGAATACATGTTCTGTCTTTGGTCTATATTAGTGAGAAAGGACTTCCACCACCTAGCAGACAAAGGTTAAGGCCAGCATGGCTTACTCTTCTGTAAAAAGAAAAAGCTACCAACTCTGTAAATCCTTGTTACCTACTTTCAGAGAATCTATGTTTTTTACATTCCAGCTTCTTGGTGCTGTTGAAATTGTTGGTTCTTGTCCACACAGTGAAGGGTGACAGGTTGGGAACTGGAAAGGAATCCTACAACTGGCAACCTGTTCCACAGATTTTCAGTAGTATGGCATTGACTCTTGGGTTCCAAGTTCCTTCTCCAGCAGGCTGTTATGGTGGTCCTATAACAGCCCCCACAGTATATCATATTGTCTTACCACAAACTAGGTTCAAAGCAATGAACTCACCATTAATATCTGCATAAAGATGGGGAGAGAAAGTGCATGCAGCCTTACAGTGCCTCAGGATACCCAGTACATTAAACCATAAGGAAGTAGTGTGAGACATCCTGAGAAGGGGACCTAACTGGTGTGTGGGGTCAGCATACAGATGGCATCACTTCTAAATGGACTTCTTTGTTTCCAGGCAACGTCCTGCTCTTGGAGAATGTCTGGCTTCCCTGGCAGCTGCCATCCCAGTGGCATTCCTGGAGCCTAGCCTTAACCGCTATAATCCCCTCTCAGTCTTCAACACCAAGACTCCCAGGGAGCGGTCTAGTAAGTATCTTCTCACAGAGATCATCAACCCAGGGGAATAGCCAGGAAGGTGGCAGGGATGGAACAGCAGTCCTGCAGTGTGTTTTATGTGGTATATTGTTAGCTACTTTTCTTGTACCAGATAAAATACCACAAGGAAAGAAATTTTATTTTGGCTTGTGGTTTAAGGCAGAGAAGGCATGCAGGAAAAAGTATGAGGCAGCTTATCACACTGCATCCACAGTGAGAAAGAGGAGAGACAAATGTTGATTCTCCATTCACTTTCTTGTTGGTTCGTTTGTTTGTTGTCAAGACAGGGTTTCACTATGTAACCCTGGCTATCCTGGAACTCTCTCTGTAGACCAAGCTGGCCTCAAACTCACAGAGATCTGCCTGTCTCTGCCTCCTGAGTGCTGGGATTAAAGCTATGCACCATCACACATTCCATTTTATTCACTCTGAGACCCCAGTGCATGGAATGATGCTGCCCACATTCAGAGTAGATCTTTCCTCCTTGGCAAAACTTCTCTGGTAATGCCTTCACAGGCACACTTACAGATGATTCTAAATCCCATCAAGTTGACAAAGTTAATCCTCACAATGTGAAAGTAGGTCAGCAGGTCAGAGTTAGGGACCAGATGATGTTTCTATCTTGTTGGAGAAATGAGCTTGAATGAGACTTTTTTGATCATTAGACTTTTGATAGCTCTTTCATACAATGAAGAAACAGCCTAGTTGGATTCTAATTTCCTGCCATCTCAAAACCTTGTGGTCTTTTATCTGCCTCAGGTCTCCATTTCTGAGCTGTACCTGGGGGTATGACTACCTTACAGTAGGTTTTATTCAGAGGGGCATCACAACAGGGCATATGTACACTAGTCACGTAAGTATGTTCTTCAAGAGGAGGCTATACTTCAAAGAGTACTGAACACATATTCTCTCCATCATGGAAAATAAGACATTGAATAGCACCAGAAGGAATTGCAGTTATACAAGGAAGAGGTTCTGTTAACAGTAGCATTGACATGCACTAAATTCTATAATAAAGACTGGTAAACTATGTGCATAGGACAATTCTGGCCCATAGCCTATTTTGATAGATTTATTGGAAAACAACCAATAGTCAAAGTCCAAATCAAATTACAATCCTCCTACAGTGTGGGTTCAGTGTGATATTAGTTAAATATTGTTATGGGGAGCCCACTAGAGATGACCACTCAGACACAGTTTTTAGCCCATTGAAAGTCTTTATTCCAGCTAGGACTACACTCAGTAATCAGTGCCAAGTGTTTAAGGTAAGGGGTTTAAAAGGCAAAAACCACATCCTGGTATCTTGCTGGCAGCTGCACAGAGAGAGTTTGTGCAAGCAAACACTTTAACAGAAGCTAAGATAAGTGGTTAGCTGGAGAGGGAGGTTTGCACAGAAGATAAGTTAGCTATGGCATCTTGATCTCAGGTTCCTACAATAGAGTTGGGAAATTTTCCATAGTGTTCTCCACCAAGAAGATCAAATTCTAGTTAAACTTAAAATGGCCTCAGCAAGAATACAAAACAGGACCGGGTGGTGGTGGCGCACACCTTTAATCCCAGCACTCAGGAAGCAGAGGCAGAACTCTGTGAGTTCGAGGCCAGCCTGGGCTACCAAGTGAGTTCCAGGAAAGACGCAAAGCTACACAGAGAAACCCTGTCTCGAAAAACAAAAAAAGAAAAAGAGTACAAAACAGAGGAAACTCCATACTGTCTTACCCTGTCACAAGTTAACAAACTAGAACAGAAAATCTTCCATATTTATCTTTACTAAATATTGGGTCCCAACAGATGAAATCTGAAGCCCAAACTGCAAAATTATAGACCTAGATATTAAGAGAAAGAAAGATACATAGTAAATCATTTTATATTAGAATCCATCCCATCTTGAGCCAAGATTTTCTTAAATTATGGATATATACTACAAGTGAATGGCTACACTCCATATCAATTCCATTTGTTTCAAGTATTATTTCTCAAACTGTCATGGGGTCCTAAGCATACCTTGTCACCACTATCCTTCTACCCTAGAGTGCAGAGTGATAAGCCACAGAAGCTTTATCCCCTCTTGCTTCTTATTTCACATAATAAGAACATCCTGCCCTTAGAAAGGGTCCCTAGAACAATTTAGGTAGAATTATTAGAACTAGAATAACAGTGGAGACTGGAGGTTAATGTAGACTTTGATGTATGCCACAGGTATTCACCAGTAGAGAACCAGATGCCCCAGTCACCAGAGGCAAGGAGAAATAAGGGAAGTGGCTCTTTCTGGCAGACAGAAACCCATTTAACAGGTTCCGAGGAATGCTGCATGTAAACATGTGCAGTCTGAATTAAGCCCAGACTGTCATTTAGAGACATCATTGCCTTTTAGGGGGATTGAAAGTTCCCTTGCACTTAATTCCTTTCTCCACCAGTAACACACTGAGAGACTTGGCACCCTAGTCTCCTGTCTTTTGCTATTGGTTTAAATAAGCAAAATGTGAATGCTGAGCATGTATGTGGCTCTTTTAAAAATCATATGTGCATCAATATGTATTTTTGGATACACAGAATTAGCTGGAGAATGACTGATAGCTTAAGGGGCCATAAGATAGCAGACTTCATTCATTACAAAATGGGTGGCCTAAGGAACAAAGGAGAGGAAGGGATATTTAAGGTGCCATATTAACATGATGACATGTTTTTTAAATGAATGAACTGATTTATAGCATCAAACCTTCCATCAATTGGACATCTCTATTAATTGATTATTGGTGTTGTGCCAGTAGAGTTAATTATATTAAAAGCCTCAGCACTCTAAGAACCTGTAGCAATTTCCTACCCAGAATTAAGATATACCTAAGAAAAGGTTAATACTGTTTTGTGGCACTTTTTCAAAATGGCAGAAATCCTTAGTCACATGGATGTAGCCTATTAATCAGAGTATTAGGTTGATGGAAACATCCAGTCACTAGCCACCTTGCTTACCTTCCACACCCTGTTGGAATAATCAGCCACCACAGAGAAAAGAGGTCCAATTCCATTGTAAATCATCAAGGAGCTCTTTGGATAAAGGGCTTCTAGGAGAACATAATAGTACTCTAGGATCATTGTGTTAAAGATCACCAAGCCCTACCACTCTCAGTGGTGTTTCTAACTCAGTAACCTAGAGTGGGGCTTGAGGTCCTGCATCTCTGTTGTGTTAGATGAGAGGAACCCACCATGAGAACCATTATCTATGACCTACAAGGGCAGTGTGTTCTAGTGACTTTACCAACACTCTTGTGTCTGCTGCCAGCAGAACTCATTTGAGGCTGACTTCAGTTAGCTAATTCATCAGAGTTCACTGAGCTTATTGTGTGGCATTTGGAGCACAAAACACCTTCTGAATCATAAATGTTGGTTCCATTCAAGGACCAATTATTGTACATATAAATAATTTCTAAAGATCATTATCATGACTCCAATGCACCAACTATTAATCCCAAAGATGGGAGGAGAAAGACCACCAACCCAAATCATCATGGCCAAATTAATTAAAGAAAGCAACTAATTAAAGGGAGATTTTTTTAAAATTATGTACACAGGCTGTTCCCCCTAAGGCAGGGTTTGAGAGGTCAGCCTTGGATATGAGGAAAATAAGGCTTTTATAGCTCAAGGGTAGGAGGGTTCCAAATGGAGGATTTGGTGAGCAAAATAGATGTGGTTATAAGAGCAGAACATAAGCATAACAAGTTAGCCCTAACAACCTCCTGAAATAAAGACATGGTTGCAAGGTAGGCATAACAAGGTAGCCGTAACAACTGGTAATTGTAGCAAGATAGTTGTAGGTGGTCATATAACCTTTTGAAACAAAGGTAGGGTTGCAAGGTGGTTATAAACAACTTTTTGAAAAAAGACATGGTTGCCATTCCTGGAACAGGCAGTACAGAACCATTTATAGTTAAGGTTACAGGTAAGGTATATCCTAGTCCTTGAAAAAGAGATTTAACCATAAACAGGAATGAACCTAGTTTGTCTTACTTAGGCTTTTAAGCCTAAGATGGAGGTAGGCTATTTCTTTACAACCTCAAGCAATTCCTTGTTCTTCTTAAGTTGGAGGAAGAAGTGTCTATGGTGATGTAGTTATCTGTGTGACTTTCCAACACAACACATGAGCTTTCTCATTCACAAGTCTAACAGCAAACAAGTGTGTCAGTTGCCTCTGTATTGGTTGGCATTGTTCTGTACACGGAGCTCCTGGTGGAAAGTTTGACTGCTCAGAACTAGACTATTTACTTTGAAGTAAATAGTAAAATCACCTTGTTTGTGAGGACCTCCCAGGATTCCCAGGTTGTTGTCCATGTTTTCTGCTGCAAAGTGCAAGAAAGGTGCATACTTCACCAACAACCAGCATTTCCTTAGAGCACAGGTGGCATTACACTCTTCAATCCATTTTGAACTGACTTTTCTACAGGGGTTAGAGAGTTGGTATTGGTTACTTCTCATGACCATAAACAACATATGGATTAAAAGTTTATTTTGGCTTATGGCTGCAGAGGGCTGGAGCCATAATAGCAGGGAAAGCATGGCCTGCCAGCAAGAGCAGGAAGCTGCTTATAAAATTTTATTTGCATAAAGGAAGAGAGAACAAGTAGGAATAGAGTGAGGCTATAAACCCTCAAATCCCACCTTCAGTGACATGTTTCCTCCAGCAAGGCTCTACCTCCTAAAGGTTCCCTAACTTCCCCAAACAGCACCACCAATGAGGGACCCAGTGTTCAAATGCATAAGCCTATGGGGGATATTTTTCATTGAAACCACTGCAGATACAAATTTAGTTTCATGTGTCTACATGTGGAAAACTAGTTTTTCCAGCACTGTTTGTTAAAGAGGCTGCCTTTTCTCCAATGTGTGTTTTTGACAGCTTTGTTAAAATTTAGGTGGCTGTAACTGCATGAGTTTATTTCCAGGTCCTGTATTGTATCCCAGTGGTCTACCTGCCTGTTCTGTCAAGAACCTAAAGACACTTAAAATCTTCCATCTGTCTTGCAGGGAAAAGTATTCCTTAACTTAAAGGAAACAAAAGAGATAATTCATTTTTGTTGTTATTTCTACTTTAAAAAAAAAAAGTCTCCTAATCCTCTTTGTATAATGTTGAATTCTAATTTCACTTCATGCTGGCTGTCCTTATCCAGTGAAGTAACCTCAGTCATTTGAAATGGAGAAAAGGGGGTTAGCTCACAAGTCCCTGTAAATATGCTTTCTTAAACAACAAAGTGAATGACTGACAGGAAGTCAATTAAATCTCCTAAGCTTATTGATCATTTCTGTTGTAAAAGCAGAAAATCAATCCATGATTTTTTTTCCTCAGTGTATTTTCAACGAGATGCTAAATGTTAGAGTCCCTAGTCTAGCTGCAGGAGTGTTTGATGGATGTTTTCCTTCCCCTTTTATGGCAGTACAGAAATGATCTGGGTGAGTGAACTATCATCCAGCACCTGAATGTTGAGGAGTTATTTTACCCCTGAGGCCACCTCTATGGCAGTGGACACACCAAGGTCCGATAGGCAGGCCAAGGGAATAGCCAAGAATCTGTTTGTCACAAAGTTGTCTTACGTGCTACACCTCAGCAGTATCTCCATGGTGCTTGCTTAACTCTATGTTTCTAACTTCAGTATGACCTTTAGGAAAAGGCCCCTGGAAACTACAAGTCTTTACGCGCACAACTTGAGTCCTGAAGCTGCTTTCATCCAAACTCATTTCTTTAAGGCTCTGCAGTGGAAATTCATATCTAAAAACCAAAAGAAGGCTTTGCTCCATCACTGTGCCTTTGAATCACTGTCTCTTTCTTCACCCTGTACTCTCTTGGTCAGTTCTGGGGATGCCAGACAAGGTGGAAGAAATGTGTCCTGACATCCCCCAGCTGGAAGGTCTGATGAAGGAAATCAATAGCTTGGCCGAGTCAGGTGCCCGGTATACGGAGATGCCCCATGTCATTGAAGTGATCTTGCCTATGCTCTGCAACTACCTGTCTTACTGGTGGGAGCGGGGCCCTGAGAACCTGCCCCCCGGCACAGGGCCTTGCTGCACCAAGGTCACCTCTGAACACCTCAGCCTCATCCTGGGCAACATCCTGAAAATCATCAACAACAACCTGGGCATTGATGAGGCCTCCTGGATGAAGCGCATTGCAGGTACCAATGCCCTTTCTCCCATTCTTTGACCCTGCAGTGAAAGCAGCCAGGTTTGCTTTTTAACTCTTGGTAGTTGTATGATTATTTTGAGCAAGTTCTGTTCTGTTTTTTAATCTTCTACCTCCTGTTTGCTTAGCACTTAACTGAGGGGTAGAAGTTTAGCACAGTTTGTAGAGTACTTACCTAGCATATGTGAAGCCCTGCGTTCAATCCCCAGCAGTGCAAAAACCAGGTATTTTGGTACAGCCCTGTAATATGAACACTTTCAAGGTAGATGTAGGATGATCAGAAGTTCAAGGCCAGCCTTGGCTACATTGGAATTCAAGGCCAGCCTGGGCCAAGTGAGATCCTGTCTCAAACAAAAACGGCACAGTAAACTGAATGGGCATACTTTCCTCAAGCCTTTCCTCCAATCCTGCTCCCCTACTAATCCAGGCCCCTCAAATATCCAAGGAGCCCTTTAGATCAGCTATACTAACTGTGATGATCATTGCCTTATTTGTTGGGGCGCTTAAGAAATCTGTTGCTCTTCTGTTACTATTTATCTATAGTTTATTGGTAAGTAACCCTTTGCATTTGATTCTTCTGTATCAAATATACCAGCTTCCATCCTGGCTGCACTAATTTCCTCAATGTCCTTCCGAGTTGGTATTTCACTTTCTGCTTTCTAAGAGGGGCTTGAATGAAGCTAATAATAGCAGCACTTTGTTTTGTTGATTTTTTCCTCTCTTTGTATCCCTCTTTAACTCCTGGCATGCAGTAGGCTCTTAATGAATGTTATTAGCCAATTTTCTGTTCCTCAAGCAACCAAAAGAGGAGAAGTTTTGGAAAATGAGTGTAATTCCCCCAGTCAAGGAACCATGAATATTTAGCATCCTATGTGTCAAACTAGAGTCTGGGGAGCTCAACACTGTGGAACATCATTCTTTTTGATACAACTTCAGTTTAGATCATGGAGTCCACTTGTCACAGCTTCCCCCATACCATGAATTGCCAAAGCTAGGTTACAGGGAGCATAACACTGCACAGTGACTTTTCATAGCAAATTAATAGACACACATAGACTACTAGAAGAACAAATGAGAAATACTCCTACCTCCCTTCTGTCTCAGAAATGAGCTGAGTTTAAAATTGTAACTATTTTGATTGCTGGATAACACAGACCCTGTGGACATATTATAAGCAGAGTAGACAGCCCCTTATTACCAGTTACCCTAAAACGGTTGTTAATCATAAGGTAATTTGATGGGTTCTTATCTATAAACCTGAGTTTAGAGAAGGCTGCTCCCAAGAGTATCTGTCACTACTCTGAGGGCCACTGATGGAAACAGAATTTAAAGATGTCTTTCCTGCAGCAAATCCAGATCTCATTCAGTAAGGCCACTTAATTCCTGGTGACTAATACAAGTTTTAAGCAGTAACCTCAAGCTCAATTAGGTACAGCAGCAGTCCTATGCGTAGGAGAGTGTAGAGAAGTCAGGACTCCTTAGCTAATACATGTCATCCAAAAGCTACCCTTGCCTTATCTGAGTGAAGCCATCTCTTTCTCTTTTATTTGAAAAGCAAAACATAAGGAAACGTGAGAAGAAAAAGAAAAGCTCCTGGAATGTAGCTGTTCTTAATTGAATTTCCCTAAGCTAAAGAAATGTCAAAACGGACATTCGCATGTCCATTGTCAATGGTTTAGGATGCATTCATTTCATTTTACTTTTTTCCTGCAATTACCCCAATTCTGATATTCAGACTATTCAGCTCAGCTGGCTTAAGTCATAATAATATAATCAGAATCTAGTCAGTGGGATATAAGAAATAGGGTAGAACATGTAGGTTTCCATCATTCTAACAAAAGGCCAACATTGCAGGCCCACTAATTTCTTGTTCAGTTTCTCTACTTCTAGCAATGCCCCAGTCTTTCCCAGCCCATATTTACCTCCCTCCATTGAAGCCCAAAGAAGATGCCCATGCTGAGGGCTTAGAACTTGACTGGGCTATAATGCTTTGGGCACATTTTTTAATGAAATAATTGGAAAGCATGTGTATATATTTTTTAATTTTAACACATAATATTTGTACATATTTGTGGGGTACAGTGTGACTTTCAGTGCACATATTCTATGTGTAATGACAGATCAGGGTAACTGATATATCTATCACCTCAATAGAAAGCACACACCCAGTGCTTGCTCCCAGGTCAGCACAGTACCAACTGCTATGAACAAAAAGGCTTCTTTCAGGGTCATAAAATCTAGCTGGTAGAACAACCAATATGGACAGACTGTCAGATGATGCAAGATAGTCTGTTATGGTTGGGGATTTAGCTCAGTGGTAGAGCACTTGCCTAGCAAGCACAAGGCCCTGGGTTCGATCCTCAGCTCAAAAACAAAAACAAAAGATAGTCTGTTAGGGAGAGGAGAGCTATGGCATAGGCCATGCATACATGAGGAATTCATGTAGGGTGGGGCTCCTGTGGACTGGAGGAGATGATAGTGTTGGGACCTTCTCCTGCAGTGGTCCTAGATGCCCAACCTCCACTGTGGACTTCCATGAGAGGGAAGTATCAAGGGAGGATTAAAGGAAGGAGCTAGACACAGGTACCATCCTGGGTTGACAGATTCCTCAGTGTCACCTTTCATTGTCGTGAATGGTCGCAATACATGGGATGAGAGTAAGATGCTTTGTTTGCAAATGCAGTGTATGCACAGCCGATCATCAGCAAAGCCAGGCCTGACCTGCTGCGAAGCCACTTCATCCCCACCCTGGAAAAGCTAAAGAAGAAGGCAGTGAAGACCGTGCAGGAGGAGGAGCAACTGAAGACTGACGGCAAGGGGGACACCCAGGAGGCTGAGCTCCTCATCCTAGATGAGTTTGCAGTCCTCTGCAGGGACCTCTATGCCTTCTACCCCATGCTGATCCGCTATGTGGACAACAACAGGTACGAAGAAGATCTCTGGAAGCTGCCTGCTGCTCTCTGAGGCTGGTTTGGGCAATCAAATAGCATGGAAAGATGATCATGTTGTCAGGGAGATGAGGGATCCACAGCTACCACTACCAGTCTCCCCACTAGTAGTCAGAGCCTATGTAGAGTGATTTCCTTGACCAGTGATTCTGTATGGATTGAGACACACATCCTCATGGGCCACTAGGAGGCAGGAGGAGCTAGTTGAACAGGATTGCATTGACTCATTTCGGACCCTCTTCTATTCCCTTATATACTCATTCAGTGGATGTCCTTGACTGTGCCAGGCACTCCTCAAGGCCTTAAGGGAGAGGACATACTCTTCAGCATAGGAGCATTCATTCTGGGAGTAAAGAGGCACAGACAATTAGAAAGAAAAAAAAAAAAACAGAGTAAAACCATGTTGAGAGAAGTAAAAAGAATTAGGAGAGGCAGGGAGAATGGAGTGGCAGTTCCTTTACTGTGATGTTCCTGGGAAAGCAGCATCTGAGCAAATCCCTCAAGGAGTATGAGGCTAGGAACCATAAGGTCCAAAACAAGAGGATTGTAGAAAGAGGGACTATGGGCGAAAGTCCTCAGGAAACAGTGTCTTCAGGATGTTCAATAGTTGAAATGCTCAAATGTCACAATTAAGAAAATTAATTCTTAAAATATCAGAAATTTTCTGTATGAGTCATCCTTTATCCAAACCAAATATATTCATTTGGCATATGAAATTTAATTGTGATATAATGAATGGTTAAACAGTAATTTGAGATATATGAAGGCCTGTGGTCCTATATGTCTGTAAAGAATGCAGGGTATTTGTAGAGTACGCACAGATATGTTCAGGGAAACTTAGAAGGGAGTATTGAAGCCCCTTACTGCATCAGTTACCTCTCTCCAGGCCATGACCAGACGGGAAACAACTTAAGAAAGGAGTTAGTTTGGCTCAAGGTTTGAGGAGACACAGACTATCATGGAGGGAAGGTGAGGTAGTAGGAGCTTACATCTGGGTGGATAGAAGCTGAGAAAGAGAATGTCATGGTTCCATTGGTTTCCCCTTTTTTCTCCTTATTTATTCAGTCTGGGACCCCAGTCCAGGATATGGTGTCACCTACCTCTAGGGTAGGTCTTCTCCTCTCATACAATCCTCTCTAGAAATGCTTTCATAGACACAAATCTGGGCCTCACTAATACCCTCGGCATTTCTTTTTAAATGCTTTTTTGAATCTTTATTTTTTTATTTTAGTTTAGTTTGGGGTTCCTTTGAGACAGAGTTTCTCTGTTTAGCCCTGCCTATCCTGGAACTCACTCTGTAGATTCATAGATCCACCTTTCCCTGCCTCCAGAGTGCTGGGATTAAAGGCATGTGCCACCACCACCTGGCTTTAGCCTTTATTTTTATTTTATGTGAATAGGTGTTCTGCCTACACATGTGTTTGCACACCATGTGATTGTTTTATACCCTAGGACTGGAGTTACTGACAGTTGTGAGCTATCATGTGAGTACTGGGAATTGAACTCAGGTCTTCTGGAGGAGTAGTCAGTGCTCTTAACCCTTGAACCATCTCTCCATCTCACCCCTAGGTATTTCTTAATTCAATCAAGTTAATAATTAAAATTAACCATTACAAACCCATCCCTTGTCAACTTGATACACAAATGTGCCACTTTACACTGTAATATTTGACCTTTGCTTTCTTTCTCCCTACAATTAAATATATATTGTTTTCCCATGCTGGTTCTCCACTTCAATATCAACAGGGTACCCAACAATGTACACTAATTCTGACTCTACCTAGAGTTACTATAATCCTATAAGAATGCCCCAGCTTCAAACACCAGCCATATATGGAGTACCCATGGGTTAGGAATGTAGGTAGTTCAGTAGTAGAATGTTTGTATAGGATTTTTAAAAGGAAATCACTAACAAATACTATAGATGTAATTCTAAACGGTTTTATTAAATGAAAACAGAGCCAAATACAGAGTTAAAAGCCCAGAGATCAGAGCAGTAGCCAAGAGCTAAGACCACCTTATCTTACCACTCACTGCCATCCTTCCCCTGAGAGAGAGAGACCTTCTTGCTGTATCCTGTCTTTTTATTGCCTTTCTGCTCTGCCTTCTCATTGGCTGTAAACCCAACCACATGATTTCCTCATCACTGCCTGTCTATACAGACCTCCAGGTTTCTATGTTTGGTACTGGGATTAAAGTCATGTGTCACCATGCTAGCTGTGTCCTTGAACACACAGAGACTCTACCTTCCATGTGACTGGATTAAGGGCATGTGCTACCACTGCCAGACTTCTGCTTAATGGCTATGACCTCTGATCTTCAGGCAACTTTATTTATTAACATACAAATAAAATCACATTTCAGCACAAATAAAATATCACCATAAAATACTGCAACCACTAACTCACAACTGAAGTCATGTGCATTGAGCCCACACAAGATTTGCCATTTCAACAATCTGTCCATGAACAGAGAGTAGCTCACAGGGACCCACCTTTACTTCTGCATGATTAGATACTAATAGATTCTGGGAGAGGAGGGATTATTGTCTTTAGTTTTGTGCCCTCTGCTGAGCCTACCAGGTCCAAAGGATAACTCTAAGCCCATGGTCACCAAGATGGTTTGTTTATTCCCAGCAGATCACAAAACAAATAGATAATAGCATAAAAGAGATATTTGTGGGAAAGAGGGGAAGTGGCAAGGTGGTAAGAAGGTGGGGGGGGGGGCAAGAATGGACAGTATGTATCACATACATGTGGGAAATTGTCTAAGAACAAATTTAACAAAAGTGAAGTTAAAGCTAGGTGGTGGTAGCACATGCCTTTAATCCCAGCACTAGGAAGGCAGAGGCAGGTAGATCTCTGTGAGTTCAAGGCAGCCTGGTCTACAGAGTGAGTTCCAGGACAGCCAGGGGCTACACAGTGAAACACTGTCTTGAAAAACAAAAAACAACAACAACAACAAAATGTTATAAGGAGGTGACCAGGTTAGCCACAGTCTTGCTGTGCTGTGCAAAATAAATATAAACTTGGATTTCTTGACCCCTGCATCACAATGATTCATAGTGAATAAGGCCTGGCTCTGGGTCAGAACCCATAATAAGAGAAAATGGAGAAATCCATGTTAATATGGGGGAATGAATTTATTACAGTTTTGACTGAAACTGAGGAGAGGAATTCTCAATCTATCTCTGGAGCTGTGACAATGCTCTAGTTTATATGGGAAGGGAGAAAGGAAACAAAAGCCAGGAAATGTGCAAATTTGATTTAACTGAGGGCTCAAGTTAGCAATAGTGAAAGATGGGTTGGGGTGGGGGAAAACCCTCTCTGGGGAAGTCCAGAGTTCATGGGACTAGCTCTTTCCACTCTCAGTATGGTTTTTTTCCTGTAAGGTATTCCAGTCCTTAGGGCCCCCATAGAACTCAAAGCACATATGGTTGCTGATTTATTAGAAAGAATACAACTCAGGAACATCCAAATAGAAACACATGGGTTTGGGGTTGCTCGGAGTTCCCATGCTCTCCACAGGGGTAGCAGCCTCTTGGCACATCAATGTGGTCAGCAGTCTAGAGGCCCTGAACTGCATTCAGGAGTTTTTGGTGGTGGTGACATTTGGTTGTGCTTTCTTTTGCTTTGCTTTATTGTCCTGGACATTGGGCCTAGGATGGATTGCCTGATAGGCAAGTGTTCTCCCACTGATCAGCAGCTTTGATCTTTAACAGTTTTATAGGTGCTGTTGACTAATTGTATCAATAGCCAATGGTGTTTGAGTTTGAACTGAATCCTCTCAACTCATTCCAAGGGGTTAGGAATAAGCCTGAAAGTTCTGACCCTATAATCTGATTCCAACTAACACTCGAAAGTTCTATTCTGTCTGGGTCCCAGGTGCTACCCTGAGAAGTTGAGAAACTTACAATCGGGGAGCACTAGAAGGGATGGAAAAAATAGCTGAGAGAACATGACTGACATTGGAGTTATTTCCCATGTGTGGCAGGAATTTGATATTCATTTTAGCATTTACCTTTATAATACAAGCTGCACTTAATGTAATATGAATGAGCTTAATCATATTTAGGATTTGGGAAAAAAAACATCTTCTGCATACATACTGTCTTTACACATACACACACATATGTATCAACACATATGCATAAATATGTACATTAACACTAGAGTAGTGTATTTGCTTTCCTGGCTACAGGAAATTATACTCACTTTGACAAAGAAACTCTTCTCTTAGAATATCAGCTTTAGTCGTTTCCGATAATGTAATTATGTTAGCAATTTAAAGAAGGAATTTGTCAGAGTTTGAGGTGAAAACAAAAATAAAAATGGAGTGAGATTGCTCCTGGAATAGCTTTTGAATTGCGTCTGTCGCCACGGATGATCAAGACTCAAGAAAGAGCGTGTTCTGTTTACAGGGTGCTTGACAGTTGCTAAAAATGGCAATGTCAGAGAGTCTTCGAGATCATCATTAATTCATTCATCTCCACTTTCCAACCCGTTCTTCCCTGAGCATCACAGCCATGTGAGCCTGCTTAGAAATACATCCTCTAACATGAGTGCTTATCCCTTCAAAGACCTTTGTAGCAGTGAAAGCAGAAAGCATGTATACCATACTAAGTGTGAAGTGTAGGAAAATGTTCAGAGCAGTGGCCATGGGGCTCAAGCCTGTAATTGCAGCACTTAAGAGGCTGAGGCAAAAGGTATACAAGACTTCAGCCTAGCCTACAGAGTGAGACCCTCAAAAAAAAAAATACAGAACAACATACTTATTACGTTGATTATTTTGGAGGATATGGCTATGCATTATTATAAAAGCAATTCTTACGTTTGAAGAGACTGAGGCTTTTGCTGGTCCTCAAAGCCAGAGTTAATAATACACCTTAAGGTCACTGAAGACTTAAGACTGCTTTCCTACTGTGCACTCAGCCTGTTTGTTTAACCTGCCTTAAAGTGAAAAACAGCCAACCTTACTTGCCTTGGATTTCTCATGCAATTTCTCATACAGCCTAAATTAATGCATAGCTGTAATCTTAAGTAGTCTCTCATGCCCCTGATCTTGGAGTAATGCATGTATGTTTGAACATGTATTACGATAATCATTTGCTGAAAACAGCAAATATGAGTGGAAAGCAGTCATAAAATAGACAGCCACCATAAATGTTGAACAAAGCAGTCAGATACTGCTTGATAATGTTTGTTTTGTTATCTGGGTCAATTAGAGTCTGTGACTTAATCGTTTATAAAACTCCAGTAAAGCTTTCTGTAAAGTATCCCTCATTCCTTCCCCAGGTGGTATTTTCTGTGCTGTTCAATAAAAGAGAGAACAAAGCTCTTTGTTAAAGACAGACACAGGGACAATTTCGCAAGACAGCCTTCAGACAGGTGTAGATTCAGACTCATAAAATAGGCAGACAGGATGGAGGAAAGAAGACAGGGGGAGACTGACACAGAGAATTCAAATCTGGGCTTGCTTCTAGTCAAGTGATACCAAGAGGAAGCACTTTGATTTTTGCCCTTAATTCGACACCAGCACATTATTGGTGACTGAGTTTATTATTAATGCATTTATAGGAGTGCAGGAGGACAGTTGGGGTTGCGGGTCATAGAGTAAGGCTTATTTTCGCCTCCTCTTCTAACCTTTCCTGAATCTCTTTTCACCTTTGTCCCTCCTACAATCTTTTCCCCAGTCAAAGGCTGCTCCTTCCTTTCCTTGTGTCTATGGGAAATAGTTTATCTGAGAACAAGTGCATGCTTGGCAGGCCCAGAACTTGGAGACCAGAAGACCTCAAGAATGAAAAAGACAAGACTTGCTCTATCCTGAGATTTTTTGCCCATTGTCTCACTGTGGTTAGAGATCTGAGAGAGGGAAGTTGTTGTCTTTTTCCTTAGGGTCAGCCTTGAATAAACCCACTTGGCCAAAATCTGTCCCTGGGGTTTTCAGTAGAGTGGAGAGCAGCGAGCAGTACAGACTTTAGATCCCACTAGTACTTTCTTCATCCCAAAGAACCACCTTGCTTGGAATGATGGAGTGGAGGAGTTGGCAGAGACACTGTCGTCACCTCATGTGTCCCCCACCTGGATGGATAAATATCTCTTCCCTTCTCCTGACCAGGATACCCTGTATTGTTTGCTTAGCCCAGTGAGGGGAAGGAGCGGCGAACAGAAACAATCTTGCTTTGCACAGAGTCCCATCCCTGTTTTAAACTATCTTCAGCTCAGCTTGTAGCTCTTACCCATAGGCTCTAACTTTGCTCTCTAAAGCCAGAGAAAATCAATCTTTCATATGGCAGCACTTTAAAATGTTGAAGAAACTCCATGACCTTTCTTCTTCTCTGTTTTTCTTCATTGTATTAAGCCTTTGTACTTCCCACATCCCTGTGGGATGGTGTTTAAACCTTCTGAAAAGAAGTTTTCACTGGTCGGTGTTGAACCTGAAGCTGGCAGGATACAAAAGAACCCTGGGTGTGTTGTGAGCAGATCAGGGAACATCAACCCCCCACCTCCTCTTGCCTACAGACAGAAGTCAAGACAGATTCAACAAGACTCTAAAAGGGCAGACTAGTCTTCTGCCTCCTTTCTGAGAAACAGAAACACGTAGAACCATGGATTTGGTCACATGATTTTGGTTAAAAAATATCTCTGAAGCTATCAAAGCAAACCTTGTGTGGTGGCCATCTCAGACCGGACCCTGTGTGGAGGGAAGGCTTGCAGTAGCACTGAGAGAAGCCCCCCTCACCTCAGACAACCTGACCCTGAACCCAAGAGCACAACCTCGGTAGCTTTCAAAACTTGAGAACCTTTCATTTTTAAAATGTAAGTTTAAGTCTCCTTACTCTTGCCATTGCTCAAGATTCTATTCTATCCTGTTTGGGGGCACATGGAGTTGGAGACAAGGCCTTGCTTATGTAACCCAGTCTAGTCTTGACTACTCTTAGCAGTTCTGATGGCTGACTGTGGATATAATCCTCAGTGCTGGGATTATAAGTGTACAACTGTTGGGAATGGAGGGTCATAATTAGTCATAATTACCAGTTTATGTTTAGACAACATGGCAAGACATGGATTCCCAGCATGGGCCAAAATGGCTAACACTGGACATCTATGGGGCTATATGTCCTCTAACACAAAAAGATGGACACCAGATGTCCAGAGAACACAAAAGTGTGTAGTGATGGGATGTATTATGTAACTATTTCTGGCAAAATGCCACTTTTGTGTAGGTTCTTTATAAATATGGCCTTGAGGTCAAAACCAAAGACTTTACCTTCACCAGCCAGCCAGAATGTGCCTATCTGCAGGCATGTGAGCCTACTTCTGTATGACCTGTGTACCAGTCTATATGTATGCACATGTGTACTGGGTGCCTGCCAGCATCTGGATGCCTAGCAGTCTGTATAGCAGCCTTCACCCAGTGTGAACAAAGTATGTCTTCTCTGTCTGCAACTCCTCATCTGAGCTACCTCCTCTCCTGGCATCACAGTTGGAACCTTGGGGCACCATCCTCAGCTTGTTAAGATTCTATTCTCAACGCTTCTTGTTTTCTCTGTTAACGTACTCAGTTATTTCTGCTGCTTGGGTGGCTTTCCTCGCCATCTTACATGGACAAGTCCCAACTCACAACCTCCAAACTGAATCTCCCCTTACCAGGAACCTAGCATGTCATGGCTGCCTTTTGGCAGCAACCAGTGCAGATAATAAAAGACCCACAGGCTAAGTAATGATCTCCACAGGGATCAAGTGAATTAGATGCCGAATCCTCTGAAAACATGGGGCAGGAAGAAGAGAAGCATCCCTCTGAACAGAGTGAATCTGAGCAATACACATGAAAGCAAAGTATTTTCTCCTGCAAATAGCATCTTGGTCTGGCTTGAGGGAGAGTTGCAGAGAGCTTGTATGCCTGGGAGAAAACACTTAACGGAATGTTCTTTGTATTCATCAGTCTGGATCAAGGGAAGAGCTTTACTAGAGACAAGTAAAGATTTGCATTTCAGAAGAGGAGTGAGAAAAGCTAAATTCCTATACCTCAAGCTTCATCCCAACATGAAGGCAAAGAGAATGCTCTTCCTTCCACCAGGAAACGGTAGCTAAGGTCTTGTTCTTGCCACTCTTGCTTACTGACCATCCCTGTGGATGTACCTTTCCTTGGCAGATTAGGATACGACCCTTGCCTCTTCCCACTTAAGCCACAGTACAAATGCATAAAGTGCATTTAAACCCAAAACACCAAGGAATGAACAGCTGGTGGTTCTGATAAAGCGAGAAATGTAACCTTGGAAATGGATTCTGGGGGGAAAAATCAATGTAAAGGAAATCAAAGAGCTTATCAGTCTCAAACCTCAAACTTGAATTGCATTTGGGCTGCAGGTAATGGAGTGACTATACAGCTTAAAGAGATGAGAAGTCTTTCATACATAAAAGAAATCCAAAGATAGTGTATGGCCGGTATGATTATTCATTGTGGAACCTTACACCTTTGTCTTTGTATCTTTCCCATTGCCTTCCATCTCCAAAGTTATTTTATGTTTTAATATGGCAATTATAGTTCCAGACTTTGGGTTTTCACTCTAATCAGAAAGGATTAAAGCAAATGTCACAGGCAAAGGCAAAAAGACACTCTTCTTAGGGAACTGTTCCAGGAAGTTTTTCTTCAGTCTGCACTTTGATCTCATTGATCAGTTCCTGGATATAGGTTAAGGGGTGTGGAGTAGCATGATACTTAGTGGGACAGGATGACACTCTGAACAAAGGAAGATCTTGTTGTATAGAAGAAAAAGGAGGATGGGTGCTAGGCATGCAACTTGTAGTGTCTATTAAATGAAGAAAATGCCAGTTGAATTTGAAACAAGAGTGGTTCAATAATAATGTTCTTGAGGCCGGAGCCCAGAGCAGAGGCTCACAGGAGATGAGAAGGAATGGAGTCTAAAAGTGATTTGACCTCTAGAATGTTTCCCTTCCTTGCCTAGCATGGAGCTCTCCATGAGTGGGCACGACTATCAGGATGCCTAGGAACATCACTCAAATTTCCCAGAACTGGCTTTGTTTGTGTATATGTGTATGACATGTGTTCACCTTTGTATATGTGAGTGCAGGAACATGTATGGAGGTCACAGGTATTCATCCCTACCTCCCACATTAAGACAGGGTCCCTTTGTTATTTGCCTGACACTACACCAGGCTAGCTAGCCCATGAGCTTCAAGGGATTCTCCTGACTTTGTATCCTATATCGCTGTAAGAGTATTGAGATTACAGATGTGTGCTACCAAGCCTGGCTTTACATGAGCTTTAGGGATTCAAACTTGGATCTTCCACTTATATGCTGCATACTTTACTTGCTGAGCTGTCGCCTCAGCTCCATAATAATCTATATGGGACAAGGGACAGCAAGTTTTTCAGATCATCTGTGAGAACCAGCCGTTTATTTTTTCTTTCTTTCTTTTTTCCTCTATGTTTTTAGAAAAGGCCACATTATGTAGCACTATTGGCCAGGAACTCACTATGTAGACCAGGTTGGGATTGAATTCAAAGAGATCTGCCTTCCTCTGCCTCCCAAGTGCTGGAATTAAAGACATGCACCAACACCAGCAATCAACTGTTTATTCTAAGAAAGCCATCTAATTTAACTTCTTTATTATAGTTATATTTTAATAATGACCATCTTCAGGGAAGAGCACACCAACTGGTTATCTAATATCAAATGGTCAGTCCTAAAAACACACATATAGTATATAGACTGAGTAGGTTTTATTCAGCAGGAGATATATATATATATATATATATATATATAGTGTGTGTGTGTGTGTGTGTGTGTGGATACTTACATGCAAGTGAAAACAATTAGTGAAAAAAGAAGCCATGACTTTGAAAGAGAGCAAGGAGCGATATATAGAAGGGCTTGGAGGAAGGAAAAGGAAGAAGAAATGATGTAATTATATTATAATCTCCACAATAAAAGAAATTTTTATAACAAATAAATGTAAGTCTGGCATGCAGATTACTGGAACAGAGCTCTTAAAACCCTTGGTATTGTCTGAGTTATAGGATTGTCTTTTGTTATTCACAATAACCCTCATTCCACCATATTTGAGTTCGCATTCATGAAGAATCAACCACATGATTAGATGTTTGGAAATTTCAGCCTGCCCTCTAACTTCTTGACCTCTCCAGAAGAAAGGAGCTAGAGACTGAGTTAATCACCAAAGCTGGTGATTTAACGAGCCATGCCTATGTGTTCTAGTTTGCTTCCTGTTACTGTGATAAACACTATGGCCAAAAATAACAAAGGGGAAGAAAGGGTTTGTTTCAGCTGATAAGTTATAGTCCATCATTGAGAGATGAGGGCAAACACTACAGCAAAAGGCGCTTGAAGCAGAAACCATGAAGGAAGGCTGCTTACAAGCTTACTCTCCCTGGTTTGCTTGGCTACCTTTCTTATATAGCCCAGGCCCACCAGGCTAGGGATGGGACTTTCCACAGTGGACTGGGCCTGTCTATATCACATAGGCCTACAGACATGCTCACAGGCTAGTCTGAAAGAAGCAATTGCTCAGTTGACACATCTTTCCAGTATGTCAGGTGGACCTCTGAACTATAGCACTATGAAATAAAACCCTAAACTCTGGAGTTTGGAGACACTCTGAATTGAGGCACATGCAATGAGATGGGAGAGCTATTTTATAAGCCCAAGATGCTATCTGATGACATTCCTAGCTCTTGGGTTGGCAGAAGCCAACGTTCTGATAAGTTAATTGAGTCTAAGGGTTGGTTTTTTTAAATCTATTGTCATGAGGTGTTAATTCAGATACAGAGTGGGGCAAGGAATGGCTGTTCCAGAAGGATGAAACTAGAATAAGATAAAGTAATTAGCCTCTGAACCTACAAACAATCTCTTCACAGTACTGAATTCCAGTTGGTCAATCAGTCTCTGCAGACACAGAAACTCCTTCCAGCAGTTTTGTTCACAGCAAGACAGATTCTTTTCAGGAATTTTCATTCATAATATCTTGTCCTATGTCTGTCATGTTTTTCAATTATATTTATGATAAACTATTAATAACAAGGAAAGTGACTTCCCAAGCGAAGAGCTCTTCTTGTTAATTATGAAACCAGAGAATTGTCAAAACCCCCGATTTACAGCCATTCTGAGGCTAGTGTGTGAAGTGGGGACCAATCCTGTGGGGCTGAGCTTTTAATATGTGAGGCATTTACTAACTCCAGACAATGTCATGGTTGAATTGGTGGGTTGATGTCTAGAAAGCAGAGTAGTTTGGTTAATGAGAAGAAGAAAGTTCCATGTTTGATATGAAAGTGTCGAGTAGAAGAGCAATATTCTGTTTATTTAGTTGCTTTGTTGGTGTAGGTTCTTAAATCGTTCTGTGCAGATATTTGGAAATAGCAATTTATCTTGTCTTTTTTAACTAAAGCTTAGTTCAAATATGTATGATACCCAAGAGCAAGACAACTTAGAGAAAATGACTGAGTTTGACTTAATTTGACCTTCTTGTCACTCTTATGTTTGTATGTCTTAACCCAACCTAGTTAAAAAAACCAAACTAATGTATATTTATAAAGAATGCCCAAGCCATTGAAGAGGTTAGAAAGGACATTTGGTTCTGGGAGAAACAGCTTAGTTAGTAAAGTTCTTGCCTATAGGCATGATCCCCATAAGCTGCAGGATTTTTGTTTTGTTGGTTTTGGAGTTTGTTTTCTATTTTGTTTTATTTAAAGGCATTCAGAGATAGGCAGCTCTTTGGACCTTTTGTGGCTAGCCACCCAAGCCAACTTAGTGAGTTCCAGGACAGTAAGAGATGGTATCAGAGGAACGACACCTGAGGTTATTCTCCTGACCTCTACACATGAACACATGCCCCTCACCTGACCCCCACCACCACACCACCTTACCCCCACAACCACACACCACCACACCACACACCCCCACACCACACACCACCACACCACTACACCACCACAACCACACACCACCACACTACCACACCACACACCACCACACCACCACACCACCACAACCACACACCACACACCACCACACCACACACCCCCACACCACCACACCACCACAACCCCACACCACACACCACACACCACCACACCACCACAACCCCACACCACACCCCCACACCACCACACCACCACAACCCCACACCACACACCACACACCACACACCACACCACCACACCACACACCACCACAACCACACACCACCACACCACTACACCACCACAACCACACACCACCACACCACACACCACCACACCACACACCACCACACCACTACACCACCACAACCCCACACCACACACCACCACACCACCACACCACCACAACCCCACACCACACCCCCACCCCACCACACCATCACAACCACACACCACCACACCACCACACCACACCCCCACACCACCACAACCCCACATCACACCCCCACACCACCACAACCCCACACCACACACCACACACCACCACACCCCCACACCACACACCACCACACTACCACACCACACACCACACCCCCACACCACCACAACCACACACCACACACCACACACCACACACCCCCACACCCCCACACCACCACAACCACTACACAGAAAGATATATGATTTCTGCTAAGACAGTTTAAATGATAGACAATTTTTTTTCTTTCATTCAGAAACCTAGCTTCAAGGGACTGGAGAAATGGCTCAGTGGTTAAGATCAAATACTGATCCCACAGAGGACTGAGTTCAGTTCCCGGCATCCACATTGTGGCAGTTTACAATCACCTGTAATTACAGTTCCAGGAGATCTGATGCCCTCTTTTGATATCTGCAAGCACATGAATTCAAAAGCACCCCCAACACGCACACATACACACACAATTTAAATTGTTTTAAATCCTTCATTCAAAGATCTGGATTTCAGAGTAAGAGGTGTAGGGCATGACATGTTTATGAGGTTCAGATTTTCAGAGGTTTTCCAATGACAAAAGCCAAGAGCAGGACTGGATGTCATAGTGACCAGTGTTTTCATAGGTTTGCTAGGCTTATCCATTAAATCTCTCTGCAGTAAGGCCTCTGGTATGGTTTGTCTCTAAACTTACAGTTTAGCCATCCATTTACACAAGAAACAAAGCAAAGGTGACAGTTTTGGAATGTTAATGTCAGACATTTTGTGTTTGCCTCAATTCTTGAAAACTTTGATAAAAGTGCAAATAATACTTGTTCCAGTTCTGAACCTGTACCTTAATGTATAAGGATTATTGTCTTTGTATGGTAATGCAGTTTTCCCTGACTGAATATATACTGCCTTTATTTGTGGGGTATGCTTGTAATCACTGCTGATTTCCTGCACCTGTTCCTTTGCTTCTCAATGCAGATCTAACTGGCTCAAAAGTCCAGGGATGGACTCTGACCAGCTCTTCCGCATGGTGGCTGAGGTCTTCATTCTGTGGTGTAAATCTCATGTAAGGACACACTGGGCTCTGAATTATGAATCTTTTGGGCAAGTATAGATCCAGAAAATCTTCCTTTTAATGCTTACTTTTTTTTTCAATCTTCCTCTACCTTGCTCTGCTTTAGAACTTCAAGAGGGAAGAGCAAAACTTTGTGATTCAAAATGAAATTAATAACTTGGCATTTTTAACCGGAGACAGCAAAAGCAAGATGTCAAAAGTAAGTCCTCAGAATTCCTTCTCAGGGATGCTCTAACCTTGACCTCGTGGGTCTAGTTCATATTCTGTGGGGCTTTGTGGCACATCCAGATTGGGTCCCAGCAACCTCTACTGCTGTTTCTTTAGAATGTGCCAGAAGAAGCTCGTGTCACATAAGTGTAGTTATCATGTTTTATGAAAAAAGAGATGCTTGTATATCAGAAAATTGAAGTCTCAAGACTTGCCCAAGGCATTTGAGAGGTCTCCAAACAGACGCTGCTATGAATGGTTTTAAAAAAAAAAAAAAAAAGTGCATCCAGTACAGCCACACTCCAAAAGTGCAGATGTGCGAAGCCATCTTCTGATGGCCTGGGAGGAAATGACCTTGCCTTCACACCTCCACAGCACACACCCGGGCATCATGTTTTCTTTCTGTTTGGAACACTAACATCTGTTTTATTCCAGATGTGCTGACCTCTTAATGCCTGTGTTCATTTTCCATGACATTTTTCACTCAGAAAGTCAAACATCTGTCCATCTCCTTGCAGGAGATGTTTGAAAGAGGGCATGTCATTCTACTGTCCGGGGTGGGAAAAGCTAACCTAGAGGAGGGAACTGTGATACAGAAGGGGACAAAGTGGACTTGCATCTCCTCCTCAGTCAGCTCTGTACAATGAAGCTTCATTGCCTTGACTGGAGAGAGACAGCCATGCTTCTTCAGTTGCACATACAAAAGCCAAGCCTTCTTGACTGTGATGTCTTCTTCCTGGCATTGTGGCTCACTGGTGGCTCTGTGAGGTTTGGCTTCTATTTCAAGTGTCAGCCACCGGTAGTAGCTGAGAGACAGCCCTCATGGATGGCGGTACTGCCTGTGAGGAACACGAAGGTGAAATGTGCATGGGACCCCTCAGAAGTGAAAGGTGGATCTAGCAAGACGGGACTCATGGGCTTGTAAATGAAGACCTTGAACATCCCTCTAGTAACCATTTCAGACAGATGACCCATGTCTTCGCACTGCAAGAAAGAGGCTATTATGATACCACAATGAAAATTTGAGTGCCTGGGGCTGTACTAAATGGGGCAGCTGGCTCCCATCAGCTGCAGCTACTGTGCACTGCCTCTTCTGTCTTTCATCTGTCTTAACACTAGCACTCTTCCAGTATCCAAAACCTGACTGTAGAGTTTACAATCTACTCTCTAGTATACACCAGAGCACACTTTTCACATATGCTGCCTAATAAAGTTGACATTGAAAATTTTTCATATACAAAGTAGAGAGATTTTATTTGAGGAGACTCTTGGCTGCAAAAGCATCTTATGGTATCTCCTTTGGTGCTTTAGGTACACTTATCTGATTTTCCACAATCCTCCTTGCATTCACTTGTTGATAGAAACAGCTGTTCACTTGAGGAATACAAGCCCAGGTTTCCCAGCTTCCTACAATGCCAGCTTAGCTTTGCAGGGTCTTGTAGCCATCACAAGCTGCCCTTTAAACCCAGACATCTTACAGAAAGTCAGTAAGTCCCAAACAGACACCATGCATTGGGTAGATCCCCTGGCTCAAAACTGACCCAGCTAGCATCCATGACAACCTGATGCAAGGATTTGGATCCCTGATGAGTACGAATGGGGAAAGCCATCTCAGCCCTCGGGCGATGAATAGATCTTCAAGGTCCTTTAGTTTATAAATGAATGAGTCAACGAAAACCCATTTCACAACTCAATTCACCCACTAACAAACTAACACAACATTCTTTTATTCATGGTGCTAATGAGGAAAGGGGGCATTTGCTTGGCTCATTCCCAATGCTGAAAAAGGAAAGGGGGGCATTTTCCTGGTCAGAATGGTTATGTTTGAAACATGGGTATCTTTCCTTTAGGCTTTGTTTCATTCACTTAAATCCTCAGAGTCCCCCTTTCCAATTTGTAATGGGGTTGAGTTTACTACCTGACTTTTCTAAGTTCTACCAAGAGACTCTGGTTAAAATTCAGTTTTCATGAGCATCTGTCAGAATATCATTTGATAAATGCACTAAAGCAGAAACATTGCCTCCAATAAATAGCTATTTTTGGTATCTGAGGATAGAGAACTACATATGGAAAGCCAGGGAAGGTACTTTCTTCCATATCAGTGTATTGAATTCCTCTTGCCCTTGCTTCTGTTCAATCAGACATTCTCTGCTACCTGATCGGAATGGGCACCTGTTACCTGTGCTTGCATTTGTCTCTGTTCTCAGTTGCATTCTGGTGTTGTATAAATGAAGTTGCCTTTGGTGCATATGGCAGTCTCGGTGGAGGTATCTGTCTGTGAATGCTGCATGTCATGCACTGCATAAGCCATGCCTGATGGCAAGGAAGCACAAGAAATATACAGTGGGCCACACTGTTCCCACCTGATTAACTGAAGATCCTTTCAAAGACATGTTATTTTGCTGGCAGCTCACACACATTTCTTCCTTGAAAGCTCATTGTATATTTTGTCTATAAAGCACTGGTTTGTGAATATACGTTAAGCTATTGTGACTAGCTGAGCAAGTATTTTTGGTTTGGTTTGGTTTTTAAATGTACTTTGTTTTCTGGCCATATGGCAGCAGCTTCCTCGGAGGGGAATGGTAAGTTAGAATGCATTTAGCCAAAGAAATGTTAAGCCAGCCCTTGACCAATTTTGTAAACACTAAAATGCACCATTGAGATACATGAATTGGGATGTGTTCATAGTGAGTTGAAAAAGGACAGGAATTGTCTAATAAGGTATATTTGAATGTTTTAAGAGAGTACAAAATCATGTGACTTTTGCTCAATGTGCTCAAGTGCACACACACACACACACACACACACACACGTATACACACATACAGATACGCACACATAGACATATACATTATTCTCTTTTACTTCCTCACTCTGCATCCTTTCTCTTTTATTTTCTTTGTTCTTACACTTTTGAAGTATCTCACATTCATACACTCATGTTCTCTCCCTCCCTCCCTCCGTCCCTGCCTCCTCCCTCCCTCCCTCCCTGCCTCCTCCCTCCCTCCATCCCTGCCTCCTCCCTCCCTCCCTCCCTGCCTCCTCCCTCCCTCCCTCCCTGCCTCCTCCCTCCCTCCATCCCTGCCTCCTCCCTCCCTCCATCCCTGCCTCCTCCCTCCCTCCATCCCTGCCTCCTCCCTCCCTCCCTCCCTGCCTCCTCCCTCCCTCCATCCCTGCCTCCTCCCTCCCTCCCTCCCTCCCTGCCTCCTCCCTCCCTCCCTCCCTGCCTCCTCCCTCCCTCCCTCCCTGCCTCCTCCCTCCCATCCTCAACCTCTCTCTCTCTCTCTCCCTCCTTCCCTCCCTTCTTCCCTCCCTCCCCCTCTACTGTCTGTCCCTTCCCTCCTATCCATCCACTTTTCCCGTGAGCTTGATCCTCCCTCCATGTGCCTCCCTTTCTCCCCGTCCACCCGCACCCCCAACCCCTGTGTCTCAGATTGATTTCTAGAAATTCTTTTTTCCTCTACCATCTCATGTTGAATTGACTCACATTAACTTCACTTACCCTCTAGATGGTATAAGGACTTCCCACAGTGCAGGTCTGCCTTTGATCAGAGCCTGATGTGAGTCCCCTGCGCTATATTGGCCACAGACAACACCAGGCAATGTATCTTCATAAAACCTCACATCTCAGAAAAACATGAAGACTGCAAAGTCTGGCTTGTTTTTTTTCCCCCTTAAGGTCTAGACAGAAAGTCACTTGTTTGATCATAAAGTGCTGCTGTAGTTTATGACCAAAGAGTGGATAAGTGGAGTTGTTTTGAGGGCATATGAACCAGAATTTGGGAATTACCATGAGGTAATTAATCTGAGCAATATGTGAAGAGTAAAGATATAGCCTTCATGATATAAGGACCTTTGACTTAAAGTGTGTTTAAAAGGTGCATTGTAAGAAGGGAGAGGCTCTGTTATTTAAGTTGTAGAGTGATCCCAAGTCACTCTGGACAGTCCTACACTACCCCCAGTAACACCCGGCCCCCTCTCTCTTTATTTCTTTCTCCACCCCTCACTCTGTTTAGAGACAGAGTCTTACTACATAGTCTGGGCTGACCTCAGAGTCTATCCCACAGTACAAGCTGTCCTTGAACTCTTTATCTGCCTCAGCCTCCAGTGCTGCCATTAAAGGAGTGGATCATCATGCCCAGCCCAAAAGTTTAGTAAGGTCTCTTTGTTGTCCTTGTTGTTTGCTCTGCTTTCGCTCCTTCGATTGCAGTGCATAGGATGGAAGCCAGAGTCTGGAGTGAGCTATGTGCATCCCAGACCATCCAGTAATTTTTAAATACATTTTTATCAATTTCAAATAGCAAACACAAAAAGGATTCCAGTTTTTGTTTTGTTTGGTTTCTATGTATACTTTGGGGAGGGGGGATTGGTTTGGTTTTGGTCTCAGATTTTTTTTTTTTAAGAGAGAGAAAGAACATAAAGTTTGGTAGATAGGGATCTGGGAGGAATTGGGAGAGGGGAAAGAATATGATCAAAACAGTATATGAAAAAAAAAATTTAAATATTAAAAAAAAATAAAAATGGGGGAAAATGGCACATTAGGCTAGTGGTTTGTACACCAAATATAATAAATGAACTTGAATAAAAATGTTTTAAAGATTTTTGAAAAGATTCCAAAGTGAATATATATATATATTCATCTATATGAATGCAAACATTTTAGAAGAAGCAAAGGCATTGCCCTTAACTTGATTCTCTAATCTGCTGGAGTGGATAATGTGGTGGATGGGAGGAATTAAAACTTGAGGTCTTTGGGTACATGCAAATTGTCTGCAGCCCCCTGTGGCTAAAGGCAGTAAAAGAGGAGACACTGTAGATATAAAGAATTGCTGTGAGTAGCTATTGTGAATGGGATCTACAGAGCATCCCTTCTGGAAGGCTGGTCTCTGAGGTAACTTCCTCCCAGGCCCGAAGTGCTTGATGAGGATATACATATATATAATTCTTTAAGGCAAATTAACCTACATCCTAACCTCCCCTCAGACTCCATGCTATGCTCCCATGAACTGTTGGGTTTCTGTTCTGCTGACTGAGCAGCTGGGCCCAGGAAGCCATGAATGACACGCTGCCTGCTGCTTTGGATCCCTGCTTTGACTGACTGACTCTTCTTCTTCTTTCTTTCCCTTTGTCTTTCCACACAGGCCATGCAAGTAAAGGTACAGGTCAAATGCATGATGTGTCTTTTCTGTCCTAGTAGTAGAGAGAGGTGCCAGGCTCTGTCCCCCTCCACATTGTGGTCACCATGGGGGTGGTACAGATGGATTTTCCAATCTGTGGGTCCCCAGGGAAGACAAATAGCCTGTCCAAGAGTGAATGGAGGCTTATCCACCCTTGGGATGGGAAAGTCAGGCAAGCCTTGCTTTAATGGAGGTCTCCTTGCTCTTTCTGTTCCCTTCCCCCAGAGGCCTTCTCTCTGAGTATGGCTGCCACCATACTGCCAGAGATAGGGAGGACCGGCAGGCTTGGGAGCCTCAGAGCTTCACTCTTCTGCCATGGCACCAGGTTCACATTTCTAATTTCTGTTAGTGGCCCCAGCCCTCTCACACTGTACATGTGCTGCCTCTGATTCAAGCTCCCATGATTAGAGGAGAGTCTCCCAGGGACTGAACTCAAGTTTTAAATCAGCAGATAACCTTAAGTTTTTGTATAAAATATACACATGATGGAATAAGTTGACAATTGTTCCTAAAGTTTATGTAGACATTCTTTTCTTTCTGTTCACTAATAAGTATCTAATGCTATTGTTCCAAACCCTCTGACCCAAGGTATGTGGTGGAGAATGGGAGGCATGTAAGAGCCAATTTACATGCAGCTCACAGAAAAGAAAAATGGAGCCTTGGCAAGATAGACTTGTATCTGGGTGATGTCTCAGATACATTTTTATTGTGTGACCTCAAAAAAACTCAAGATCCCTAAGCATCATGTTTTCATTCCTAACCCATTTGAAGCTTGTTCTAAGGACTAGACATGCACTAATTATGTTTCAGACATATTGAAGTCATACATGTAGTGGTTATGATTAGAATATGATACAGGCAAAATTAACCAGAGGCTAACTGAGGGATCACTTAAATTCTATATCAAATCCACAGTTACATTTTGGCATATTTACCCATGTGCTGTGTGTTACTGTTCACATTTACACATGCATCATACCATGTAGTTCATATGTATATAGCCAGATTCTATCCTTAACAGATAGTTTAGGTGATGGACGACAGATGGGTTTTGCTGCTGGAATTCCCCACTTGGTGGTAGAACACAGAGGGAACCAACGAGGCTCAGTGAGCACCAGAACTTGCAGTGTAGTGTCTTGTGTGAAGCAGCCTTCACACTCTGCTGTCCTGGTGTGTGAGAGGCCTCTGGTCCTTGGCATCACTTCTTTCCTCTTCAGTTGTGGTACTGCTCTCCTGACTTGCATCCTGGGGCTCCCTTGTGGTTTTGGAGTCCCGGGGACACAATCAATGCCTCTGCAATTCTCTTTCATCAGACTGATTTCCAAACGGTAATATAACCAACTGAAAGTGCTGCTTGCCTACCCCAGGAAGAAAACCACACTTTCAATTGAGTGTTATTCATCATTAGGAGTCTCTTTCACATATTGGAACATAGCTATTGGTCCAAAGGCAGAATTAATTCTGACTCTTCTCTAGAAAACACATGTCCAGGGCTTTGGAGTTGGCTCAGTGGTTAAGAGCACTTGTTACTCTTCCAGAGAAGCTGGGTTTAGTTCCTAGCACCTCATGGTGGCTCACAAGCATCTGATCCAGAGGATCCAATGCCCTCTTCTGACCTCTTTGGCACCAGGCACACATATGGTACATATACATAATGTACATACATACAAAACACACATGCAGAACACTCATACGTGTAAAATAAAATAGATATAAAAAAATAAAAAGAAAATGCATGTCTCATAAATGGGCCTAAGTGCCACTTCTAGGGGAGATAATAGGGACACAGAGCTCTGTGTGCATGTGGTTGTAAACTACACTACTGCTACTGCACCTTTAGCAGACACACTCTGGAAGCAAAACCAGTTTTCCTTCACCATGGGCCCTGACTAATTGCAGGCCACAAAGCCCTCCCTTTTATCAGCTGAGGTCAAGTCTACCAGGTAGAGAACCATGTTATTAGCATTGCTCTTCGACTCATAGCCTCATAAAAGCAGGTTGCTGTAGCATCCTGTCTCCTGAACCCACCCAGACGACCACATGCTATGCAATGGGTGCTAAGTATTTTCAGTTGCTTGTTCGGGAGCTACCATTGTCCATAGAGAAGCAAGTCAGATTTCTCTCTTACACTTCCCACTCAGAACCAGGTACGTATTTTGTACCTGTAATCCTGGGAGTAGAGAGGCTAAAGCAGGATGGGCACAAGTTCAAGGCCAGCATGGGCTGCATAGTGAGACCTGCTTCAAAACAACAAAGCTGCATCTGCTTCCACAACAAAAACAAAACTCAGAAAACAAAACACTAACACTTAGCAGAGTGGACTCTGTAAAGGACATGGCATGAACAAAAGAAAACTCTCACCAGCTGGAGTGAGGACTCAGTAGTTAAGACCATGTACCACTCTCACAGAGGACCCCAGTTCAGTTCCCAGCACCCACCTCAGGCAGCTCACAACATCCTGTAACTCCAGCTCCAGGGGACTAGATACCCTCTTCCGGCCCCTGTGGATACTGCACTCATGTGCGCATACCCACCCAGAGACACATGTAAATGCAAATATGCAAAGTTAAAAGTAAACCGATTAAAAACTCCCATAGGGTGAGGGAGTCCCTTTATTTCATGTATAGTTTTTCTTATACCTTCCTCCAGCCAGATCCTGAAGCAATCCTACTGTAGATTTTCCTGTAAGAATTTGCGTTCCCCCAGGGTGGGTGGAGAGGCTATGTGGAAGGCCTGTGCTGTCAAATGTCAGCTTCAGCCCTGGAAATAGGCCCCTGGTACCGGGCTAGATGCTCTTCCACATGTTAGCTGGTACTTCAGTGGTAGGGAGCTGTTCTTCGTTGGAGTTATTTTACCTGTTGTAAAAAAAAAAAAAAAAAAAAAAGCATTCCTTTTGTTGTGACTGTTGTCCATTTGGTACAGAAGCGCGTAAGCAAGCACTATGGGGGTCTGTGCTGTGTGTCTAGCTACCGTGGTTTTGTGTGCATGTACAGAAGTGAAGGCTCGGGGTTGGGCTACTCTTTCATGCCCATCTGGTTTGTTTTTGCTTAACACTTTTTTTGTTTCTGTTTTTCTACTGTTCTTTGAAATGTAGTAAGGCCCAGCCTGTACGGACAGGGCCTCAAGGAAGCAAGCTACCCCTGAGCTGAGGCAGTTCCTTTCAGAGAGTCACTGAGCCCTTCTCTTTATTTCAACATCATCTCCTAGTCTGGAGGACAGGACCAGGAACGGAAGAAGACAAAGAGGCGAGGAGACTTGTACTCCATCCAGACCTCCCTCATCGTGGCTGCGCTCAAGAAAATGCTGCCCATTGGTCTGAACATGTGTACTCCAGGCGACCAGGAGCTCATCTCTCTTGCAAAATCTCGATACAGCTGTGTAAGCTGCCTGTGTGGGCGGACTGAGTGCAGAGTGTGGGCTGTGGGGAGTGGGTGGTACTCAGCCTGTAAAGGAGTGGTCCTCTGGGGGCTGGGGTGGGGTTGAGGGAAAGGTCTACACCTTGTAAAGCTGTCTGGGAGTCAGTAACTTGGGGGTTAGTCTCCTTCACTTCTCAGATCTCAGTTAAATTGTGCACTGTCCATCTATACTTCCTGAACCCTTGTTTGCATTTCCACAGTGATCCCTAGGAATAAAATTTAACCTCTTTCCACAGAGGGACACTGATGAAGAGGTCAAGGAACATCTGAGGAATAACCTGCACCTGCAGGAAAAGGTGATGCTTCCTCTCACAGGCAGCCCCGCTGGCTGTAGGACCAGTCCTCCTCAGTCACAATGTTTGTCTATCTGACTGTTAAGCTAGAGTCTTGCTAGGCAGCCCAGGCTGGCCTCAAAGTCAAGACCTTCCTGCCTCAACCTCCCAAGTGCTAAGATTACAAATGTATACCACCCCACACCTTGCTCATGTTTTAATTTTTTTTTCAAGACAGAGTTTCTTTGTGTGTAGTCCTGGCTGGTCTGGAACTCATAGAGATCCACCTGCCTGTGCCTCCTGAGTTCTGGGATTAAAGGCATGAGCCATTACCACCTGGCTTTTTTTAAATTATTTATTGTTTTGCCTGTATAAGGATGTCAGATCACCTGGAACTAGAGTTACAGACAGTTGTGAGCTGCCACATGGGTGCTGAGTATTGAACCTGGGTCCTCTGGAAGAGCAGTCCGTGCTCTTAACTGCTGAGCCATCTCTCCAGCCCCTTGCTCATGTTTTAAAATGTATTCTAAGAACTGTTTAATTGCTACCAATGGGAGGCAAAGGCATGAGGATCAGGAGTTTAAGGCCAATGTTGGTTATGATAGCAAATTTGAGCACAGCCTGGGCTACAGAAAGCTCTGTCGCAAAAAAAAGAAAAGAGAAAGAAAGAAAAGAAGGAAACAAAGAAGAGGGAGGGAGGGAAGGAAGGAAGGAAGGAAGGAACGAAGGAAGGAAGGAAGGAAGGAAGGAAGGAAGGAAGGAAGGAAGGGAAAAAAGAAAAGAAAAGTGCTAAACTCTACGGCTATGCCTTTAATTATTGTTCATTCCTTTGCTATGGCAAAGAGGCCTCTGATAACTGTATGCCACACTTTCTACTAAATGAACATCAAGACATCACAGAAGGTGTTTAGATTAAGTCTCAAAATGTATTTACTACAAGGTTTGTTGAACAAGGAAAGAATCACTTGGGAGGACATTTTAGCACCTGCCATTCTGGAGATCTTTTGAGACAGAATAAGGCTTTGCCATGGGTTAAAAGAAGAAGAAGAAGAAGAAGAAGAAGAAGAAGAAGAAGAAGAAGAAGAAGAAGAAGAAGAAGAAGAAGAAGAAGAAGAAGAAAATAAGAGCTAGAATTTAAAGGCAACCTGAGATTTCTCTGATTCTTTAATTTTGAACAGCTCAAAAGATTCAGAATATGTAAGGGAATGCTCCAAGTGAGTAACTCAAGCAATAAAGAACCAAGAGAAAGAAACTTAAATACAAATACAGTAAAAACATTTAGACAAACAAAGGAAGCAATAGAATCCACAAAATAATAATCAGAACATTGTTTAAATGGAGGGGAATGGGTTTGACAAAAAAAGCATAAGGATTATACAGATGAATAATCTTGCAATTTAAACCTTTATCTATGGGCATTAGTTATAAGGTAGACATAGCCAAGCAGAATTGGGAAATTGGAAGATTGCTTTACAGAAATCATCCAAAATGTAGCACAAAGAGATAAAGGGATGGGAATATGCAGTTCATATATAGCATTTATATGTTGTAGGAATAAGAATGGAGGAGTGGGGCTGAAAAGATGGCTCAGCAGTTACACCTGCTGCTCTTCCTGAAGACTCAAATTTGGCTTCCAGCACCCACATCACATCAGTCAGCTCACATGTACTTATAACTCCAACTCCAAGGAATCTAGCATGCTCTTCTGACATCCTCAAACACCCAGACACGTTTGTCATATACTCACAGAGTTATATACACATATACATAAATAAAATATAACATACTTTTTAATATAATAGGGAGGAAGGTAAAGGAAAGGGGAGGAAGGAATGAGAGCCAAATTTTAAGTTTTAATTGCTATATGGAAGAAATCCATGAAGCAAAAATGCCTCTGGTCTGCAAGCCCCTTGCCCAAGGATAGATAGTTCCTGAAATGCTGGAGGCTGTTGTTTATGGGAGATAACAAGCCACATGTTTTCACTCCCCTAAACAAGTTTGTTTTACCCTCTGCACAGATGTGTTTGATCATGTGTGGGCAGGAGGTCCACAGGCTGTAGATATGCTTGCCCTTGACTGGACCTGATGGGAAATGTAATGAATTATGGGTTTTCCTTCTTAAGCCACTGCAAACTGTGATTCTGGGCCATTTCCCAGGAACCTGGGTATGGACCTGGCCAGAGAGCCCATCCACCTGGCCAGTATTCAATTAAAGCTTGCTTTTAAATTGGCTTTAAACTGTAGTAGTGGTTTTATTCTGGATCGGTGGGATTAACCAAGGGAGAAAAGGAAGTATAATCAAATGAGTCTTATTATATGGAACCCTGTGGGACTAAAACTATTGTTTAGCACAAGAGATACAGAAATTGCTTAGCTCATGGATATGCTTCAACTTTCAGTCAGATGATCCAGCTGTCAAATGGCAGCTGAACCTCTATAAAGATGTTCTGAGGAATGAAGAACCTTCTAATCCAGAAAAGACAGTGGAGCGTGTGCAGAGGATCTCAGCAGCTCTCTTCCACCTGGAGCAGGTATGGAGCTTTGCTCTGAGGAGTGAGTGAACAAGACTGCCCTGGAGGATAGAAGGATCTTCCCTGCACTTGGATCCCAATTACAGGAGACCTCTTGAGGCAAAAGGCAACTACCAGAGTGGACTCCATATCACCCCCAAGTGTTGCCTGCTCCCTCATAGCTAGCTATAGCTCCCCTGGCTTCCCCTTTCACTGTTTACAAGTTCTTGCTATGACTTCAAATAGGTTTTTCAGTTCTTTGCCATTTGTGAAACAGTGATAAATGTCTAGTGGCCTTTGGGGAAATGACAGAAACATAGGACCTTCACACATGGATGACTTCCTGCTGGGGACATGCTTGCTAACTTTAGTTGGGAGAACAAAAATATCCTAGAGTTAAGATGCCTGAGCTACTCAGTCCGCCACTCAGATGGGCCGACTGTGTACCTACTTATGTGACTTCTTCTTAGGTGGAACAGCCTTTGAGGTCCAAAAAGGCTGTATGGCACAAATTGTTGTCCAAGCAGCGGAAACGAGCAGTGGTGGCCTGTTTCAGGATGGCTCCTCTCTACAATTTGCCCAGGTAGGGGCCCCATCATTATTTTCTGCCAGGTGAACCAGGGATTGGAATAAAGGTGTTGTCCCACAGCTGAGCTCTCTATGGCCCTTAAACTTGATCCCAACAATAGAAATTGGGGTCTTTGGCTCATGGCACCTTGCAGACTGCATAGTACAATGGTCTACTAAGCAATCAAGGTAAGTATGGAAGCTGGTAAGATTGCCTCATCCTGGGCCTTCACAGCCTCCCAGCACACAGTGAAGCTCTCTGCTTTTGCTGAAATAGGAGTCTTTGTGAGAACATAAAGGCTAGGAAAAGAGAGCTGTTTTCTAAATACCTTAGTAAGCCCAAATTCCATCATTTCCCTACACAGGCACTAGGTGATATGACAAAATTTACCATTCTTGAGCAGAGGCAAATTGTAACCCAAGAATCTTTCATCACAGTGTATTTACCATCAAGATGAAGAAAGGGGAAGCTAGTTGTGGAGCACATGCCTGTAATCCCAGCTCTCAGGAGGTAGAGGAGGATCATGAATGTGAATTTAGCCTAGGCCACATAGCAAGCCCTTGTCTTTAAACAAAAGAGAAAAAAAGGCTAGAGAGACCCAAAGAGGCTAGACAGAAGCACAATGTACTTATCTTGGTCTCTTGTACTTTGAAGTAAAAGTTATGTGAAATTTTGGGGCATATAGCAAACTGTGTAGCATATCTTCTGTCAATATAAGGAAGGGAATCTGTATTAGTCCAATTTCTACTACCACAAAATAGCTGAGGCAAACTGACTTAAAAGAAAGGTTAATCTTAGTTCATGGTCTCAGGGGCTTTAGCCCACATGGGGTCATCATTTCCAGTCTATGGTGAAGGAGAACATTATAGGAGAGGATGTGTGGGTGTGCACTAGGGCAAAGCTTCTTACCTCACAGAGGTGAGGGAGCAGAAAGGAGGGTAGAGCAAGGTCCTAATAACCCCTTCAATGGTGTGTCCCAGTGACCTTGCTCCTGCTACTAGACTTCAACTTCTAAAGGGTCTACCACCTCCCAGTAGCATCAACGACTGATGACCAGTCCTTTAATGCATGACCTTTGGAGGGCATTGAAGATCTACGCCATAGTAATACCAGTAACCAGGGCCTGTACTGACTACTAGAACTGTCTCTGCATGTCTGGTGATAAGACGGCTTTATCCTTCTCTAGACAGACTGGAGAATATGTGAAGCAGGCCTGTAATCAGTCTACCAAGCTGGTGACTGAATAACCACCTTTGATTTACTAACTTCCCAGTCTCTGGGAACAGCCTCACCTGGTCACAGAAAAAACGACTGACTTGGACCAAAGCATTCTGAATCCTATACAATAGTATGCTTCTTTAGAATATGAGACCAGGGACCATCCTATGCTTTGCCTATGCTTTTGTCAAATGAGGGATCTTGACCATTAATTATCCAGAATATTCTGTACCTTGCCTTATACCAGGTGAGTCTTCCCTTTGAGGGTCTTTGAAGATGGTGGGGAAATCATAGCTTCTGAGATCTGCCCCTGCTTTATGGGGCCTCTCCCAGTTGCTTTATTTGGAGGGGAATGAATTTATGAATAAAAAGATGAAAATGGAAGCCAGCCATAGGTACAGGGGCTGGTGAAGTCCTCACATAAACGTGAAGTTGATATTGTAGAAGTATGTACGATTTTTATTTCTTTTCTGGACATAATGAAAACACCAGAAAACATTTGCCACCCTCTCTTGGTCAGAACTCCTGCCTTAGGATGTAGCATGAAGGACTGAGCTCTTCACCTGTGCAGGGCCAGGCCAGCCAGGCAGAAATCATCCCTCTCAACAACAAGCATTTTTTTAAATAATGTTGATATCATCCCTTCCTGTCTGGGTATTCTTTCAGCATTCCTACACCTGTATATGTCAGCATAGTTCACGGAGCCCCTGTAAGGAGGCATGACATCCTTAAGCCAGTTGCTCTGGAACAGCTGCCTGGGTTCTAGCATGAAGAACTGGGAGTCAATTTTGTACCAACCCACTCACCAAGAAGGCAGCTGTGGAAGCAGCTCCTCTTCCCTACTTTGTGATGGTCTAAGCTAGTGGAATCTTCCAGACTAAATGACTGAAGGGGCTGATCTGATTATAGAGATGCTGTTTCTCTGGTGTTGGTGTTTTAAAGAAAACCCTGTATGCTTTTCTCCAGACACAAAATTAACAATTTCTTCCTGATCACCTTTCAACGTGTTTGGCTGGAAAAGGTTAATGAAAAAACTCAGTATGACAGACTAATACCCATTTTAATGGTAATGTAACCTGAAAGACACCAGCTCATTCTCTGCACATGCCTCCTTTCTTGGCCATGATTTAATGTTCCCATAAGAATACATATTTTGTACAATTTTTTATAAATAAAATTCTGATTGGTCAGATTTTAATGGGAGAGAGGAAGGTTCTGGTTCTACCAAAACACCAACCAGGACTTAATGGCCACTCTCGTCTTTTTCTTCCTTCTCATCCTAGCTTGCTACTTCCTTCACACTTAGCTGTGCTTCTGTAGCTAACTTTCCAGGAAGTCATTCCTGGCTTACAGGAATTGGCATGAGCCAGACACCAGGGCATAGCCAGGATCCCAGAGGCACACAGAAGGCATGCTCACAGCATGGCATACCCAGATCTTGCCTTCCTAAGTAACCACTGGAGTACCTTTGCTGAGGTGTTCCTTGCCTAGGGGAAGGCAGAGAAGCTGAAGTTAAGGGTTTACAGTTTGTCTGACACTAAACTACAACACGACTTCAATTGTATTACCTGGACAGAGGACTAATCAAGAAATAACTAAACTACCATCCAAAGCAAATATTTCCAGATTTGATCTAATCAGCTATTTCTCACTAGAATGGCAATGTGCTAAAAATAAATAAATAAATAAATAAATAAATAAATAAATAAATAAATAAATAAATAAACAAACAAACAAATAAATAATAATAAAAATAAACCAGTAGAACTAAATGGGGATGCTGTGTCTTGCTGTGATTATGGTGCTCAGGAGGAACTCCAGTATTTATGAGTTATAGGGAAGGAACTATGTGAGCTACTGACTTTCCTGACCAATCAGAAGATGAGAATTGTACAAAAAGTCTGCCCTGCGTACTAACCACTAACCACCCCAACTAAAATACCAAGCCCACCAACTCTCCTGACCCCCCTCTCACCCTTTCATTCAGGCACCGCTCTATTAACCTCTTCCTCCATGGCTATCAGAGATTTTGGATAGAAACAGAGGCATATTCCTTTGAAGAGAAACTAGTACAGGATTTGGCTGTAAGTACTGAATGAACTGGGAGCAGACACGGGTATGAATGGGTTTGATTTTTGTATCTGTGTTTGTATATGTTGTGAAAGTCAGGCATTCACAGAGAATGCATGTGGTGTATCAACCTGAAAAGAACTAACTGAATTCTCAGGGTGATGCTGCCAATGGTCCTAGGAGCCAGAGGATGGAATTTCAATTAGAGGTGCTAATGATATCCTCACCCCATCTCCATCATCATTAACAACTAATGTTTCTTAAAGTACACAGCCGTGTCATGGGGAGTTCATGCCACCTTAAGTTTTGAGCACCGTTGGTTACAGGAGGCCCCCTGTCCTGCTTACCCTCTGCTAAGACCCCACATCCATAACAATAGCTCTGCTGTTGGGAAGGCGCATCTAAAGAATGGCCTTCCCTGTACCTCTTAAATCTGGCATGCACTCTCTCTAACAGATGTCATACTCTGAAACCAATGGATGTGGAACCCAAGGGAGCAGCCTCATCCTGTCTCAGAGGAAAATAAGCCAACGTGTGGTTCTCTTTTCTCCTTGCCTCTCCAGTTTCTCATTTTCTGTTTTTACTTGCCTTTGGCTCTAATCTTCTACTGTTTCTCATTTATTCTCTTCTGTCTGTTTTTCTCTTTGCGCTATCATCCTGTGTCTTTGCCCCCTCCCTCCCTTTCTTTTAAATCTCTCTTCCCCGTTTTCCTTCCCTTTGGTTTCAGGTCCCTTACCTTCCCCCCACACTCCTGTTGATGAGAAAGGTGCTGCCTTTGGCTTTCCACATTCCTGATTGGTGTGAAGCTGGCAGCAAGCAGCATTTTAGCCCTCTAATGCCAAACCGTGCACACAGCCATGGTTCTCACCAATTCACCAAGTATATCCACACTACTGACTTGGCCTCTGCCAGGAAATTTCGCTGTTGCCACTAACATCAGCTACTATTTCCCTTTCTATAAAAACAGACAAGTGACTTGGTAAGAGGAGAACAAGTCTTGCTGCCCCTAAATAGCAGCTTTGCAGAACAATGCAAATTTTAGGATAGTGTGAAGCTAAAACAGAGAGAGCATTTTTGTTAGGTTAAATCTAGACTAACACTATGGTAAGGTTTTGAATTGGTCCCTCTCATTACAGTATTAAAATAAGTCTGCTAAATTTATCAAGTCATGTTCATGCCCTGATTTTATATACTTGTATCTACATTGTGATGCTTGAAAAAAAAAAGAAAAACTAAAATGATACAACTGGACCCCAAATAGCCCCAGAGATTTGTGCCTTTTGTCTCACCCCTATCTCAAGCCTGCTTTCCAGAAGAAATCCCATGTATTGTCTAGAGGGACTCAGTTTCTTAAGTGACAGCAGGGTCTCCCTCCTGAACTGGGGTGCCCACAACTTGCATGAGTTGATTGGAGTCTGTAGCTATTTCCCTGTGGTCAGCCATTTGCTTTCTTTTATTTCATTTAATTAAACATTGGGATGTGTCTTTGACTGGCTGGGAGAAATGTATCTGTCTGTACCAACCTTGCATCCTCAGGACCCCTCCCCTGAAATAAGCATCTGGTAGAGGCTTCCTTTCTCTGCTTTCAGCCTGAAGCCCTCTGTGCCTTGCGCTTTGCCTTCTCTTTATTCGCATGCAGTTGTATGGTACCTGCAGGGATCTGTGCCTAAAATCTGTCTGTGTTGCTCTGTGCAGAAATCTCCCAGGGTTGAAGAGGAGGAGGAGGAAGAGACAGAAAAGCAGCCTGACCCGCTTCACCAAATTATTCTGCATTTTAGCCGCAATGCACTCACGGAGAGGAGGTCAGCATCACCATGGTGTTCTTCCCACAGGCCAGGGATAGTGCTTGGTCATATCTGCCCCTCAGTGGTCAGCAGAGGATAGAAGGGATTTCAGAACTGACAGGCTCTGTTCATGGCCACCAGGAAACACCCAGTGGACAGGCTTCTCATCATAATACGAGACAGACTAAAGATGGAAAAGCATAAAATTGTGACTTTACTCCTAAATTCCATGTCAAGCCAATGCTGGCTCAGCTTTTAAGAGTCAAAATATCTAATTAGTTCACTAGTGCATTAAACTTGGAATTTATATGGTTTTTAGTAGTTTTGTTGTTGTTGTTGTTGACTCTAGAACATAGCCTGCTAAATATTTTCTCTATTATTTCCAGCAAATTGGAAGATGACCCATTGTATACCTCCTATTCCAGCATGATGGCCAAGGTACACCTCGGTTCTCACCACTTTGTCACAGTCTGTCTATATTTAGACTTCTTGGTCATGTAAAATTGTCATGTGAGCAAGAAGGCTGGGGCTTGGTCATGACACAGGTTCTAGGCATCATACAACTCTCACACCATAAGTGTGACACCTTGAGACTATAGAAATAGTGGCAACTGGTGGCTAGATTCATGGTGCAGTTGAAGGCTAACTAAATAGGGCCTGGGCACAAAGATGTCTCTACCTCTTCAGCTAGCAAATGGGAGAGGCCAGGAAGTTCAGTCTGTGTGCAGACAAAGGACATAGCCTGGACACTAGAAAAAGGTTCCAGTGTCCTAGAGGAGTCACAGTGACTACAGGCATGCTACCCAGAAGTTTGACAAACTCTGGAATGCTGAATATACATAAGAAAGCTGTCCTCAGGCAGAAAAACATCCAGGAAAGAGGAGACAGATGCTGGTAAACAGGAACCCGTTCTGCTTTGTTCTCTATGTCTCATGGCCCTAGTACACAGTGACAATTTAGGGTGTACATCACAGGTATCCCAGTCTTACTTTTACAGCCCCAGTATATGTCTTAATGGGGACAAAAACTCCTTGCATGCCTTGGTTCTCATTTACATCAGAACTTTTTAAGGAAGGGAATTCATGTCTGTGGAAAACAGGTCACTGTTGGATATGTGAGCTCCGTGTTCTCCTTTTTTATTCCTTAACCCCTTGGTAATTGCAGAAATGGCATTTAATGTAGATGTTGACCTGCAATGATCAAAATGTCCCTAGTTTTACAAGGTACTGAGGTCTCGAGGAGTCTATGAATGATAGCCTGTCCCCTGCCCTTGCAAAATACCATAGAAGTACTGTGCTCATTAGACTCCCTATAACTTGGTTTTCTGTGTCCTCCTTTCCCTGCTCCATGGAACCCAGAGTTGTCAGAGTGGTGAGGATGAAGATGAAGAGGAAGACAAGGAAAAAACATTTGAAGTGAGTTTTTATAAAGATATTAGAACCAGGGCCCTTGCAGGCCAATAGGTTGGAGCTTCAGAATGGTGACTGCCATTTGCTTATGAGGTTCACAGTACTGCTGTGTCGGCAAATCTGCCATCTGCCTGTGTGTGTGTGACTGACAAGCAGCAGGCAACCTGCTCATCAGCAACATCCAATTCCAACAAGGTTGGTTCTGATGGGAAATGTTCTGCCTCCCTTATACTGCAGTTACAGGCTGTCGAAGGATAAATTTAAACAACCAAAAATGAAAAATCAAGGACATTGGGATGACCTATACTACTCTATAAATACAAGTTGATAGCAGTTTTTATTTCAAAGCAGTACAGAAGCCTAAAACTCCTAAAATTACACAATTTTAGGTTCTTGTATTCTTTGACAGGCAAAGGACCCAAAAGTATTAAAAAAAAAAAAAAAAAAAAAGTGAATGCAGGTAATTAGAGTTCTGGTAACCAGCTCTGGCAGAACATGTCTGCAGTGTAAATACAGGGACATTTTTTACATTCAGACAAATATAATCAGGTGGACCCTCAAGCATGGTCCCTGTATAACAAAACATTGAAAACAAGCACATTTAAATCTTGGCTTGCAAGGAATTGCTCACTGGGAGATGGAAAAGCTAGAGCCCTGGAGGCAGCCAAGGAGGAACTTGTGTCCAAGAGACTTATATCTTGTCAGGTGGCCTTGCAAGAGAGACAGGAGCTGAGACAGTGGCGGACCAACTGCTCCAGACTTTGACCTGCACATGCTAGGGCCCTGAAGTCTAAGACTGAGAATGTTCACCGGTTCTTTCTGCTCCTCTTCCCAGAGTGGCTATAGATCTCCTTCTTCTGCTCTTCACTACTAAAATGATAATAATAAAAATTTGCTTTGTAATATCAAAGGTGAAAATACTGCTACCTATCAACAGAAAGATTGGAAACCCATCACTAAAACGTGAGGGAACTATGGGTTGATTCTTTGGGGAAGCTAGGTCGTGTCTGAAAATACAATGTAGAGGTTTGCTTTACTTCAAATTGTGTGCACTGCCTTTCTTAGGCTATGAAAGATTCACTCTCAGTGTACCTTGCCACGCTGCATTTACTCAAAGGGAACATGGGCAGAAGGTAGGAATGAGGGCACTGGAGGGGCTGAGAGCAAATCTTCCTGTCTGATTCTTTTTCTAGGAGAAGGAGATGGAGAAGCAGAAAACACTGTATCAGCAAGCGCGCTTGCATGAGCGTGGTGCTGCAGAGATGGTCCTTCAGATGATAAGTGCCAGCAAAGGTGATGGTCCTGTTTCTAGGTAGACCCTGAGTGACTAGCACAGAGCTAACACACCATGACCTACAGTCACATTAACAAGCCTGGAGAGAGCCCTGGAGGTGTAATTCACCACCTCTTTCCTTGGTGATTCAATCAAATCTTCACCCTGGCAGGTGAGATGAGCCCCATGGTGGTTGAGACACTGAAGCTGGGGATTGCCATTCTGAATGGAGGCAATGCTGGTGTGCAACAGGTAATGTGACACGGGGGATGGTATAGCGTTCCATTTGACAGTTCTCACTGATGAAATTGGATTTGCTCCAAGAGGGCCACCCACAGTTGCTTGGCTGGTGTTTGTCCTTAGTGGCCAATTATGTCAGAGTAACTGGGAACACAGATAAAAACCACAGCTGGGAGTCTGCATGCAAATGTGTACTTAATAAAGAGGATTTTTTTTACCTGGGATTAAAGGAACAAGACATTGCATTTTCCCTCAGATTTTCCCGCAGAATTGTAAATCCTCCGAGCATGATGTTTCTGAAGCCTCTGGTATTTATCTCAGCCCTTTAACCTGTGAGCAGCTTTACCATACAAGTAACTCATTCCTTTATTCCCTTTTCATTAAACAGTTACTTACAGATTGCTCACAATGCCTGGTTCTGCTGTAAAGGCTGAAGTTATTACCATGAGCAATACAACTAAGTCCTCATTTGAGAAGCTCACACTAGAGGATTTTGAGTTCATGGCCAGCTTGGGCTACATAGTGAATGAGACTCTGTCTGGTAAACCCAAGGGTCAGAGACATACCTCAGTGACAAAGCACTTGCCTAACATGAACAAGGCCCTGCATTCAGTTTCTCAGACTACAAAATAAAACAGCCAAGCCTCCTATCTCACTGATTACTTCTAGTGAGCATAAGGTGAGACAGTCAGTATGCAGACAGCTGCTAGTCACTCAGTGTCTGAATTGGAACTGGTTGAAAAATGTGGGCATGCATGAGTAGCTCCTGAAGCAGTGGTTCTCAACTTGTGGGTCACAACCCCTTCTGCAAACCTCTTTCTCCAAAAATATTTATAGTATGATTTATGACAGTAGCAAAATTACAGTTATGAAGTAGCAACAAAAATAATGTTATGGTTGGGCGTCACCACAACATGAGGAACTGTATTAAAGAGTCGCAGTATGAGGAAGGTTGAGAACCACTGTGACCTGGAACATCTCTGTGCACAAGAAAGTGAAGTTCAAACAGAACTTTAATATTCATAAGGTATATCCCAGAGCCTTTGCAAGACTCTGAATTTGTAGCTATCTTACACATAATGTTTCCTTAGTCTTTAAATCTTCCCAAGCAGACATTCTCATTAAGAATTGTTATTTTTCTTTCTGACTAACTTTCTTCTTTCTTCTACTACCACATATCAGCTAACTAACTTGCAGCAAGGTCTTTTTTTGATATACAAAAATTTTATGTCACAAAAAAAAACTCCTCCTTTCTAAACACTGAGACCGTATAAACAAAGTAAACATTTCCGTGCTTTGAGCGGGACCCATTGCTGCCTCAGCTCTTCCTACAAACACCACTTGCACAACAAGCAACTGAGATTGTACCTCAGCACCAGTAAACATTCCAATGTCACCATCCTAACTCCCATCCAAAACAGTAAAGACTTTAAACGATACATCCACAAATGTCAAAGGTCTACTCTACACTGTACTGAAATAGCAAAAAAACAGTAAGCCTCTGTACAATAGAATCTGACTTCCCAACTAGATGGTTTGACTCATACACATTTTTCTGTGTTCTTGTTACATGAATGCATTCATGTAAGCATATAAATAGAACATGCTGAGTCCATTTAGTGTTGCCCAAATGTGTGCTTTTAGGGCTGACCACTTGGTATTGGATCACCTATCAAGGGATTCATCCTTGGGGAACATTGATTCTCCCTCATCAATTGTCTGGAGTTCTCAATTGTCTGGAGTTCTTCATCTAGGGATAGGACCTTCTTTCCCCCCAAAACAGATTGGCATGTCATCTGGTGGTGACACTGTTCAGGCATTGTTTAGGGAACCTATTGTTGAAATGTCATGGGTACAGCTTTGCTATACTGTAGAGAAGACAGTCTCGCAGCTGACATCCTGGTCCTCTTGCTCTTACACTCTTTTGGCCTCTTCTCAGATGTTCCCTGACCTTGGTGTAGAGGTTATATTTCCTCAGCTACACCAGTAATCCTGAGATGTAGCCCTAAGTCTGCTTTTGTGTGCTTCCACGGCAGGGGATTTGCCATTTCTCCATCAGGACTAGGAAGACCATCAGTTGTGACATAGTTTTCACTGCTTCCCTCTAAACTGTCTCTCCTTTGCAGAAAATGCTAGATTACTTAAAAGAGAAAAAAGATGCTGGATTCTTTCAAAGCCTCTCCGGTCTTATGCAGTCTTGCAGGTAAGTATGGGGAAACCACTCAGCATTCTTAAAAACAATTAAAGAGAACGGGGGACAAGAAGAGGTATACAAAAATCAGCTACCTTACCATGGAATTGTTGAGAAGATCCAGCAGTTACCTACCTTAAAATCCTAGAGAGTGTTCACTAGCCTTCAGGATTACATTCAAACATTTAAGAGAAGAAATAATCCCCCTCAGCCACAAACGTCATTCCCTGTGCTGTGGTGTATCATCCCCTTCTCTCCCCCCCTTTCTTCCTATGTTAGTTTCCTCAACCATGCATGCCTCCAAAAGTGAAGTCAAATAAGTGATAGAAAAGAGAAGGAATATCTCACTCTGACTGAAGGCTGTTTTCTTTCAGCCCATGAGACAACTTGTAATCTTTTCCCCTAACAATCCTTTGACGTTGAATAGGTATTTGATAAGCATATACTTTGATACATCCATTTTGACAAAGGTCTGTCCTGGCATGGGAACAAAATTTTGATACAGGCTAAAAAGCAAAGCATCAAATTAGTGAATCTTACCTTTTGTAAGCTGCCCATCATGGTTGAACCCACTTTTGAATAAATATCCCAAAGTCCTGAAGTCACCACACAAGCTCATTTTTAAAATGAGCTAACAGTCTAAGAAAAGTGTCAGAAACCGAGGTTACAATTAATTAACTAATTTTCTTCCAACTATCAAGAGTTAAGATAAAACATGGTGTCTTCCATTTGAAAATTTGGAGAATAAACATCCTTTCAGTAGACTTCATAATCTTGCCAATCTTGTTTACAAGGAGACCATCTGAGCTGCAGCATAACCCCTTGTTCCTTCCTCTCTCTCTCTCTCTCTCTCTCTCTCTCTCTCTCTCTCTCTCTCGTGTGTGTGTGTGTGTGTGTGTGTGTGTGTGTGTGTGTGTTGCACTAACAGTCCATTAATTTATCATCTCTCTCAGGAAAAGAAAGTGTAATATTGCCAGGCCTGACTCATTGAAGATAGAATAGTCCCTGTGGATTCAGGGATGGCAAAATGAGACAACTGAGTTCTACGTTGCTCATGAAATCTCCATTAGGTCTCTAAGAGTTCTCTCAGTATGCTGCAGCACTTGATATTGATAAATTTGTTTGTAATTCATTTATAATGATAGCACAGAGGGACAAGTGACATATACTTAATTGCCAGATGACTTCTCACAGAAGTTTTAAGGTGCTTTAATGGGTTTGATTATTACACAAATAATACATTTCTGTAAAATACTTAAGCAGTAGGAAAATTAAAACATTCAACATGGGTGTTTAGGGATTAAAGTGAGACTTAGAAATGCATGACACCAATTCAAAAGCAAAGCTTCAAAGCAGCAAAGACCAAATGTCATTTCCTATGTTCACCTTCCCATCTACTACATCCCCCAACCCAGTGCAGCAAAATCCAAATAGCAAAATAGCAGGATAATTTGGGGTTTTTAAGCAGACCTTTTTTTTTAATCCCACAGGCTGGGATGGGAAAAACAGCAAAGCTAGAACTTGGAGAGATGTCAGAAGAGATATAAGCCCTTGTAGCTTTTACAGAGGACCCGGGTTCAGTTCCCAGCACACCCACATGGTGCCTCACAGTGATCTATAAACACCGGTCTCAGGGGATCTCACAGCCTCTTCTGACTTCCATGGGTACCAGGCATGTACATGGTACATATTCATACACAAAAATAAATATTTTTTTTAATTTTAAAAAGAAAAATAACAAAGGTAGCAATAAAAATTTCGCCGGTTTCTGTTTAAAATTCTCCCCATTTCAGAAATCATGAGTCCCCAAAAAGAAAATTAAAAAAAAAAAAAGAGTGCTAATATCTCTCTAGTCTGCAACCATGTCCTCTGAACACCAGGAGAATTAAGGCTAATGTTAGTCTTCACAGGCTCATCCATGCATGTCCCTAAGAGCAATACCATTATAAAACATTTTGCTCTAGGACACTTTTCAGACCAGAGAAGGAATGAAACTATTAGGAAAACAGGAGAATGCTTACTTGGAAGTAATCTGATCCCACAGTGTTCTCATTCCCAGCCTGGAACTGGAGCTTCTTTCCTTAACAAAACTTGACTGTAGCTAGGAAGGTAGGGAAAATGGGGACAAGAACAGATGCCAACTTTGCACAAATTTAGGGACACCGTTGCACAGAAGAATTAATCCTAGCTGCTACTGGCTTTTGAACAAAGCAGGAACCATAAAAGGGTGTGGCCTTGGAAGTCTTAGTTTCTAGCTCTCTTCTCCAATCCTCATCCTAGACACTAGGGATCACAATTTCCTGTGATCTTTAGAAAGGAGCTAGAGGCAAGAGGTGAACATTGAGTGTAACTTAAGAAATCTCAGAAAGAACTCATCTCTTCCTGATTTGGGAAGGGTTTCTAAACCTTCACCCACAAGAAAAGATTCAAACTGAACAATGGCCATCACCTCTCTGTGCATATAACAAGGTCTGTGAGCTGCCACATCCATAAACCACAGTGCTTGGCACAAACCCAAAGACTTTGTTCGGCTTTTTTAACCATGTTGTTATGTGTTGGTCTATTTATGATAATAAAGAGACAAAATATTCTTTGTAAATACATTGACATTAGAAAGCTATTTTTCCAGTGTGGTTAGCCCTGAACCTTGTTTTCTTTTGTCAATTAAGTGTCCTTGATTTGAATGCATTTGAGAGGCAGAATAAAGCTGAAGGCCTGGGAATGGTTACAGAGGAAGGAACACGTAAGTAACTAATGAATGCCAAGGTCATCCCCTTCTGGTTAAAATATCAACTCTTTCTAATCAGAGCCTTTGCATGTAATTTCTTAGTCTGCAAAGACTTGCTCCATTTGAGCCAAACATTTCTATGTGCAGTGTTGCTGAGGCCAACATCCAGGCTGGATGTATTCTTAGAATTAGTTGTAATTGAAGAAAGCTTGTTACAGTATCTATGGGTTTCTTACTTTGTATTTTCTCTTTTTCCTCTTATTACCAGTCATTGTCCGTGAGCGTGGTAAGTGTGAGTTCCTACCATGTGTGCAAATCCTAAGAGACTGGATTTAATTGCTTTGGTACAGACACAGCTTGGGTCTGGTGGTTGCATGTCAAGTTTAACCCAGCAGTTTGATGCTTAATTAAAGAAGTGACTTCTATCTGTAAAGCATGGGTTATTATGGGCTGTGAGCCACTGGCTGCTATTGCCCTAGTTGTTCTCATTACATAATGTGTCTTGGGACTAAACAGTTTACTGTGTGGGCTGTGTACTCTGCAGCTTTGGCTCCCAATTAGTTGGGTTTATCAACATTAGTCCAAAGGCCCATTTCCAAACCCTTTTGTCACTTTTGGAGTCCTTTGCATTAGAAGGTTTTCCTTGCTGAGAAGTTGTACAAATGCTGATGTACATATTATGTTTTCAAGGTGAAAAGGTACTCCAGAATGATGAGTTCACACAAGATCTCTTTAGATTCCTACAGTTGCTCTGTGAAGGACATAACAGTGGTGAGTAGAAACAACTGACTTGTCAATGGAAAGCAGCATTTGTGTGCACAATTCTCATTCAGTTCAGTGGACTCCACGTGATTCAGATAGTTGCTTTCTGTCTTAGTTACTGTTCTAGGGCTGTAAAGAGACACCATTTCCAAGACAATTCTTCTTTTGGAGCTTTCTTACAGTTTTAGAGGGTTGGTCCTTGACCATCCTGGTGGGAAGCAGACAGGCATGGTGCTAGAGCAGTAGCAGATCCACAGGCAGCAAAGAGAGAGCGAGACTGGGGCTGACATAGGCTTTTTAAACTTCTAAAGCCCACCCCAGAGACACACCTCCTCCAACAAAGCCATCCCTCCTCCAACAAGGCCACACCTCCTAATCCTTCCCAAACAGTTCCACTAACTAGCCACCAAGCATTCAAACATATGAGCCTTTATGGTGGGCCATTCTCATTCAAACCACCACATTATCCAAGTTCATCTAGTCCTTAATAAGAAAGGTTATATAAAATGACCATCAGATTTATGGCTGCCGTTGCTTAGTGTCAACAAGTCTAAACCACTCCCAGAATCACCAGCCCTCCCTTTTATATAACCTCTTGGATCTTCCCTTATTTTATGTGTCTTCAGGTTGTCAGGGCTCAGAGTAGAGCAGGATCTGTGAGGCTCCAAATATATTATCTGTGTGAGGCTTGCCACATAGTGTGCCACGTCTAAGCTTGGCTGAGAGGGTATGCCTGGGTCCCTTTGGTATAATGGTCCTAGATTCTGACCCAGCACTGGTGTTCTCAGACTTTCAGAACTTCCTCAGGACTCAGATGGGCAACACCACCACTGTGAACATCATAATCAGCACTGTGGACTACCTGCTTCGTCTGCAGGTGAGTTGGAACAATAGGAAACTGTGCATCTCATCTATAGTTACATGAGTTAGCAACAGCTATGCAGAGCCAGGGAAGCCCAGGATACAGATGTTCCTCAATGGAACTATGTCCTGATAAACCAACCATAAGCTGGAGATGCATTTCATACACCTAACTACTGAATGCCATAGTTTAGTGAAATGATATACTATAGCATTTTGGTGATTTGCTCTTAAGATTATGTGGCTGACCCTCCACTATGGTTCATGACTACTGATTAACATTATGAAAAGACATCACACCATAAATAGGTATCTGAAAAATCTCAGAATTTCAAGTACAATTTCAACTCAAATGAATCTATGTCATTTTCATATCATTGTTAAGTCGAAAACTTATGCATTAGACCTGCATAAGTCAGAGAATGCCTATATAGCTTAACCCTCAAAGAAGGAGTTATAATTTATGTCCTCATTCTTAGGAAAGTTTTCATTCCTAAAACATGTGTTCAAAGACAAAGTGAAAGGACCCTTAATTATGAAAATGTCTGTTATAAAATGCTGGGCTTTGTTTAGTGTAGTCAGTGAAGACCCAGCTATAGTGGCCAAAAAAGAATAATCAAATAACCTATGGCTAATCACTATTATCTTCAGTGGACATGGTCACCTTTGAATGTTGTATAGCATAGACTCCCTGGTGCTAAAGGCTGTGTGTCTTCCTTAATGTTCTTCTCTGTGAAAAAGTATGTGTGTTTGAAAGGTGCTAGGGACCAGCTATCTCTGTCCATCTTCACAGGCTCCCCAGCTCCTGTCATAGCAGAGATGTAGGAGATAGGTGAATGCCCTTGTCCATTGAGTTTATCTTCCTTAAATTCAATCAGAGAAATGTCAAAATCTGCTGTTTGCTTTTAGGAATCAATCAGCGATTTCTATTGGTACTATTCAGGAAAGGACATCATTGATGAATCTGGACAGCACAATTTCTCTAAAGCTCTGGCAGTCACCAAGCAGATTTTTAATTCTCTTACAGAGTACATCCAGGTAGGTGCTAATGAGTGCAGAGTTGAATATTTTTAATATTCTCACTTTCTATATTCTTTAAAGAGTATTTGGATATACATAGTGATTGACCAATATACTCAGCCCCAATGCTGGCATTATTTCTTATCTATAAAAAAGAACCATTGGTACTTGTGGTCTATGAGAACCTACAGTCTGTGGTCCCCTAGTGGGACCTGTTCTTGGTGTTGTCGTACTTTACTTTCATTTACCTCATTATCTTTTGCTTCTCTTTCTAGACTAACAACTTTAAATGAATGAAAAATGTATTTACCTTAAAATTCTTCAGTCTAGACTATCTGATGATGTACCAATAATCTGATGATGTAAGCATGGAGAGTAAAGTAGAGAAACTATTTATAGAATTATAGAATAATGGCATAAGCAATATCCTAATAGGTATTTTTTAAAAAGAATTTAAAAAGATTCTAGCCTACCTGTGGTGGCACATGCCTACAATCCCAGGGCTTTGGGGGCTGAGGCAGGAGGATCTTGAGTTTGGAGCTAGTCTGGGCAATACAGTGAGACTCTGTCACAAAATGAAATAAATAACAATAAAAATCCAGAATCTTCAAGCTCTTACTGTGGAAGAAGTAATGTCAGGTGGATTTCAGGGTGAATATCTTAATGTTCTAGTATTCTTTCTCTTTCCATAAAATGTCCTATTCATTTCCTACAACAGTCTATCTACTGTGAAGAGAGATGAATGATGTATGTAGGTAAACCTGTCTATATAATCAGTAGCCACATCAGCCTTCTGTGATACAAGATTTTTTGAAGCATAATTGAATAAAATATTTACACATTTATTAACTAAACAAAATATTTATCCTGTGTTCTCTTCTTGGTTCCTAGGAAGAATAGAATATATTGTCTCTACCATGAAAGAGCTTATAATATAGTTGAAAATGCATATAAATATTGAAAAAATACTTGATATGAGATGATCACACATGATTTGAAACAATCATACATATTATGCCTCAAATCATAACTTTGATGCACCAAACATGTAGAAATGGAATTGAGGATAACTTCAACAACGTACTGAGACTCAGAGTCAGACAACAAAGACATAAAACAAACCACATATGTATGAGTTTAATGGAAGAGAAAGCTCTTATGAACCTCAGGGCTTAATGTCATCACAGAGACATTCAGACTGTAGATAAATAAAGATATATACTGGTCTTTTGGAGAAGTCATGGAGATAGGGTTGTGAGAGACTGCATGTAGAATAATGTCAGTAATTACTTTGGCTTGCTGTAACTGAAGAAGAAACAAGGAAAGACATGAGGAATGTCCCATCCCCTTCCTTCTGTACTATCATTTCCTTCTCGCCCTATTCTGTAAGTCAAAAGTAAATCTCAGAGTGTGGCTCTTTTTTTATATCATGGAGTTGGAATTTGTTCTATGAGAAACATTATCTGGAAGATGAGGCAGGATGATCACAAGCTCAGGACATGCCTAAGGTAGAGAGTGGGTTCAAAGCCAGCTAGGTTAAGGAGATTTCTGTCTCAAAATTTGGATAATTTTAAAATGGTTGAGGCTATAGCTCAATAGTAGAGTGACTTTCTTATATGTGTGAGACCCCAGGTTCAATTCCCAATACTGAAAAAAAAAAAAGAAACAAAAGAAAGGGAAGGGAGGCAATTAGATTTTCATCCAGTGTCCATATCATGAGACAACTAGCTCACTCAGATTTTATTTTCTTGTAAAAATAATTACAAAACTTAGTGTACCACCTGGAAAATGAGTTGTTGTTTTTTTAATGTAGCAAAGTTAAACTATTAAAACTCAAAAATAAAAAGGAGGGCTTCACTAAGGAAAAGACAGTAGTATCCCACTCAAGGGTAGATGTAGAAAGGAGAAAGTTGCTAACAAAGAGAGATTTCTCCTGGAGTACTTAACACAAAAGAGAAGCTTGCATTCTGTTTCTTTCAACAACCAGTTTTGTTCCAAAATGAACTCATTGGCCTCTAGGGCCAAGAAGTTGAACATAGATTCAGTGACTTTTAAACATGCTTGTGTGATTTGGGAAAACAGACACTATTTCTTCTTTTAAACTTTCCCTTGGGAATCCTACCAAGACACTCCCATTCTTGAGGTAGTATGTGTGTCCTTTTTAGATATGTGTTATTGAAGAGAAATTTGGAGATTGATTAAAGTTTAAAAGAAACAAGAATAGCCTATGATGGACAGTTAATAATGATCATAAAAAGGAAAGTTATTGTCATAGAAGGACAAACTGGTAACTTAAGTCATCCTACATTCAGTTTTGAGAAAAATATCTGAGATGGTATTTATATCTGACATTTATATTTATATTGTTAGTATAAAAATCCTAGAAGTAGTTGATCACTAGGATTGTTACTAAGATTTTAAACCTCAATTAGTCAGAGGTTATAGCACTTATGTGTAGCTTTGCTTAAAAGCAACAGGTGGTAGATTACGCCTGGTTTTCATACTGTCGTCTCCAACACCTTGTTTTCCTTGGAAGCCTTGCAGGGAAAGAAATAGGTGAAGAAAGTGTAGAGGAACACCCTTCAGATATGCTTTAACTACAGTATTTAACTATTTTGTTAACTATTTTCTTCATTCCGAAGCTAAAAGAAAATCACTGGGCTGTGAAATCCCCATTCCCCCCCCCCCCCGCTCCCAGATCCACTGGGAAGAATAAAAAGTATCTTGGGAAAATACTGAACCATGAAATACATGAGTTTAGAAAGCACTGCCCTCTCATAGAAACCCAAGTCAAATGACCTCCTGAGACAGGCTCTGAGGAACTCTTTTCTCTACAGGGCCCTTGCATTGGGAACCAGCAGAGCCTGGCTCACAGTAGGCTGTGGGATGCAGTGGTTGGATTCCTCCATGTGTTTGCTAACATGCAGATGAAGCTCTCTCAGGTACTGTGGCCTGTTCCCCTATGGATTCCATTACTGTAAAATGTTGGGTTAATTCTCGCCCTTTGGACTTCCTCTTGCTTAATCAAAGGCTGGAAAAGTCAAGCAGATTAGGTCTCATTCTTAAAACTGAGGACCAAAATGGGAAGCAGGGATGAATGCCTGGGGAGTGGGGCGAGGGTGGGGGTTGAGTCCCAGAGGGGCTTTTGCATGAATGCAGCTTCCCCCTTCCTTGTGCCCCACCAACCTATCATTTTGTAACTGCCTCAACACTGCTTTCCATGGTTCTAATCCCCTTCCTTGTCACTGTCTTGTCATTTTAGAATACTACCCACCGACCTTTCTCACCTGCCAAATGTTGCATGTCTCCACAAAAGCCCCCTCCCTTACCCCTGCTTCCCTTCCTTCCCCACCTCTACCTTTCTTTCTCCCCATCTCTCTGGCAAGATGAATCAGAATCACTCAGAGCATTTATTATGAACAAATAAATGTAGCATATGTAGTAACTGATCGCCTCTCTCCATGGCAACCCATGAGGGAGCTCTTCAAAATGTGTTGCAGACTGATTAGAGGGACATATGCAGCATTAATTTAAATAATATTCATACAAAATCTCAAGGCTGTCATACCTGCCTCCTCTCTTTTGGAATGTGCTGTTTAACGCTTCATTTTTTTCCCCTTTTGACTCTGGCCTTATGGGAAGAGGGTTCCTGGGGGACTACTAATTTGGCAGTAGCATGTCCATGTCTGTGTCAACCATGACAGTGTGGTGTAGAGGCTCTGGAGGAAAAGAGCCCTTACCCTGCCACCTCCTTATCAGTGACTTTTGGAAACTTATTCACTGCTTCTGGCTTTCAGTTTCATCATGTATAAAACATTCAGGGTTAGAAGGAATGACCTCTGAGGCCTCTTCTCAGGTCTAATAGTCTGTCCTACTGTGTATTATTCTTTCTTTCAAATGTAGCTGTGATACACAATAGGTAGGGAAGAGTCCCTCGGGAAACTGAATGTTTAGGCAAAGAGCTATGCCATTTTACAAGAGAGACAATCTGTAAAAGAGGTGCGACCCAAAGAACTTTTTAAAAATTACCTTCAGCTTATTCCACCAAGCATTATTTTCTAATTTAAACTTTACCCTTAGATGAGCTCTTCATATACCACCCTATATATGCCAAAGGGTTTGCAGCACAGAGCTTGCATTGCAGAACTCTGCCTGTGTTGCTTAAACTAACACCAAACAAAACGTCAAGACCATCCAGAGGAGTACCTGTGCTGACATTCTTTTCAGAACTCAATGACACCCTGATCACCACCAACTAAAACTAGGTTAAAATAATCTGGGAAGAAAAGAGAATCTACTTGGTAATCTAATGTTTCCTTATTTCAACAATATTGCCCATGAAGCTCATGGAAGGTAGTCCTCCAGTATAGAAAATGATAAAATAAACTGGAGAAGGTACCCGATGGCTCTTCAGTGGATGGGGATGTTAGGGAGCGTTGAGTAATGGACAGTATATCTGCCACATTTGTACTAAGGAGAATGTGAAGGAGCCCTGATGGATAAGTCTTCCCGTACTACAGGCAGTGGATATAAGCTACCTTCATTCACAGCGAGAAGGGAACGCATTCCTGACTTTAATGCAGCCTTCACCTCACCTTTCCAGAGCAGGCCCTCCTTGCTCACTGCCCTGTACTTTGCTGAGGGATCAGATAGCTCAGGGGTATCTCCTGTTTCTGTTCTAGGATTCCAGTCAGATCGAGCTGCTGAAGGAACTCTTGGATCTCCTTCAGGACATGGTGGTGATGCTTCTGTCCCTACTGGAAGGTTGGGCTGTTTGGTATAACTAGGCATTCACATGATTGTAATTGGTCTGAGCACTAACCTTACTAATCACACAGATTATCCTTCCGGCAGGTCACTGATGTCAATAGACATTGGTTAGAATGACAAATTTTCAGAAAGGAAAAAAAAAAAAAAAAGAAGAATGAGTGAGGGGCACATGGTCTGATGGACAAAGCCTGAAACCAACTCATTTGATGCCAGTAGGAAAGCCAGAATGAACTGGGGAAAACCTCCAAGCTTTGCCCTTCCCTATCCTCTCGCTCTCCCCATTGCTTTCAACACATCTGGCTGCCAGTGTGTATGCCAGCCATCTAACTGGGAACCCTCCCAGGTCAAAGGGGATCAAAGGGACACCATGTATCCCTACATATTCCCAGAGATCTGATAGGAACCACCTCTTAGGCCCCAGGGCAGAAACAAGGCCATGGCATCGCCATTTCCCTCTCACACTGGGTTTCTTCCCCCTTGGCTCCTGGTGGGGTAGTTGTTACAGCTTGCTGCTCTCTAACTATTTTCAAATCTCACGATCAGAAAGGAACTGACTAATTTGGCACAAAAGTCTTCTAAAAAGAGCTACCTGTTCAGTTACATGATAGCTTGGGTTCATTTACATATTTGTATGTCTTTTTAAACCTGCCTCACAGGAAATGTGGTAAACGGAACTATTGGAAAGCAGATGGTTGACACACTGGTAGAATCATCTACTAATGTAGAGATGATCTTGAAATTCTTTGACATGTTCTTGAAACTTAAAGACTTAACCAGCTCAGACACCTTCAAAGAATATGACCCAGATGGTAAAGGGATCATCTCCAGAAAAGAATTCCAGAAGGCCATGGAAGGTCTAAAGCAATATACACAGTCAGAGATCGACTTTCTCCTTTCGTGTACAGAGGCTGATGAGAATGACATGTTTAATTATGTTGATTTTGTAGAGCGGTTCCATGAGCCAGCCAAGGATATTGGGTTCAATGTGGCAGTGTTATTGACAAATCTCTCCGAACACATGCCAAATGATTCTCGCCTAAAGTGTCTGTTGGACCCAGCAGAAAGTGTGCTAAATTACTTTGAACCGTACCTGGGTCGAATTGAGATCATGGGTGGGGCCAAGAAAATTGAGCGTGTTTATTTTGAGATCAGTGAATCCAGTCGAACTCAGTGGGAAAAACCTCAAGTGAAGGAATCCAAGCGACAGTTCATCTTTGATGTCGTCAATGAAGGTGGGGAGCAAGAGAAGATGGAGCTGTTTGTGAACTTCTGTGAGGACACAATCTTTGAGATGCAATTAGCATCTCAGATCTCAGAATCTGACTCAACTGACAGACCAGAAGAGGAAGAAGAAGAGGGTGAAGATTCTGCTTATGTGCTAGAAATGGATGGGGAGGAGGAGGAAGATAAGTCTTTTGAATCTGCCTCTGCCTTTGCCATGGCCTGTGCCTCAGCAAAGAGAAATGTCACCAACTTTCTGAAGAGAGCAACTCTGAAGAACCTCAGGAAACAGTACAGGAATGTAAAAAAGATGAGTGCGAAGGAGCTGGTGAAAGTGTTCTTCTCTTTCTTCTGGACATTGTTTGTGGGCTTCTTCCAGTTGCTCTTCACCATCTTGGGAGGAATCTTTCAGATCCTCTGGAACACAGTATTTGGAGGGGGCCTTGTAGAAGGAGCAAAGAACATCAGAGTGACCAAGATCCTAGGTGACATGCCTGACCCCACCCAATTTGGGATCCATGATGATGCAATGGAAGCTGACAGGGCAGAAGTGACTGAGCCAGGTGCCACCACTGAGCTGGTCCACTTTGTAAAGGGTGAGCCAGGAGATGCAGACATTATGTCAGATCTCTTTGGAATCCACTCCAAGAAAGAAAGTGGCTTAAAACAAGGGCCTGAAGTGGGACTGGGTGACCTCTCTGAAATCATCGGCAAGGATGAACCCCCTACACTAGAGAGTACTGTGCGGAGGAAAAGGAAAGCACAGGTGAGCATAATCCCTGTCCATTATCCTTGTCCCCATAGCACTGTAACAGGTCTTGAAATCAGTACATGGTTTGCACAGGTAATAACATTGATGTTTCTTCAGATAGGATTATTCTGACATCCCAGATTTGCCAGGTATGGGGATATTGTGACTTAGATGAGTGGTTCAGTGTTTAGCCACCAAGAGAACTACTAGTCTACAGTGTAGAGCTTGAACTTATGATGTTCTGAGACCTTCTCCTGCTTCAGACTTTTATTAGATTAGTGTTCATGGTGCATAGGTTGATTTGGTGAGAGCATAGGAAACCACGGGTAATGAATGAGGAGATTTCTTATGAGGCAGTATTTCTATATACCCTGTAAGCTCTGATGAACTCCATTTCACTGAAGCGCTATAGTAGATATGTTCTGTTCCTCTTGTTAACTTTATGATCCCAATAGATCAGGGTTCCATTGGCTGGAAAGGTTACTAAACACTAATACTTAGCAAGTTCATATGATATTGATGATGATATTTACTACTGTTTATTGACAGCCTATTATGTCAGTGAGTCTGATCACGCCTTGAACATTTTTATCATTAGGGCTTTGAGTCAGTCAACTGGATCAGATAGATAAGACAAAAGTAACTTAGAGGCCATTGGCCACGGGATGTTCTAGGTGCTCCCTTCTCTTGCAACACCCAACTCACCCATGCCACTTTAGCATCAAAGGAAGAAGTGAGATTGCAGACAAAAATCACATCCCTCCATTAATTCCATTGTCACCCAGTGGCATGCTAACATGCGCATGTCACTATTCTGGGGTCTGAGAATTGAGTGATAACTGAGAAAGCCTTATTCCTTGGAATTTTATAGAAGAGACAGACACTGAACCAGTTGGTGCAAATAAGGAGTATGCTACGAAGGAAGTATTGAGAAATGTAAGAGAGGTGTGGAGAGCCAGGGAGGGAGGTACCAGCATAGGTGTCCTTACTGTATCATTCATTTTTGCATTGCCTCTTGCATAGGCTCATGACATAGAACCATTTGACAAAGGCTAGAGACTTTAATAAAAGCAGGTACTATGTGCACCAGACTCTGTTCTAGTTAACAAAAAAAAAAAAGAGTTTTGCTTTCATGAAACAGTCTCTAGTGGGAAAAGATAACAAGTAAATAAGATTTTGGTGATGTTTGTTCAGGTTATAAACAAACTAATGGATTAGAAGGGACAAAGTGGAATCATCTAGGTCCTCTGGATAGATATATAACTCTTGATAGCATTTGCTATAATCAGGGCAGCCAAAAGATTCCTGAAAAGACAAGATCTGAGCCAAATCCCAAAGCGTGACAGGCATATGGAAAGCCAGAGTTTTGTGATCCAGACAGGGGTAAGACTACTGAAAAGTTGCTGGTGCACAGGAGGATTCAGACTCCTTTCCATGAGAGGAAAGGTTGGAGCATTGGAATAGAAAAACAATAAGTCAAGTAGTATTATTTGAGAATGAAGATGGAGAAAAAGCCTAGACCCTACAGGATAGGCTGGCCTCACTAAGGAGCTTCATTTTATTCTGAGTGCAGTGGCTATCAGCCAGAGGGACCAGGAAAGTGACAGGAGAATTGGGGACAGGCAGGAAGCTTGTCAGATAGAGGGGGATTCCAGATTAGATTTCCTATCTCCCTCCTGCTTCCATTGGGCTCCCTTGAAGTTTGTGTGTAAGTTTCCTGCTTGAGTTGAGTGAATAATAGGAGGGCAACTGAATTTTCAGATGTCTGTCTTGGCATCTCTCCATAGCAGCAGGTTTGATGTACAGCAAGACACTTTACACCCTGAAATCCTGAAAGAAGCTGAAATGGGGTAGGGGTTGAGGGGTTGGGAGACAGACAGATACACAGACACAGACACACACACAGACACACACACACAGACACACAGACACAGACACACACACACACACACACGGAATTGTAACCATACAGAGAAAGGTTCGTCCTGGACTTGTTTCTCTGAGGAAGCCTTGACTGGCTGCTGTTTCTTTGATCTAGGCAGCAGAGCTGAAAGCAGTGCATGAAGCAGAAGGAAAGGCTGAATCTGAGAAGGCTGAGTAAGTTCCTGGTGACGTGGGGTACTCTGCTTGCTGTGGTGGATAACGTTGGCTGGTAGCTGCCATTGTGTAACTGTGGTAAATAGAAAACCTGACTTCTATCAGTGCAAGAAACAGGTATTCTACAAGTCCTGGGCATACTTTTTATTTAATCTCAATTCTATAATACAGTTATTAACTTAATAATTCCAATAGTACATCAGGGTTTCATTGACTGGACAAATTATCAAACACCCACATTTAGCAACTTCATATAACATTGAGAGTAGACAATTTGTGATGTTTATTGAATAACTACTATATGGCAGGCCTGTACTTAGATCTTTTAGACATCACATTTAATTCCTGCTTAAGTTTATAGGAGTAGGTACCATTGCTAATCCTAAGAAGGCTTACTTAGTAAGGAAAGGACACCATTTTTTAAGGGAGAAAAAAAGTTAAGTGTAATTCCCAAACAGCAAACACTCATTATGTCTAGTGTACACATTGGCTCATCAAAATGGTCACTACTCATTAAATATAGAGTTCCTGCCCAGGCAGTGGGTTGATAAGGGCCAAGCTTGGCCTGCCTTTCTCCTACATGCTGAGTCAGCACCTCACCCCTGCAGCATGGAAGACAGAGAAAAGGAGGACAAAGTCAAGGAGGAGGGACAAGCTGAGTACCTGTGGGCACACGTGACAGTGAAGAAGACGCGGCGGCGTGGTCAGAAGGCTGAGAAGCCAGAAGCCTTCATGGCCAATTTCTTCAAAGGGCTGGAAATCTACCAGACCAAGTTACTGGTGAGCTCTCTGACCCTTGCTCCTTCCTCCTAGAGGCACTGGCCTGGTAGACCCCAGGGAGCTGACCACTGATGTGTGTCACTTTTCCTTAGACATGCTTCCTCCACTTTCTCATTCCCATTCTCCTCTGTTTATCTTCCTCTTTCTCTTGTGTTGAAGGAAATGGGGGCTTACTTGGACACCACTCCCAAGCAGATTAATGTGCATTTCACAACTTAGTTGATCCTGTTCCAAAATTGCAGTAAATCAATCAATTGGGATAAAGAAAAAAGATTCTTTATGAGTTTATGTTGCTCAACTAGCTCCCCCAAATATCATTACTGTAGGTACAAGCAAGCTTCAGTAATAATAGTATGTATATATTTATTCTTTTTCTGATCAGTTGCCCCCTGAGGTTCACTTGCTCCTCAACCAGGATTACACTTCAGCTGGCACCATCAGTGAGGCCCCATGCAGGGTCAAATCCTCCCCAGCTGCTGCAGGTCCATCCTCTGAGGGTTGAGTTTTCCAGGAAAGATGGCAGTGAGAATGGTACACTCTGGGAAAGTGATGAAGGAGGTTCCTAGGGCTGTGATTCAGAAAGGGATAAGAACTCTGGGCCACAGTCTGCCTACATTGTGTAGGAGAGGGGACTGCTTCTCTCTGTGCTGGTAGCATGTTAAGAAATCTGGTTTACTGCGACATGGCCCGAGGTAAGGATTCCTCAGACATTCTCTTAAGCCATTTTTAACTAATCAGCATTTCTGGTTCTCCTCAAACAATCTGTGCCTATGCTGACAAGGTCAGGGCTTCCTTAGAAGAGTGTGAACTGAGGCACAGATACCCTGTAAACCTCTACCCAGGGCACATCTTTCAGTGTCAGGCAGGGAGGTTTTCCTTTCTACCCTTGGCTCTTCTACTTTTGCTTATCCTTTTTTTCCAGCACTACCTGGCCAGGAATTTCTACAACCTGAGGTTTCTTGCTCTGTTTGTAGCCTTCGCGATCAACTTCATCCTGCTTTTTTATAAGGTGATACTTCATTGATGCGTTATTTGCTGAATACACAACAGACTAAGCATGCTTTACGTGGAAAAGCTATAACAAAAACTGTTACTTTTATCTGGAACAAAAATTCAATGTCTAAAAAAATTCCTAAGACACTAACCTCTTAAAAAAAACGTACAATATTTAGCGACAGGAGGAAGGCCGACAGGAGAAGCAAATTAGGAAACTGTTTCAACTGCTTGGATTCCTATTTGATTTAATCTCCAAATATTGAGCATAGTCTATATGCTAGATGCCATGATAGGAACTATGGGAAGTTTTGAAAGAAATAATGAACATAGTTCTTTCCTTGAGGACTAGGCTAATCATGACACCCATCAGTGTTGACACATAGGAGACACCATAGCGAAGGAAGAATTAGTAAGCATTAGGAAGAGAGGGTCCCTCACCATAATTGAAGACTCTGAACATGGATGAGTGGGACTTGTATGTTGCATGTGAATGGCTATTAATGAATTAAAGAATGGTCCTAAGTTCTTGATATAGTCTGTTTTTTTCTCTCTTTGTTTCTGCTGGTTCTTGATTAAAACTAGCAATCCAATTTGTTACAAAACAGTGTTTTTTTCTACATCATCCTTCAGTTTGACAAACCACGGACTTGTTGACCATAGAAGTTAAGTGGTAGTCTATAGTAAGGTATGTGTTGTTGGTTTAAAACATACAGCAGGCACTTCAATTTACAGGATAAAAGCTTGAGAGGTGTAGAACTGAGAGTCGCTTGTAGAAACAGAAGGGAAAGCCATGAATAAGAGGAAGAATGGAGAATATGGAATGTGTATGAATTGTGCTTGTGCTCCATCTAGACTCTTGCTACCTTCTTCACCACAGGATTACAACACAGATAATTAAAAGGCCCATAATTTAATTTTTTTTTTTACATTCTTTTCAAGAGATAGGATTTGTCTCTACCTAATTCTTATTTGCAAGTATTAGAAACAACACTGGGGATTCTTATCAGTAAGTTACCTAATTGCCCCATACTCAGCAGATAACATTGGGTTGGTAACAGTATTAATAACATAAACTCTATAGGAAAGGCCCAGTGACTGAAGCTCCTTCTGATAGTTATGATGTGTGTCTTGGGCTAGGTCACTGAAGAACCTTTGGAAGAAGAGACGGAGGATGTTGCAAACCTGTGGAACTCCTTCAATGATGATGATGAGGAAGAAGCCATGGTATTCTTTGTTCTTCAGGAGAGCACTGGGTATATGGCACCAACACTGCGTGCCCTGGCCATTGTCCACACCATCATCTCTCTGGTCTGTGTAGTGGGCTATTACTGCCTGAAGGTGAGCATTCTAGCCATCTGCCACTCGAGGTCTTTTCTGACTTCTTGAGGAAGAAGTGTCATTTTTTATTCCACCATCTCTTGTCTTCTAAGGCACTAGAAGAGCAAGACTGGTGGGACATTACAAGTGCTGCCACTCAGGGGCTGCTCACAACCGCAGGATCTTAATCACCAACTTGAGCTTTTCAACGAAGATCTGCAAAGTGAGCTATAGACAATTCTGCTGTAGGGGAAGCACTTCAAGCACCTCTTAGTATCAGAGTCATTAGACTAAGGCACACATGAAATTAGCCATGAGAGCTTCTTGTGATCATTGAGTTGCTATCAGATTTTTATAAAAAGTACCTTTCCATTAGGTTGTAACCATTTGAGACCCAAGATGGATCTCAATGGTGTGTTCCTGTTTCAGTTATCTACATAACAAACCACTCCAAAATTTAATGTGTAGAACCAACATTTCCTCTCTCTCAGTCTGTGGACTGACAGGATATACTCAGCCATTCCTCTGCTCCATGTGAAAGGGCTCTGTCTGCAGCCTTTTGGGATCTCAAGTAGGTGAAAATGGTCAAGATGGAGAGTTCCTGTGTCTGGTGTCTTAGCAGAGGAACAGCTAGGAAATGGGTCCCAGCAGGAGTAGTGGGAGTCCATCTTCCCTCTCTCCATGTAGATACAGAGCAGCTCCCTTTGCACGTGGCCTGCCCGTGAAATCTCTGCAGTTGGGTAGACTTCTTATATGGATGACTTAGAATTTCCCTAAGGATCACAGAAGTGGAAAATGCTAGCCCCTCTTAAGAAACAGACCTGGAATTAGCCACATTGTCACTGTCATTTCTACTACCCTCTATTGGTTAAAGCAAGTCACATGATGGCCCAGATTCACAGATGAATTTGGAGGTCCCTCAAGTCATGAACCAGAAGCGTCACTCACTTGGAACATCTTTAGACACTACTGTAGGGACATCAATCTTCAGTCATTCCATTTTGTGTTCTGTGTTCACTTCTATTTCTAGACATGATAGTATAGGTTACTTTTCTTGTTGCTGTAAAAATACTTGTCTTATTTGGATCACAGTTTGAGGGTACAGTCCTTCATGGTGGGGAAGGTATGGCAGTGAGAGATGGTCTAGCTGTGGTAGCAGGAAGGTAAGGCAACTGGTCACAGACAACAGCAAATGCTGGTCATTCACTCACTTTCTCCTTTTTGTTCAGTCCAGAACCTGAACCCCATCGGATAGGGTGCATCTTTCCTCATTGGTTAAACCTCTCTGGAAACACCTTCACAGACAGGCCTAAAGGTGTCTCCTTGGGATGCTAAGTCTTGTCAGGTCGACAATCAAGCTTAACTATCACACCAATTTTTATAAATACTTTATTTTCATTACATTTTCCCCTCTAATTTATTATGTAAGCAGTGTCCTCAACTACACACTAAGTTATCTTCTTGGAAAGAATCCAAGAAATTTATTCCTATCTTTGTGTCCCTTTCTTCTCCTGGTGAAACAGCATCATGTGAGAACTCCATCTTCCCTCCTAGAGAGAACCTGTGCTTCCCTGCTATACTGAGTCTGCCACGGTAACCATGAAAGCATGGACTCTGGAGCCAGGCTGTCTAGGTTGAACTCATGACTGTTGTGCCATGTGACCTTCCTAGTGCTGTTTCTACTCAAAAAAAAAAAAATGAGTATTAGGATAATAAATGACAGTCCAGGAAAATAAGTGAGTTCATACATGCAAAGATACCCAGAACATGGCCAACAGTCAATCCAGAAGCATGTTTGCTGTTTTGCTGTTGTTTCTGGATCTGAAATCCAAGAGCTTGGGGGATGAGATGCATTTATACTGGTGACCTGTAGAAGATACAGTGGATTAAAATTCCAAAGATGTACAAATACCTTGAAGGACAAAGCAGAGTGTTTGGAGTCCCAGGTATCAGTAGTAGACTACATCTTGGTGGTCACATTATTTTCTAGAGCCTTCCAAACAGATAGCAGAGTAGCTTCAATTCTGCTTCCCTGCCCACGTCATCCGCTTGCCAGCAGCAGCCGCCATTCCTCATGGTGTGTCATGCCTAATATCAGCCCCTTTGCCACCTCCTGTCATTGCTCTTCAGTGGTGTCTGCTGTTTTCGAGGTAGGAGGGGCAAGAAGTAAGTTTTTACAAATAATTCTTGCCCTTTTGTTCCAGAAATAACAAAGCGTAAATAGTATGAATGTAATGACCTTTGACGAAAAACATTAAAAACATAGTTTGGAAACTAAAGTCCCAAAGACGTCACAAAGTAATTAGAGGCATCCTACATGAATGAGATACCTAGGCTGTGTGTAAATGATTATTATTTTTTCTGGCTAGAAGAGGTCTAGCTATTCTGACTTCTCATTTCAACAGCATTTTCTGACCTCTCTAAATCTATCCCGTTAGTTAAGGTCATTGGATTGCTCCTTATCCCTGTTGGTGTTGATCTCTGGTTATATTTATGTATAACTTGACTGGTTAATGTTCCCATTGCTGGGACAAAACCCCCAATAGAGGCAATTCAGGAGAGGAAGGATTTATTTTGGCTCTTGGTTTGATGGTTCAGTCCATCATGGTGGGGAAGGCAGGGCAGTGTGAGCAGCTCCTGTGGTGGCAGAAGTGTAAGGCTCGCTCAGAGCAAGTCTCAGGAAGCAGGGAGGAATATTGGCATTCTACTGGTTTCTCTTCTTACCTCTTTTTATCCAGTCCCATGTCCCAGCCCTTGTGATGTTTCTACCTGCATTCAGGATAGGCCCTTCTCCTCAGTTAAACCTCTCTGAGAATGTCCCAGAGGCAGTGTTTCCCCTATGTCATTCTAAAGTTGATCAAGTTGACAGTGAAGACTAGCTATCAAAACAGCCATGCTACCATATCTAGTCTAAGATTAAGTGTGGTGGTATTCACCTGTAACCATAGCACCTGGGAGGATGAAGTAGGAGGACTGCCAGGAATTTGAGACCGCACTGGACTAAATGATGAGTTTCAGACCAGATTGGACTATAAATGAGATCCTGTCTTTAAAAAAGTTAGTTATGTACCATGTCCACCCACCGACCTGCTTAACATGGTTTCAGCTACTTACAGTAAACTGTGGTCCAAAAAATTAAATAAAGTTCAATAGATAAAAAACATATAAATGGCCGGGTGGTGGTGGTGCATGCTTTTAATCCCAGCACTGGGGAGGCAGAGCTAGGTGGATCTCTGTGAGTTCGAGGCCAGCCTAGGCTACCAAGTGAGTTCCAGGAAAGGTGCAAAGCTACACAGAGAAACCCTGTCTCGAAAAACCAAATATATACATATTTCTATGTTATTTTAAGTAGTAGGATGAAACTGTACACAATCTTATTCTGTTCTATTTGGAACATGAATCACCCCTTTGTCCAATATATTCACACAGTATAATCTACCCACCTGCTAGTCACTTAGCCCTCTCAGTTATCACACTGACTGGCAAGATAGCACAGTGCTCATATTCAAGTAATTCTTATTTTACTTAATAATGGCATCCAAAGTGCAAGAGTACTGATACTGGAAATTCTGCAGTGCCAAAGAGAAGACATAAAGTGTTCAAGTGAAGATGTGACAGTTCTTAATGAGGGAAGAAAAGAAAATCAGATGAAGATGCTAAGATCTACTGTAAGGGCATCTTCTATCCATGATGTCGTGAAGAGGCAAAAAGAAATATGAGCTGGTTTTACTGTCACAGCTCAGCCTGCGAAAGTCAAGGCCACAGTGTGTAATGGCAGTGAAGATGGAAAAGGCCATCAAATTCATGCATGTCTAAGAGAAAGCATAGTGCATACAAGTTTGGTTCTATCCATGTTTTCAGGGACTCCCCAGGTGTTCTGGAATGTGTCTCCCACAAATAAGCAGGTCTGTTGTGTAAGAGAGTGACTGGAAGTAATAGCAGAAAGAAGCAAGTATGCTGGAAAGAAGAAAACATCAGTATACTGTAACAAGTGTGCCCAGAACCCTCTGAACTGTATCACTGTAACTATCAGAACACATTGCATCCACTAACCTTTATGCCATGACATGAATATGACCCTCCCTACTAGTGACTGTTGGGAAACTGCCACACATTCCCAGGTTGACCATCTTCTAGAGTAGTTCATTGTCCTTTCTATTTCTTGGTTCAGTTCTAAGCCTGGCAGTCCTAGTAGACAATTCCCATTCAGGCTTGGAACTAAGCATGCTCTTCTCAGGACTCGTGCGTGTCTTACTGTTGTCAACTGTTTAACCTTCAAGAGCGACTCAGATCAGCTCAACTTTCGGAATGGTAGGTGTAGTAGCCAAGGAGTGAGATTTGCTTAGTTTTGGCCATACAACTAGTTACCTTAAAAATCCCAGTGTAGGACTTAGAGTAAAGGCTCAATGGTTAAGACCACTTGCTGCTTTTCCAGAGGACCTGGGTTTGAGTCCTAGCACCCACATGGCAGCTCACAAACACCTGTTTCTCTAGTTTCAGGGCATCTGGTGTTCTCTTCTGGCCTCCTTGGGCACTAGGCATACAAATGGTGCACATACATACATACATACATGTAATGTGTGTGTGTGTGTGTGTGTGTGTGTGTGTGTGTGTGTGTGTGTGTGTGTGTGTGTGTAGGCATTAAATCCCAGTATAAAGGGTTTCTGCCATTACACAGGAAGGTTGATTTGTGACAAGTCCTGAGAGAAGGTACATTAGGCACAGACCTCCAGGTTATGAGTGTCTTCTCATTTGTAGGTGCCTCTAGTGGTATTCAAAAGGGAGAAAGAAATTGCCAGGAAGCTGGAATTTGATGGTCTTTATATCACTGAACAACCATCTGAAGATGACATAAAGGGGCAGTGGGACCGCTTGGTGATCAACACACCGTAAGTGCCCTTCATTCCAATCCTATAGAAGCAAAAGTGTCTGTGTTATCACCATGAGCAAATGACACGTTCTAAAACCAGTACATTTACAACTATGAAAATTGTAAGATAAATTATTGTAGTAAAAGTGAAGAAATAGAAGTGAACGTAAAGGCAACCTTGTTAAAACTTTTATCTGTTTCAATTAAGGTATGCATATTAGATAGGATCCTGATTCCAGGGGAATTACTTACTACCTATTCAAAGATGATTAAGGAAACTAAGAGGCAGCTCTATAAAGGTACAAGAAAACTAATCAGTGTCTAAGAAGGGAAGGCTTTGGGGGAAATAACATGAGCAGTAAAAACCTATGCTCTGTCCCTGACTGCAGATTCCTGTCCATCTCCTCATACAGGGAGAAACAACAAAGCAGTTTAAATGTATTTTTTTCATCACTTGCCATTAAATTACAGACATTTTGGATAACATCAAGTAATTTAATACTTTGAGAAGTGTTCTGTCTGATATCCAGGCCATGTGATACAGTGTGAAAGTAAAAAGGCCGTTCTGTTTCTAGAACTTACCTGAGACACTGAGAACAATGCACTGCAGCTTTCCAAGAAGATCAGCCAAGCCGTGTGTTTGTGAGCAGGGAAGTCCATAAACAAGTAGAGCAACTGTTGTCAAAGCTGATTTGTTTTTTCACAGCAAGGGCATCATGGGATGGGGCAATTCTGACAATAGCATCATTACTCACTTAACCACATATCATGTATAAATGTCTTTTCTCTTAAAATCTAATTATAAACTCAAATTTAAATGACATGTAATGGAATATTTAATTACTTTACAGAAAGAGTGTTATAATTCAACAACTGTATATTATCAAATCAGGGTGATCAACATTTCTGTATACTAAAATGTTATCACTTCTGGTCCTGGGAACCTTTATATTTTCTCTAGTTCTTTTGAATTGATAATTCGTTGTTATAGGCTCTATTTGTCCTATTTTGCTACGTAGAACTACTGGGTCTTGGTGCCTATCATCCATTCTGAGTTTTCCCGTTTTTATATTGTGAGATACACACAAGGACCTATAAAATATGCACATTTATTTTAATAGAGAGTAACAAATCACAGAGATTAAAACTAGAACATTGTTGCTAACCTGAAAGTTCTGTTAATCCTCGCAGTCATGTTCCCACAAGCCCAGCTTACATATTCCGTACTATCCATTAGCGGCTAATGATACTTCTCCATAAGTAGTTATTAGTGCTATTACTTATGGAGTCATTATCTTGCTTTAACTCACATTTTAACCAGTTCCTTATGCCTAAACACATTACTTCACTTTAAATATTCTGAACTCTATGAATATGGGATTGTCATATTACATATGTTTTACAGGTAGAGAATCTTTTATTCATCATTATGTGTTATTTCTGATCCTTGGTGAACTCACCTATGTTGACAAGTTGTTCTCAAAACTGTAATGTTTTCCATATAAGCAAGACTTGGTGCATTTTCCTGACAATAGATATTTCAGCTGATTCCAGTCCCCGCTATTACAATCAGCACTACCATAAAATCCCTGTGTCTGTGCCAAGTGAAAGAGCTCTTCCCACTGAAGGGACTTGGCTCCAGAGTAAGGTATGGGAAATGCTTAGTCCAGTATCATTATAAACTGCTAGTCAGAGACTTTCTACTTCTCTCCCTGTTTGCCAGCACTTGTGTCAGGCAATTTTGGTGATCTGGCAGGAGCGTAACGGCATCTCATTGTACATTCGCCAATTACTAAAGAGGCTAAGGATTTAAGCATATCCTTTATGCATTTTCTTCCACAAGTCTGTTCTCTAGGCCTTACTTTAAAGAAAATAACCAAGTAAAACTGTATGTTCTACCTTCAAGGCACTTCTTGATCTTAACTCCAGTAGGAGGTGGTGGGGACAAGATACTCAAAATACTAACACCAAGATAAGATCATGTCCATGAAACAGCCTTAGACACGGCCCTTTAGCATTTATTGTGGAATATTCTACTCGGAACAAAATAGGACAAAGAAATCAAGATGTATGCTGGAGAACATTTGTATATAAGAATGAAGAAAGCTGGTCAAGGTGACCCACATGTATAATCCCAGTACTTAGAAGCAGAGAGGAAGATCACTTTAAGTTGGAACCTAACTTTGTTTGTATAGTGAGTTCTATGTCAGCCAGGGCTACGTAATAAAACCCTACCTTAAAAAAAGACAAGAATAAAATGAGGAGTGGGGGTTATCAAGGAGGTAAAGGAAAGATGGCTGATTTTTATTCTTGTATGTGATACATTAAAAAAAAAAAACAAGTAGAATGCACACAGAAGAGGGTAAAAATAATTTTTATCTTACAAATATATCTATTGGCAGCTTATTCCATAATACCAGAATTTGTTTTTAATTGGCAATTATATGATTACGATAAATAAACAACTTTTACAGCAACCAAAACAAATCTGTGAGAAAATCTTTACCCACAAGACTGCCATCCTTTTGGAAGAGGAAGGTCTTAACTTTCTTATCATGAACTAGTAGTCTTTGTAGAATTGGAGACTGCTGTGTGACTCTAACAAAGAATGACTCAGATAAAGGAAAACAAAGTAAGAATGCACATAGCAAGGATTAGTTCTGCTCCAGTGGTAGCTTTATGGGAAACCCTTTCAGGAAGGGTCCGCTCATTCTGGCTAGAAGCAACACATTTTTGCTAACATTTCCAAGGATGGCAGTTTTTTATTTGTTTGGCTTTTTGTTTGTTTTTTTAATGAGAAGAAAAAACTTGGAATGGAACTAGAGAGAATTCCAGGCAGTGGCACATAATATCACTGAGGAGGCTGGGATGTCATAGAACAAGATGCCACCTCTAGAAGAGAGGGGTCTAAGACCTGGAAGGAAGTGGGTACCACAGGAGTATATGGTGATGAAAAGTGAATAGAGGATCATGGGGTCAATAAAAACCCTGTGTGGTGATATTTTATTGTATTGAAATGTGATTTTATTTGTATATTAATAAAGTTGCCTTGGGGTCAGAGCAAGCCATAGCAGAAGCTGGACAGTGGTAGTGCACGCCTTTAATCCCAGCACTTGGGAGGCAGAGCTAGGCAGGATCTCTGTGTGTTCAAGGATACAGACAGCATGGAGACACATGCCTTTAATCTCAATACCAACCATAGAAGACCTGGAGGTCTGTACAGACAGGCAGTGATGAGGTGGTCATGTGGCTGGGTTTACAACCAACAAGAAGTCAGAACAGAAAGTCTATATAAAAGACAGGACACAGGAAATAGCTCTCTTGCGGAGAGGAAAGACAGAGCAGCAGTGAAGGGTAAGGTTTTCAGCTCTCAGCTATTGCTCTGACCTCTTGGCTTTTAACTCTGCAATTGGCTCTGTGTTTCTTATTTAACAAGACGGTTACATCTACAACCTTGTCTAAATTAACCTAAATTACTTCAGATTGGGAAATTGATATAAGAAAGCTTGTGCACGTATCCCAGCACATACCATTCCATCTCCCCAATCACTGACAGTCCCAGAATGAGAAGCATACATTTCCTTCTGGTTTTGGTTTCTAGTGTATACTGGGATCCAGGTAGATGGGTCAAGAAACAGCTGGATTTGTGCCTCTGAAGGAACAGCAGAGGGTGATGCAGGAGGTCCACTGGGGCTGTGGTAATGACACTTGTCCAGGAACATGACACCAGGGGAGTGGGGAAGGGAGTGTGCAAGGCAGGATTGGTTTTCAAAACAAAAACCAACAACATATGTTTCTTGCTAGTGTATCATCAGGATTCCTTGTTCTTAACCATCATTTTGAGATAGAAACTGCAGAGCGGCTTTCCCAGCGCCTCCAAGTGGACACACAGCAGTAGAGCTGTAAGGCGGGAGCCCTGGGATGACTCTGAACATCAATCACAGCTTGACTTCCTCAGCGAGCAGGACAGCAAGCAAAAGATCATACATCCAGACATTGAAACTGGAAGGTTTCTTGATGTGTTTGCCTTGGAGTTAGTAATTAAGAACCTGTCCTTTTCATCTTCGTTTTCAGATCTTTTCCTAATAACTACTGGGACAAGTTTGTGAAGAGGAAGGTATGCCTTGTCTGGGGGTAGGGTGAGAGTTGGGAGTTGTTTGCACTCCTCACATACTAACCTGAGTAAACGTGACGTCAGGCTTCAGATGGTGTCTGAGGAGAATCAGCTGCAGAGGATTTGCTCTCTTACTCATCTGCTTTCAGCACAATCCATGCTGCCTTCTCCACATGAGGCTTTCCTTTCTCTCCAAAGAGACACTTACTTCAAAAGAAGTTTTCACTTACTTGCCATTATTTCTTTAGTTTTCTCTAGGGGTAACTTTTCCTTTTCTGGCCAGTTTTGAATGGTATCTTGTTTAACCCTTTGAAAAAGTCCAGAGCATAGCAAACCTCTCGAAAAACCTCAGAGCTGGAGAAAAGTTGGGTGGTGGTGTGTAGCCACAGCTCACCCTGTCATTTCTCTGTTTTAGGTGATCAATAAGTATGGAGATCTCTACGGAGCAGAGCGCATTGCTGAACTCCTGGGTTTGGACAAAAATGCCCTGGACTTTAGCCCAGTAGAAGAGACCAAAGCAGAGGCGGCATCTCTGGTGTCATGGTATAGATCTGAGGAGTTCAAGTCCAAGGGGCTAAGATAAATTCTTTGTTTTCCATTCCTCTCCAGTGAGCTAGAGGGGAAATTATCAAATTCTTATGCCCCAAAGAGCCCAAAGACTATGGTTCCCAGTGAATGGTTCAAACCATTCTTTGTCTTATGGCCAATCAGTTCTTATGCCCCAAAGAGTCCAAAGACTAAGGTTTCCAGGTGCATGGTTCAAACTATTCTTTGTCTGAGAAATCTATATAACTTGAAAAAAAGTTGAAGCTGTGTTTCTGTTTTTAACCATAAGAAATTATCCCCTTTACTAATCATTTAACTAACACTGACATAAATTGTGAAATTATTGTCCCTCTTTAGGCTAAGTTCCATCGACATGAAGTACCATATTTGGAAGCTGGGGGTGGTTTTCACTGACAACGTAAGTATAGTACAAAAAAAACAAAAAAACAAACAAACAAACAAAAAAAAAAAAACAACAAGATCTTGTGTCGCAAGTCAGGGGATCTTGTTGGAGGCCACAGGGAATAAGCCAGCCCTAGGTTTCTCAGGCAGTCTCCCTGGGTGATCATGGATCTGAGAGGTGTTGAGGAAAGCCCTGCCTTGTACAATAGTATTTCATAAATGGGGCTCCTTTGTAAGGTCTTGGGACAGCTTACAGCACCCCAGTACCTATGCCCCTTTTCTTCATGTTGTTCCTCAAAATGAGGGGAATATAGTTTAATGAGCCCATTGTATCATGAATGCCTGAAAATCGCCAACTTTCTCTCATTTCCACAGTCCTTTCTCTACCTGGCCTGGTATACAACTATGTCTGTCCTGGGCCACTACAACAACTTCTTCTTTGCTGCTCATCTATTGGATATTGCAATGGGCTTTAAGACTTTGAGGACAATTCTGTCATCTGTAACTCACAATGGCAAACAGGTATTGGGTTTATACTCATTTGGAACAGAATGTATAGGAAAAAAAAAAGTAGTATGCTGGTGTATGTCAGGAAGAAGTTTGTCATAGTATGTAATGCTCCTTTCTCGGCCAAATATTTGAACTACTAGCAGTTTTTTGTTTGTTTTTTGAACCCATATCCAACTGATGATGGAACACTGAAGTTAGGATCAACTAGGAGAATAAGGATGGGCTGAGCAGAGTAATGAACATATCAGAATTACTTTGGGTACCTTTTATGGACCTACCTCTTCCTCCATGGATCTTATTTAACCCCTGAGAGATTTTATATCTGACATGTGTCCCTAATAATCCATAATAGGTATACTTTTATTATGCATACATACATACATAATGTGCATATCTACATGGCTAAACAAAGAATTGACTTTGACCATATGTAAAAGACTGGATACAACAATGACTATGGTCACATTAGAAGCCTCTAATGGATTCTCCTTATTTGCCAATTCAAACTGCTCAGCATTTTCTTCTTCAATAAGTATAGTTAAGTATGTATGAGACATATTCCATCATATTTCTAAACTTTTGTATGGGGCAGGGCAACAAGAAAGTTAGAATATGCCAAGCTTATGCCATGTTTCAGGTACTGAGTCTCACCTTATAAGGTACATGTTAATCTCAAAGGAATTCAGGCTAAGAGGCTGTGTGGCCCCTAGAACTACACAGCTGGTATGTGGCAGAGCTTATGTCAACAATCCCTTTGCTTTACTTTCGTAAGAGGACCAGTTCTCCCTCTCCTCTAAAGCACTTCCTAGGAGCTCTGTTCCTCAAGATCTGAGGAACTTCATCTCTCAGGAGGCTAAAAATGTATCAGTTTTGATGCTCACCTTCGCTTTTGCCTGCTCCCTTTCGGACAGCTCCTCAAACACAAGAGATCGACGCTGTTTATCTTCCAGTATCTAGTCCCTGCTGGAATGGGCCACAGAAGCAGGTCCTTGGCCTCCTTATATAGCATGGAAGTAAACATGTCCTGTGACACCATGGTGGGCCTATGTGGACTCCTTGGATCAACTACTGTAATATTTATAATAACTTCCAAGCTGTGGTGATTATGCAGATTATGGCTGTGATAAAATACAGCTGAGAAATAGCTACCAGTCTGAGGAAACTTTAGGTTTTCTCAGTAGCAGCTTTGGAAAACAAGTAGCTCTATACACACAATAGAACCCTCTCACAGCACCTTCACTTGGATCCACAGGTACATTCACCCTTCGCCTGTGTGCAAAACCATACTCCAGGTATTAGTGTGGTGGGGATGCCTTAAGAAATTACTAGATTGGTGACTTAACTGATGGAAATCAGTAACTTCAGGCTCTTGAGACTGGAAGTGGAAGTGTTAACTGGGTTGGTCCCCTCTAAGGTTTATCTCGCTTTGAGCACAGTGATGCTCTGGTGCCATTACACACGTCACTCTGGGTGCATATGTTTTAAGTCATTGGGTTCTTAATCTCCTTTTATAATGACATGAATGAGATTAGACTGGGGACTACCCACACAGCCTCCTTATAACTTAACCTCTAAACACTGTCCCCAAATAGTCACAGCCTGATGTACTTACTAGTGGTTAGGACTCCACACATAAACTATAGGGAGGATACTGTTCAGCCCTGAACACTTGACCTATGAACTCCTTTCTCCTGATAAGCCTGGTCAGCCTGTTCTCCACCAGTAGTCAAAGCACATCACTGTCTCCCTTACTACTGGGGACCCCATGAGCCTTTCAGGGTTGAAATTCCACTCCTCTACATCTGCTTCCTCATCCCTAGCTGGTTCTGACTGTTGGCCTCCTGGCTGTGGTCGTTTACCTCTATACTGTGGTGGCCTTCAACTTCTTCCGCAAGTTCTACAACAAGAGCGAAGATGAGGACGAGCCGGACATGAAATGTGACGACATGATGACAGTGAGTACCCATCAGCCATGGTCACAAGGCCTCTTTGGAAGAGATGAGTCAGAGGCGTGGTTGGCAAAATAAACAGCTTTGTGGTGTTTGAGCAGAAGAGACTAGGTGTCATCTGTCCAAAAGAGGGCAGTGTCCTGGGGAGATGGAGGTGATGGTAATGGGTGTTATGACACCATGGAAGACAAGGGGTACCAGCATTTCTCTCACTTTGGGATGATGATTAGGCATGCTGTGAGTGAGCACATCTCAATTTCATGGCAGTAAATCTTTAGTTTTCATCTCTGAAAACTGGGAGTGAAGTTCTAAGGATCAGACCCTTAGTTCAGCCACCCACTGATCTTCTTTCAAAATAGCTACCAAAGGTTAAAGAGCCTGGCACAGCTTGGGGTAACACATACTGTGGAGGTAGCAGCAGCATTTTCTATCACAACCTAATTTCAGGGGAAGACATGCTAGTTAAAGGTCTGTGAGCATTTCTCTATAAAAGGTAATGCTTATTGCTAAAACTCCCCTTATGCTATCTTGGGACAAGGACTCTCACAGGACAGCAATGCCCATCATCAGATCACCGATGTAACCAGTACCTGGCTTCAGGCTGCTCCTTGCTCTGGATTTGCCTTTTCTCTGGGAGCCTAAGCCCTCTGGTGAGCTAAAGGATAAGGGTGCCCGGCTAAATGAGGCAGTACTTGGCTGAGTGTGTTGAATGATCCTTATCCAAATTCTTGGGACCATAACTGCTTCATATTGGGGGATATCTGCATATACGCACGCTATGTCTAAAAAAGTGGGGTCAAAAATCTAAACATGAAATTCATCAGCTCCCTCTATATTTTAAACCCAAAGTCTGGGAGTAATTTTACGCAGCGTCTTTAGAATGCTTGTATTTTGACATGACATGAGGTCAGGTGTTGAATTTTTGACCTGAGGAGGTGTCATGACAGCATTTGACCAGTTTTATGTTTAAAAGCATTCTGATTTCAGGTTAGGGATGCTCAACCTATATTTAAGATTCTACAAATCCTTGACAAATATACAGATGATAAAGAAGCAGAAAGAGCCTAAAAACCAGGCTGGCACTCTTGAAATTCAATAAGACAAAATCAATAGCTGGCATGTGCCATACCATCAGACCCTAACAACCTTTACATGCAACACAATTCAAAGTAGGTTTTCAAAAATGTAAGAATCTTTTGATCCTGGTAGACAGCAAGCTGGGTGCAGTGGACAGAAGAGGCCAGCATCACTAAGAAGGTCCCTGCTTCCAGTTCAGGATTATCATGGTTAGGTCTGCAGAGTGAAGTGAGCATGCTCCTGGAGAGCCATGTACCTTTCACCTGAAGTGCCTACCCCATCTTCCCTAGTGCTACCTCTTCCATATGTATGTGGGAGTGAGAGCGGGGGGCGGCATTGGTGATGAGATTGAAGACCCCGCTGGTGACCCCTACGAAATGTATCGCATCGTCTTCGACATCACCTTCTTCTTCTTCGTCATTGTCATCCTGCTAGCCATCATTCAAGGTAGGGTTGTCAATTATAGTATGTAGGACCTGGATTAAATAAATCTAGTTTTGCTTTTCTACATCCATCAAGTGATTGTTTTATAAAGACTATTCCCCCCTAATTCATCTAACTTGTCAATCTAACAACGCATTGAGCACTTACTGTCTACGAAGCCTTGTACATATAGAGCCAAAGGGCCACCCAGACTATTCTAAGAAACTTGAGAACATGCACAGAGTTCTCCTCACTCTAAATTACGTCTTCATCCCTTCTGCTTCTGAGATGTCTCCTGTGGCTTGCCTTACCTGTCTTTGTTCTCCCATACAGAGATGTGAGGAAGCAGGAGAGAAAGCAGCTATAAAAATATGACATGGCTTACTGTTTTTTAGAGTCAATAGGAATGTACTGCTATTTTAGTCAACAGCTTGCTAGGAACTGAAGAAGGAAAGATGATGAATTTCGTTTGAGTCATGCTGAAATGTGGTACTGATATTTAAGTGTTGAGGGCTCAGAAGCAAATGAGGGAAGACACTGATCGAAGACCAAGAGATCGGTATCTAAGGGATCAGGAGAAGGCAGCGTTAGGGGAAGTGGCCATCAGTACTGAAGCACCCAAAGAGAAGTCATGAGAACTGATTAGCCAGGACCAAGTGTTTGAAAACACAGCTCTTCCCCCCTTTAATTTTGCTATAATTGACCAGCTCAGCTTGATAATTCACTTTTTTGACAAATCAAAATGGCCTCTGCCACTTCTCCCCTAAGACCATGGTGCAGGTGAAGGTACTTTGTCTTTTGCATTTAAAAACCCAGGTCTGATTATTGATGCTTTTGGAGAGCTGAGAGACCAGCAAGAACAAGTACGTGAAGACATGGAGGTACTGTTCTTTCTACGTATTTCAACCCCACATAGGTTCCTCAAACCACAGATAGGGCTATTAATTAGGGTCATCCCTAAGCAAAACTACTAAAAGGTTTGCTTCCCGTGCCCGCTGTCACCCCTTCCTCTGCACCAGTCTACCAGCCCTGGGCCCTGATGCCCTGTGTGCTACACCCTCCTGTGCCTGACACACTGCTGCCTCCTGTCCCATAACCGGAGGGGACAGCCCCTTCAGCTAGGAAGGTGGGACTGTAAGTAAATGCCTGATAGCCAAAGCATTCAACAGGAAAGCAGCTTTCCATGTCCCCAGTTCAACCAGCTGTCAGCGTTTTTCCTCTCTGTTGCTATGCATACTAATCCCTTTTCTACTTTTGTTTGATTTGATAGACCAAATGCTTCATCTGTGGCATTGGCAATGACTACTTTGACACAACCCCTCACGGTTTTGAAACACATACGCTGCAGGAACACAACTTAGCTAATTACCTGTAAGTAGTCTTGGTTAAGGATGCCGTCGTTAGGGCAAAACAAAACAACGCTGTCTCAAAGTTTAGTCTGCTCATGTTGTTTCTGTTTGGAGAGGCAGCCATGCTCAGTAAAGGTGCCTCTATGCGCCCCTGTCGTTCTCTCTGCTCTTGGTTGGAAACAACTTCACAGTTTACACTCTTCCAGACCTAGGCAGCCCAACTCATGTCTAGGCCCCATTCCTCTCAAAAGCATGTGTCTCCAGCAATTCTTTACATCCTTAGGAATGTCCACTTTTACCTCCAACTATTGTCCAGCCTTACTGCCCCCACCTTTTCCATTCTCTGTGAACGCCTTACTAAAAGGCCTTCTTTCCCCACCGTATCACAAGATGGCGTTGTATCAAGTAGATGCAGTCAGATTCATGCTGGTGGCCAGTTTTTAGACACTCTGCTCTGCGGCTTCCATTAAATTCTGTGAAAGTGAGATATTCTGGGGAATGTTTAATGTTAGCAATGCAAATAATAAAAAATATTTCACTTTTCCTAGGGTCAAGCATTTACTCAAGTTATTGGAACCCTATTTAGTACCACTTATAGGGTATATCAATTATATGACCTGGTTATTCAGACTCCAGAAAGTGTGATTCTCAAGGGGAAAGTGATCTACTTTCTGACCTTGCTCTTCCTGCATTTTGTTCACATCTCACTCTTTGGGATAAAACAGGCCAAAGCTTGTGTTGAGTTTCTTTTTAAATAACCAGCATCCTTCCCCTAGTATCATCAGTATTTACCATGGCCATTTCTCATTAAGAGCACTCTCAGTCAAGAATACAGAAGTTGAGCCCACAGACCTGTGTAGGCAACACCAGGGAATGATACTAGAAGATGCTAGATATCTGAGTTGGGATTCCCTTTCATGATACCCTGGGACACTCTATGTGGTGACCTGCCAGCTAAATAAATGTGCCAGGAAGAGAAGAATGTTTCACCGGCCCAGGGCTTCAGTATGATAGAAGTATGAGATTCTGAATCTTGGGAGAGAGAAAGGAAGAAGCCGTCATAGTTAGAGCCGTTTCTGTGTGCCAGGACATAAGATAAAAATAGTACTGCCCTGTAAGATTCAAGGTTTGGGGCTCTGCTACGTGCAAGATATTTTCTCGACCTTCCCTTCCTTTACCAGTGCCACATTTTCCTTTCCCAAAGGGCATAAGACTGTTTTTTCTAGAAACCGTCTCTGGAGTTGTAGAATATGAACTCAGAGTATAGCCCCCTGGACACTTGTGTGTCACAGACAGACTCAAATCTTTGATACAGACCTTTTAGCACAAGTGAAACCACACCCAAAGCCTTTCCCCAGTTTTCCACAATGAAAAACAAAGCGATCCTTCTGGAAGGAGCATGGACTGAAAATAAATACTGTCCACATTTTTCATGATTCATCCCTGACATGGGATTTCAAGTCAAGTTTATATTACATGATAAACTGGCCTATGGATAGTTTTGTGGTAAAGGGTCCTGCCCCCCACCTTTTTGTGTGGTAAGCAAGAGAGCTTGCAAGCGGGCCTAGCTCAAATTTGGGGGGATTAAGAAGGCTCTCCCTCATTGGCTTGGAGATGAGCATCGATCATCATTAGAAATGCTTCCTTGATTCTTAAAGGCTTCTCAGTTTTCAAACCATATTTCCAATTTCTCTTAGTAAACAGTGTTAGATAGTTTGAGTAAGAAGTACCTTGGGCTGGAAGAGGATGGCTCAGCTATTAAGAGCACTTGTTGCTCTTGCAGAGGACCCAGGTTCAGTTCCCAGCACCCACCCAGGCAGCTCACAACTCTAGTTCCAGGATATCTGGTACTCTTTCTTCTGGACTCTGCTGGCTCTTGCAGGCACACAATATAAATATTTTTTTGTTTGGTTTTAGTTTTTTGGGGTGAGGTGGTTTTCAAGACAGGGTCTCTCTACATATCCCTGGTTTTTCTGAAACTTGTTCTGTAGACCAAGCTAGCCTCAAACTCGGAGCTTCACCTGCCTCTGTCTCCCGAGTGCTAGGATTAAAGGTGAGCACCACCGAGCACACTCGTTTGTTTGGTTTTAATTTAAAAACCTCTCCCTTCCCCATTTGTTCTTTTTCCAGATTCTTTCTGATGTATTTGATTAACAAGGATGAAACAGAACACACGGGTCAGGTAAGAACAAACTTTTTCAGTAAGAACTAGATAGTAAAGAAGACAACACAAACCTAAGTCTTGAAACTGAGTAGTACACTTTGGGCTATCTGAGGCTATTAGTCTCTTAGATGCATTTTTTTTCCATCACCCTTTTTGTTACTTAAGAAGTGAGAATTTCATGGTGACTTCAGTCTATTCCCCAAGTTCCCCTTGGTAATCCTTCCCCACAAACACTGACATTTTCCAAGCCATTGTGTTTACTGCTTCTGTATAAAATAGCTGGGGGTGGGAGGACAGTAGAGAGAAAAAGACAACGAAAAACCACCGAGTGGGTGGCTGTAACAAAGAGCAGGAGCTTCAGAGGAAGACAGTGGGAGAGACAGCATAAGAAAGAAGGGCCTTGTGTGGGGTGACAACAGGAATGTGGAGGTGTGGTGAGAGTGGATGAGTGAGTAGCTGTGTCAAGTAATTCTGTGACTAACTATGAAAAGGGAAGGTGGAGAACACAGAAAGAAAAGCCTAGTTACTCAACATTCAAACGTCAATGGATAAGAAAACTTTATGGCGCAAACACCTGGGTTTCAGATCGAGCCTCGGGTAGCATGAAATGTCCCCTCAACCCGCGTTCTTCTTTAGTCCCCTCTTTAGTCCCCCATTTACAATTGGCATGGGATTGAATAGCTAGAGGGCCGGAGGACAGGTTTTCTTCCTCCACTTTACCATGATGGGAAGACATGACTTCTTGCTCACAAAACCAAGTGGGCTAGGGAGAGTATGAGAACATGCCCACGTGGCTTTGCATCAGTTCCCATTGGTCTTCCTAAAGCAAATCACACAGAGCGAAAATAAACTGATTTTAGCTTGTTGTGTGGTTTCAACACAAAGTACTCTTTGCTTACACTGTTTCAGGAATCTTACGTGTGGAAAATGTACCAGGAAAGGTGCTGGGACTTCTTCCCAGCTGGCGACTGCTTTCGTAAGCAATATGAAGATCAGCTCGGATAAATCTGAATTCAAGATGAGCCATGATTCTGGACAGTCACCTTCTAATGCAACAGAATCCTTTTTTTATACTTCCTTAAAAAAAAATCTATATTTGGAAATTGATTTGGCATTTGTGTCCAATGGACAAAGAATGGCAAACAGTCAAGGATTCCACCCGGCTGCTCACAGGGCTCCCAGTTCTAAGAGTTCAACTAGTTTATTGGAATAGTTCAGAGAAACATGAAGTCTTGAACACCTACATGTCATGCAAGAGGACGCCGGCCAGGGACCGATGGGGAGACCTACACAAAATTATGTTCAACTCATGTTAACTGCAACCTAATTTTTCCATGGTACTTGCTAGTGACTCTATCCAGAATCAGCTTGAAAAGCTTTAAGCAGCTAAAGAAATAGAAAACAAACACTTTGTCGAAACTGAAATATCGATTAAGTGCCTTAAAAATCTCTTTAGATATAGCTATGCAAGTTTTTTATGTTTGTGTTCTGGAAGGCCAACTCCATTAAACAGCTGTGCTGGTATTCTGTCTTACTTTATGAAACTGCACCTGAAGGTAATTCATATCATTTCTTCACTAACAGCTTCTCAATGGCTGTTAGTTGAAGAAAGGCACTGTACTGAAATTTCAGAAAAATCTCAACCTTATGCCAAACTTGAGTGATGCTTTATGGCCCCGTGTAAGTAGCGGAGCTGCCATGTTTTAGGTCAATCTCCTCCAATAAAGTCAAGTGCCCACTGCAATAAAGTAACACATGCCAGTTCATAATTTGGCTTCTCGTCACGGACCATTTCAGTCATTCCACAGCAACCTGACTGCTGGAGTCAGGGGCCAGAGACAAGCAGCCCACGGGCTTCATACCACAAGGAAATGTCCATAGAGCAGAGGGTGTTTATTTTGACCAGCTGCATGCCTCGTTGCTTGTGTATAGTCCCTTAGCTAGCACCTATTATTCTGTAGTATTGGCAGGAAGGAGACTGAAAACATAGCTGCGATACCCCCGGTCCTTAAATCTATTAGGTGACTAAGCCGATAACAAGAGAAACAAAGCCCCAAGCAAGCCTCATACATGTATTCAGATGGCATCAAAAGCAGAGGTAGGCATTGGCTGCAGTAACAGTACATGTTAGCATGGGGTATTCTGGTAAACTAGCCCACCCTTACTTAGTTTGCTTCAGGCACATTTCCCCCATCCCTCCTCCTCAGGAAATCATGCTGTCCAGCCAGTCTTCCAGCTCTTCCTCAGTAACATTTTTGGATGTGCTCGTCTGTTCAGGTTCCACATTTTTCTCTCCAGTCACAGATGGTTTTTCAGGAACTATGGAAATAAAATCCACATTAGCCACCTCACATCAATTACAATGGTGAGGGTTAAGGCGTCCTGGGGGTTTGTTTGAGGATATACTTCAGCCCAAATTACTACTTTCTCCACAACAAGCAAGAAATTCTCATTATTGTTCCCGCTAAGATACAATCAACAGTATCTAAACAAAATAAGCAAAGGTACAGATTTGCTCTTCTATTTATACTGAAGATGAATTTCACTGCTCACTAGTGTTGTGGAGTTTGTTCTAACACAAAGACCCAACAGCATAGCTTAGTGTCCTTTTCCTGTGGGGGCAATCCTGAAACATCATAATGACTCTCGAGTTCTGGATATGACAGTTACCACATCAGAAGGGCTACCAGCTCACAAAATATTTACAAGATAGAAACATTCTTTTGCTTTAAAAAACGAAAACAAAACAAAAATCTGTTTCCAGCCTGTTCAGTCGATTAAAAGGTCTTCTACTGAAAGGCTTTTACAGCAGTTCAATTTGCAGCTCTAAATTTAATACTGCAACTGGGCTGGCAGCCACTTTGGAAGCCTAAGATATACTGAGTAAGAAAAACTGTCAGAAAGGTCAAAGCAGGGGAAGCTGTGATTTGCCCAGGGGAAGAGATACCTGGGACATGGCTAAATCAATATCAGACACACAGGGGTATGCACAGGGGATGTAGGGCTGTTCCCATAAAAACACCAGAACTGAGAAGATGAATGGGAAATGAAATGACAGCCATACCTGTTTCCTCCTGGGCCACCTGCCCCTCTCTTTCTGGTTCCTGGTCCTGAGACGTCTGGTCAGGACAGATTCTGTCTTCCTCTTTCACAGGTGCATCTAAATGCAGCAGCACGTCCAGTTCATCTTCCAGATGGTCTGCCACTGACTGTGGTGGGAGTGGGGCTTTTTGCAAACCCTCTAGCGGGCTTGGTCTTAAACTGTCTTTGCCCAGAGACCTAGGACAACTACCCACAGCAGATCTGAGCTCGGAGATGGGCCCCCTTAACTGCATGCCCAGCTCCTTGCCGTCATTTCTCCTTGGTTTCACCTGTGGAAGTTCCAAAGGGACTGTGGTCTGAAAAAGAAGCATGATGTCAGAATTTAGTAGAATCCTCATGTTTGCTTAAGCACAAGAAGTTAAGGAAGCCATGCAGTCTTGTAGGTAGGAAACTCAATTCAGACAGCCCACAAAGCATCTCCTGTTGGAGCCCTATTGTAGCACTCTTCCTGACCCCCAGGGTGAATGACAAGACTATGTGGAAACATTACAGGGCTGTGTCTCCCACTCTACTCCCCTCTAATACGTGCTAACTAGGTCCGAGGTGGAATGAAAAGCCCACATCTTCCTATCCCTGGCCTGAAAGCTGACTGTACCACCGTCTATTTGAATTGATACTTGTCTATAATGAAGAATGGCCTATCTGTAAAAGTTATTAAGTAGTAATTAGCCAAGTAGACTTGGTCACTGTGCTTAGATGACTGGGCAGAATCATTTGCCAAGAAGAAAAGAACTCACCTATCATTTGAACATACAATGTCAAATCTGAAGAAAATCAGACTATTTGGCTACATTTATAGAACATTCAAAACCAGGTAAAACTATGGTAATAGAAGCCAGGGTAATGGCTGTCTTGTGGGCAGATAGGGATTTAAGGTATGTGTGGTGGCCTCAGAGGAACTGGCAATATTCTGACTCTTGAATGCTGATTCCACAGTTACATATACTTATCCATACATTTGGCCCTATCTGTGCTATGCTTCAAAGATTTCCCATATGACTGTGACAAGGTCTCAGCCTAAGGTTGAGAAACAGTCTTTTGGGGTAAGGCCACAGGGATGGCAAGGGCCCACAATGTACAGGCTAGACAGTGTGCCATAGCTATAGCAATTGAGCCCTACTCTTACTTAAAGGCCCAAATTGCTAGTAACTCCCAGAAGTTTACTTCAGCATGGCCTTATAAGCATGAACTAGACCAATGTCCAGAATTGCAGTGTAGAAAGCGAAGCCAGGGTGTGGTCCTCTATGCTAATCCTACAACCACTTCATAGATCTCTGTGAGAACCTGGAAGTTGTTTTCCTTCTTTTTTAACCTCCTAGGTGATAATAATGCGCACAGTTGAGAACAGACCTGAAGTCTATGGATATGAGTGTGAGTGAGTGAGTGAGTGAGTGAGTGAGTGAGTGAGTGAGTGTGTTTGGGTGTGTGTGTTAGTGTCTCTCACCTGGACCCAGGTGACAGCTTTCTTAAGATGGCTTACCTACTCTGCCTTTGTACAAGAGCACACAGACACAGCCATGAATACAAACTCCAACCGCTCAGCCTGCTTTCTATTCTCCCAGCTCAGTATTTACCATGATCATTTTCATTAATGCGGACCTGCCTGGGTCATCATCTCCTTTCCCTGCAGCTCAAGTAATCTTATACCTCAGACCTCAGCTTACCCACTGCTTCCTGAGGAAAGCCAGTCCTAGGCACACCAATCAGGTTCATTACTACAAGCTCTTATGGCACACTGTAATTCACATAACTTATCATTTCTATACATCTGTTGCTTCATTAAACTGATTAGTATCAATATTTTCCAGTAGATTGAGCTCAGGGAAGGAGGAACCACATCCACCTTCTCACTACTGTGTGCCTAGTGCCAACTCAGAGCCTGATACCTGAATATTCTGTGGTAATAGCTAGACTTTATAGTCCTTCTTGCATTCAATTCTATTACATTTGATCCATTAAAATATGTCATATATAAAATGTAACAGTAACTTCAAACAACTGTTTTGTTTTCCTTCAAACTTTCCAAGGTGACACCTCAGTATGAGGCCTCAGCTAGTGATGAGAAAGGCTCAGGCTGAGATGCCCTGCAGGCTATATTCTTCCCTCTGGTCTTTCCTCTGTCCCAACCCAGCCAGTAGGCAGACTCTGATTTTACCTGGATCAGCTCCGCAGCAACATTAAGCCGGACAGACAGTGGCAGCTGTTGAAGGGGCCAAACCAGTGACTCACTATCCACATAGAGTGCTGAATTCTAGATGGAGTGTAAAAGAGAGGGGGGTAAAGTAAGTGTGCGTAAGTCATTCACTGGAGTTACTTTTCTCTGGGAGTCCAGTAATAAATCACATCTAATGAGCTTCAACAGCTCTCTACCAACAGTGAGCCCACAGCTCGCTCACTCACTCAGAGACACAGGGCAGTGGTCACCATCACACCAAGCTGACACCATAGCCTTAAAATTGGGAGAAAACTAGCATTTTAATGAAATCTGACCAGAAACTTCCCCTAAACTCAGACTGCCGGTCCTAGGCAGAAGAGAAAAGAGCTGGTTAGGTGGTGACATGGAGTTGCCAGGTGTCCCCAAAGGAGCTGGTGGGTAAGCTCTGCTTCTCTTCAAATCCCAAACCAGCAACTTCCTCTCTCCAGCCAGCAGCGCTCGGGGTGGTGGCGGCACTAAAAGCTTCCTTTGACCCTTTCCACCCAGAAATGAAGTTACATTCTTGCACTGTTGTTTCAAACCAACAGTCCTGCTAAGTCCACAGCCAGACCAGTGGCTGATCATCTACTGTCGGATTAGCTACCTTGTAGGTGTCCTGGTGACTTAAGAGCTGGTCCTAATGAATTCTAATAGAGGCAAACACCATCCACCTCCAATGTTGGACACGGACTTTCATAGGCCCATCCAGGACCATGTCTTGTCCTGTAATTACTGATTTCACATTGGCAAAAAGCCAGAGATCCCACTGATAGCTCTATTGTAGGGGCATCTCAAGGTCAAGTGTGATAAAAGAAGACACCTGACATCAACTTCCCGCATTCTCTTCTCCTTCTCCCCTCCTCCTCCCTCCCTCCCATAGATGCAAACACTTACATCTCACCATAAAAGAATGTGAGAAAAAACAGGTGTGTAGTGGCCCAGGCCTGTAATGTCAACATTTGGTAGACAGACACAGGAGGGTCATGAATTTGAGGTCAGGCTGGGAAACAGAATGAAATCCTTTCTTACAGACCTTTGGAGGGAAAGTGGCACCCAGTCCACTCCTTACTCATGAACACAGCAAGGACCCTGACTAAACCTACAGCACAAACACAGACTTTGTGGTTTAAGGACGACGGACTGAAGCCCTTCTATGATGCCTGTTTTTAGTTTGTACGTTTATTCTACTAAATGAGGGTAATAAAGGTACAAGGTTAAGGAAGGAATGTCAGCGAAGGGTGAGGCTGGCAAAAAAAAAAAAAAAAAGCAGAAGAAAAAAGAAAAATAGCAAAGTAATCTACTGTGTTAAAATCATAACCATTAACTTCCTACTTCACAACTCAACCTATGAGACATTCATGGATGGCCTAATGAACTCAAGGTTGATGGACCTTATCAACTAGGTCTCTTACACATTCTCTCCAGAGCCAGTAGCAGAGAATAAAATGCATGCTCTTTTCCACAAGATTCATCTCTGCTATAATGGAAAGGTGCAGGGCCTTGGTCTTGAGACATTTAAGACACACTTGTCTTACCTGCTTTGGACATGAAGTTTCACCATCCCATTCTTTCTCCTCAGCAAATCGGAACTGTGAGAAGGAGTCCCCTAGGAATAGAAAAAAATATGTATATAATATACATACACATATATAATTTTATATACACACACATATAATTTTACACAGAAGACAGTCAGTTTCTGTTTCCATTTTAAAGCACAAGTGACATCCTGTGACATTCCCAAATACAGTGACATCATGCTGCAAGTCCTGGACCCAGTGCATATATATGGGCTCCAGAAAATGCTGTTGACAGTTACACTTACTTCATTCTGTTTTCACTCAATACTCCACCATTCCACACATCAAGGGACAAGCAAACAGGCCTGCAAACATGGCCAATTCCCCATATCTAGTCTATTTCCATCTTTTCTGCTCAGTGTATGCAAAGAAGTTTGTAGTTATGATGGGGAGGGGGCAGCAAGGCAGAAGAAAGAAGATGAGACTGAAGGACAGCATCTCTGGATTGACCCACAATGATAACAGACTATCTTTTTGATAAGTTATAATATTAATAACCTCCAATATTACTCCAAATGTCACCTAGTCACAATGTCAAACACAAGCTAGACTCAAAGACCGTACATTAGACCATTGTGTAAATCATAGTGCACTACTCTGAGTCTTGAGGTAAGCAACAATGTATGATGGTAACATAAGTAAGCATTGAAAATGATCCTGGGCAGCAAGCTCTATGCTCTGCTACATGGCTTGCTTTGTACATGCATATGCATCTGACAGTTTGCAATAATTCATGACTCATGAAGAATTCTCTCTCTAGCTTTCACAAGGATCTAAAATTTGGTCCTACTTCATTTACTTCCTGTCTCCCCAGGCAGCCCGTTTGTGCACTTTCATGCAGACAGTTCAATGCTCTGTCTCATCTTCTTCTTGTCCTGAAGACCCACATGCCTCTTGCCCTGCATCTCCTACCATCACAGGCCACTTCTTCCCTGTGTCCCCACCCAGGTGACAGAACCATGGGATTTGTTCCTTTCTTTCAATTAACAGAGTCAGGGAGAAAGAATTCAAAAAGGAAGAGACAGACAAAGGTAAAAAGTAGAACCTTCCTCTACATCCACAAGTACATGACCATGGTATTTCATTGTTGGTGAACCAACCTGATACTTCAAAATTCTTCAAATGTATGAAGTCTTATGTGTCCATATATGCACACATCTATTGTGATAATCCGTGCTTACTGTATAAAATGTCTGTGCAACATCATTTTTACCTACATTACTTTTTAGCAGGAGAAATGAAACTGAATAGTAAGGATACAGGGGAGAGTTATAAACTAATACAAATCTACCCAGAAGCTTGAAGGAGAATTCTGCAAGGAAAAGCTGGAGTTTTAAATACCTTTGTTACTAAATAAAGAACAAAGGACAAGAATGCAACTGTTCTATAGTTAGTGGGGGAAAACAAAACAGAGAAGCACAAGAAAAACTTTCTATTCTTTCAGCATTAAAAGTGGCCGGAACCCAATGCTTTATGCCTTCTAGGCAAGCACTTTACCTGGGTTCTACCCACAAGCCTCATTTTTTTTTCCTTAAAGAAGTATGCACATTAACCAATCTTACCTAAGTAACAGAAAGCCAGGAGAATTATCTCTTAACAGTGAGATCAGGCACTGTCTCTGACTCTGTTACCTACTTTGGGGACCCTTTCCTCCTACTGGATTGCCTTAGTCTAGCCTCAGTAGGAGAGGGGGTGCCAGTGTTACTGCAACTTGATATACTATGGCTGACTGGTGCACTTGAGAGGGCTGTCCCTTTCTGAAGAGAGGAGTAGATGGGGGAAAGAGGAAAGGTTCAGGGGAGGACTGGGAGAAGAGGGAGGGAGGACTGGGAGAAGAGGGAGGGAGGACTGGGAGAAGAGAGAGGGGGAGGAAACTGTGATTGTGCTGGGAAAATATGTTTTAAAAATTCAAAAATTAAAAATTAGCGCACACACACACACACACACACACACACACACACACACACACACACACACACACACACTGAGGGGGGCTAGATAGCTCAGCAGGTGAAATGTGTTTGCCACCAGGCCTGATGATCTGAATTCCATCCTCTGGGACCAATATGGTGAAAGAGGAGAACTGCCTCCTGAGTGCTGACCTCTGACCTCCACACGCTCTATGTGGCATGTGTGCCCAGACACACAGACACAGACTCGTACACACACTTGCATAAAATAAATAGATATGGCTAGGTATGGTTGTATACACCTTGAATTCCAGCACTTGGGACACAGAGGAAGGTGGAACTCTTAAGTTTTAGGCCTCTTAAGTTTAGGTCTACATAGCAAATCCTAGGCCAGCCAGGGCTCCACCATGAAATCCAGCCTCGAAAGAAAGGGGCCGGGGGGGGGGGGGGGGGGGGGGACACACAAAGTGTGTGCATGCATGTAAATACATGCAAGTGTGTGTGCATGCATATATTAATTTCACAATTAATGTCACAGCCAGCGCAACTAAAGAAAAGAATGAATTATCAATACTAGAAAAATAAAAGAGATGAAACCGTGACCATCTGAAGAAAATAGACTGTCACTATTGTACCAGGAAGATCCAAAAGTATGAGTAGGAAAGGCTTCAGAAAATTTATAATAAAAATAAGCAGCTCTTTTAAAATCCAGTTGAAAGTAAAATGGAAGAACATAACATGAATATACACAGAATTTCTAGGAATAAAGCATAATAAACATTTATTAAAAACAACTAGTTCAAACTTTTTACCAAGGGATATGAAAAACAAATTTATCTAATTTAATCCAGAAAATCAGTATTCATTTCAAATCTCAAAAAGATTTTATCAAATCATTTTTTTTAAAATATGTAAACCAAGATAAGAAAGGTAGGTTTATTTATTTGTCTTTAAGACAAGAGTCTATGAAGCCCTCACTGGTGTGGAACTCACTGTGTAGACGAAGATGGCTTCCAACTCAGGGACCCACCTGCCCGTGTCTCCCAAGTGTCAAGATTAAAGGCATGCACCACCACATCAGCCTTTCAAAGGGTGAAGAATTTGTCTTCAACTTTAAAAATGCATTCAAAAATCTCAATGAATAAAATAGAGAGCTACTCATAAAACAGGAAAGTGCCAAAGAGACCCAGGTGCGTGGACATTCAGACAACAGCAGAACATGATATCTGTGGAGAATCAGTCTTTATTGGAGCTAAAACATCCCAATTCCAATACTCGAAGATGTATTTTGTGTGGCTCAAAGACAGAGACATTTGGGGAAGGCAGAACGACAACAAACAAGGCTGAATTTTGAAGTTAAAGAAGTATAAATTAAATTCCACAAAAATAAGATATAAAGATATTCTTAGGTCTTCTGTGACAATAAAACCAAACTCAAAGATGACACAGTGATAAGAAACATTTCCAGCACAGACACAAAAGAGCTATTGTTTCTAATATAGAAACAGACTCTGCAAGCCAATCAGAATAAAGCAGCCCAGGAGACAAGCAGGACAAGAGAAGGGTATATGAAGAAAGTCGGCTGATAACATGCAATAATTAAAAACCAATCTTGGAGTTTTTTAAATTAGCCAGCAACTGCCTGCGTTATTCAGTGCTGTTTTGTCATTGCTATGTGTGTGGGTGCATGTGTGTTTATGGGTGCACATGTATGCATGTGTAAGTGGAAGCCAGGGGTCAATCCTCAGGCTGCTCACTATTTACTTTTTTTTTTTTTTTTAAAGATTAGCTTTATCACTGACCTGGAACTTCCAACCCAGGGTAGGCTGGCTGTCCAGTGAGACTAAGGGATCCACTACTCCTGTCTCTAACATTACATGTGTGTATCCCTGTATTCGATATTTCCTTGCCAGCATTAACATTACATGTGTGTATCCCTGTATTCGATATTTCCTTGCCAGCACTAACATTACATGTATGTATCCCTGCACTCAGTATTTTCTTTTTAAGTGGGTTCTGGGGACCAAACTCAGGTTCTCAGGCTTGAAGCATTTTTGCTGACTAAGCCAATTCCACAGCCCCATTCATGTAATTCCTGAACTTCCATATACAACAAATAATCATAAGACCTGATAGATTATAATATACAATTAGGATAAGGCTCAATAATAAAGCATAATGTACTTATTTTTAATATTTCAATAATTTTAAATACCAATAAGAGTTTAATAATGATTAACTAACTTGTAAATCAATCTTTTTGTAAATCAATCTGCAAACTAGAAGAACTGCCCTCCCCACAAACAAATCCCATCTGAGGAAATCAGAGCACTCCGAAGATATAATCAAAATATCCAGAGAGAAGAGAAGCACACAGGCAGTCAGGTTGCCTTTGAGGACTGCTCTCTGCTCCCGCACTTCCCAGTTCTCCACAAGGGATCTTGGAGGTAGTAAGCAACAGCCTAGGTGGTGTGAAGCTGGGGGAGCATCTCCTAACCTTGCACATGGGTGGCACAAACAGTTTAGAACTACAAAGGCACCAGAGTTGAAAAGTCAAGGTTTCCAGGTAGGGTCCCAAGTCCTCCATGCTGGAGCAACCCTTATGCTTGAGGCTCGCTGTGAGACAGTGCAAGCCTAAGGCTGGGAGACGGTGCAAGCCTAAGGCTGGGAGACGGTGCAAGCCTAAGGCTGGGAGGCAGTGCAAGCCTAAGGCTGCAGCCCAAAGAGGAAGATTACAGGAACGACAGCCCACAGCTATCTACAGCTTTCTACAGACTGTTTATTAAAGAGAAGAAGGAAAAACACAGGACACAGTACAAAAAGATCCACAGAGATTGACATACTGACAATATTTCAGAATCCATGTCAAACTTTATAGAATAGAAACGGCTAAAAATCATCAACAATGATGCTCGTGAAGTCATTTCCAACCCACAGAAAAATCAAGTATGTATAGAGAAGAAAATTTTAAGGAAGAATGAGATATCTAAAATACTGCTTTCAGTAAACATCACACTGATATAACTTAACAGTGTTTTTATCTTGTTTTGTTTTAAGATCTCAGGGCTGGCGGGATTGGCCAATGTTGGGAAAAGCGTGAGTTGTGCAGGCCTGTCCTGAGTTCCCTTCCTAGAACTTACAGAGGAAGGTGTTCTTCAGACACCACGTGTGCGCTGTAACATACACGTGCTCCCTCCCCCTCGTCACCCCTCTTGCTCACACACTCTCATTCTTTCTCAGACACATAATAATAATAAAATTAAGTTTTAAATAGTCCTCGTGGATGAAGCACATAGAGGCTAATTGCTCTAAATAACAAACTTGCTAAAGGAAGAGGACTGCTATATCATCGACTGCTCACCCCTCTCACTCTGGCATTGAAGATGAAAGAATATTCACACTTCCAAAGCGGGAGCCCCGGAACACAAGTTCTTCTAAAATATGACTAAAATTGTTCCTTCTGAATCATACCATGACATGCAATGAGAATGGTGGCACCACCATCTGGCTCCTTTCTCACAGGTCAGACATGCGGCTGTGCACAATCCGGGGCCTTCTTTAAGACACAGTGCACAGTGGGTCCACAGCATACTCAACTCTACTGGAATGCACCAGATTCTCCCACCAATGACATGTTTCATGACTTACAAGAGGTCATAGGGCAGCCTTACTAGACATGCACACAGCATCCTAATGCAAAACAAAAAGACTAAGGCTATTCTATAGCCTGCAAAACAACAAACATTCCCCCACATCTGACAGCAAATAAGAGTGGCAACATGCAGAGCAGGCCATGCTATCTGAGGAAGGCTGGAAGGGAGGACAGTGAGTTCAGAGCCAGCCCCCACTTAAAAGCTGCAAACCATTCTGCTCCAGAGGCAGACTTGAAGGGCACACAGTAAAGGCTGAGATGGGGAGAAATTGTATTATGTTTTCAAAGTCCTTGCTCTATTGCCAACTGTGGCTATCTTCTATAGCCAAAATAAAGAGGTTTTTCTCAAAAATCAAGTCATTGTGTAAAGGAATCAAGTATTAGAAAATTATGGGGGGGGGCGGTACTTTAAAAATGCTTCCAACCATTCAAAAAGAGTCTGGGGAGATGGCTCAGTAGACAAAAGAGCTTGTATAAGCACAAGGACAGGAATTTAGATTCACCTGAAACCACCTAAAAAGCCAGGCACAGCCTTGCATGTCTGTCCCCGGTACTGGAGAGAGACAGGGGCAGATGTTAGGGCTTGCTGGCCAGCCAGCTGTGTGAAAACAGTTAACTTCAGGTTCTGTGAGCAACCTGGTCTCATGAACTATGACATAAAGTGATGGAAGGAGACACATATCAGGCTCTTCTGGACTCTGCACATTTATACACACACACACACACACACACACACACACACACACACACACACACACCACCCCACAAAAATGAATACAGTGAATAAGTAAATCAAAGAGAGTGTTTTAAGCAGCACACAATGCTCTGATTTCTGAGATTGCCTGGGTAAAACTCATCACCATCAAATAGCTCTCCAGCTCCAGGTGCTGATGAGAAACAAAGCCTTTAACCACTCTCTAACTCTTTGAGAAGATGAAAGCTTAACTATGGAAGAACATTCCTGTGACCAGCCCACCTCAGATGGAGGCTGGTACCTACTGAATATGGCAAGCCTGTTTGGAATGCTGTTATCATGGCAGGTGTAATCTCCCAGCTGTCAATGCTGGGAAAGCAACAGGTCTGCAGGGTGCCACGACCGGAGTCACCAATAGACACCTTACAGTGATGTTTCAGGTAGGCTTGTGTTACGTTTGATTATTTGTGGAACAGATACCTAACACTCTATGAAAGCCTTTTAAAAGTAGGTAGCCAGGCGGTGGTGGCACATGCCTTTAATCCCAGCACTCGGAAGGCAGAGGTAGGCAGATCTCTGTGAGTTCGAGGCCAGCCTGGTCTACCAAGCGAGATCTAGGAAAGGTGCAAAGCTACACAGAGAAACCCTGTCTCAAAAAACAAAACAAAGCAAAAGGGTTGGAGATTTAGCTTAGTGGTAGAGTGCTTGCCTAGCAAGTGCAAGACTCTGGGTTCGATCCTCAGCTGGAAAAAAAAACAAAACAAAACAAAACAAAAACAAAAAACAAAAAAGTAGGTAGATCTACATGTACTAACACTGAAATATAACTATTGCCTCAATTATATAAAAATCAACATGTAGAATATGAATGATAAATCTGATAGATATATAAATATATAGATATGATTGAGATGTATATATCATGTCCTCAAACTAACAAAATGACCCAAGACAACTATATACCTAATTTAAGAACAATTCTCTCTCAGCGAGTAGTGGGGTTGAAGGAAATTTTCATCTCTGCAAATGCTTTTCCAGTTGAACTCCCTTTGTCAACAATAAGCTGTTTTTGGCACTGAACCAACAAGAACTAAGGGAATCTGTGAAAAAGTTAAATATTCTTGAGGGCAGGAACTAAGATCTGTCAACCCCAGAATTTATTATTGTATTAATAAATTATTTTCTTATTAACTAATAAAACTCTCTCCAAGTTGGCTAGAATTTTCTAAGTTCCACAGAATAAAAACAAATTTTCAATGAATATTTTATATCTAGTACCCCAATATTTGATATGTTGACACCATTCAAAGGTATGAAACCTAAATTAAGAAATAAACAGTACTTTGCTTTAGAAATCATCACAGGCTTCTGAAATAATGCCTATAGTGTTTTTAAAAATATGAACTTCTAGTAGACTCTACATATTCCCATGGCAATATTGGTGAGTTAAAGAGGCATACACAGCCCATCACTGAATTTAAGATGTCCAGGTCTCTCAACCTGCTTAACTTCCTCAAATTGCCCAACAGATGTCATGTGACCCAAGGCAAAATGGACAACAAGCTTGCTAGAATCCTACAGAACCAGAATGCTTCAAAAGTCTGCCACATTGTCACAAATAACACCGCTTTCAGTTTAAATTTACCCTCCTGGTCCCTTAACAAAATAAACAAACAAAAACATTTTCAGCCAAACAAAATCATTTAACACACTCAGAGAGCCTGGGCATTCAGGTCAAACTATAAAGAACACAGAAAGAGATATGAAAATGATGCCTTTGGACAGCATAGGTCAGGTATACATAAACGCAGATGGTAAAGTGGAATTCTGTTCAAGCCTCACACCCCATTCCTATCATTTGGTCATTTCCCACAAATGAGACCCTTCCTAGTTCCTATGATTTTTGTTTGTTTGTTTGGCTTTGGAGACAAAAATATCTCTACATAATCCAGGCTGTCCTTAAATCTGTGATCTCTTCTGCCCCAGTCTCCCAAATACCCACCTACTGTTCTGAGCTTTTAATCATGAACTTGACCCATATCCTTTGTTTTGATAGTTCTGGACAAGCACTTCATTGGAAGCTCCATCCCTGCCCCCTTGTTATCACTATCCCTTACCCTCAACCAGGAGCCAGAGTTTAAGAAATCACACATGAACACTGTAGGCTGACAAAGCTCCCACAGGGAATAGGAGGCTAAATGATCTCCACAATGGTTGCCATGGAGATGGAAAGCCCTAGATGTTCTTTCTGAAGGTTCCTCATCTGTGACACATAGCAATATTTGGAAAATCAGAGCCAATCTTAAGTCCACAGGCTCACACAGGTCAATCCAAGAAAGATCAGAGTTCAGCCTATAAGGCATAAAAATTATCACTCTCAATTTTTTAGCCTTTTCAGATTTACCATTTTAAATATGGAAGTCCTTCAGTGTTTAACCTAAAACAGAAGAGCATCTCACTCTATTATTGAGAGGAAGACAATATATGCCATTAAGTATCTTAAAAGTTAGATCAAGCTATATAAGCAAGAGAGGTCATCAAAATCCCTGTCTTGCCCAACTGTGACTTATAATTAACTTTCTTACCAGCTGTGAGGCTCCCGAAGCCCCTGAGCATCAAATGTTCACATTGAGCTTCACATAGAGGATGTGTCTATCTTCCTAACACCCCTAGAAACCAGGTGTTCATCTGCATAGAGTGCGTGGAAGGACAGCTGAGAGTCAGAGACTGTAGAGTTCCAGACTTTATGAGAGAAGGATGATGCTGACATTCTGGAACTTAGAATGTAGTTATTTTCCTTCAAATTATTGGTGAAATACTTCTGTGCTGACCCTGTATCACTGTTGACAATGTGGAAAATTTTTTTAGATCAATCATTTTTTACAAGAAAGCCAACATCAAACCCTGGCACAGCATTCCAAGATGAGAGTAAATAATCTGAGAAGACTGAATAAATAAGAGGCTCCAAAGAACTTCAGAGAGACACGGGCATTGTTAAGATCACACAGTTGATTTGTGGAACCCTGAGTCAGCTAGGGTCAGGTCTGAGTGTGTGTAACTAAGACAAAGATAATCAGGGCAGCTCAAGATAAAAGGCTACACCCCTATCAACCAAATGACGTCTAGACAGGCTGTCAAAGACTGCCCTGGTAGCCCAGTCTCCTCCCAGCTCACTGCTCTGCCTGAGAGGCCGTTCTCCATCTGAGATGATCGTCAGAGCTCCTAGTGTTGAGCCAGAACTGCAACATCAAGAAGGAAGAAGAGTGGAGGGGAAAGGGACACATGGCTTTCATCACCAGGTATGGAGGGATTCCAGGAACTGTAACATTGTATTCCCACTTACTTCTCATATATCATACTATTTTTGCTGAACCATAAAGGACATAATCTAACTTTTCCCAGAAGGCCTTGTGCCAAATTGGAATTAAGAATTCTCTTCCCATAGGAGAGAGGAGAGAGTGCTGTGTAGAGTGTTAGGTAGTCCTGCATGGGCAGTGGGTCCATAGCAGCAGCTTCTAGGGTAGGAGGTTGTGTCTAGAAAAGCATGACCAACTTCCCCTACCCCAGAGATATTTCAGTGATCTTCCTGTAACATTTCAACTTCTTTGGATGGAATCTAGTTTGGAGAATATGTCTTTCAACTTACTCACCTTGCTGATTTTGATATGGGATAAGTGTGAAATAAACTGAGGGTTCCAGCAAAAGGCAAGAGCGCTGTACGGAGTCAGCGCCATTTTCTATGGTACTATAGGGGAACCACCCTCTGCTCTCCTTGCTCTCATATAGGCCAAGTGAGCAAAAGTTCCCTGAGACAGAAAAGCAGCTTAGGAGTGGTGAAACTCCCTTTCCTGTTTCATTTTTTCTCATGTACATTCATGTATGTAATGCTATCTTTGTGCTGCTGACGAAATTAAACAAGATGTAATACATGGGACATGAGAGCACAGAAGGACTATGAACAAAGATCTAATGGGATGGGGAAGAGGAGGGGAAAGAGGGAACTGGAGGAAGAAAGATGAAATACTGCGTGTTTTTCTCTAGTCCAGACGCTAAACTTAAGACACGTGTGTGCGTGAACACATACAACACGGAAGCAAGAGGAGGGAAGGAGACTAGGAGAGGACAATGGGGCACAGATCAGACAAGGACGATGACTTACATGCATAAAAGCGTCATAAGAGCCAGTGAAATGGTTCAGTGGGTGAGATGTTTGCTGTGCAAGCCTGATAACCTTAGTTCAATATCCAGGTTGTTCTGTTACCCAGGTTAGTACACTTAGAGGTGTAAGAAGAAAACTGACAAAGTTGTCCTCTGCCTCCACACACATGCCATGGAATGTGCACAACTCCCCCTATACACGTCACACATAATATACAATAATATTAATAACATTTAAATTTCATAATGAAACCCATTATTTTTATGCTAACAAAAATTATATATGTATATAAATGATTTTGTCCCCCTAAAAGTTTATTTGTATTTCATTTATATCCTGACACACCAAAATTAACTTTGAACCTAATACCCCCAGTACTAACTTGGTTGGGTACCTCAGCTGGTATAAATCATCATATAAGTAATCAAGGAGATCAGATCTAACAAACAATGCACACTGCCCAAACATAACAAAAAAATGCCAATGCCTACACAAGAAAAAAAAATTACCAGACGGTAGTGGTACACACCTTTAATCTCAGCACTTGGGAGACAGAGCCAGGCAGATCTCTGTGAGTTCAAGGCCAGCCTGGTCTACAGAGAGATCCAGGAAAGGCGCAAAGCTACACAGAGAAACCCTGTCTCGGGGGGGGGGGGGGGGGGGGTACAGTAAAGCAGGAGTCTTATTTAGTCACTCAACAAAGCTACACATGGCAGGTGCAGCTCCAAAGAAGGAAACTGAATCATTTAATGTCCGTCTGAAGTGAGGTCATGAACATATAATCAGCTACAGAGCACACAGCGGTAAACACGAAGACGAACAGAAGTATCACGTTGCTGTAGAGGAGGATGTAACCCAAGGGAGTGTGGAGGTGCGGGAGGCTTCCTAGAAGAGGTGAGGCCTGCTTTGAAAGATAACAGAGGAAAACAAACCAGGAAATCATAAATGAAAAGCAGACCCTAAATCAGAGGGGGAAATGCAGCCACTGGAGGCCCTTCCTACAAGCGGCTGAGTGTTTCTGGAACACAAAATGTGACAGGATAATGAAAAGGCAAAAGTTACCAATGGAAAATGCATTATAACTGAAGATGTCACATTAATGTTGATACTAAAGACAACCCCAAATTCCTATTAACAGTGCTCACCAAAGGTTCATGTTTTATATCATTAATATTAATACTCCTATTATCTGTAATGTAAGCTCTATAAAATACTTTGGGAATTCAGATGTGATGGACGTCTCACAGATGCTCTAAGAGACATTATTTGGGAATATCTTCAGAAATAGTCATGCTATATTTTGAAGACTGTTGTTTAATTCTTTTGGTGCTACAGAGGGAACATGAGGCAGAACTACATCTCTGGCCACATCTTCCAGAACTATGCATTAGAATATCAAAATATATTGCAGTAACAAAACCATAAAATGGATATCATTTAACTACAGCAGTAAAAGACTTTAAATGGTATGTATATAAAGTAAAATTTTTAAACTCTAAAGCCACATTCAAACAATGGTGGACTTGCATATTTATTAATTACTTGGTCAGGATCTATTTAGTCCAATGTAGCATGAATCTTAGAATGTCTTATTAATAAAATCAAACCTGAGGCCAGTTATTGGGGTGAATTCTGGAAGATCAGAGAGACAAAACAAGTCACAGCTACCTCACCTTGCCAGTTCCGCAGCTGGTCTTATTTCCTCAGACTGGAAGCTTCTGAGTCCTCATCCACATGAATATCAGCTGAACTGTGCTGCTCCAAAGCCTGAATGCTTAACCAGCCAAATACTTCTAGTTTCTGGTCTTCACGCCTTATATATCTTTCTTACTTTCTGCCATCACCCCCTGGGATTAAAGGCTGGATTTCTGGGATTAAACGCAAGTGTCACCATGCCTGGCTGTTTCTAATGTGGCCTTGAACTCAAGAGATCCAGAGGTATTTCTGTCTCTGAAATGCTAGGATTAAAGGCGTGTGCTACCACTGCCTATCCTCATGTTTAATATTGTGGCCGTCCTGTTCTCTGACCCCAGATAAGTTTATTAGCATGCACAATATTTCAGGAAACACAATACCACAGTCCAAGCCTGCCTTGAACTCACAATTCTCCTGCCTCAGCCTCTCTGGTGCTAGGATTATAGGCATGTGCCACTATTGGTGAAATTATTAAGGCCACTCCACGTAGTTAAAAGGGAGGTTTATTTTGTGGGGTAACTTACAAATGAAGGGATAGGTTGTAGGGTCTGGCAAAGGTATGGCACAGTCTGGGAGTGTTCTCTGGAGAACTCTGCTCAGTCTACCTCCTGCATCCAGGATCCCCGAACGAAGAGAGAGACCTCCTCTGGATCCTTGTCTTCCGCTTCCTCCTCTGCCCTGCCTTGTGGGCGTGACCATTATTAAAGCCTCAATGGGGGTTGGGACTTCCAGGCCAATGCCAGGATGGCTATCCACTACAGGCCACCACATCTGGTTTTGGGTGTCTTTAGTCTCACAGTCAGCACAATAACATTCTCACCAGTGCCAAGATCATTTCTGTCCATATTCAGTGGGTGTTTATTTTTTACTATCCTTCTCTCTGTTGGCATGGGGACTTTATTTTGAAAATTATTAGGCTAATTAAGAGGCTCACACTGTTCCCTGGATTTCTCTACCTCACATATCAATATGTCTTAATTGTCTGTTTCTCTACCTCTTCCTTCTATTCAACTCAAGGAGTATGAGGAAGTTTCTGCATGGAGGAACAGATCAGCACTGAGTTTATTCTGACACTTTGGGTGTGATTTTTGTTTTTGGTAAACACTAGTTTACTGTGATTTATATGAGCAAACATTTTCCAGGGTCATTTGAATTTTAAAAGATTGTTGATTAGGCTTCTTGTCAAAAATTAGAGCACATTAAGGCACAAACTGTAGCTTCCATAGCTACCAATTTGCCACACAGTGTGAAGGCAAGTCCCCACATGGTGTACCAGAGTGGTCCTACTCTTGTGACATTCATGAACCGTTAACAATATCTAGATTTTTGAGTTGAGCAGTGATGGCACATGCCTTTAATCCCAGCACTCAGGAGTCAGGGGCAAGCAAATCTCTGTGAGTTCAAGATCAGCCTGGTTTACAGAGCAAGCTCCAGGACAGGCACCAAAACTACACAGAGAAACCCTGTCTCAAAAAACAAAAAACAAACAAAACAAAACAAAAAGTAAACAAAAACAAAACCTAGATTTTCATATGTTATTACAGAGTTTTCATTTTTAGCCTCTATGCAGTGTTTGCAGGAGTTATAGTAATATGTGCAACTCTGACCTTTGTGAGGGTCCCAGCCCATTTCCCATGAAATCAGGATGCATTCTGCACATTACACACACTGCAATCTACCACATACTTCTGGGACTGCTGCAGTGCCTGGCACACTGCAGACGGTTACAAACTGTGCCTACTACCTAAACCTATGCGTAAAAGAATGAATGAGCCAATAAATGAATACAGAAGTCTAAGACCAAAGCAAAAAATTACTCTAAGTGGTCTGTCTATGTGCCAAAAAGGGGAATGAAGAAGTAAGAAAAAAAAAATCTTCATGAAGTTTGCTAAATATGTAACAGAAATGTAAAATATAGAATTATGTTTGTAATCAGAATTTTCTGGGACTGAGGACTTCTGATGGGAACAAGTGGGAGGGAGTTGAAGGGGACAGAGGTCTCAACTGTAGTTGCTCTTAAACAGCTCTCAAAAATGAAGAGAAGAAACTAAAGATATCCAAGATGTGAATATTTTAGTGATGACTACTGAAGTCAGTACTACCGACCTGTAAGATGGGAAGTGGTAGCATGGTTGTTAAAAAGGGTTATAACAAGTCTAAGATACCCAAAATCATGGCTTTAAAAAATCTGTTTGTTCTTAATAACCAAGTTTTAGAAATTCCTCCTAGGAAAATTTTAATATATAGGAAGGGATTTATACAAACAGTAGCCTTGCTTATATTAGAAGGCAGGATGTCCCTCAGGCCTGTCTGCTTTATGAAATGCTGTTTGCAGTGCATAATGATCCCATTTAAATTCTTCTTTAAAGTTCCTGTTTGTTCGTTTTGTATTTCATATTTCCTGAACGAGAGCTGAGGTCACCGCTGTGAGGAGCAATGCCCCGTGAGCAGACATGGAGTGGGGCTGTGGGAGCTGATAGCACGCACACCTGCTCGAAGTTTCACCTGATGAGCTGCTCTGACTCAAATTGCAACAAACCAAAAACGAACTGGTGCTCCACCCACATACACATTCCAAGGCTGCTCACTATAAGAACGGGAAGAAGAAACCAGCCTGGGAATGAAGCCTGGGGAGCAGCTGTGGCCACTCGCACACGGTGGCAGGACTTGTTTTCTCCTGGCAAGAGGAAATGAAACCTTTGGCAACCAACACAGAAGCCTAACTGAAGGGGTAATGAGCTAACCAGCGCCTGTAGTTGGGGTGGTAAGATGGTCTGTCTTCCAACAGCAAAGCAAAGCAAGCGGCAGATCCACAGACGTAAGGAAGCTACAGATCTGTCATATCCTCTCCTTATAACTGACCTTCAAGATTCACATCCCAACATCAAGCTAAGCCTTGAGCACTGTACTTCTGACATATATTCTCCCAAACTGGAGTTACTGTGTCCAAGAATGAAATATATGCTGTATTTTTGTATGTTACTGTATTTTCTCACTTATAGTATATTTGCACACTTTGACATAAATGTGTATTATGCCTACCATCACCAGAAGCTGGTGATGCAGAATGCAGCACAAAGGACCCACTCTCACAGGATTTACACTCTAAATGTTTGCTAGCCCTTTCTGTTGTCACTGTTTTTGAGACAGGTCTCACTATGTAGTTCTGGCTGGCCTGAAGCTCACTACGTAGGTCAGGCTGGACTGTGACAATCTTTCTGCCTCTGCTAAAATTTCAGGGATGTTGCCACCACACCCTTTTTGAGAAAGATATTTAAATAAATTTGACTGTTTCATAAAATCAATATAGTTTATATGTATACTCACACTTTTAATGAAAATCATGTTTTTCTAGGATTTATTGAATATCCTTTTGCCATGTGTATGTGTTTGTGTATACATGTTGTCTGAAGACACACATGCACATCTATGCTCATGTGTATGGAGACCAGTGGTCAAAGTTGAGTGTCTTCCTCCATCACTCTTTACCTTGGTTTTTGAAGGCAGAGTCTCGCTGAACCCAGGACCTGAAAGCTTGGGAGCCTTGGCCTGCCCTTCCAGCAGTGGGACTACAAGGACTGGCTGGGGTGCCACTAAGTATGTGGGTGCTGGAGACCAAAACCAGGGCCTCATGCTTACGCAGCAAGCAATTCGCCAACTGAGCCATCTCCCCCAGCCACTTACTAAGTGTATTATGTGATTATAGAGAGGTATACGCCTTCTTATTACAGGGGTGAGAGAGAAGGGGAGGGACGGAGGCAGGGAAGGGGGGAGGGAGGGAGAGGGAGAGGAAGGGGGAGAGGGAGAGAGAGAGAGAGAGAGAGCGCTAAAATAGAAGGAAGCAACAAGTAAGTATAATGAGGAAAATACAAACTTTCCAGTTTTCTCTAGTGCAGAACCTGGATTTCCCATATGAGTGTGTGTGTGTGTGTGTGTGTGTGTGTGTGTGTGTGTGTGTGTGTATTCATGTGACTATGTTGGCATGAGACAGTGAAGCAGCACTTGTGAGACTATCTGGAATGAAGAGGCCCCACAGGAGGGGGGGGGGGTGAAGGAGGACAGGTGAGCATGAACAATGCCTTACATACACACACAGGATAATCCATCATGAAATCCATTTACCCACTATTTTTCAAAAATAAAAGCAAAAATAAGCCTGATTTAAAAGTTTAAAGAAGCAATAGTATAATGTTTTAAGTTAATTCAGTTGCTTATATAATGTTCCAATTTTCTACATAATTTTTCCTAGATGCTAATTGCTATGTGTGACCTGTGTAATTAAAAGGCAACATCTAGAAATTAACTTTGGGGATACATCTCTGATGTTCTGATTCTGCAGTATATTAAATCAAATCCTGGATGTTTCTTTATTTAAAACATGTTTCCTTCAACTTTCCTCTAGGGATTAAATGCTCAGGTTTTTCACATGAATTCTCATGTTTGTCAATCTTGCCTTTGGTTGGTAACATATCTGGAGTCAAAACTAAATTATTCTTACCCCCTTCAATAGAATTGCATCTTAAAAATCAGGCTGGGTGGGGGGGGTGGGGGAGGTTGCTGGAGAGATGGCTCAATTGGTAAAGGCACTTGCTACCAAGTCTTAGTAACCTGAGTTCAATGCCCAGGACCCCATAACGGAAGGAGAGAACTAATCCCCACAAGTTGTTCTTCGACCGTGGCACACACAAAGGCATAGATCACCCCTCCCCAGACAATATAATTTATAAAAGGATGTAAAAATCAGACCTTCATTTTGACGGATTTTCTGTCTCGTTTGAATTGTTGTTTTCCATTGGTCCCCACTTCCTCCCTCAGGGATACTGTTGGAATGCGGACACTTTTCACTCTATTGCTGGTTGCCTGGTTATCACTCACATCTATTTCTTAACTGATTTTTTGCAGATGTATCCTAACTGGTTTATCTACTTCCAACATAACCTCAGAGTCTCAGTAAGTCAACCAGAGAAGCAGAACAGTTTAGTCTCTAGTTAAAACTAAAAGTTGGAGGCAAGGTATTACTACATTGTCCAGGCTAGCCTCAAACTCATGACCTCCTGCCTCAGGCTTCCAGGTGTGAGAAACAAAGGTGAAGACCACCACAGCTGGGCTGATGAGGAACTTTTTAAACATGTATATCTGAACACCGGGTGTGGTGGCGCATGTCTTTAATCCCAGCACTTGGGAGGCAGAGGCAGGGACTGTGAGTTCGAGGCCAGCTTGGTCTACAGAGTGAGTTCCAGGACAGACTCCAAAGCTACACAGAGAAACCCTGTCTCAAAAAACCATAAAATTTTTTCTAAAAATTAAATAAAAAAAAAAAAAACATGTATAGCTGATCCAGTCAGGCTCTTAATTAAACCACTCCTGATTTTAGATAAAGTAAAATAACTCCTACTTCCAGCCAAAACTGAGGGTGCAATGTATCCTCCCACTGAAATAATAAAAAAAAACAAAACAAAACAAAAAAAACTGACAAAGAAATAAGTCTTTTGGGATATTGTACATTAGACAACTAGGGATTTACCCCAGTTACCTGGCAAAAACTCCTTGCTGTGGTGCGACACAAGAAACTATGCGAAGTTCAACCGAGTCCACGCAGTGAGAGGAGAAGTGGGGCCGGAGCAAGACGGGGCAGACGCCTCCATCTCGCATTCTTGCAGAGGCCGTGTCAGGTTTAACTAGACTCTGATCTCCTTGATGGAGAACCTCATGGAAAATTGCCAACTGTATTTTAGGAACTCAAGGTCAACATGCCCCAGCTAAGTTATCTTAGTTTCTGTTAAACTGCCAGCTTGTGCAGACCCCCCTCCAGCTAACCACTTACTTTAGCTTCTGCTAAACTGCTGCTTCTGCAAAGGTCCCTGCTGCAGTTGCTGAGCAAGATGCCAGGCCTGGGTTTTGCCTTTAAAAACCCCATGCTCTGGACACTCGTGACTAGATCCAAGTCGTCAAATACCTGAGTACAGTCCTAGTCAGCTGGAATAAAGACTTGCAGTTGGCTATAAACTGTATCTGAGTGGTCATCTCTGGTGGACTTCCTGTAACACCTACAGAAGAGAATGCCTGTCATGAGGAACCTACAGACCAAAGGCTCTGGAGTTCCAGGCATGCTTCCCTCAGGTACTCTGCAGACCACCAAGCACAGCCAAGTCTGAGCAACCACACAAGGGCAGAGAAAAGCAGATATCCAAACGTGCTATAGAAAGTGGTGTTGCGCACTGGTGGTCAACACCAGGAAGAGTGTCTTTTCCACAGTCATGCTATAAGAGACATGATCCACAGGGATTCATCATACAGAGATTCATTCTATATGCAAAAAGGCCTTGCTGTAGTGGTTATCCCACACTAAACACCACTCTGGTTCCATCTAATCAATATTAAAAGGAAGATCCCAAGGATCAAACTGTTTTAAAGAGGCTTGTCTATACTTCAGAACAAAATTACTTATTTATAAGAAAACAAAATCATAAAGCACCCAACAAAGTAAAGCCCACACTTCTGACATGCATTCATAAATTACCTGTCCCTCTAAATTATCCAGCCTGCAAAGAGGCTGGAAAGGGACCTGCAATGTGGAAAATGGTCAATCAATTGAAACTGGGCCAGAACTGACAACGATTAAACAAACAGACAAAACCACAAAAATGCCCATCCTCTCTTGCGTTCAGCTAACTGTTTCTCCGGGCTGGAATGCTCAGCTAGAGCTGTGCCAGGAGGAACCTCGTTTGATGTGTTTAATACCGACGGTGGAAACACCCACCAAGGCCAATTTCACACTGTCAATAGTGTAGCTTGTGGAGTTGCTGAATTTTTAATAATCAGATCATGTGCTAGATCCACCTCTCCCAGTGGAGTCCAGTCAATCAATAAATCAATCAATCAATCACCTTCATATCTCAAACATTAGTTCCTTTGGAGACCATTCTGTGAGTTTCCAAATCTGAGTTAAATGTTCCTTCTCTGGGCTCCCCAATACACTGTGGACACACCACTATGGCACTTAAGATATTCTATTACTATGAGTTTGATTCATGAACCCTGAGAGGGAAGATAATGCCCTGTAAATTAATCTACATGCAGAGCATGTCCACAGTAACAAACATGGGATGACACACTACTAGCCGAATGAACAATAACATGGAGCTGCTCTGATAGGTAGAATATAGAGGACTCACTAATACAAGATCTCTAGTGTATTACACAGTGTGAAAGGGCCAGACACAAACAGCACATACTATATGATTTCATTTACATGACACTCTGAAAGTGGCAAGCTTACAAATCCATGGTTGCTAAGAAGAAACCACAAAACAACATGAGAGAACTGTAGGTGGATAAAAAGGACTGGAAGTCACAGACTGTGCACTTATATAAACTGCATGCCTATTAAGGGCAGTTTTACTCAACATAAACTATTTCCATAGTCAGCAGCTGAATGATGAGTAAAACAACCCTAAGGTCTTAGTGAACTAGCATTAAGTCTGTGGAAAAGATCAGATGAATACACTGTATTAGTTTCCTAGATTCACCTTAAAAACATATCACAATGTGGCCTGAAACAACAGAAATGTACACTCATAGTTCTAAAGGTGGAAGTTTGTCCTTGAGGTGTTGGCGGGTCATGCACTTCTGAAGGCTCTAGCTGGGACTCTGTCCTTACAACTTAGTAATCAGTATTACCAGCATGCCTTGACACTCCATTCCTCTGGCCGTATCACTCCAGCCATTGCCCATGGGCCTCTCCTCTGTGTCCACCGTCAAACCTCCCTCTCCTTTGAGGACATCAGTCATTGGGCCAGAGCCCACCTGTCTTAGTTATGTTTTCAGTGATGAAACACCATGACCAGAGCAACTTAAGGAGAAAGGGGTTTATTTGTCTTACAGTTCTACAACCCTGTTCATCATCAAAGGAAGTCAGGACAGGAACTTAAGCAGGGCAGGAACCTGGAGAAAGGAGCTGATGCAGAGGCCATGGAGAGGTGCTGCTTACTGGCTTATTCAGCCTGCTTATAGAACCCAGGACAAGCAGCCCAGGGGTGTCACCACCCACAATGGGCTGGGGCCCTCTCCCATCAATCACTAATTAAGAAAATGCCCTACAGCCAGATCTTACAGAGGCATTTTCACAATTGAGGGTCCCTCCTTTTAGATAACTCTAGCTTATGTCAAGTTGACATAAAACTAGCCAGCACACTATCCTAATCCTACATGACCTCATCTTCACAACATTTGCAAAGACCATTATTCCCAGATAATGTTATAAAGAATAGGGGCTAGACCATGAAAATATCTTTTTGGAAGAACATATTTGAACCTACCACACAAAGAACTACGTCTAAAACAAAGAAATGTATGACAAATGTAACAAAATGGTGTATGAAGTGAATGACGTAAGGGCTCTAGGAGATTCGGGGAAGGACAGAAGTGCTACACTCTTACAGGACAGAGGCAGGCAGGAATGATAACCAGAAAAAGGCCTTGTATTAGTTACTTCTCTCCTTGCAACGTAAGAAAGGAAGATCTATTTTGGCTCACAGTTTGAGTGTGCTGTGCTGGGGACACCACGGCAGTAGGAGCTTGAGGCAGCTGGACACAGTGCACCCACAAATCAGGAAGCAAAGAGAGATGAATGTGGGAGCTCAGCTCGCCTTCTACTCTTCATTCAAGGAGGACTCCGTTTGATGCTGTCTAAACTTGGGTCTTTCCCAGCCGGGCGGTGGTGGTGGTGCACGCCTTTAATCCCAGCACTGAGGAGGCAGAGGCAGGCGGATCTCTGAGTTCGAGGCCAGCCTGGGCTACAGAGTGAGTTCCAGAAAAGGTGCAAAGCTACACAGAGAAACCCTGTCTCAGGGGGAAAAAAAGAAAAAAAAAAACAAAACCTTAGGTCTTTCCCACTTCAACCCCATCTAGAAACCCCCTCATGGGCATTCCCAGAAATTGGTCTCCTAGATGTTTCTAGATCCTAAAAAATTAACAAACAAATCATCCACCACAGGGCCCAATTTGATGAGCACATCAGCTCTGAGTCTGATGGACCAGAACGGTAGGCTGAGCCAAGGAGCAAGAGCCCCACATCTAAGTCTACTGAACTCAGCAGGTTGTTGGGGAACTACTGAGAGGCAACAGTGGTTTAGAAAAGAGCCCCATGTTTTCCCTCTGGCACTGAAGAGGTTCATGAAATACAGCAGGAGACAGATCACAGCACCAGCAATTGCTGATGCTCAAACTCAATTTTCTCTGTTTATCCAGCTATGTGGCAACAGAGCTAAAAACAGCCTGGGTGAAGGGCCCCCAAGCCATGTCACTGCGTTTAGTCCATTCCATTCATCTGCTGGGGCAGTTCCCTCCTGAAACTGAAGCATTGATTTAGAAGTGGTTTGGGGTTTTTTTGTTTTGGGTTTGTTTGTGTGTGTGGGGGGGGGGGGGATTTGTTGGGTTTTTTTGTTTGTTTGTTTTGTTTTGTTGCTTTAGTGAAAGCCTTTTCGGCTGTTAACTGACACAGAAAAGTTAATAACATTTTTTAATTACAGAGAAACTGTTCTCCCAGGTAATTCTTTTCTATGGAAGTATGTTCCAAGAATGTATAACAGCACAGTCTTTTAAATTAAAAATGAAATATCCTCAAATCACAGCATGGTTGTTTTTCACACACAAGGACAAAGTCATGTGTGGTTAAGGACAAAGAAAGGGAATCTAAATGATTAGCTGGTCTACTGAAACTCAGTGAGAATGCCAAGGTCACAACTGTTGCATGCACTCTTGTCTTAGCATCTACATCTGCATTTATGAACCAAGGCCCCCTACCTTCTCTCTGAGCTCTTCACTAGGACCATACAGTTAAATTCTTCTATTGAAAGCAAGTCCTTGAAACCATATGGGATCTAGAAGGCCACTCTCCCACAAAGCCATAGTAAATTGAAATGCTCTCAGCTATCTGTTGGAGGTTACAGTCTATTTAATTGTAGAAAAGTGGAGTTTCAGAAAAACAGCTAAATGTCTCAATACAAAAGTCTGACTGCACAGCCATATAAGTCATATAAGCTATAATTTTGGTGCTGTATTTTTTAACCACACTGTAAGATATAAAATTTGACATTTAGCTGCAGATAATAAATTTAAACAAATTATACACCTAAGTCCTAACTGTTCAAGTTCAAAATTGGCACTATTTAGTCAACCATTAATGACTGACTATAAGACATATTATCTCCCTTCTCATTCAGACTCTTGGTTGAGGCTGGAAGGTGGGAAGTCACATTAAAAGTGAATCTGAAACAAAAGCAGCTCTGTTTGGTAGCACACACCTACATTGCCAGCAGCACTCACACTCAGGAGGCAGAAGCAGGATAATTCAAGTTCAGGAGTGGTTTGGGCTACAGAATAAAAGCCTGCTTCAAAACAGCAATAAAAAGCTGGGCATGGTAGCACATGCTTTTAATTCTAGCATTCCAGAAGCAGAGGCAGGCCTCCAAGCCTGGTAGACATAACAGGTTTCAGGATAGCCAGGGCTACATAAATAGACTCTGTCTCAAAATTATTTTTAATTTTAGTAACAATAATGAAAATAATTTTAGGAGAAACCACGAGTTTACTCTTTCCAGTGCCATTTTTACCTTCAGTGAGAATCTTGTTTCTCAAATTTTCCCAATTTATTAGGTTTATTTTGTTGTGTGAAGTTTAATTTTTTTATACTTGTTTATATTATATGCCTACTTATCTATATGGGAAAGTAGTGTGCATTGCAGGCACACACACACATGCACTCAGAGGTCAGAGAAAGGCTTCTTCCTTTATAACTCTCTCCCTTATGTTTTCAGACATTGTTTCTCATTAAGCCTGAAACACATCATTTTAGGGGGCAAGCAAGCTCCCAGAATCTGGCTATTTCTGTTCCCAATACTGGAGTTGCACACAGCACATGTCACCAGCCTGGCTTCTATATGGATGCTTGGGATTTGGACTCAAGGTCTCTTGCTTGTACAGTAAGTGCTCCCCAGCTGCTAACTGTTGTTTTGAGATACTGAAGATTGATCTCAAGGGCTTTTACATGCCACTTTACTTAGCATATTGCTTGTGCCATGGAATCTTTCTCATTTGTTTTGGTTTTTCCCCCTATTTTTATTGAAACATATATTTGGGTATATCTAGGTCTACATCTTAATCATATAGACTGAGATTTATTTGGGTAGTATACTCACATATGCGATGCCTACACACAGAAACAACATATTAAGCACCCCCCCCCCCAGAAGTCTCTGTTTCACCCAAATAAAACAGTCATGAGTTAAATGACAGGTTAATTTTACCTTTTTGCATAGTATATTCCCATAAAATTGAATGATGCGTGCTCTTATATGGAAACTAAAAAAAGCTGATTTACTGGAAATTGAAAACAGAATGGCAGTAACCAGGGGCTTGGGAGAGAAGTCAGGAGGGCAGAGAGAAAAGCTGGTCAACATAAATATGAGCAAGATACTGTAGGGTACTATTGTACTGTAGGATGACTATAGATAATAATAACAAGCTATACATTTCCAACAATCAAAAGGGTTGAAAGTTGTCACAATAAAGCAATGACAGAGGCTGGAAAGACTGTTCAGTAGTTAAGTGCCTGTATGTCAGAGGAGCAGCAGATGGCAACTGACTTCGGGGTGTCAGCCCAGCAGGAAGAAAACCCCTGATGGGTAAAGCTTAGACAGACAAGGCCCCGAGATCACAGACTCCAGAATGTCTTTTGCTTCTGCTGTGCCTTTACATGCTTGCTGCTGTCATATCTCTCTGGTATCTGACATGGTGAGAATGGGTGTGAGGAGATCCCCACTGCTTATAATGTATCTCATGAAAACATTTTTACCTGTGGATTATAATGATGATTTATTCTTAAGCTGTACTGTCTAATTGATAATAATAATATTAGTTTAGAGTTTTGATGATAAAAAATAAAACAAGAAAGTGTCACACAGCTAGAACACGTGAGTTTCTATTGAGGAGCTATATAGACAGTGGCTTAGGTTAACAATTAAGAAAAACAGCTAAGTCCCAGTGGCCCAGCCAGTTTAAATTCTTCTAATCTTAATGTTGGGAGACATGTTCACAGGTTTCAGAGTGCATCACAGCTGACACAAAGCTCTGCAAATAAAGTTTTGTTGAGTGCTCCTCTGTAGTGCAGTAGCTTCCCAGTTTGATCTAGTCCCTTCCATTTAGTTTTGCTTCTTCAGTTTAAGCTTCAGGTGTAGTTTTTAAATTTTGAAAAATATTCCAAAGCCAAGAGCTTCCAATGTCAAAGAGCTTCCATCATAAATTCTCAATGAGTTTTATGATCCCAGGTCTTATAACCACTGAGTTCATTTTTGTGTATGGTATTTGATAAAGGTAAAATTTCATACTTTTACATGGTGGATATCCAGTTTTCTGGGTATTAAGCGAAACTATCCTTCCCAACATGTATTCTTAGCACCCTTGATGAGTTGGCAACTATACTGGCTAGTTTATGTCAACTTGACACAATCTAGAGTCATTTTGGAAGAGGGAACCTCAATGGGGAAAAGGCACCCCACCACACACACCTCCATATTGACCAATATGCAAGCTTATGGAACATTTTTCTTGATGGATGGTTGATGTAAAAGGGCCCAGGTCATTGTGGGTGGTGCCACTCCTGGGCTAGTAGTTCTGGGTGCTATAAGAAAGCAGGCTGTACAAGCCATGATGAGCAAGCCAGTAAGCAGCACTTCTCGATGGCTTCTGCATCAGCTCCTGCCTCCAGGTTCCTGCCTTGGGTTTCTGCCCTGACTCCTTTGGTATTGAACTAGAAGCTATAAGATGAAATAAACCCTTCCCTCCCAATGTTGATTTTGTTCACAGTGTTTATCACAGCAACAGAAACCCTAGGACAGCCACATAGATTTGGATTTATTTCTGGCTCATTGCCACTCCCTTGGTCTATGTTTCTGTTCTATGTCAGTACCAGGTTGTTTTGACTATTTTAGCTTTGACACAAATTTTTAAACCAGGAATTCTCATTCCCTCCAATTTTGTTTGTCTTCCTCAGTTTTGCTATGGCTACTCCAAGTTTCTTATTCTCCCAGTTTTACAAGAACGTTAGAATTCATGTTTCTATTTGTGTGAAGAATACCATGAAATTTAGATAGGACTGTACTAAATGTATGTATTAACTAATGTCCTAGTTAATCTTTATTAAAAACTTGGTTAGAATAAAGCATATCTCTGGGTGTGTCTGAGCAGTATTCCATACATCCTGGATAACAAGTTCACAATCAATGGATTAATCATTGTATGATGAATTCACAGTATAGGACAAGGTTGGGAGGTCATAAGAGGGGGAGCTGGGGCCTTGCTGGAGGAAGTCAGTCACCAAAGCTGTGCCCTTGGGCCTGTAGCTCACCCTGGCTCTTCCCTGTACTCCCTTTCTCTGCTTCTTGTCCACCACAAGGTGAACGGCCTCCTCCTTGTGGCCCTCTCTGCTTCTTGTCCACCACAAGGTGAACTGCCTCCTCCTTGTGGCCCCCATGGCTTCAGCTATCTGCTCTTTTTTTCCATCTCCATCACAATGGATTGAAACCATAAGCCAAATATCTCTTTCCTTCTTTAATGTTGTTTCTCTTAGGCCACACCAAGAAAAAAAAACTAACATAGGCAATACAGACATTTTACCAATATTAATTCTTTGTATTCCAGTGAACAAGAAATATCTCTTTACTATCACCTTTCCAATTTCATTAATGTTTTACAGTTTAACATAGAAATAGTTCATCTCTTTAATTAAATCTATTCCAAAGTCTTTCCTTTGTTATTATATTACTGAGGTGGGGTTTAATTCCTGGCATGCAAGGCTGGTTTAAGACATGCAAATTAATATGAATCACCAAATAACAAAATGAAAAAGAAGGCTGTATGATAATCACAACTGATATAGGAAAGGCAACTGACAAAACTCAGCATCCTTTGATTAAATACCTTTAATAGTTTAGGAACAGAAGGAAAATTCCTCAAAATAATAAAAAACTTTTCTGAAAAACCTACAGCCAGTAATATCACAGCCACAGGCAAAGAGTGGACGCATCGCCTGAGGCCAGCACAGGCAAGGGTGCCCAGCCTCACCATTGCTACTTAGCACACACTTTGAAGACAAGAAAGCAGACAACACAAACAAGAGACATCCCGATCAGAAGTAAAGCCATGTCTATTTACAGATACAGTTCTACAATATAAAAAAACAATGATTCTATACACACACAATGCAGATTACACCCACATAAACACAGGCATACACATACACCCCACACACATGTGAACACTTGTGCACAAGCACATATACATACACCTAATAAGGAAATTTGGTGAGGCTACCGGGCACAAAATAAACACACAAAAACACATGCATTTATACACAAATTACAAGTGAAAAAAGATTGAGAAAGTCAACCGATTTACGATGTTATAAGACTCAAGGATAAACTTTACAGTTTAATTAAGTTTTGCTTCAATCAATGTTTAGCTTTCACAGTATCCCCTATAGTTTAACAATCAATTCGCCCCCTTTAAAACTGCTAAGCAACTGTCACTTACTGGGGCCACCAGGGTCTGACTCCCCTTTCTAATTCTTAGAGTCTCTCTCTCACTTTAAGGAACAGACCTACCACTATCAAACAGTCAAAGCCAAACATGCCACTACCACTAGCATCTTATGCTCCAAGATATGTGCACACTAACAAAAGTGGGCTGAACAGCAATACTAACGCCCAGAGGCTGATCAAAAGCTAGTGATGAGACCCAGTGTCTGTGCAGAATCACACTCCTGAAAGGACAGTGCCCGCTGTGCAGTGTCAGTGCTAATGGCAGAGGTCAGTTTCCTTGCAGCAGTGGATGCTTCCTCACCGGCTCTGTAATACAATTTGAGGCTCCTTCCTGGCACTCTGTTCTCAGCCCTCCCAGAGTGTGAACTGCCCAATGCAGTAAAACTCCAGCTCAGCTTGATTCATCCAAGGCAGCTGCTGTTGCTGGCGACTGCAATCCTGACTGACTCAGCACCTTGTCTCCTGAGACTCACTTAATGTTCTTATGTCATTACACAATCTTATTAATTATAAGTTTCCTCAAAGGACAGATGGGAAAGACATGTTCTTGAAAAATTATGCAACGTTAATACTTTCATCACATAGGTTTCTACTGACTCTAACCTGGAAAACAGCATAAAATGAGAGACATCTCAGAAGCTTTGGAGAGTCAACTGTTTATTTCACACATACAAAAAAATGAGACTTATTCTTTTAAGACCAAATAATAACACACTGTATGTACACACCTCATGTTGTTTATCCAGTTTCCAGCCTGCGGGCATGTGTGGCTTTCACCTCTTTGCTAGTATGAATAATACTTCTATGAACTTGGGTGTACAAGTATCTGTTAAAATTCATGCTTTAAATTTTGGGAGATCTACATCTAGAAGCAGAACTGCTGAATTATATGGTGATTTTATTTTAATTTGTGATGCATAAAGGCATTATGCCAAGTGAAACAGCCAGTCACAAGAAGATAGACATTTCACAATGTCACTATAGACATTTCTACTTATTTTTGTTGTTGTTGTTGTTATGTTGCACAGATTTCTTTTACACTGTCATTTGACTTTCATAGTTTTGGGCTACACACCCATATTTTTTATTTTATATATATATATATATATATACACACACACACATACATATATACATATTATATATACATATATGTAATATGTAGGTATGTATGTGTGTATTATACATATGGCATATATTATATATATTCATGTTAATAAAGTATTTGCCCTTAGACTGTGAAATAACCAATTTTGCCCATGTCATCTCATTACTTCAAACTTTGTCTTCATGTCTGCATCTTTGCTGCTTATGAAGCTCATCCCTGGGTTTGAAGCTGGTGGTGTGGCTGCAGTATTTCAAGTACCTTCCTGTTTGAAGAACTGATAGGACTTCAGAAAAGCTCTCTATTTGATTCCCACAGAGCTGGATTTTATCTAGTCTCCAGTTGTCAGAAAGAGAGCCGAGAGGTATGAAAAGCAGTGAGCAGTATGAAAGTCATGCTTCCGCAGCAACTACTAACAGACTACGAAGACCTTTCAACAGCCTGGCCTGAAAAACAAGTGCATTTCTTTCTCCTCTTTTTCCCGTCCCAGTCTGTAAAAGCGCAGTTCAGAGGGTAATGACCTTTCAGAAGCAATGGTTCATGAAAAGGCTTATCTAATATAAAAGACAAGAACTGCACCAACACTCCAGATCCCCTCCTCCCTTCTAGCTCCCTGAGTGCATCCTGACAGCTGGCCTTGGGATGCTGTCCTAGAAACACGACAGAGTCAGAGGGAGGAAGGGACAGCTTCTACCATGTCAGGTGTGCACTGCAGTGACAATCCCAGCTAAACTGATACCTGACACATCAGCCAGTCCTGGCGACGTCCTGGCGACACCTGGGACACTGTCATGCTGGACCAGAAGCAGTCCAGGTGCCAAAATGGAGAGGTCTCCAAATCCTTGACTATTTTTCTTTTTATTCAAAATTTGCTAGAGAAGGCTGTGGAGCATCAAGCGAGTTTCCATCCTTGTTCTGTCCCCATTTCTCTCTAATAAGTGAGTTCTTTGAAGTTATATATGTATAGTAAAAAGGCTGGAGAGATGGCTCAGCGGTTAAGAGCACCTATTGCTTTTGTAGAGGATGCTGGTTCAGTTCCCAGCACCTAAGCTAGATGGCTCACACTCTCAAGCTCCAGCTCCAGGAAATCAGATGTCCTTTTCTGGCCTCCACCACACAAATAAAAATAAAATCTTTCAAAACTATGGCAAAAAATATATTATCATAGTTATCCATTTGGTCACTTTTAGTGCACACATCAGTGCCTTTAGAATTATTCTTATTATAATTGCTGCTATCTTTTATCTTCTCAAAATAAAATCCTATATTCATGCAATGGTAACTCCATGTTCCCTTCCCCCTAGACCCTGGTGATCTCCATTCTATCTCCCATCTCAGTGGATTTCACTACTCTCACCATTCACATGAGCACAATCATAGAACATGTGTCCCTTTGTTACTAGCTTATATCATATAGCAAAATGTCTCTGGGCTGCACACATTGGAATATCCTCTATTTGAAAGGCTGAATAGAGCTCCACTGTGCATTTATAATATTATACTTTCTTTATACATTTATCTGAGGTGATTATGTGGCTTCTATCTTCTTCATCCTGTGTACAAACTGGTATTTTTGTTTTTCGTTTGAGACAGGGTTCCTCTGTGTAGTCCTGGCTGTCTTAGAATTCACTCTTGCTGTGGGTATCTGTATGCTGTGAATGTGTTGCTCTGATTGGTTAATAAATAAAGTGCTGATTGGCCAGTAGCCAGGCAGGAAGTATAGGCAGGACAAAGAGAGAGGAGAATGCTGGGAAGTGGAAGGCTGAGTCAGCAGCCGCTGCCATGAGAAGCAAGATGTGATGCACTGGTAAGCCATGAGCCACATTGCAAGGTACAGACTTATAGAAATGGGTTAATTTAAGATATAAGAACTAGACAGCAAGAAGCCAGAACCATTAGGCCAAACAGTTTAAATAATACAAGCATCTGTGTGTTTATTTGGGTCTGAGTGGCTGCGGGCCCGGGCTAGACTGGAGATAACTTCAGCTACACACTCTGTAGACTAGGCTGGCTTCAAACTCAGAGATCCTCCTGCCTCTGCCTAGTCCTCCTGGGATGAAAGGTATGTGCCACCATGCCTAGACAAGCCGGTGTTTCAAACCAATAAATGATTCAGTTAATGGACAAAGCTTCAGCAGTGTGGGGCTCGTCCACACTGAAGGCTTCAAGAAGAAAAGGAAAGCAACGACAAGGGTAACAGGCCCAGAGTGACAAGACTGAAGAGGGACACAAAGAACTGCCTTCCACCATTTCTGTGGACTCTGAAGCTGCCTCAGAGAATAGCTGAGGCATTCTGCACATGTCGAACTCTCCCATGGCTATCTCCAGAGCCCTTGGCTGCCTGCCTAGGTCACCCCTCAAATTATGTTCCTAACCACTAGTTTTTGCTTGGTCTATGAGTACACATGCTATAGTTTGCTGGCGGGCTAGTTACCAGGCTGCCTACGTTCAAGCAGACATTCTGCACCTTCAAGGTAAAGAGATGAAGTAAACAGGTGATAGGCTGGCCGGTCAAAGAAAGAGACAAAAGTAAAATTGGTATTGCAGGGGGAGTAACAATCACAAAAATATAAGCACTCTCGTGTGAGCAAACCACTTGTGTATCCACACTCACAAAGTGGCATACACTCTGCTGACGCATTCACAGTAACAAGAATAAACACTTTGGTCTTTCCTTCCCTGATAACATTGGCCTAAGGAACAATCTGCAGCAGGAAATCCAGGTTTCCTGCCTGTGGGCACTGCTACTGCACCATTCCTGGGCATCAGCAATTAGTTCATCATCAGAAATAAAAGGATTTCAGTTTGATGCCACAGGTGCCAGCTTTCTTCCTTCCCACCCACCAACCTACCAGTTAAAACCATCCAAACACTTCACTTTTCTAATGTGGAAAATTAAAATAATCTTAGACTAACTAAAAGCATAATCTATCAGGCACACATAATTATAAACAACTCTGCATTTTCTTTTTAAAGATTAGAACCATTTGTTTATTAGTCAGCAAAGTGCTGGCTGTTAAAACACACCTGTGTGAGGAACGCCTTGGTGTCTGTATGAGGCACATGTTCCTATCATTTCTCTGAGATCTGCTAATGGAGAGGTAGAGAGAGTACTGAAAACCAGATGGGATGGGAAGCTGAGAGATGGCTGTGAACTTGCCAAATATCTAACAAGATTTCTGTTTAGAAATGGACAGCAGTAAATAAAGAGAAAGAAATTTTTTAAAAGGCAAGCATATTACTACATGCCCAGTATTTACAAGGCATTGGCCCTATAAAAATGCTGGTGATAAAGGCAGAGAGTGGGCAGAATAGAAAGGCAGTTTGCACAGGTATTCACACACACCTCAACATCCTACTAAGTAATGCTACACAAGTCTTCTTCTTTCTTTCAGATCACTACTGGAAATGTCTGCTCTATGACTTCAAAAGTGAGGAGGAGAGAGAACACATCTAACAACATGCCCAGCTCATACAAGAGGGCATTCATTATGCCAGAAAAAGATTTAAGTAATGAGACATGCTGCTGAGGCAAGAAGTAACAGAAACTCTCCATCCAACTGGGCCAAGGGATGTGGTCCTAGAGGGACAGATCTGGAAGGAAACTGGAGTTACACTGAAGCCTAGCTTTCCCTGCCAGGAAACACAACTCAGATGAAGGAAAAGGAGACACATCAGGTCCAATGCCACTGCTCAATGGTTATTTCTTCAACTCTCCATTCCTCTATTTCTCCATATAGTTTAAAATGTTACAAATAACATTTTAGGAAACATCAAGATAGCAAACACTCTGTTAAAGGACTTTGAGTTCCTTTCAAGAAAAGCAACATTCAATCAGTAAAATTGCTATGATTTCTCCTTAGGCCAAGGAGAAGGGGGCAGTTCCTAAAGCCAAGGTACACAATATGCAACCCATTGTTCTCTCAAATATATTTATAAAAGTTGAGTAAGATACTGGGGATATGGCTTGGTGATTAAGAGTATTTGCTGCACAACTATGAAGAACTGAGTTCAAATCCCAGAACCCATGTATAGTGGTTTCAAAGAAAATGGTCCCCAAAGGGAATGGCACTATTAGGAGGTGTGGCCTTTTGGAGGAAGTGTTTCACTGTGGAGGCAGGTTTTGAGGTCTCATAAATGTTCAAGATATGCCCAGTGTTACAGTACTTCCTGTTGCCTGCAAGATGTAGAACTCTCAGGTAACTCTTCAACACCATGTCTGCCTGCATGCCACCATACTCCCCATCATGAGGATAATGGACCTCTGAACTATAGGTGAGCCACCTCAAAAAAATGTTTTCCTTTCTAAGAGTTACCATAGTCATGGTGTCTCACATCAATAGAAACCCTAATTAAGGCACCATGTTACAAGGTGGCCATGGGCCTGTACTCAGCCTGTAATCCCAGCACCTGGGGGGAGGGCGGGTAAAGACAAGAGACTCACCTTGGTGGCTGCTTTCCTAGCTGCAAGACACAAGCTCCAGTTGGAGGGAAAAGGAGAGTGATATATTTTAATTAAAATTTTTTAAAAAACCCACAAGTTCCTGTTCAAGAAGAGACCCTGCTTCAAAGGAATAAGGAGGAGGGTGACAGAGAAGCTTTGAGTTCCCTTCCCTTTTTGAGGAGAAGCACTGACTTTCGGGGGAGGAGTTGAAGCACAGCACACAGGGTTTTGGCCACGATGCTGTAGCCACACCTCTACTGGGAGGCTCAAAGACGTGTAAGCTGGCAGAGTTAAAAGGGATCAGAGGGATGGCCAAGCTGGAACAGGGACGGAGTGGGAGGGCAATGAAAGAGAGAGCATGATAGAGGGAGACGCCATGGGACAGGGAGAAGACAGGTGCAAGGGCAGTTCCCAGGAACCCACAAGGATGACCCCAGTAGACTGTTAGTGCCTGAACTGACAAGCCAGTAATCAGATCCTTCATCCAGAAACTGATGGAAGATGATGCAGAGATCCACAGCCAAGCACCAGGCCGAGTTCCAGGAGTCCAGTAACAGAGAGGGAAGAGGGATTCTATGAGAAAGGGGCATCAAGATCATGATGAGGAAACTTTCAGATACAACCAAACCAAGCTAGTGGAAGCTCATGAACTTTAGACCAACAGCTGTGGAGCCTTCACATGGGACTGGACTAGGCCCTCCGCATAAGTGAGACAGTTGTGCAGCTTGATCTGCTTAAGGGGCCCCTGGCAGTAGGATCAGGATCCATCCCTGGTGCATGAGCTGGCTGTTTGGAGCCCACTACCTATGGTGGAACACCTTGCACAACCCTGATGCAGGGGGAGGGACTTTGACCTGCCTCAACTGAATGGACCAGGCTCTGCCAACTCCCCATGGGAGGCCATACCTTGATGGAGGAGGCAATGGGGAGTGGGTTGGGAAGGGGGAGCCTGGAGGGGTGGGGGAGGAAAGAGAGGGAGATCTGTGGTTGTTATGTAAAATGAATGAAAATTTCCTTAATAAAAATAAATTTTAAAAAATAATATAGGTTGAGAAACCAAAAAATAAATAAATAAAAGGGAACAGAAATGCATACTGGTTCTAAATACTGCTACTTCTCCAATAATCAAGCTGAAGCCACCAAGTTAATAAAGACTGCAACAGAAACAGTCAAAACATCATTTACTTGGGACTATGGGGCACATCACAGAATATAAGAGATTTTGAGCATATTTATATTCCTAATTATGTTTTGCTTCATCTAATATTAAAGTCATCTTGCAGTACTTCCTAGTCTCACGGTGAAGATGTGATGCTAAGTGGCTGCCCTTTGAGTCCGGAGGAGATCTAACTCAGATGCATCTTTCACACAAATTACCCTAAGGCATTAAGGTTTACACATCTACTATAAAACTGAAAATCAGTCCTCTGAGTCATAACAAAATGATCAAGGAAATAATTAGCATCCTGGATGTCTTTCCCACAGTCAGGAAGAAGGCAAGAAGGTCCTCTCTTCCAGCTTCTGCACATTATCTTGGACCACATGTAAGCATCTACATCCCTTGTTACAGGGCAAGAACACCACATGGAAATTCAGGTCTACAGAAATCAGGGGGTGATATTACGCAGGTGCACAGGCACGTGTTTTCTCTACTCTCCTCAAAAGATGACTGATCATCTGAGGAAAATAACACCATATGATGGGTTCATTATTAAGTAAGGAAAATAACATCATACAGTTGGTTCATTATGAAGAAGTTAACGATAGATAGGGGGCAGCACATAGAAAAAAAAAATCACACTGATGAAAGTGTTTCTACCTAAGGGAGGAAGGTGGAGAAAAGTAATGTCTACATTTAAAGCATTTCCCCGTGTTACAATGAGTTTTTCTACAATAGGTTTGGATTCGTTCTTTATAAAGTTCAAGTGCAGAAATGAACACACACAAATGGGTAGGAACACAATGAAAAAGAAGAGACAACAAGGTAACCCAGACTCAGAAAGACAAACATGGCATGTACTCAATCATAAGTGGATACTAGATATAAAGCAAAGGACAACCAGACTGCAACTCACAACTCCAGGGAGGCTACCTAGTAAAAAAGACCCTAAGAAAAACACAGGGATTGCCCAACAACAGAGAAATAGATGAGATCTACATGAGCAAACTGGGGGGGGGGGGGTAATAGAGGGCAAGGGTCAAGGGAAAAAGAGCTTAGGAGAGAGGGGGTCCCTGCTGGATCAAGAGCACTGTGGGAGAATGGAGAGGGAGATACCAGGATGAATGAAGAGCCCAGGGGAATAGGAAGAAGCAGAGTGCGAGAGAGGTCTCCAGAAATCCACAAAAATACCTCCACTGTAGACTACTAGCAATGGTCAAGAGAGTGCCTGAGCTGACCTACTCTGGTGATTGAATGGCCGAATACCCTGGCTGTCATGATAGAACTCTCATCCAGTGTCTGATGGAAGCAGATGCAGAGATCCATGGCTGAGCCCCAGGTGGAGCTCCAGGAGTCCAATCGGTGAGAAAGAGGAGGGATTATATGAGCAAGAGATATTGAGACCATGATTGGAAAAAGCTCAGGGACAAATAGTCAAACTAGTGGAAATGCATGAACTGTGAACCAATGGCTGAGGAGCTCCCATAGAACTGGACCATGCCCTCTGGATAAGTGAGACAGTTGATTAGCTTGAACTGTTTGGAAGGCCCCCAGGCAGTGGAGCCAGGACCTGTCCTTGGTGCATGGGCAGGCTTTTTGGAACCTGGGGCCTCTGCTGGGACACTTTGTTCAGCCTTGGTGTAGGGAGGAGTGGACTGGACCCTGCCTTGGCTGAGTCTACCAGGCTGGGCTGACTCCCCAGGAGAAACCTTGCTATGGAGGAGGTGGGAATGGGAGGTGAGTTGGGGGGAAGGTCTGGAGGATGGGATGGGAGGGAGGATCCATAGCTGATATGTGAAATTAAGTTAATTATAAAATAAAAATATTTTTTAAAAAGAGAAAAGAGACAAGAAATTATCAAACCACATCAAAAGCTTCTTCGATTGAAACAACTGTAGCACATGCATACTCTGAGATGCCAATGGAAGAGAAAATCCAGAAGAGATCCATGGCAGCAGGTGATAAAAGGTGCATCTCAAGTTACCAATGCAACAATGGTCTTTTTAATATACAGAATTGATTTAACTGGATAGCAAGTAGGAAAAAAAAAAACACATTAGATCCATTCTTTGCACTATATGGAATAAAAAAAAAAAACTCTGAATGCACTTAAAATTCAAATTTAAAATGTGAAATTCAACAAGTACTTAAGGAAAATATAAGTAACTTACTTGCTTTTTTAATTTTTCATTTTGTTGTTGCTATAGTGTATGTTATTTTTTCTTTTTTATTTATTTTTTTTGTACATTCCTTTTAACATGAGTTATTTAGAGTAGGCTTTCAAATTATGAGGAAAATTCCAGACATACAAGCCAGACACAGTGCTATATGCCTGTAACTCCAGAACTGAAGAGGCTGAGGAAGGAATAATGAGAATTCAAGGCCAGCCTGGACTACACAAATGAAGTCTTGTGGTTTTGTTGTTGTTTGCTTTTGTTTTTAATGATATTAAAAATATTAATAAATTTGACCACAGTTTCAAAAGAAAAACATTACTACATATGCAAAGTCAAAAATCAAACTAGTAGAAAGACCTCTAAAATATACAGAGATGGGGCTTAATTGTAGGAGAATTCTAGGCCAGAAGCCCAACTCTGCAGGAGTCTAACCAAGTCAGATCTAATCAGTTAACCGAGAACCACATGGTAAACATCCTAGTGAAAAGGACTTTTTAGTCCTTTCAAATACCTTCCGTCCTATTAAAATACCAGAAAAGGTATTTTTATCAGCCTGGCTCTACCAGGAAGTAAGGGGCCAGTGTCCTCAGCCCTCTCATCATGAGCTTCAGGGTAAGAAGGGAAGCAAGAGAAGCAGAGGTCAGGAAGTACGCATAACCAAGCACTATGGGTCACACTGGGGGCTCGGTGAACCTGGGGCTGGTCTGCACTTCTGCCAATAGACATTTGTCCATCAGACCCTTTGCTTCTGGAATCCACACAGCAGAGAATGACTCAGAGCAAAGGAAACAGACTCACAATGCAGGCAGAGATGCCAAGGTTTCCCAAGTGAAGAACCAGTCCTATGGCCAAAAGGAGACTCAGAGTCCTTGTTTCACTAATAGTTTTTATATGGAAAGACAATTCTCAAAATCTTAAAATGGTCCCCAAAATTTGAAAAGATGTTCAAAATGGCTAACAATATCAGAAATGCAAATCTGTTCCATACTGAGATACCACTGTCTGGCAATCTTGATAGAAACTGGCTAATAGCCTTGTTGGCAAGGTAATGAGGAATTAGGAGCTCTTACTCTGTTAGAAATTCCGAACAAAACAAGCCTGTGAAGGAAAACTGACAAGATCTAAAGAAATGTAACATTTCATGGAGAAGCTCTTCACCAATGTGGAAATCCATGTGCACATCATTACCTAGTCAATATCATTTATAATCAAAAAAGTTCAAGAATGGCCAACACGTCAGTGAACAGAAAATAACCTGAGTGGACGAACTGGATACACACAGCAGAGCACTATGGCACCATAGAAAAGAGCAAAGATCTTCCGAAACTATGATGAAATAGCTCCTACAAAATACAGCTGCATGTACAAAATGCACAAAGTGAAGGCTGACGAGATGGTTTGGTGGTTAAAAGTGCTCGATGCTGTTTCTGAAGACCTAAGTTCAGTTCCTAACCCCTATACCAGACAGCTCACAATAACCTCTGCTCCAGCACCAGTGGATCATATACCCTCTTCTGGCCTGTGTAGGCACTCATACTCATGTGCACATATCACACATAAATACACATAATTAAAAATAGACCTTAAAAAATAAAATAAAAAGTAAGTGAAATGGAAAGGGAGAACATATGTCTTTAAAGTTTTACTGAGACAACACACAGCATGCACAATTAAGCACCCAGTTAAAACTTCTCGGGGTCTTTAGAGTGTGCAACCATCCTTAGAGTTGTCAAACACGTTCATTGTTCTACAGAGAAACCCAGTACCCCATTACCCATCATTCCTCATGTGTATCACACTCCCTAGACCCTGGCAACTCTGACTTTACTTTCCATCATTCTAATATTTACCTATCTCGGACATTTCAATAGGTGATGAGAAGGAACAAGCACATGCATATTAATAAACTTTACAAAACAAAACCTCAGAAGGTTAAGAAGCAAGGCTGGAGAGATGGCTCAGTAGTTAAGAGTACTCTTGCTCTTGCAGAGGACCAGAGCCTACATGGTGATTCACAACCACTTGTAACTCCAGGACCAGGGGATTTGATGCTCTCTTCTGGCCTCTGTGGGCAACACACACACACACACACACACACACACAGACACACACACAGACACACACACACACACACATACACGTGTGATTCATAGGCATACACATAAAATAAATAAACCTCTTTAAAAAAATTTTAAAGGCCAAGAAGGCAGAAACAGAGGTTACCAAGGACCAGAGTGGAGTAGGGTAGACCAAGAGGAGGTAGCCATTTTTGTGGGTGTATCCTATGACTTTTCAAAGTAAGTTAGTTTTAAACATATAATTAAACCAGCAAGGATGTATCAGGAAAGAAATGCCTGAGAGTGATAAAATGCAGGGCTTAAGAGATAGTGCAATTGGTAAAATACTTGTCTTGCAAACATGAAGACCTTAGTTTGATCCCCAGAACCTATATAATAAAGCTGGGCATAACAGTGTGTACTTGTAATCCTTGCACTGGGAAGGCAGAGGCAGGTAGATTCCTGGAACTTGGCCAGCCATCCTATCCTAACTAGTGTGGTTCCAGCCAAGTGAGAGACCTTGCTTCAAAATAAAAAAAGGGGGGACATACCTGAGCAATGACACACAAGATTTTTTCCTCTGGTCTCCTTATGCACTCATACCTCTACCTACCAATGTACCTGAGCACACAAACACACAAAAAAAAATTAAATTTAAAAACTTAAGTCCAGCCAGCAGCAGTGGTGCATGCCTTTAATCCCAGCACTCAGGAGGCAGAGCCAGGCAGATCTCTGTGAATTCGAGGCTGGCCTGATCAACAGAGCAAGATTCAGGACAGGCACCAAAACTATACAGAGAAACCCTGTCTCAAAAAAACAAAAACCAAAACCAAAAACAAAACAAAACAAAACAGCCCCTTAAGTCCACTTGCTCCTACTTATAAATTCAAGCTACTAATATAAATCTAGCAATCCTTTTCTAAATGTTGTCTATTAAATAAAGTAGACTGTGTAAGCTGAACAATGCTGTAATTTGTGAAAGTAAAAGAGCATGTTGTACAACTTTGTGCAGCATGATGCATCTTCCAAGTCTTAACTCAGTCACAGTTTACAATTAAATGTTTTCTTCTAAATTATATGCTTTTGACTAAAAAGAATCTCTTCAATGTGGCCAAAGTTAATCTACCTTTATCAATGGAGGTTAATGCTGCTGATGTGAAAGACTCCTTCCTTGCCTTCTGTCTTCTGCTGGCAAGAAGATCCTTGTTAGTATCTTCCTTGCATAACAAATCCCACAATATGTTCCAAGCTTAAATATTGTCCAAATACTATGTAGGGGTGATACTATACAGCAAAGGCAAATATTATATGGTGATTCTAACTAGACAAATTTGATACCCGTGCAACTTAGGTGTGAATCAGAATCATCCAGGTGATGACAATACAGCCAATACAAAGAACCATAAAAATGGGTAGAGAGAGCTGGAAAAGGGTACATGCTTTCTGGATCCAAATCCAAACACCATGCCTTCCCTGCCTGCTGCTACGTCTTCCCCACCTTGAAGGAATGAATCCCCATAAGCCAAAACAAGCCCTATCTCCCTGAATCTGCTCTGTCAAGGCACATTATCACAGGAGCAACACAGTAACTAAGAAATCCCCTACACTGACTGACCTCTGTCTTCCACACACACATGCACACATGTTCAGGTGCTCCTGCATGCACATGAGCATACGCACACAGACACAAAGTAAATCAAGAAGTTAATTAAATAAGATGTAGAGAAATAAATGGGATTCTTCAACACTGGATGTTGACCTGTCATCCCTAGTGGGCACACACACTAGTTGATGCACACACAAAAATGAATACATAAAGTATAAGCTGGGTGTAGTGACACATGCCTGTAATCTCAACACTTGAGGTGGAAACAGGAGGATCAAGGGTTTAAGGTCATCCCCAGATACAGTGAGAGTTTGAGGCTAGCCCAAACTAAGAGACATTGTCAGAAAAAAGTAAAAATAAAATATATTTTTATAGAAAATTTTATCTAGAAATGTATTATTAAAATTACTTCCTTTAAAGGCTTTATTAACTTACACTGCCATTAAATACATGATGAGAACAACCTCTCACACCATGCACATCAGCACTGAACTACCTTCTCATTTGTGTTTGTTGATTGAATGAGTGATGGTACTTTTACTTTTAACTACTTTATTGACAAATCTATGAAAATAGCATTTACTCTTAGTAGCTAAGAATCCACCTCTATTCCTAACAGTCATTGATATTCAATCTGGCTCTGAGGAGAATAATCAGAAGACTTGACTGTACTAACTAAAAATACAACCCTCTCCTTACTCACCTTTTCTACAACTAGGGTTTTTCAAAGAGTGGCAACAAGTAAATCAATGAGTATGACTGTGTTCTAATAAAACTTTATCTACAAAGGCTAGCAGTGGGCCATATTTGGCCTCCACAACATAGTTTGCCCATCATGTTGTAGAGAAACCCCTTCTCTGTCTACTGTTTATTGAATTCCTAAAGCATATCAGACCCACAAAGAAATGGATAAAATTTGGCCATGCTTAAACAAAAAGCTGAGTAAAACAAATAAAAAGCTGCGAAGTGACATGTGGCAGCATCTGGTGAGCATTAACAAGTGCAAATAAACATTGGAATAAACAAGGAGAAAGAGGGGGAAGCAGGGGGTGCTTCTAAGTTAAGTCCACCTACTGTGCTTGAAAAATAGGAGGTACCATGGTGAGCAAAAGAAAAAGTTGTTGGAGTCATATTATGCGGACAGGTTTTATGCTATCTGAGCAGGTCTACTTCTACTGGAACCCACAGACAAGTCTTACTGAATGTAAAAGACAATGTCTATAGTACATTTTGCAGGTGTGCATGTTTATCAGGTTGAGTTCAGTAAAGCAGAAACCAATGTCATGTCAACAGTTAACACAGTTGTACTGAATAAACAGTAACAGCTTAGGCTACAATGTGAAGGCAAGCAGAGGAGAGACTAACAGTGAGAAACAAAGAAAGTAAAAACAGTGGGAAGGGAAAAATGCAAAGTAAAATATAGAACGATCTTAAGGTGAGCACGAAAGTCTGACAAGAGGTCTGAAAGGAACTCAGGATGAGTGAGAAAATGCAGTTAGAGTGCCAGATCTCCACAGAGAGAAGCAAGGTTATAGTCAGTACTTGGACACCTGTATGTGATTCCAAGTAGTCAGTAAAGGGAAGCTATGAGATTTAACACAAACCTGCTGTGGATATCTGTATGCTGTGAATGTGTTGCTCTGATTAGTTAATAAATAAAGTGCTGATTGGCCAGTAGCCAGGCAGGAAGTATAGGCGGGACAAAGAGAGGAGAATTCTGGGAACAGGAAAGCTGAGTCAGGAGATGTAGTTAGAGTTTTCCTGCCTGGCCTATTCATAGTCAGGACAAATCTCTCTTACCCGCCAGTCCCACAGTTGCTCAGACCCAACATACAGAGACTTATATTGTTTACAAACTGTATGGCCGTGGCAGGCTTCTTGGTATCTAGTTCTTATTTCTTAAATTAACCCATTTCTGTTAATCTATAAATTGCCATGTGGCTTGTGGCTTACCAGTACCTTACATCTTTCTTGTCGCAACGGCTCGTAGTGTCTCCCCACCCAGCCTTCCACTTCCCACAATTCTCCTCCTCCTTGTCCCGCCTACCCTATCCTTCCTGCCTGGCTACTGACCAATCAGCACTGTATTTATTTTAACTAATCAGAGCAACACATCTGACATACAGAACATCCCACAGCAAGGAGACGCTGCCAGCCGCCGCCACCATGAGAAGTAAGATGTAAAGTACCGGTAAACCACAAGGTAAACCACAAGCCACGTGGCAACTTATAGATTAATAGAAATGGGTTAATTTAATATGTAAGATCCAGCTAGCAAGAAGCCTGCCACAGCCATACAGTTTATAAGTAATATAAGTCTCTGTGTGTTTACGTGGGTCTGAGTAGCTGTAGGCCCCTGTCAGGACTGGAGAAATCTCTAGTTACACAAGACTCTAGCACAGCACTGACCAGAAGACATCCCTACAGTGGTGGACATACTATATAACCTCACTGCCTAGTGAACATCAACAGTGCAAATAAACATCAGAATAAACAAGTGGAAAGAGTGGAGAGCAGGGGGTGCTTCTAAGTTAAGAGAAGCCGAGTGCCCAACACCAGAGTCAGGAGTCCACCTGGACCTAGTCAGTGGTTTGGTGGATTTCTTGAGAATCTCTCAATATCCAAATAAAGGTATTCATATATGCCTACTTTCATTAAACCACATTCTGAGTGTCTTGTTGTATTTTATTAAATATGTTTGTGAATTTTTTCAATATAATTTGGAGTATTAAAGTTTTTTTAGGTCTAAGCATTCAGAACACATTGTGGTCTTCCAGAATAGTTCATGTTGTTATAGACCCATAATTATTAACATTATTTGAAGGAGTTGGAGAATATATAATTGAGAAAATGTGGTCCCTGCTATGAATTAAACAAAATAAATATGTAACTCATATTTTTAGACTATAAATAATGTTTACAACATAAATTATGACTATAGAAAAATGTTCTAGAACTCATTTTGCCTTAGTTGTAAATACCCTTATATTGTAAAATTTTGCTTTAAAAATAATTATTCAAGCCAGGTGATGGTGGCGCACCTTTAATACCAGCACTCGGGAGGCAGAGCCAGGCTGATCTTTGTGAATTCAAGGCCAGCCTGGTTTAAAGAATGAGATCCAGGACAGGCACCAAAACTACACAGAGAACCCCTGTCTTGAATAACCAAAATAAATGCATAAACAAATACATAAACACATAAATAAAAATAAATACATAAATAAAAATAATTATACATATCAAATTTAGGACAAACTCACCCCTCACTAAGCTCAGTGTACCTCCCTTATCTGTTCCTCAGTGGCACTCTAAGACAACTATCAGAAGTAGTCCCCTGTATCTCAAACTAACATGATTTTTAGAAAATTCTAGGGAATCATTCTACCAGTAGTAGATAGAGAGAAAGCCACCTCAGATTTCCCCAATGAACTTCACCAAAAGAAACCAGGACTGAGCATCTCATCTCGATAGGATTGAGGTAAAATGGACAACCATGAAAGGAGCTGTCTGGTTGAAGACTTAGTGAGGACACTTCAGTGGGAAAAAAGGGGGAAATGGGACTGCTCCTTCTCAGGAGCTTCTCCTGTTCTGCTCACCATGTGGACGGAGCACCATGCAAATAATTCAGGCTCTATGGAGTCTAAGGCACTGCCTTCACCACCGGCTTGTGGGTTAGTGGCTGTTAACTGTATAAAATACTTAAAGGTAATCTCTGTGCATAAGATGGGTGAGGGCTGTATAATATGAGGCAGTAAAACTGGAGTGAATGAGCTGCATAATTTAAGAGATTTATTTATCTGCCAAAGAGCCACAGTAAGGTTAATTACATGCCAAGTCTCTTTATATTGAGAAGAATTTCAAATCACGGCTAGAAGTCAATCCCAGATTTATTGGAGACACAATGCTTTAAGACAAAAAATCCTATATCCCTTTTTTAGAGCCTGTTCAGAAATTATCATTAAGAAATCATTCCATTCTTTGTGTTTTCTCAAACTGTCTCTGTCTTACCTAATCTACTTTCTCTTCATTATTCTTACTCAGTAAATGGAGACACTATATAATAATCTTTGAGCAAACCTATGCATGATGATTTTCCAAGACACCATTTTCATCTGTATTATCACTTAAGCATGGCTTTTCATAGGGGAAAGGACACTACCCCATCAACTGTGTGTACCAGGAAAGCATTCTGGCTACAATGTTAACAACGGAAGAGAGAGTGTTGCTCAGAACGTAGACAACATAGTACCGTTAAGTGCTTATTTGTCCTTGTTGACCAGTCTGTGATGTTTTCTCCGGAATCCCAATTAGCATTTCTTTCATTTTAGCTTCTTTTCCTCAACTCTTTTTCTTCCATTTTCACAGCTTTCCTCGGGTGGAAAAGCAAAGGACATTAACACAAAAATATCCCAGAAGGTCACTCTTCAACCTCTTGCATCAGGTCAAGGCTGGTGGCTCTCAGGAACAGAGGGCAGCAGAGGGACCTCCAGGATGAAGACTGCAGAGCTAAGCCTTTGCCCCAGCTCAACTGCTCATGGATCAAGATGCAACAGCCACATTCTCTGTCCCAAATTTTGATTCCATAAAATGAAAATAATAAAGCAATCTGATGCTTGGTGCTATCCTAAGGATTAAATGAAATAATGTAGTTAGGTGTTCCTAACAGTGCCTGGCATGCAGAAAGTGCTAAGTGTCTGTCACTGTTAGCGATAACAAGTTATCCACTTCAACAAATACTCCCATGTCAGCTACACATACAAGAAACTTAAAAGCATTGCTCTGAACCATATTTCACTATGACACTTGGAACTGCTTTCAACCACAGAGACAAAGCCTGAGCTGAAGCGGTTTACATAAAGCCAATGAAACAAGTTTCAGGGACACTCATTTGCATAGATCCCTTCCAAGGCTTTCTTAGACTCTAATAATACATTCATGTGCTCATATGTTTTTGTAGAGTTTGGAAAAGTAATACAATTTCATCACAATCTGTTAAAAGCATTCTTTCCAATACAACTCCATTTACGCTGACCTTCAAGTTCTCAAGGTGTTACTTTGGAGGATCTAGATCCTTCCTAATACTCTGACCCTTTAATACAGTTTCTCATGTTCTGGTGACCTCAGACATAAAATTATTTTGTTGTTACTTCATAACTGTAATTTTGCTACTGTTATGAATCATAACATAAATATCTGATATGGAGAGTATCAGATATGCAATCCCAAAGGGGTGGAGATCCAGAGATTGGAAACTGTTAATCTAGATAAGGGAGCTAGAGTTAGGGACATACGTATATGACTTCAATAGAGCCAGACATCATGGTACATGAGTGGCTTCCAGAAGTTTCCATACTCTCCCTCTGCCTAAGAACACAAAGGTGACAGGCAGACAGATGACTGTGTATCCTACCATGCCCCATGATAAAGTGGGTAGGGTGTGGGAAAGGATAAAGGCAGAAACTAATTCAAATTCTTCCCACCATCAATTTAGTCTCTTCTCCACTTTGTTGAACTGAGAATCTCTCTTTAATAAAGCAGTATTACTGAAGAATAGTTCAGAAAGTTCTAAATAAACCACTACACCAAATGCATGAACAAACTGGTAGTGCTGCTGATTCAAATACTGTTTCTGAACAAGAAAACATGATAGCTCTGAAATCCAGAGCTCACACTATGGAAGAAAAGTGAGAGGTGTTCTTAAATATGACAACAGAAAGCAGAACCAGTAAGTGAAAGCTAGAGATTAGTCTAAGGCAGGCTGAGGTGCAGACCAAAGAGAAGGTGGTCCCAGCACAATCAAAAGATATGGAGATAATGCATGTACACCTTCTCTTGGGGCTAATATATGATAGAAGGTGCTAAGACTACACAGTGGGGAACTATACACAGAAACAGTGCTCCCCAAGAACTAGGTGAATGGGGAAGAAAGAAGAAAACAGCTCTCAGTCCATGAACAGACAGGATATAATATGTATGCCACCTGACTTCACTGCTGTGTGGACTGTGAAAGTAACACACAAGGAGCTTGGTTGTTCTTCACAGAGCAACTACCTGAGAACCAGCTAAGAGAAACCGTCCTATGGAGGTTTCTGCAGAACAGAAGTAGTCCTGAACCTAAAATAGGTCTGACCAGAACTTCAGAAGTACCTACCTATGGACTGGGATGGAAAAAATAACAAGCAAAGCAGAGTAGTGTTTGAATGAGAATGGACCTGAGAGGCTTTATATTTGAATTCTTAGTCACCAGATAGTGGAACTGTTTGGGAAGGATTAGGAGGTGTGGCCCTCTTGAAGGAGGTGTGTCACTGGGAGTGGGCTTTGTGGTTCAAAAACCTAAATGGGGTGTGTGTGTATGTGTGTGTGCCTGCCTCACTCATGTGTGCTCGCTCTCGCTCTCTCTCTCTCTCTCTCTCTCTCTCTCTCTCTCTCTCTCTCTCTCTCTCTCTCTTGTTCCCTCCTTCCATCCTTCCCTCCCTCCCTCTTCTTCTCTCTCCCCACCCCCTGCTGGTGTTAGGAGGAAGTAGTACTGGGATACAACCTAAGAGTTTATGGTCTAGAGGAAAGACTCATCAGCCAGGCAAAATCAACCCAAATAGTGACCTCAAGAAACTAAAACACATGGCTGGAGAGTTAGCTCAGTGCTTAAAATAAAAACACTTGGGGCTTTTCTAAAGGACCCAGGTTTGGTTTCCAACATCCACATGGTAGCTTACAATCATCCATAACTCCCCTTCCAGGGGATCCTATAACTTCTTCTAACCTTCATGAGCATAAGGCATGCACATAGTGCACATATATACATGTAGGAAAAAAGTTACATACATAAAAATAAATAAATCTGAACATGATACAAAAATTCTTAAAGTGGCAACGTAGTTATATCCATTACTTCCCACGTATAAAAATTTGTTCCTGGTGGCAACATATTTATTGACTCATTCATTCACTGAAGGATGGTTTCACAGGGTCGTGTCATGTAGTCCAAGCTAGCCTAGAACTCACTGTTCCAGAGACCTTGAAATCCTCCTGCTTTACCTATCAGATGCTGGGATTATGGCTGTAAACCAACACACCTGGCTTGGTGAGGTTTGGGATCCACAGAGGTGGAGAACAGGGTCCCTGACCTAGAATAACGAACTATGGTCAGCACATGAAGTACACATTTTAGTCTCGGTTTGTCCTTCGACACCTTCTGCTTTCCACATACATTCCCTTTATGTCGCCTTCTAGTTACCAAGGTGCAGTAATGTTCAACCAGGACCCCAGGAAAGCTATACTGTCAGTATTTTTTTTTTTTTAAGACAAGGTTTCTCTGTGTAGCCTTAGCTGTCCTAGAACTCACTCTGTAGGCCAGGCTGGCCATTAACTCACAGAGATCTACCTGCCACTGCCTCCAGAGTGCTGGGATTAAAGGCAGGGACAACCATTGCCCACTCCATGCTTTGAAAGAGTATTTATTTCCAACTAACTGGACTGGGGCTAACTTCCAGCCAAGACAAAACAAAAAGATGCTTGGTAGGACCAGTGCTGGTGCCAGCTTCATATTCCCCAAGCAAAGCAGGTGGGCTTTATAAGCTACTAAATTCACAGACGCTCCAAGAATGCATCAGATTGTTAACCGCTTAGACAAACCGTGAAGGTAAAGCTGGAATTCTTTGCCACCATCATAAAATTAGAATCGGTTTCAGCAACCAACCTAAATTTGCACACAAAATGAAAAAAAGTGATTACTCTGACTAATTACTCTTTACTACCCTTTTCAAAGATAGATCAAAACATCCTTTAATAAATGTCAATTTAATTTTACTGCTGAAGATTAGCAGCAGGTGATAAGTGGGAAACGCAATGTCCTTAAATACACAGTGAAGCAGATCAGCTATGAAGGAAAATTAATTCAGAACAAATAGGAGCATAAGGTACTGAGCAACTAAGAAAATTAACAAAGCGTCTATGACAGCAGATTGATGAGGAGCACGGATGCCCACAGGGAAGAAGCCATCCCTTCTTCACAAGCACTGCAGGTTAGTCCTCTGCTGAGGCATACCGAAAGAGCCCCATAAATGCCCCAGTGTTTGGAAGAATAGAATAGAAAATGGCACTAATATGGCATGGAAAGTCTCCAAAACCATGGGGGGAGGGGACAAGAAATATCTTTCAAACATTTTATGAATTATCTGCCATCCTTCTCTGCTTTGCCCTCAGATTGAAAGGTTGTATTTGGGGAATAATAACTTGATTCATACAATATCTTGAAATCTAGACGCCCAAGGCAAGAAGCATTGTTCTGAGTCTATCTGTGACAGTGAGGATGAATTGGGAGGGGTAATATGATTAAAGTATGTTACCATGTATGAAAATGTCATGACACCCATTATTTTATGCAATATATGCTAACAAAAAATGACTTCAGTGATCTTTAAAGAGATTACTGACTAAATTCTAGAAGTATCAGTCAAATTTAAACAAAGTGAAAACAGGGTACTATGTGGCAATGAAATGTTCTGAAAATCCCGTATTCTAAGAGACTGAAACTCTATTGGACCTCACAACAGAGTTAATAATACATGTTAAGGACACTTAAGACTGCTTTCCCACTGTGCACTCAGCCTGTTTGTTTAACCTGCCTCTAAGAGAACAATGTAACAGCCAACTTTATTTGCCTTAGATTTCCCATGTAATCAGCATTAGCGAAGCTAATGCATAGCTGCTGTGATCTTAAGTTATGTACTCTTCCACATCCCAGACAATGCGCACAAATCATTTGCTGGAAGCAGCAAATACAGAAGTTGAAAACAACTTTCTAAAATCCACCATGAAGGCTGAAAGCATCTGCTTATGGTTACTGGTTGGTAAACAATGATGTTATCTGGGTTGGATAGGATCAGCGGGAGCCAGAGACTTAATTCCATGTAAGACTCTGTGAAAGATTTCTGTAAAATATCCCATTCCTTCCCCATGGGATGCTCTCTGTGTTGTTCAATAAATAGAGTGAGGGACAGACAGTCACAGCCCTTACAGACACACAGCAGATACAGGGACAAATAGACTTACCAGACAGCCATCAGGCAGGTCTGGATTCAGACTCATCCCACAGACAGAGAAGGAAGACATGGGAGCATCAAGCAAATCATCCAAATGTGGACTTGCTCTTAGTTAAACAACTCCAAGAGAAAGTGCTTCTCTTTTCTTAATGCAACACTGATACACTGATACACTATTGGTGACTCCAAGTTAACACTACTGCATTACAGCCCGTGCAGTTCTAGATATAAAAACATCCTACAAAGGACATAAGTGTGAATCAAATGTGCATAAACTGTGATCTGCAACTCTTGAGGCCACGTGGTAGGAATGTTCCCACTAAGTGTAAAATGCTATTGCAAGAGTTGCTGTTTACTCCCAAATAAGACAATCATGTTAATTATACATCCGAATAAAAGCAATGTTAAATTCCACAACTCCTTAGTGCTTACTTCTGGGTAACCTTCATTTCACAACTCAGGAATCTCCAACTCTTTAGAAAGAAACAAGAGTTACAGCTTCCTGTCAGTACTTTTCTATCATGATCCAAACAACAAATCATAAGCAGTTATCCCTCTTAGGAAAAGTAAATACCAAGCCCATCTATAGGACCCTTTGTATGGGCTTACTTGGCAGTTATTTCAACCAGCGCATCACACTCAAATTAAAGGAATATTGAATATTTTCACTAACCTCACTAAACAATGCTGCAGGAAAGCCAACTAGTTCATTTTTAATTATTTTACCCCATTTTTTCCTTAATAAAAAATTCAGTCATTAGAATTCAAGTAATCATAAGGTAAGATCTGAATAATCTTGTGGCTAGAAGTACAGCCAATTTATAACAAGATTTCATCACAGTAAAACTAGTTCCCCTGACAAAAGGCAGATCAGAAAAGGAATAAAACATCAAGTCTTCACACTCATTTGGGAAGTGATTTTGAGATGGGATTGATCTCCAGACCAGTAAATGACAGCACAAAGTATTATCCAGGATCCCATAAAGTGAATTTCAACATATTCCCAGCAGGGGAAGATAATCAAGATGGAGACCACTAAGAGTAATGCTGTATCTCCCCCCTTCCCTTCTAAGTGTGTGTGTGTATATGTGTGTGTGTGTATGACTCACCCATATACACACACATACATACATCTACAACTATAAACATAAAAGTGTAAAATCTGAGAATAAAATCCAGCATTGAGAACCTGGTGCTGTTTGTAATATATACTAGTAGTGTAGATTATAAATTATAATGACACATACCCAGTTTACAAATTCCTAGCAACTATGTACAAATCTAACACATAGCTTGGAACCTCCACTTCCACTAGTGGGCACACATGTTAAAAGTCACTCCTTCATCTTGTCAGTCCCATATGTTCCCAGGAAAGCTTTCTGTGCATCTATATTGCTATGTGCACGTGAAAAAAACTAAACTATAACAGGAACAAAATGCAGTTATCAAGAAAAATGAAAATGCTCTGTATGAGTCAAGGGTATTTTTAAATTAAGGTGGATCTCCCAATCAATATAGTAGATATCACCATTTTGAAAAAAAAATAATAAAATACAACCAAAGTTATAGTATGCAATAATGTAAGATAGATTACTTCAACTTTAGTCTCTAGTATATGGAAAATGGGTAAAGCAGAAACTGTCTTTCCTACTTGATCTTTATTCAAAACACTCTGAAGCCACTGGCTCAAACATTACCTTCACAAAACAGGTAAGAGCTTACTTGAGGGGATGGAAGCCAAAGGAACCATCTCCTTCTCACACTGGCTGTAGCTCCAGAGTCCCAGAGGCACAGAGGAGTGGCAGCCATTGCAAAGACAGCCCCTGGAATTATGAGCAAGAGCATGAATCTGAAAACAGACATGGCTAGACCGGAGTGGACTCTAGAGACACAGAAAAATGACCGTGACAGTGTAGCCTGGGCTCTATAGTGTCTCTTTCACCCCACAGTAGCACTCTTAACTGAATAAGGCTCAGAAAGGTAAGTTGGGCTTGGCCTCAACCTAGAGCTCAACTCCGTCCCTCCTGCAATGGACTACTGTAAAAGCTGGGTTAGGAAAATAGCCTCGTCCTAGACAAGGCCATACCACAGCTCTTTAACAGTCAATGCCCAAACTCTTCTGAGTGTTGATAATATTTAAAAGACAGGAAGCTGCAGCAGAGGAAGCCAGTGTTTTTGTTTGGAGGTGGGGGGGTTGTTTTTGTTTTTGTCACAAGGACACAAAGAACTTTCTGTCTATATCCAACAAATGGCTATAAACCTGGTAATTCTGAAATGCAGAATAGAAATTATGTTTTTCCAACATCAGGGTTCAAGCTGTTAAACTGACAATTTTTCTTGCAGAAGTCTTCCCCAGTTACCTTTACAATGCCAATGAGGTGTTGCCTAGAACTCATTCACTCTTTATCATTGCTACATCACATATTAACCCTGGTTATGATCAAGGTTTCAGCAAGAAACTATCTACCCCATCCCCTTTTTTAATAAAAGCATAAAGTAAAAACTCATAAAGAAGTTAACTACAACAATATTACACAAAAATCAAACACTACCTCTTATAAAGTTTAAGCACCTGAGAAATGGGAAATCTTTTTTTCACAGGATTAAATGGCTCTACCTTCAAAATAACTCCTAAAAATGCAACCTCTGCTAAGATATCTAGTAGAGATGAATCCTCTCATCCGAGAACAGGTCACACATAATTACTGTGCAAATCCCTTAACATGGGCATGGCGAACATATTTTGATATCTGTACATAAATTTGCCCATCGCATTACAATGTCAGAAAACCTCTAAAAGTTACACAATAAGGGCTGGAGAGATGGCTCAGTGGTTAAGAGCACCAATTGCTCTTCCAGAGGTCCTGAGTTCAATTCCCAGCAACCACATGGTGGCTCACAACCATCTGTAATGAGATCTGGTGCCCTCTTCTGGCCTGCAAGGACACATGCAGGCAGAATACTGTATACATAATAAATAAATAAATCTTTTTTTTTTTAAGTTACACAACAAGCTGCAGCAAAGTCTTGTTCCAACTCTTACTTTTTCTTTTAAGTCACCAAGTCTGTTCATAAGTGATCTGCAGTGAAGGTATGTAGCACAAATTATGGATAAAGTCTTAGATTTTATCTTTAAACACACTGAAAATTAAAAATCAGCATCAGCCAAAAGAATAAACACATCATGGTGAAAGATGAGTTGGAGAACAGGAATTTTCTTGGTGAAGACATTCCTGTGCTCACACCGCTGATGCCTGATCCCTTTAGCACAAATATCTAAGGGAACTAAGATGGCAGGATTTGTGGTGCTCCCATCTGCAACTGTAGTTCCCAGCCACAAACGCCAGCTGGTTCTGGCAGGCTCTCTGTAAGTGGTCTCTCTCAAGCACACTCAGATCCTTACTGAGCAGGAGGATATCTGAGTCTTCACTGAGGAGTCAGTGTCTGTAGAAAGAGCCTGAAAGCAGTGTTCTTGCTTCGTATCTGACCACAGTCGCCCAGAAAGGAAGTAACGTAGTCAACAGAATGTAGCTCCAGCATCAGGCAGTAGTTCTGGACCAAGATTGGTCACTTTCTTGTGCTGCTGCCTTGTGGGAGTCAACACCTTCATTTTAAACCCACTTCCTCAGTGGTGAGGGGACAACAAGAATCAACATTTCACAGGCTCAGGAAAGCATTAAAAAATAAAACAACACACACAAAACAGACTGCCTGGTGCATGTCAGGCCTTAAGTACTATTTATTTACTTTGAAAATAATCTTATCCACCTAGAAACCCAGGAAGTACTTCTGAATTTTGCTTGTTCATATACATAAGAGGAAAGTAAAACAGACTAATCACTAAGGCTCATTGCCAAGGAGGGTGAGGCAGAGTGCCAGTTCCATGGTACTCACGTGCAGACATCATTCTGATAGCTTCACTGTCTATTTTGAATCATATATGCACAAACTGACAATCTTGAGATACTTAGTTGAAGGACTCTCATATGTGGCCATAAAAAAAAAATCTTGAAGACATGGAAAGGCTGAGGCATCAGTCCTTTTTTGAGGACTCTATAACACAAAAAGGCACAAGCAGATAGAGCTCTGTGCACATATGTTCACAACCGGAGAATTGGGCTGAAGAGATGGTTCAGAGGGTAAGAGCACTGGCTGCTCTTCCAGAGGTCCTGAGTTCAGTTCCCAGCAACCACATGGTGGCTCACAACCATCTGAAATGAAATCTGGGACCCTCTTCTGGCGGGCAGGGGTACATGCAGACTGAACACTGTATACCTAATAAATAAATCTTTAAAAGAAAAACTGAGGATTTCTAAAGCATGGTACATTTTCACGAGATACTCTGTGTGGGAAAAAAAAAAAAAGCTAAGAACAACCATGATAATCTTGAAACATATAAATTGGGAGTTTTGCCACCGCAGCTGTTAAGATTATGAATTGTGTCTCCTGTTAGCAAAATTCTTCTGCTGTGGTCCAAAGCAAGAAGGTTACCATATACAACCCAACAAGACAACCTTCGGATACTGACTGCGATAGTGCCTTGGTTTTAGATGCCTGTCTTTCAAATCTATGAAAAAACTAATTTACTTTGTTTAAGATACTCAGTCTACAGTTATGACAACCTGATCAAACAAATTCATTTCATAAACAAAAAAGGAGGAAGGAAGGGAGAGAGGGAGGGAGGGCGGAAAGGGGCAAAGCTATACCCCAAGCTGACAACAAAAGTTGGTGCCATCCATGTAGTCCTGGTTTTACAGGCATGAAGAACACAGGCAAGCACAACAATATCACAGAGACTGTGCCAAGATGCCAAAAACAAAAGTTAATAAGATCAGAAACATATGGCAGGGTCATCTTCCCTATAGAGAGGCCCTGAGGGTCAATGTGTGACATCAAAGCCTAAGTTGCATGGAGACCTTGTGATTTTACAAATGTCAGGAATGTGTAACATCTGCTGAAAAAGCTCTAGGCATCAACAGTGGCTGAAAATGTCAGGGCCAAAGGAGTGGGGCTGACCAATGCTACCATCATAGATCCTGGATACTGGAAATGGATTACAAGATCTCTTTGCACATCTGGATTTCCGTCTTGCTTAGTCCAGTCTTTCCTGTGGCAATGTTTAGTCTGTGCCACTACATACTGCAAGTATGTCTTTTTTTTTTTTTTTTAAATATGGCTCACAGGTAAGGCTGTCTTGATCTCGGAAAAAACCTTGGACACTGAATTTCTCAAAGCTGTTGGGACTGTTTAGACAATGGAGACTTTTGCAGTTGGACTGAATGGAATTTGCAGTGAAGCAGTCATGTATCTATGGGAGTGGGGCACAACGTTAGGGTTTGCATGTGAAATGCCCTCCACATGTCCATGTGTTTGAACACCTGGTCCATAGCTGGTGCTATGTTAAAGGGCTGTAGGACCTCTGGGACATGGTACCTCATTTACAAATGAAGACCCCTAAAGGCAGACCTCTGACAGCTATACCAGCCTCTGACTCTCTCTGCTCTACCTCTTTGCTTATCTGCTGCCATGTGAAGAAACAACAGTCATTTCACATCTTCTGACCGTGAAGAGCTGTCCCCTCTGAGTCTAAGTAAACCTCTCCTTCCTCGAGTTGCCATAGCAACTCAAAAGTAACTAATGCAGTAACCACTAGATGCACCGTGCCCCTTTCTCTCACTAGCACCCTTACTCTCCTGGCTACAGATGCCCTATAAAACAAGAAAAACAGCAGCAATAGACTCACTCAACAGCAGGCTTACACTCGGTATTCACACCAAAAACAAAATCATTACTTAAGTTGAAGTAGCTTCACAAGGGCTGAGGGAAGTGGAGCACACTGAGGTCCGTGTTCTTCAGCTTGTCAGCATTTGCTCTGTAGACAGTAAGCACTCTTTTTTGCTCTACCCATGGCAGAGACAGAAAATAAAGGGACAATCTACCCTAAATCACAATCACCAAAACACCCAGTCCTGGGAAATTATATAATAAGACAGTGTTTATTAACCAGTCCTCTGAATTCACTCTAGTTCTGAGATGCAGATCATTACAGATTCGAAGGCTTACTGTTATGTGTCACAAGAAAAATAACTTGCCCCCACCATATACTTCTAATTATGGGTATTAACAAATTCAGAGAAGAAAATATGCTGCACATCAGCTCTCAGTGTCAAGACTGTATAAGTCTAGGATCGAATTTTTCTATATCTTTCATATTCTTCTTGCTGTCATTCCCAATGACCTCCCTCCATCAAAGTGTATCACACTGAGAACTGCCTTTATCAGTACTGAGCTATGATAAGGATGTAAATGAGGTGGGCTGGTAACACGCAGCTTTGGAAAGCTTTTGTTCTTCATGTATGTGCATGGACTGTTCACAACTAGATTGACCTACAGATTTCTTTCATAACTTGGGGCTTCTTGAAGTTTACTACTTCCATCAGAAAGGCTCCCCAATTTTGGAATGCCCAGTCCTAAATGGGATGTCTTCATCAAATCCCTCCCCTCAAGGATCAGGGGCTATTCAGAAAGGGAAGCAGAGAGACTGTAAGAGCCAGAGGAGACGAGGACTCCAAGGAATCACTGTCTTCCAGACACAAAAAGACTGATGCACATATGAACTCAGAGACCATGGAAGCATGCACAGGGCCGCAGAGGCTCAAACCAGATGGAGTCCCAGAGCTGAGGTGGAAACCGGACACGGGCTCCTGTGAGAGCCAAAGTTACATTTTAAGTCCTAAATACTATGCCAGAGATCCATGAGACAAAAATGCCTCTGACCTGCAAGCCCCTTGCCCAAGGACAGATAGTTCCTGAAATGTTACTGTTTATGGGAGACAACAAGCCACATGTTTTCACTCCCCTAAACAAATCTGTTTGACCCATCTGTACTGGATGCACTTGATTACACATAGGCAGAAGGTACATGGGCAGGAAATATGTCAGGATATACCTTTGCCCCTGATTGGATGTAGGCAGGAGGTATGCAAGCAGGAAGTACATCAGGATGTACCCTTGCCCCTGATTGGGCCTCATGGGAAATGCAGTGAAATATGGGTCTCACCTTTTTAAACCCCTGCAAAACATGACTTGGGGCCATTTTCTGGGAAAAGAGAGATAGACCTAGCCAGAGAATCCATAACCTGGCTAGTAGTTAATTAAAGGTTGCTTCAAATTTGACTTTAAATTGTGGTAATGGTCTTATTCTCAACTGGTGGGATTAACACTCCCACCCTTAACCAAGAAGCTATTTGTAATTAACAACCACTTGCAAAGGAAAATTTAGTTTTCTCCAATGGAATCTCATTGGTACATTAACCACACTTAGGGGAGGCCCCATGCCCAGCAGTCAATGGCCAACAGAAAATGAACTCAATGGTATTTTTGGAGACTTTTGTCTCATATTGATTTGCTTGGGCACTTCTGTTTGTTTTACTAGTCTTTTGTATGTATGTTACGGTTTCTGATTTTGTGCTTTTTATGGGTTGTGTGTGTCTATCTTGTGTTCTCTTTCTTTCCTTATGTTTTTATGGGGTGTGGGTGTGTGTGTGTGTGTGTGTGTGTGTGTGTGTGTGTGTTTCTTGTGTCCGCCCTTCCTCCCTTCCTTCCTTCACCGGTTTGTTTGCTTTCTAAGAGAGATACAGAAAGGAAAGGCATGGAGTTTGGTGGATGGAGGTAGGAAGGATCTAGAAGTTGATGGAGGAGAAACCACGATCAAAATATATTGTATGAAAATAAACTTTTTTCAATAAATAAAAGAAAATCTGCCATAACTCAAAATGTAAAGTCTTCTAGTTTACCTTTAATATTCACTGAAAATGCTGATTAAAGGAGTTGGAGATTTAGCTCAATGGTAGAGTGCTTGCCTAACAAGAACAAAGCCCTGAGTTCCTGTGTGTGTGTGTGTGTGTGTGTGTGTGTGTGTGTGTGTGTACATGCCTTTAATCCCAGAGGCAGGCAGATATCTGTGAGTTGAAGGCCAAGGCCAGCCTGGTCTTTTACCTGCAAAATTAAAACATATGCAATGCTGTCAAGTATGTGGAGAAACTGAACCAAATGTATACTACCACTGAAACTGTAAAATGATATACGTACTATGGAACATCTCAAGCAATTAATAACAGAACTACCAGACAATCCAGAAATCCCACTGCTGGATATACATAGATGAAATGAAAGAAAAATGTTAATGAAAAATTTGGACATTTCATAAATAATAGAAACCATATTTACAATAGCCGAGAGGTCTCTGCTGACCAATGAATAAACAGACAAAATGTGATTTGTATATATATAAAAACAATGGAACACTATTCTGTCTCAAAAAAGAAATCCTGTTTTAGGCTCCACCATGGACAAACCTCGAGAGCATCATCATAACAAATTAAGCACAATAGTCACACAGAGACAAAGCTGTTTGGTTCTACTTAAATGAGCATCTAAAGTAATCAAATACATGGAAACAGAAAATAGGATGATGAACAGGAACTCAAGAGGGGAGAAAGTAGAGTTGTTCAATGGTTAGAGCTCCAGATTTTCAAGATGAAATACAACTGAACCATGCACTTAAAAAATGGTTATGCTGCTCTATGGTTGGATGTCTTGCTCAGCCTTGATGCAGTGGAGAAGGGCTTGGTCCTGCCTCAACTGAATGTACCAGGCTTTGTTGACTCCCTGTGGGAGGCCTTACCCTTGGGTAGTTTGGAGGGTGTAGGGGGAGGGGGGTAGAGGAGGGGAAGGAGGAGGAATTGTAGTTGGTATGTAAAATGAACAAAAAAAAATTTTAAATGGTTATGCTGGCAAATTGCGTGTGTGTTTTTTAACCTTATTTTAAAAAACAGAGTTGACTCCAAATCTGGCTCACTGTGAAAGCCACAGCTGCTTTCTATGTGAATCTGGTCAACACTCAGCAAGCAAACAGCCAACTGCAGTAAGCAATGGGGAACAGACAGGGTAAAGGGCAAGATCCTTGAGCCAGAGCAGCCCAGGGGAGCTCTCAGCACCTAGCTCAGTGCTGACAGCCTGCGATGCATGCAGGAGGGAACTACACAGCTCTGGCCTTCTCTTCAGTTCCCTCCTAAACTACAGGACAAAGTTTCCATACGGGGAAGTACAAGGACAGCATGGGCCAGTTGAAGGGAAGTCACTTCCGTTGTTGCAAGCACCCATATGAAAGTTGTTTTGTAAGGGGAGAAAAAAAAAACGACAAAAATACCTTCCGTGGAAGCAGATGTGTGAGAGTGTTTGCAGTACATATTAGCCTGGTACAGCACGCTACCGTCTCCACAGCAACAAGAATAAGCAAAAGCTGTCCAGAAAAAACAGAATATGAACTCCAAAGAAACAGAAAGTCCATGGGTGAGATAATTAGGAAAAAAAAAAAAAGTGTTATTACAAAATTCCACAATTTCACTCATCAGACCAGATGAAGTGAGTTGGAAGCAGCATCTGCAAGGGGGTGTGTGGGGCATCTCCCCGAAGACCGAAGATCAGGGCTCACGCCACTGATGTGTCTAATGGATACTGCAATGTCAATTTTGTCATAAATTCTAGTACTCTGGCTGCAACCACAAGAGGCAGTCCATAAGAACAAGCTCACTATTCTGAGTAATAGCACATCCATGAGCTATTACCACAGAAACAGGAATGTGATAAAACAGGCATTATGGGGAAGGCTGTTTATCTGCTTCCTCAGGGTCTCATCCCAGGCCTTCATCATTCCTGGCTTATTACAAAAGCTTCCTACCTGGCCTCCCTTGTTGCAGACCCCCTGCACATCTCAGTCCCATCCTCATTACCATGGCTCTTCTCTGCTTCCCATCTTCAGTATTCACAGAGTCCTCAGTTCTGCAGGCACAGCACAAGAGGCTCTTTACGATCAAGTCCCTACATGACACAGCCCTACAAACTTTATTTGTAAATGGTTTCAAACAAACAGAAATCTTACAAGAACAATACAAAGAACTCCTGTGCCTTTTCATCCAAATCTGTCATTTTTAAAATCTTTAATTTTTTTCCTTTTTTTTTTTTTTTTTTTTTTTTTTTTTTTTTTTTTTTTTTTTTTGTGTGTGTGTGTGTGTGTGTGTGTGTGTTTGTGTGGTAGGGGGTGAGGTCACATGTGATGTGGAGGTCAGAGAACAGCTGTCAGAGCTGGTTTCTTCCTTCCACAATGTGGTCCTGAGGATCAAACTCAAATCATCATGCTGAACAGCAGCACCTTCACCTGAACCATCTCACTGGCCCCAAACCTTTCATTTACTAATCTTGTTGAAAACATGAGTTGTGTGCTTTATTCATACTGTTTGACACATAGTTGGTATTTAATGACTCCAAAGAAGTGAATAAATGAGAATAAAGAAGGTCAAGACTACTGTTTAAATGAATGAATGAAATTCAAACATGAACCATCTCCTAAACCCTGAAATAACACTAAAGACCTTACGTTTATGCTTTGAGACAAGGTCTCTCACTGTAACCCAGGCTGGACTGGAGATTACTTTGTAGCCCAGGCTAACCTCTAACTCAGTATCTTCCTTTGGTCTCCTAATGTTGGGATTACAAGTATCTGCTACCTTGTTTAGCTAAGATAGACACACACACACACACACACACACACACACACACACACACACACATTTAAAGTAGAAATTTATAAGGACAACGAGAAGTAATGACAGCAACCAAAGGCAGGAACTGGCCTGACCTGACATCATCTCTGGTCATTCAAACTCCGAAACAATTCATAGGTAAAGCTTAGGAATAGAGGTATGGGTATTCACAATGTGTGGGGACAAGGAGGTCTCAAAAGAGAGAGGCCAACAGAAAACCTTAGTAAGATCGGTTAGTCACCCCATGCCTCTTCACTCATGGTGGCTACCCCTTCCTCCTTCAAAGCATAACTAATCCTCTTCCCAACACTAGAAGAAAATAATCTCTACGAAAAAGCCGACAACTGATAAGCTACACCGGGAATGAGGCTCTGTCCTAGACACATAGACTTCTCCAGGGAACAAGGCTAAGTCTTCTCCTATGGGGAACCATAAGCCAGTGAATCGGGAATGGCTTTGATATGATAAATGCACTGGTTGCGGAGAACAGGCCAGGGGTAGGCACTGTGATACAGCTGCTTTGGAGTGCAGAAATAAAAGAAGGCAGCCCCGTGCATCCCAAGGGAAGCGCACTCCAAACAGAAGGCATCATGGCACAGATCTCAAGGTACACATCTTTCACAGGGTAGCAGACAAATTGCTGGGGTGGGAGAACAGGAGCAACTGGGAGATCCCAGTGTGTGAGACCAACATGTGCCTCTGCCACAAACTTCAAACAGCTAGAGGATGGCTAACTGGTGCCTAACTCCTACCAGAGCTTCTGGTCTAACTGGGATCGGTACCATGCTGAGCTTTGTATCTACAAATCCCCATGTTCCACAAAGGTCTCTGTGCAGGTGGTTTGGCTGTTGGCATGTGGTTCTACCAGGAGATGGTAGAGTCTTTAACAGTGACTAGAAGCTGACTAGAAGAGAGAGCTTTGAAAGGAATATTGAAACCCTGTCCCTTTTCCCTTTCTTTTCCCCTCTCTTCCTCCTTCTCTTGCGTAGTAGTTTGAACGCACTGGCCCTCCTAATCCATAGGCAGTGGCACTATTAGGAGGTGTTCTTTGGAGTAGGTGTGGCCTTGGTGGAGAGTGTGTCACTGTATGGGGTGGGCTTTGAAGTCTCCTTTGCTCAAGCTACTCTCAGTGTCAGTCCATTTTCCTGTCGCCTTCCAACAAAGACGTAAGGTGCTGAGAAAGCCAGCACACATCTGCCTGTCACTGCCATGCTCCCCATCACAATGATAATGGACTAAACCTCTCAAATTATAAGCTGCCACCTCAACTAAATGTTTTCCTTTATAAGAGTTCCCATGGTCCTGGTATCTCTTCACAGCAACAGAAACCCAAACTAAGACATCTTCCTTCCTTCCCTCCCTACCTCTCAGCATCCTAGGCACCAGGAGGTAAGCATCTCCTTCACAACATGCTACCACAACCTCACCATAGTTTTGGAGCAACTAGGCCAAAACCTTGAAAACCATGAGGCAAAACAAACGTTTAATGGGAGAAATCCCCAGAGTCTACTTTAAGGGCAATGGAATTTATTTGGGAAAGAAAACTCACAAGACAGAATAGAGGAATTTGTTGCAGGATCCTGGAAAGGTGAGACATAGTCCCACGCTATTCTTCTGCCTGAGACTGCCTCGTCTGTCCTAGCATCCAAAACCACTACAGGGAGTGAAGAGAGAGACTGAGTACATGCATCCCAGGTCTTAAGGGTCCCTTGGTCGAGGTCCCAGGGCATGTACTTCAAGGTCATAGGCAGGTGTAACAGTTACCTACTACCCCATTAGGGGCAGTGCTTCAAGGTCATTGCTAGAACAGCTACCCACTACGAATGTTTCCTTTTAAATTAATTTATCTCAGGTATTTGTCACAGCAAGTGAAAGCTGACTAACAAATACTGAGTGTGCCTAGTTATCAATATTTTCAGACCTGCCCAGGTCTAAAGAGGAGAGAGCCATGGAATAGAACTCTGGACTACACCCTTGGTACCATATGCAGATGAAGAGCAAGGCCTCCACTAAACAGGGGAAGTAAAAGATGGCAAACTCCAGAGCAAAAGCTGCCAGCCTCTCTAGCCTCTTTTCCATCTAGCTCCCAGACACCACCAGCATGCCAAGTACTATGCATCAGCCAGAGGATGAAAGGGAAAAAATGTATGCTCCTGGTACACAGACGGTAAGTGCCAGCAGCTGGGGTGCACCTCGGGACTCAATTCCTTAAAAACTGACGGATGAATCTCAACAAATGGGACAGAAGAGGTGGAAACGTGTGTGGAAAGACTGAAAGAAAAGGATGTGAGAGAGAGAGAGAATTCTGCAGAAAATACACAGATGCATTGGGAAGCAACCTGAATAAACAAGCAGTCTAAGGGTTACAATCAGGTGCCACTGGAAACAGTTATGTAGAACAAACGCAACAGCTAAACCATGTCTGTGGTAGAAAGTACCTCAGCAAGGAGATGTGGCAAGTGGGAAATGCACGAACAATTCCACTGCTTTAAAGGTTTCATTATCAAAGCTGACAAAAATTAAGCTTTCTGGTGGTGGGGAACGAAGCACAAATTTCTCTAAACTACATTCCAGAGAAAAATCTACTGAAGCTAAAGGTAAACAGGCTTGGGTATATAGGTAACTCAGTGTCAATGTAAGTGAGTACCTCACGGTAATATTTCACATGTGTTTAAGAATAGATGTGTGCTGAGTGGTGGTGGCACACACCTTTAATCCCAGGACTCAAGAGACAGAGGCAGGCGGATCTCTGAGTTTAAGGCCAGCCTGGTCTACAGAGCCCATTCCAGGACAGCCAAGGCTACACAGAAATACCCTGTCTTGGGCGGCAGGGGAAGACCAGAAGTGTAAGACAATGGGGTGTTATTTTCTTTTAGATTGCACCCAGGCTGGCCTTAAACTCACAACCTTCTGCCCTCTTGAGGATTACATATACACTCCACCATACCCTGCTTTCAAGATTCTGTTTTCTCTCCCAATGTTCTTCTCACTGTTGTTACTGTTAGTGTGTGCATGTGTATGAGTACAGGCGTAGGTATACCACAGAGAAGTCAGAGACAACTTTCAACCTTCAGTTTGCAGATGTCAGAAGCGGGCAGGGCATCCACTGGGGCTAAGATACAGGTGGTTGTGAGGGATCCCACGTAGATGCTGAGAAGTGAACTACAGCCCTCTGCAAGAGCAGTATGCACTCTTTTTAATTCCTGATTTTTTTTTTTACATCCAGACCACAATTTCCCTTCCCACCTCTCTTCCCCAACATCCACTGCTCCTCTGTTTGTCTTCAGAAAACGGCAGGCCTCCCATGGAAATCAACCAAATATGGCAGGCATATCAAGTTGCAGGAAGGCTCAGAGCCTCCTGTTGTAAAAGGCTGGACAAGACAAGCGGAACAGGAGGGATCAGATGTGGAGAGGATGGAGGGAGAGAGTACTGGACCAGACTAGAATGGGGGTGGGGTGGGGGATCTCAAGGACAAGCTAGAAACCTAGTGCAATGGAAACTCCCAGGAATCTGTCGGGGTGACCCCAGCTAAGACTCCTAGCAATGGGAATATGGAGCCTTAACTGGCCGTCTCCTGTGACCAGTGGAGGGATTGGGACACTAACCCAGCCATGTAACCTTCCACCTACAATTTGTCCTGCCTACAAAATATGGGGGCTAAAGGTGGCAAAGAACTCGTGGGAGTGGCCAACCAATGACTGCTCCAGCTTGAGACCTGCACCATGAGAGGGAACCCACCCTTGACACTTCCTGGTGAGCCAGGACCCAGAAGCTGGACAGCCCAGAGACCTAGGACAGACCCAAACACCACTAGAATAAATGAAGCAAAACAGAAAGTCAATGAAATGCTTCCTAATGCTACTCAGCAATATGCACTCCTGACTGCAGAGCTATCTCACCAGTTATGGCGTGAGAAGTATCACAGTCCACCAATATTTTAAAGATGGCAATGATGCAAGGAGACACTACAATACTACACCTTTAGCATCTCAATAAAGATTTAAGGATTGAGATATTAAAGGTGTAAAAGTGTAAGGCAGTGAAATGAGTTTGAGAAGCTAAGAATGCACCTAAACCAGGTGCTGGTGGTGCGGGCCCTTAATCCCAGCACTCGGGAGGCAGAGGAGGGCAGATCTCTGAGGCCAAGGCCAGCCTATTCTACAGGGCAAGTTCCAGGGCAGCCAGGGTGACACAGAAAAACCCTGTCTCGAAACAAAGAAACAACAACCCAAAGGCATGGATTTTGAAGTCTACTTAGACATGGCAATTCAATTCGAGCATCTCACTTACTGATTAACAACCAAATGCCTGCCAGTGATGTGACTTCCAAGACAAAAGGCATTCCCCACAGCCATCCAAGGGCCTCGGGGTGCTCACAAACACAACAGCTGAGCAAGTGACTACAATCCATATAAAAACCAAGGTCCAAGGTAGGTACAACACAGAGAAAAGAAAGGAGCCTGATTTCCCAGGACAGAATGTAGCAGGAATCTTAACAGGTCTTATTAATTAAATCAAACCTGAGGCCAGTTACTGGGGTGAATGCTGGAAGATCAGAGAAGCAGAACAAGTCACAGCTACCTCACCTTGCCAATTCCTCAGCTGATCCTGTTCCCTCAGACTGGAAGCCTCTCAGTCCTCATCCAGAATGAATCTCAGCTGAACTGCTGCTCCAAAGCCTAAAAGCTTAACCAGCCAAAATACTTCTAGTTTCTGGGCCTCACGCCTTATATACCTTTCTGCTTTCTACCATCACCCCCTGGGATTAAAGGCTTGGTTTCTGGAATTAAAGGCGTGAGTCACCAAGTTTGCCTGTATCCTTGAACAGATGGATTTCTGCCTCTGGAATGCTAGGATTAAAGGTGTGTGCTACCACTGCCTATCCTCATGTTTAATATTATGGCTATTCTGTCTCTGACCCCAGATAAGTTTGTTAGGGTGCACAATATTTGGGGGAACACAATACCACCACAACAGAAGAGAAAGTGTCTCTCAAGGGAAAAAAAAAATATGAGGCTGATGAGAGATCTTAAGGAAAGCGCGAGAGGTGATGAGGGACAAACCAGATCAAATGAAACACTAACGGAGCTGAGAAATTCTCCACAACTTGCTGTCTCTATAGAAGAGGTGACTGTTGTAAGCAGCCAGGCCAGGAGACTCAACCAGGCCGGAGCGGGACACCATTCCCACCCTCAGCACCCAGACCTGTCCAAAGGCAGCCTGGGGAAACAAGGCAAGTAAGTACCTCCATCTCCCGGGTTCCATTTGTTTCTAACATTCTTCACAGTATTCCTCAGACAGTTTGAACAATTAACACTGGGCTGTGCAGCCATCACATCCCTGAACCAGGAGATCTAAACAAGCCTTCAAAACTCTTCATTAATTCCAAGCGTCCTCTTCCTAGGCTCTCCAATTGTCCTCACCTGGGGCCATGTTCCTCTAGTCTCATCTTATCTGCCTCCCTGAAGCCCAAATAATCCCCATGTATGGGAAACAATCTACCCAAACTCAAATTCTCAATCAGATCTGCACCCACATCCTTCAGTGTGTGCTCTCTCCATAACTACAATCATTCTAGAACCTCTAAGGACCATTTCCAACTGATTGCCTTTCTGTACAACTCACTTTTTGGTACAGTGTCCTAGGGATTCTGCATGTGCTGTATCTGAACTGCAGTGTGAACACAGCACCATGGACACATTGCCAGCAGAAGAAAGAAGAGCAACCAAACGCAAGGGCCCCCCCGCATTACTCACATGATGCGTTTTCTCCTCCTCCTCAGACTCTCCACGTCGCCACCCTTCCCTCCTAGACCTGCCAAGGAGCTCACGTTTCTCGTGCTTCCTCGTGCTTTCAATCTCCCATGCACACCCTTCCAAGGGGTTCTGCCTCTTGAAACATCTCTGCATCTTCTCTAACAAATTTCTCAGACAATAAACTACACCTCCGTGCCACATTTTCTTCCTGTTCACTCTTCAACCCCTATACTGTAGCTGTGGTACCCACCGCTCCATAGGACAACTGGCGAATAAATTCTTCCCTCAGGTTGGAGGGTAGCTAAGCGGTGGAGCACCTATCCTAGGCTCCAGCCCAACACTTCAAACCTCGTCAGTGTCCTTGACTTCTCTGCGGCATTTAGCACCACTGGCTACTTCCTCTTTGAAACTCTTGACTTTTCCCTTACCGCCACACTTCTCCACCCTCACTGCTCATTTCTCCGCTATACATCACCTGAAAACTGGTGCTTTGGGGAGCTCCTGTGTATAAACCTCCCTGAAGAGAATGCTCACTCCTTTTTTGTTACCATGCACAGCATTGGTCATACATACACTTACAAATCCTTCTGCTCCAGGAGCTGGAAGCTCCTCAGACCAGAAACTTGCTTGCTCTTCTTTGAATCCCCACCAGAATCCCCAAGCTCAGAGCACAATGCCCAAACAGCAGTTCAAAAGATCTTTTTAGAGAGAATGATAAAACCATAACTAAACATTAATAGAATTGTTTATACGTTGAACATATACACACAACTTATGTAACATTAAATCAATTCTGCTTTATTTTCAATAAATGAAATTTACTTTAAGTATTTAAACAACATGTTACAGTTCATTGTAATTATGTCTCCAGTGGCTACTTTACCAGATGTCAAAGACTATGAAAAGTCACAAAGTGTTTCTTATCAAATGAGCCACAGTGACTTCAAGATCTAAGTCTACATTAAGGCCATAGGAAAAATGTCTTCAGCCTTAAATCAATTTTTATTATTAGGCTAGTTCCAATTAGGAGGAAAAGGTACCTATCTTAAAGTCACCCTAAAACAAGGCTCACAGTAAAGAGTTGAAGATGGCAGGAATAATGACTTCCTGTTCTAGAACCATGGCTATCAGGACAACACTTTTTTCTAATCAAGAAAAAAGTTTTAAGAACTAATTTTGAAGTGGAAAAAAACAGTACTTGTGTAGGAGAGAACTTAAAAGAGTCAGATTTTAAAACAACAACAGGCTCTTCCCTGAGAAAGCTGCTTCTGTTCCCCAGAGAAGACAATCTCAACTCCGTCTACAAAGCTGGCTGAGATCAAGGCCAAACATTAACATCCTAAATGCCTGCCACACACAACTCGTATTCACCATGGAAGCACAGCTCAGGAGCTCAGAACTCCATCCAATTTCTATAGGAATCGCCAGATTACTCAGGGTTTACCCAGCGAGGTAACCAAAGACATATGCTCAATGCAATTCTGTCTGACTTTGCTGAAGAAGTCTCTAGAGATGTGGCTGTGCAGATAGGAGCCGCTCACTAACGAGGGTGAGAACAGCAGCATTTTCGATTAACAACGTAAGTCCACCCACTCTCCACATGAAACAAGAAAAAATGCCTGGGGCTGTTGGCATGCACCTAGGGCCTCAGCTGCTCAGGTGACTGAGCAGGGTCCATTGAGCCCAGGAATTTGGCATTTGAGAAACCTCATGTTTTAAGAGCAGCACTGTAGAGCATGACTCTAATCCCAGCATTCAGAAGGCTGAGGTAGAAGGATGGCCATAAATCCCAGGCCAGCAGGAAAGAAAGTCCATCATCTAAAAGGTTTTTTGTTGTTGTTTCATTTTTACTTTAAATAAACAAATTGGGGTTGGGGGTGTAGTTCACAGTACTTTCTGCCAGTAAGTAATCCCCAGCACTTGAGGGGTGAAGGGAGGAGCTCCTGCATGAAGGGGGGAGGAAGAGGGGGTGAGAAAGGGAGGAGAGGGGGAGGAAGGGGAAGGGAAGAGAGAGGGAGAGGAGGAAAACAAATCGTCTGTTTCAGAGGTACAGATGTAGGGAGTTGATAAAGGCAAAGCACGGCATCTTGTAAACTATTCCCCTAACTATTAGAGGTGACGCTAAGGCCCACATGCTGGAAGGTTTGGATAGATGCTTGTCCATAATTGGTAACACCTGCACTATTTACTGGCTAGAAAGAAATTAGGGCTTATTCACTGCAATTTCAGTTTTTCTTCCCTTTCTGACTCAGACACTGACACAGTCAATAGCAAAAAGAAATCACAATAACCTCTGAAAAGATGTGAAATGGCAGAAATGACGAAAGAGCAGTATGTTAACTCTTTAAAAATGCTTCCTAAAAGAGCATAAAGTAAAAAGCTTTTAAAATAATATTTTGCCTATTTTCTGAGATGGGTAAACTAGATGTGGAAATAAAAGTTTCCATCTGAGGAAGAAAGAAAATAATGTGAATTGAAAAATCAGTCAGTCTGTACCTACATTAAATACACATCAAGACATTATCAAAAGACATCTACATACACCCAAAACACCAAGTTTGGTAGGAGGTTGAGGGCAAGTTAGAAATGGTCAGGGGGTTGAGCTTGGAGATTTCACAAAACAATATGCCACACTAGGCTCAGAGTCCCTCTGTCTGCCTGAAGATTAGGATATAAAGTCTCAGATACAGCTCCAGTGCCGGTGTGCTGCCAGTCTCCCTGCCATGATGACATGGACTAAACCTCTGAAACTGGAAGCGAGCCCCAATTAGATGCTTTCTTTTTTAAGAGTTGTCATGAGAAATGGCTCAGTGGTTAAGAGCACCAACTGCCTTTCCAAAGGTCCTGAGTTCAATTCCCAGCAACCACATGGTGGCTCACAACCACTTGTAATGAGATCTGGTGCCCTCTTCTGGCCTGCAGGGACACATGCAGGCAGAATACTATATACATAATTTAAAAAAAAAAAACTTTTAGCCGGGCGGTGGAGGCAGAGGCAGGTGGATCTCTGTGAGTTCGAGGCCAGCCTGGTCTACAGAGCTAGTCCAGGACAGGCTCCAAAAGCTACAGAGAAACCCTGTCCGAAAAACAAAAAAAAACAAAACAAAAAAAACAAAAAAAAGAGTTGTCATGGTTCTTACAAGGACTCCAATTTGCAGTAAGGCTCGTTAAGGAAGGGAATGCCTCAGTTGCCTTTAGCCTACCAGCTATGGGTGGGTTAAGACTTTTCTGTATCGAACACACAGACTGCAAGCCCAGCGCCACTTAGAGATTTTATTTTATTTGTGTGCGCGTGTGTGTGTGTGTGTGTGTGTGTGTGTGTGTGTGTAGCTGAGGATTGAACCCAGGGCCTTGTGCTTGCTAGGCAAGCACTCTACCACTGAGCTAAATCCCCAACCCCCTACTTAGAGATCTTTGGCAACAGTTAACTCTGCAGCTCTCACACAATTGAGCCTGTATGATGAATATTCAGAGACGAGTAATGAGTAATGGGGGGGGGCGGGCACTCACCAACCTAAGACAAAACACCTGTGTGGCCTGGACAGGTGTCTCCATGACGACGTCCCACGTAACCTAAGTCAGAAGCTCATTTTTTAGTAAAACGGGGGGGGGGGGGGAAGGGTGCCTGTAGGTCCCTGGCCCCCGTTTTCGGTAACTGTTGCATTGCTTGCAGACCTTGACCTTGATATCCTCCCTATGCTAATTCCCTGTGAGATTCCACCCTCCTGAATGCTTAAGGGAAGCTCCTTGTCTGTGTATCCAGCATATTGGGTGTTAACAGCTTAGATGCAAAATTGTAAAACATCAGAAGCAGGGTTGGGAATTTAGCTCAGTGGTAGAGCACTTGCCTAGCAAGCTCACGGCCCGTGGTTCGATCCTTAGCTCCAAAAATATATATATATTTCAGAAGCGAACTTCTGCCCTCCAGGGTTCTCCCATTGTGCTGTAAGCCTGTATTTAAGACCTCCTCCCTCCTTCAATAAACGGCATTCAGCATTCAAAATAAGAAGAAGAAGAAGAGGAGGAGGTCAAGATCATGATGGGGAAACCCACAAAGACAGCTGACTGGTGCTAGTTGGAGCTCACTGACTCTGGACTGACAGCTCGGGAACCTGCATGGGACCGAAATGGGCCCGCTGAATAAGGGTGACAGTTGTGTGGCTCGATCTGTTTGTGGGGTCCCTGGCAGCAGGATTAGGACTTATCCCAGGTGCATGAACTGACCTTTTGGAGCCCATTCCCTGTGATGGGATACCTTGCTCAGCCTTGATACAAGGGGGAGGGGCTAGGCTCTCCTTCAACTTGGTATGCCAGATTTTGTTGACTACCATGGGAGGCCTTACTCACTCTGAGGAGTGGATGGGGGTAGAGTGGGAGGGAGGTGAGGAGGTGGGAGAAGGGGAGGGAGGGGGAACTGAGGTTGGTATGTAAAATGAAAAGAATTTTAATAAATAAATATATTTTTAAAAAGAGTTGTCCTGGCGTCTCCTCCCAGCAATACAACAGTGGGTAAGGCACCTGCCCTCAGGACTTTGTCAAGGCCCCTTATCTCCGTGGGACTCTAAGCAACAGTCTCTCCACACTGCCCTCCCCACAGGAGTCTCAAGGCTCTCTCTGACCTATGGCACTAACTTCACACGGCTCATTCTCTAGCCCACCCCAACTGTCTATGGCACTCCCCTGCCATGCCATCCTTTAACCCCAACGTTTTCCTCTTCTACTACACTCCAAGACTTCTTAAACTCCATGGGAACTCCTGTCTCCAACTGCCACTTCAGGGAGTGGCTGGTCTGCATGTATACACATCCCTATGTTTCAATTTTAAAAAAATCTTGGTTCTTTCTTTTAAAACACTGTCCAATATACCAAAGAATTCCAACACATTACCTAGTCATACAATCTAACTTTTCAAGAATTACTTTCTCTTCTACCATACCAGAAAAGAAAAACTGGATATGGGGCTCATGAGTGGCACTTCCTGGTAGACTTCACACCCAGCGTCCTAACAAATGTCCTACACGTAATTGTGTCAACCCTTGGTGGACTATCCACCTGGCTCTGCCTACTTGACACACATGCCTCATTTCCTAACCTGACTGATCCAGGTGTGAAAAATGTCTCTCTCGAGGCTGAAAATTATGATAAAATCCAGGAAATCATTCACAGGGCTAAAAAATAAACCCAGCAGCCTTTATGGGCTAATTTGCAGCAGTCCCTCTTAAATTTAGGTCTCAACAGGCAAGAAGGAAAGTGCTATCTACATACCACTTTACCTCCCACTCTGCTTCAGATAAGAAGAAAAGCTCAGAAAGCAGGAGGAGGACCTTCCAGCCCTCCAAGGGACGCATTAAAATGGGCTTCGAGGTCTTTAACCACAGAGGAGGAATCAAAGCAGCCAAGTGAGAAGGGTGCCAGGCAAAACAGCAACTGCTGCCCAGGGCAACAGATGAACAACGGATAGCGGCTGGGGCCTTCTGCAAAGCCACTCTAACTCTCGACTCTTCTAAGACCTTGTCCAAGGTGCAAGTAACATCAGGACACACGGAAAGTAGACTGCTCTCAAACTTGTGAGAGGGGATCAAGCAAATATTTGCGACCCTAACTCATTGTTCATGTTATGGTGATCTCTACTGGCTTTTGTGGCCCAGGTAGGGAGATCAGCCACACCTTCCTAGCTATCTAGTTCCTTCCCTAAACTACCAAACTTATACCACATAGCAGCCCTGAGATAGGATGTGACGACAGGATTAGCTCCCTGAATCAAGGCTAAACTCAGGGACACCTCCTCTCTAAGCTCTGAGACTCTTCCCTATGCAAGTTCAGAGGACCCTCTCCTTTCTACATATAAAGGTAAGGAACTTCCTTTGTTCTGTGGGTTGCCAGAGCTCTATCACAGCTTCCTCCAGGTGCCACTGGCTGAAGACATTTCATCTGAAATCCATCTCAAGGCATCCCTCTGTTGAACCTTGAATGACTTATTTGAAATTGTCCACAAGAGGCTTGACAAAAAAAGAAAACCAAAGCGTACCTCCAGGACACACACAGCTCCCTGAGAATCCCAACCGTAGTGTTCGAAAATTCAGATCTGTCTAAACCAGACCAATATACCAATAATGACTCATTGCAACAAACAACCTTTGGGTGGGCTGGCTGGCCAAAAGGGTATCTCTGTGACACACCACAGGTCCCAGTGCCACTAGGGTGAACAGGTGCTGGAAAGATGATGATCAGGTGGGTCTTTTCTTTGTTTTGCTTTTAATTAATTTGAGGGGCAGGTTCTTTTGGGAGGGATGCAGCAGGGGTCAGGGGTGGATATGGAGGGACTGGGAGGTGAGTGGGATCAGGATGTGTGATGTGAAATCCCCAAAGAATCAATTAAAAAATTAAGTTATTTAAAAAAAGAAAAGAAAACTCAGATCTTTCCAACTGTTTCCAACTTCTACAAATTCAATTCTTTGGAGATAATTCTTCCCAAGCATTAAGTTTGTATCTAGAGAGTCATTGAAGGGGCAGTCAGTAGACAGTGTGAAGTGGTTACAGATCTCACTCACTAGAGTACAAACCATCTCAGACAGGGCCTGCTGGTAAGAATTCAGTACAAAGACGCCTGCTTTTCAGACGCTCTGGAGACCATCACTTACCTGACTGAGCAGCACTTTTTGTTCATTGCTATCTGTTGATATATTTCAGAAAAACACTAACAGGTCTATGTTGGTCAGTGACTATAATTGCTCTACTATATATTCCTTTCTGCTTAAGATTTTGACTTAGTGACTCAAAATGGACACTGAAATAATCTATGGGGGAAAAAAATCTAGATCACAACCAAATTGTGAGAAGTAAAATGTACATCAAGTTATCTTTCTAGTTTGAGCATATAATTAGGTTCTTGGTCAGGAATGTGGGCAAACAAGAATCTCATTAAACGTTTGCAGACCTATTGGCCCCTAGCGTTTAAATCTGAAGTCATAATACACAGTGTTTAGGATGCTAATGGCCTGGAGCACAGGGTATCTTCAGCGGTCATCTGATCCAGCCTCTTCTTTCAACTTTTAACGAGTCTAAAAATGATAGTGACTTCAATTTCAACAACACTGTGCATCTTACAATTCTGAGAGTAAAATGAGCAATTTAGCAGAAATAATGAAAAGGAGTTAGAAAAATAAGAGGAGGATCTAATGAAAGAACTATTTTCAATTTCATGTATTATTTGCTTTTTGAAAGTCAAACACTAGTTGATACATCTCTCACCTACTCAGTAAATTTATACTATTTATTTCTTCATTAATCACATGGAGATAGGGAGTGGGCAGAGCACCCCACTTTTGTCCCAAGCATCCAGTGCTCTTAAAGGAATCTAGGAACAGTAATAAGCACCAAAATCAAGAGATGAATTTCAGTTTTTCAATACCTACAAATATGTTCTCTAAAAATTTAGTTTGTGATAACCCACAGCCTTATGCCAACTTGACACAAACTAAAGTCATCTGAGAGGAGGGAGCCTTAATTAAGAAAACGCCTCATAAGATAGAGTTGTGGGGCAGGCCTGTAGGGCATTTTCTTCATTACTGACTCATCATGGGTGGGGTCATCCCTGGGCTGGTGGTCCTGGTTTCTATAAGGAAGCAGGCTGAGCAAGCTATGAGGAGCAAGCCAGTGAGCAGCGCCCCCCGCCATGACCTCTGCATCAGTTCCTGCCTCCAGGTTCCTGCCCTGCTTCAGTTCCTGCCTCACTGCTTTTGATGATCAACAGTTATGTCAAAGTGTAAGTGAAAATAAACCCTTTCCTCCCCAAGCTGCTTTGGTCATAGTGTTTCACCACAGCAATAATAACTCTAAGACGATTATCATTTCTTTGATGCACTGATTTTTCACTTAGTCCTTTTTAACGACTTTCTTAAATACAAAATCGAGAGATGCCACATTCCACTGTGACCCTGATGGCGCATTGCTAAGTGACACCCTTGAGCTATGGGCTTCTGCAGGCCTGTCCACCTCCAGGTGATGAGCATTCTCAGTGCCTGCTGGTCCTCCTGCTTCTCCTCTTGCCGTTTCACTCCCGTATGCTGTCGGTGTGCACACCCCTGCTTTACCCTGCCTGCCCTGTTCTGAAGCCTGAACTTTCCCTCTTCTCCAACACCCGGCACTGTATCCTCTCCAGCACGGTGTCTCATCTAACTTTCAGCCAGACTGGTCACTGAAAGTAGGTATTTAGGTTTAATTAGTTTCCTTTCTTTTTTCTTTTTTTCTTTTTTAAAATTTCTAACAGTGAGTAGGCTGAGCATCTTTTATTTGCATTTTACTTTCTGTGAACAATCTACTCCAAAACCTTCGTCATTTGTTTAATTAATTTGCTTACTAACACAGGATCTTGTAATATAAACCAGGCTGGCCCAAATTCACTATGTAGGCCAAGATGGGCTCAAAAGCACAAGTAATTCTCCTGCCTCGGCTTCTAGAATACTGGAACCACACCCAAGGTTATTAAAACCAATCAATGGCATCCAAAGTTGGTTCTCAAAGAGGAAGATTACTATCACCACACGCCTGTGCACAGAGTCCTCTGTCCTGCTCTGGCCCTACAGGAATCCTTAATTTTTATACAACTAAATTTAATAGTCTTTTCTGTGATAGCTTCTGCACTATAGGTCATATTTTAAAATCCTTTCCCCATTCTGACATTATAAGAATTTGAGTGTGATTTGCTTCTGTTTTCCATTAAACTTTGACACCTGCAGACTTACCCTGTTACACAATATGTAGTCTGAATGGCACCTTCCTTTCCTCAGACGGCAGCTTCACCGGGGCCAATCCCAACAATCTGAAATAATCTGAGCTTTTGCTTTTAGATTTTTGCTCTAATTCTCTGATGCTTAGAATTTTCAGATAAACTAAGATTAAGAGTAGTTTAGACTGCAAATGTTCCCTTCTATTTTCCATTGTAAGGACTTATTTTACTTATGAGCTCCATAAGAGACTAACACACAGTAAACATTAGTGGACGTTCTTTCAAAGAATTATGGACTTTGCCGGGCCGTGGTGGCACACGCCTTTAATCCCAACACTCAGGAGGCAGAGCCAGGCGGATCTCTGCGAGTTCCAGGAAAGACGCAAAGCTACACAGAGAAACCCTGTCTCGAAAAACAAAAAAACAAAAAAACAAAAACAAAACAAAATCATGAACTTCATTTCCTTCTGTCACAGCACAGACTTCAGCTCTCAGAATCTGCTAGAGTATCACTGTGAGTAAATGTCTACATCCCAAGGGCAACGCTGCCTTGTCCTCCACAACAGGCCTTTCTTCTTTAATAAAAGTCCTTCAATCTGGTCAGCATTTAGAATCTTCGGTGGAGTGAGTGAAAATTTAATCTCAGTTAAACTCTTCACATACTACATCACTGTGGAAAATGATTGGGGGCTCATTATAAAATTGAGTACAAATCTACCCTATGACTCAGAAATTCTACTCCTAGGTATTTTACTCAAGAGAAGTAAAACTATTTCACATATGGGCCTGCATATCAAGATTCTGGAAGGTTTTTTGGTTTTGTGGGGGTTTTTGTTCTTTGTTTTGTTTGTTTGTTTTTCAAGTTTTCAAGATGGAGTTTCTCTGTATAGCCCTGGCTGTCCTGAAACTTGCTTTGTAGACCTGGCTGGCCTCGAACTCACAAAAATCTGCTTATCTCTGCCTCTCAGGTGCTGGGATTAAAAGCATGTGTCACCACCACTTGGCTCTAGGAGTTTTATAACATCCCCAAACTGAATCTAAAACAAATTTCTGTCAGTAAGAGAACTACTAGATACAGATTATGCTATGGTCATGTTATAGAATACAACTCAGAAGTAAAGGGCCAAACTAACTGTACTGGGTGAATCTCAGAATCACGTATTGCACAGGAAAAGCCAGACAAAAGCATGGTGTAACTCCAGTTGAAAACAGCAGTTATCAACCTGTGGGTCTCGACTCATTTGGGGGCTATATATCAAATATCCTGCATATCAGATATCTACATTACAATTCATAACAGTAGCAAAATTGCAATTATGAAGTAGCAATAGTTAGGGTTCACCACAAATAAGGAACTGTATTAAAGTAAAGGGTCACAGCGTTAGAAAGGTGGAGACACACTGACATACAGGAATACCCAGGCTACTCACAATAGCAGAAATCAGAATTATAGTTGCCTAGGAAAGGAAATAGAGGAAAGAGAATCTTTCCAGAATGAGGTGCTGTGGAATAATCATCTTGTACACTGTTAAGATTTGTCACTCGAACTGGTTTAATAAAACATTGATTGGCCAGTGGCCAGTTAGGAAGTGTAGGTGGGCAACCCAACTGAGAATGATGGGATGAGTAAGGAAGGGTAGAGTCAGAGCAGTCGTCAGCCACGTGAAGGAGTTGGGGACACACACACACACACACACACACACACACACACACACACACACAATAGAATAGAATAGAGGTAAAAGCCACAAGACTCCAGGTACCACATAGAATAAAAATGGATTAAGTTATAAGAGCTAGTTAGTAACAAGCCTGAGCTATTGGCCAATCATTTATAACTTATATTAAGTCTCTGAGTCAGTTATTTGGGAAGTGACTGTAGGTTATTTGGGAGCAGGCAGTCAGGACAGGAGAACTCTGACTACAATGAGGTGATGCTTCTAAAGTGTGTTCTCAGAACCAGCAGCACCTGGGAACTAACTTTGAAATAGGAATTCCCAGCCCCACCCAGATCCCCAGCATTTGCAACTGGGGAGTTCTTGCAGCAACAGACAGCTTATTGAGCCATGCAGGTGTTTCTGACACTGGGTAAAGGCTGAGAACCACTATTCTTTAACCTGTTTATGCAAGTGATTACACACTTGTATACAAACTGCCAACACTTATCAAAACATTCACTGAAGGTCTGCACACTTTATGTGGAATCTGTACCTCAACTTTTAAATTCTGGAATATATTTTTAAAATATTATGTTTAACTCAAATTTGCCTTTCTTACCTATTCTACTTACCTTGATAAATAGAAAAATCATCCACTTGGCAGCTTGAGTGAGAAAACTCCAGGGTCTGGAGAGATGATTCATCAGTTAAAAGAGCTTACTGCTCTTTCGAGGACCCAGGTTCTAGTCCCAGCACCCACACAGCAGCTCATAAGCATCTGTAACTCTAGTTCCAGTAGATCTGATGCCATCTTCTGACTTGTGAGGCCTCTTGAATGCACGCAGTACAAATCCATACACACAGACACATAAAATAATAAAAGAAAACTCCTCTGTTGGTTGATGTCCCTCACTTGTTGTATACATCAATCATCAGAGCTGGTAAACTGACTTCTCAAGTGCTCCTCCCTTCCCTCCATGGCTGACCCTCAACCTCCCTCTAATTCAATAACGCCTCTCTGCCTTTCACCTGATCTAGGACAAAGTCATCCATTTGTCTTCCAATTCCCTAATTTGCCCGAGCTATTTTCCATGACATGGATAAGCCAAAAACCTTGTTATTTAAATTGCTTGCTCCCTCAAGCACCTTAATGGGGCACCAAAAACTTTTAGTGACTATAGCAACAAGAAAGTCTACCATAAGAGGCCAAAGACAGAAAGCAGAATCCTGCCCTCCCCTCTCTGACAGGTCCCAGCTGCATGGAGCTTGACCTGTGACTTCGGATGCCTTTTACTAACAGTTGGAGCCTAACTCCTAAGGGTCCCTGGTGCCTCACCCCACACAGCCAGTCTCGGGGAGGAGAAGTGGCACTGTAAAATCTGCTACCTCAGGATGATAAGCTACCCCCTCTTAGATTCTATTCAAATACAGCCTCTTACATATGACCCAAGAGACAAGGTCAGATTACTTAAGTGCTATAAAAGAACAGGAGACAGACACACATGCACACACACACACACACACACACACACACATACCTGCCTCTCACACATGCAATTCTCTGAGAATTTGCTCACCATATTTCTATCCAGTGTCTATTCTTGACTAAAATTTACGCCGGTGTTGGCCTGGTTAGGACTCTTTCATCCTCCCAGGACTTTGTTCATTGTTTTACATCCTAACCAAACAAAGGACAAAGTTTTGGGGGTTTTTTTTGGGGGGGAGGTATTCTGAATTGGGAGGACTACGTCTTAAGGGAAGGGAAAAGGGCAGAGAGTGGTGGGATACATGAGACAAGAAAACTGAAGGGGAAGGTAGGAGACAAACCAGAGGTGGGCAGAGGGGGTTAAGACACCAAGTTAAATGGCGTGCGTGTGTGTGTGTGTGTGTGTGTGTGTGTGTGTGTGTAAATGTCATAATGAAACCCATTACTCTGTATGTGAACAATAGAAAATATAAATTTCCTTTACAAAATAAACCAGTGACAATCAGCTTCAGCCTTTTTCTAATGTGATATTCCTTACATTTCTGTGAACTATATCATTTACTAATGAAAACAAATAAATATTCACAAAAGCACAAAGCCAGACATCAAACTTACGGACTTTTTTCAATAATGGGTGGCTGATGGTTTTGGACAACTGAGTGAAAACCAAATCAGGGGATGGATTGAATTGTTTTGTCATGTCTGTGAATGTGATGCTGAATTTTAAAACCCTGAAAACTGCACCGGACACAACCTTAACCACAGCAGCAAACGTGCTACCCTTATCAGGTTGTTATGGCAACTAGGCTACTTGGGCTGAGGAGAGAGAGTGGATCTTTTTGTCTGAGAGAGATTTTGTTGCTGACTGCTATTAGAAATACTAAAGAATGTTTAAATATAAATCTCAGAACTTGAGGAAGCCCCCAAGAGATTTCCCCTTGCATCATTAACATGTCAGTTGGTGTTGTAATTATTCAGGTATTGGTTTAGAAAGCTGTATTATTGAAGTATCATGGGTGTAATTTCCCTGCCATTTCTAGGAGACACAATCTGCCAAGAAAGGGAATCAATCAATGGCCCTCGACAGCTGTGACCTATGAACCACAACAATGAGCAGCATGGCAAGATATCCCCAAAGATGCAACAGCAGTGGTAACCAACAGATGTTGGGATTAAAGGTGCGCGCCACCACAGCCCAGCCAAATTTCATTCTTAATGGCTAAATAGTAGCCCATTTGGTATATTGTACAGTGATTCTATATGTTTAGAAACAGATTCATCACTTAAAAAGTGACTAATCACTAACTTTTAAATTTTTCTATGGAACCTCTGTTATAAGAAACTGACAAATTGCCAAGCTTTCTATATCATCCCATTTCTACTAAACCCCTTGCTGATTGCTTTCTAAAGTCATCCTTACACTTGTTTGGAACCACCAATTACAATTTAGTTCAAAATATTTATCCATATAAAAATTCTTATGAAACAGTGTGATGGTTAAGTTGATACTAACTGCACCAAGTTTGGGCCTTCCTACTGAAATATGTATCCCTGAAGAGAACAGGCTATGCACCCACATGAGAAAGGACGGATCCCAGCACCTACTGTGTGAAATGGGGGGGAAAGAAATACATTTTCTCTGCAGTGCCTTCCAGAAGTAATAATATATTACATTCCATTACAATGATGACAACAATGATGATGTCCATACACGACAGTCATTATACTCGGTGCTTCTCATGGATCACTAAGAGGACTTTGAAAAGCATGCTACCTTAAGGCACATTTCTATTTCAAAGACCGTGAGACCAGACATTCAAGCTCAAACAACAAATTCTCTAGAATAAAGCAGCAAACTTCTGCAAACCTCAAGAACCTGGCAATTGGGATGCAAAGTGCATGCTGTGGTTGGGGTCATATGTGGTCCTATGAACATATTCCTCACAGAGACCTCACTTTTTTTTAAAGCTACGCTCAGGCCACAGAACAGAACTGGGACTTGAACATAATACTTAATAAATCTTAGTACCCAATGTCTCCTGGAGCGTATCCAGTCTGTACACTCAGCTGTAAAATCAGCTTCCTGAAGTGAGGTCTGGGGACCTCTAGTGGCCGTCTACAGTTCACGGAAAGAGGAGGTCAAAGACAGGTCAAAGTCTAAAGCAGGAAACCAAGATGCAATGACAGAGGGATGCCTCGGGAAGTTTAGAAACACTTCTGAAATCTATATCTGAAGGTAAAAATGCTCTCAATTTATTCAGATAGGATCAATAGGAGGAAAGCAATTGTTCCCTAATGGTCAACTTTATTATAAGGGTCACAGCTCCTGATAGCATCATGTTAACTTTTCATACTTTCAATGAAATTTAGCTGAATGAATCCCTAGCTCCATAGTTAAAGCCCTTGCCAAATGACTGTGAGGACCACAAATGGGAGGTGGTGTAGCAGCTACCTGTGTAATTCTAGCACTTGAAATAATGATTTCCCAGAGTGATCTGGCTAGCTAGAACAGCAATACTAGCAAGCTCTGGGTTCAACTGACAAGCCTCCGTGAGCAAGGTAAGGAATGAGCAAGGAAAACATCCAGTAGCAACTCTGGACCTCTGTATGCACTCTCATACACATTCATTTGCACCCTTATGCACGTGTGCCACACACAGGCAAACACAAATATACAACAGGAGCGCACACACTACATACACACGTACATGCGAAAAAGAGAAAAAGATCCATGTATAGCATTGTAAAATATACTATTTGGACCAGGCAGTGGTGGCGCATGCCTTTAATCCCAGCACTCAGGAGGTAAAGCCAGGAGGATCTCTATGAGTTCGAGGCCAGCCTGGTCTACAGAGTAAGATCCAGGACAGTCACCAAAACTGCACAGAGAAACTCTGTCTTGAAAAAAAAAAAAATACATTATTTGAGGGACCATGAAGAAACAGAATATATGATTCTAGAAAGTTTAAAAAAAAAAAAAAAAAGTAATGTTCCTTTGTAAATGCAAAACATAGAAGAAAGAAGAAGCTATCTTTCTCTCTAAATTCTCATTATATCCTCAAAGAGGGTCAACTCTCAACACTATCTGCAGGTCAGCTGGGGTTCCAAAGAAACTTCACATCTCATCTGGTAGAATGCTGGTCACGCTAGAGAAGAGCTTCTGCTTAAAATGATAACAGGTGTCTGGTGCACCCAGAACACTCCTCACTCCCAGTAAGGAATGGAAGGAGCCTGCTGGCCTCTGGAGCCATTGTCTTGATCATACCACAACCCAACTATGTACTATGAGCTATGTACAGCCGAGAAAGTAAAAATAAACTTGTAGCTTTCTATAAACAAGATCAATACCGGGTATGCTTTATAGTCAACTTGACAAGATTTTAATCACCATGGAAACAAATCTCTGAGCATGTATATCAGGAATAATCTAGATAAGGCTAACTGAGGTAGGAAAACCCACCCTACATGTAAGTGGTTCCGTTCCACAGAGAAGGGTCCCAAACTGAATGAAAAGGAGACACTTTTGGGTTGGGAACAGTCTAGGCCATCAAAGGAATCAATGTTTTTCTTCTAATTCAGTTTATAGCTATTGGAAAATCATGATTTGAAATAGAGTAGAAACTTAAACCTAAAGCATCCAATTTATTATTACTGCTCCTTATGCAGCCTCTCTGTTCACCAGTTAATCACATAAACTTCCCCAATAGGACAGATGCCTCCCTGATGCTGACTGGACATTATAAATGACAAGGATAATTACAGACCACTTAGAAAGAGGAACGTGGCACTTTGGCTCATCGTGCAGTTTGAACTTATATATAATGGTCATAGTACTACCTCCTGGGCCTTCTATAAGTGACTGGCACATGTCTAAGTAATAAACACATACAACTTTATTTAACAAGACAAGAGACAAGGCATGATTGAGATCATGTAAAAATGCTACATACAGTTACTAAGCATTCACACCACAACAACAGAGTGAGGAGGACCTTGGCAGTGTGTTACCTTTGATTTATGAGCGCCTTCCAAGAGGGGCATTCCATAGTTGGAAGCCCTCAGCACTGGCTTTAAGCCCAGGCAGGCACGGAAATACAATTTCCGTCCATGTTCTTTTAATGGCTCCCCATATTTCACCCTCTAATTTCTCAGTCATCCCGCCACTTAGGGAGTTGAAGGGAGATGAGAGAAGAGATCTGAATGGGAGTAAACCTCAGCAAAGTAGCACACAGCTTTCTCAAACTTCATTCATGTTCTTGCATTCCTGGAAAAGCATCCAAATGCTGTCTGATTAGGAGCTGGGTGTTCACAGGTGTAGGAAGTAAAATTCACAGAGAACTCTAGACATGAGAGAGGTGTGTGGTGCCCTAGTCACTGGTCCTCATGAACACCATAGCCTCACTGGCTAGGTTTTTACTTCACAGAACTCTGTCCCATGCCAATGGTGAAACATTGGAATATTCATTAAAGAAGTGTCTGTGTTTGATAAGAAAACAAGCAAGATGGTTTTACTCAGCAGCAACTATATTTGACTACATTTGCCTAGCCCCTAAAATACTCTTGAAATATTGGGACAGGATCTTTAAGGTTTATTTATTTATTATGTATACAGTGTTCTGCCAGCATGTGTCCTTGCAGGCCAGAAGAAGGCACCAGATCTAATTGCAAGTGGTTGTGAGCCACCATGTGGTTGCTGGGAATCGAACTCAGAACCTCTAGAAGAGCAGTCAGTGCTCTTAACCACTGAACCATCTCTCCAGCCTGGGACAGGATCTTGAATTCTAGACAGAGTAAAAAAAATCCCCAGAAAGCAATGAACCAATCCAACCACAAGTTTTTTAAAGATTTTTTTTTTTTATTATATTTATGTGTGTCTGTGTGTGGGTATGTGTGTATGAGTGCAGATACACAAGTGCATGTGCACACAGTGACCAGAAGGTGTCAGGTCTCCTAGAACCAGAGTTACAGGTGATTGTAAGCTGCCCAACATGGGTGCTGGAAACATGGGTGCTCAGGTCCTCTGTAAGAGCAATACACACTCTTAATCACTGAGCCATCTCTCCATGCCCCCAGATTTGTAATTCTCTTTAGTAGTGCGCATCAGTGTCAAATAGAAAAGGGTTCAAGAAAGTACTAGAGACATTTTCTCTTGTATATTCATGCTCCAGATTAGCATGGGAGATATTATGAAATTCAAATTACTTCTTTCTCATATGTAGTTATATAATGCTTGCCAACTAAGTACGAGTGTACACTCTGAAGTCTCACTTGAGAAACCCTATGAAAAGAGAGAGCTTCTGAGAAAAAAGGGATTTCAAGTAGAGTGGCTACTGTGGATGACCACAGAGAACATCTGAAAAGGGTTTGTGTAGTATTAAACTACATAGAGTTAAGCAGAAAGAAATGAAATGAAATTTCCTTTCAAGTATTTCAATAAAGAGAAAAATACCAGGAGTTACAGAATCACAGAAATGGGTCAATAGGGAGTCTATGTATTTCCTTTCACCTTTGTCCAAGTTTGAAGTTTTCAACAATTAAAAAATTTTAAAACATCCTAGTGGCTAGTCATAGTCCTAAAGGACTTCGTTGAGAAGTGGGTGAAAGGTCCTTGCCAGATTTTACAAGTACAAAAATTATGAAACTGGCATTTTTATATCTATACTTTGTATAGCCAATCAGAATTTCATGTAGTTTAAGAAAAACCAGTTGAAGACCATTCATTACATTTTATACCAAGTGATTTGTAATGCTTTATTCCAAAGCAACAAAACATATGCACCCAAAAGATGTATAAAAACATATGTGTCTTTTATTAAGGAAAAGAAAGCCTTTCCCTGTCACCGTTTTAAAAACTCACAGTATATGCTTTCTTTCTAGGACCTCTGAAAAGTTCTCTTTTACTGGAGAAAATTGGACAGAACCTCTGTAACACTGCATGGCAAAGGCGGGAAATGTCTCCAGCCAAAGGACAGACAGGAGAGATGCCATTTCGTAAGACATCCGGGAACTGCATTCCAGCTACCTCTTGCTAAGCTAAGCTCTCTTTTTTTTCCCTTCCAAAAATACGTCACTTAACTGCCTGTCAAAATAAGTCTTGCCTGGTCTACCTGATCCACACTCCAGAGCTGCAGCCTCCTCTGGATTCCCTCCTCAGTGACAAGCTGCTCAGAGAGCACCTAGTGAGCAGCACACACCCCTCTGCTCCTTTCTCTCTTCCTACTAGGGCGAATCACAGTCCATGGAGAGAAGTAATTAATGGGTTCATTACGTATGAAAGCAGCATCCCACCACTTGGCTGTCTGGTTTGAACGGATCCTATCAGCGCTTCATTCATGTTCAGTGTCTGGGATATGATAAAGCTGTTCTTCCTTTTGGATTTTTCCCTCACCACTCAGAAACCACTAGAGCAACGTGTTAATAGAAGCACTCAGGAAAAGAATAAATTCTTCACCTCTGCAGACAGGAGGCTGAGGACGGAAAGTTGTTCAGGAGAAAGCCAAGGAAAGCAGAAGGTGCTAGAGAACAGCCGTGCTTCTGGAACACAACACTGTTGAAGCGGTGTGATTTGGGAACGTTTGCGATTCTGAATTACAGGTGAGCAGAACTTTTCCAGAGCATAAAACATCTGCAGGAACAATCAGGATTTCTCACCGCCGAGAGAGCCAATGAATTTTTAATAAGTTCTGAGCACTGTGGTCAGATCAACTGCTGTTATCTGATAAAGGCAAAATTCGCCCTCTGATTTCCCTAATCCTATCCAAATGGAGTCTTCGCCTTGCTGTGAGCAGTTCTAACTAACACCAACCACGGGATTAGTGGGCCTGGGAGATGACTGCAAGAAGTAAGACAAAACGGTGAAAGAGATCACCACAGCAGTCGAAGAGGCTTTTCGGGTGTGAGAGCTTAGCATTCCTCACTGAGCTTCAGCCAACTGCTGCCAGGTAAGCCTCAATTTTATAACATTCATTCATAGCTTGGCTAGTGGGATGAAGCCTGCTACTGCGGTCGGTGAGCCAGGAGATCTGAATTTCATGTGGTTCTTTCTCCCGTAAGCTTTATGAGATTGAAACCTTCTGAGGTAAACACCTGTTTCTACTTAGGCTGCGCATTAGTCCCTCACAACCTGACAATGAAACAGCTTGCAAATCCCATTCATTTTTCACTGAATGATCCCACCTTGTTCTTCATTTTTTCAGAATTACAGTTTTATTTAGTGACTTGAAAGCATAAGAAGAATCCAGAATGCTGCCTAAAAGGCACCCACCGAGGTGCCTTGCCAGGAAACTTGGGGGAAAGGAGGGATTCATGGGCATGGGTAGCAACATTTCTGTCAATGTTTTTAAAAGGCTCAAAGACTGACTTTAATTCTTAGCAAAAAAACAAAAACAAAAACAAAAAAACAAAAACCCACCTAACCCGTGACGTCACTCTCATTCACACTGATGGAAACTACCTCTAAGGGGTGAATTTACCCCACAGACAGCAGCGTGTTTCTGTAGCAAAGCAAATAAGGAAGAACAGAAAGAAGTCTGGCACATTAAAACCTCCAAAGTTTTTATCCAGGCTGGTGGTCCAAACTAAAAATGCCAAGGACTAGTGAAGCGATGGAAGAATGTTAAAGGGTAGATAGAGTGCCTTGTACAAACTCCCTAGCACTGGCTCCAGAATGAGGCTTCTAAAGAGACTTTCCATGATGAAGTCACAGAAAGCAATCATCAACCGTCCTTCACCTGATGACATTTTAATTTCTTCCATCAAACTTCATTGGCATGAAGTCATTGTCACAAGTTCAATTGAAAAGTCAGGTTCAAAAGTCTTTGCGATTTCTATGAGTTTGGAAGGGTGGGGTAAGAAAACAACAAATGCACACCACACCTAACGGAAGAGATTTGCTAAACCAAGAAAAACCGCCCGAAGCTGTTATTCTAACAACAAATGTGAGCACAGGGGAGATGGCTCCTGAGCAGGCAGACCACTTGCCTGGCCTATGCAGGCGGGAGTTCCATCCCCAGCACAAAGTTATTAATAGGAAAGAGGAAAACTGTTCCATTTCACTGAACTCTGTTTTCAGTTTTTAACTAGGATAGTGGGATGTAGAGCCTCTTCGACTCTTTGTAAGACTCTGCATGAATAGCCCTAAATGTCACACCTATCTTTTGCATCTAAAGTCATTATAGACTCTCACTTGTCATTTTCCAGTAACAAAGACAAGCAGTAATTCCAGTACAGATAGTGACCTGCCTGTCAACTACACCAATGTGTTTCAGGGGAAAAAAAAAAAAAAAAGACTATAAATTCCAAAGTTTCACTTATGTAACAGCCTAACTAAAGGGCTAGGTTTTTGCTTTTTTCCCAAACCCTAACAGTTGAGACTTACTTGATCATTACAGGTTCTTTTCATCTGTTTCCACCTTGTTTTACAGATTGACATGCTTCAAAAAAAAAAATTAATTTTAAGTGAAAAATGCCAAATAATATTTCAAATCATAATTTAATTTTAAAATTTAGTTATCTAGAGGAAAAGGAGATTACAACATCGTGCAGAATGGAAGGGGATGTAAAATAATGGCCCTGAGCTTTTTACTTACTCACTGTTATGAGGAAGATTGACGTGCCACTTCTCGGGGACTTTGCTTCCTTCCATAGCTTAACCTCCAATGACAATAGACGGACAGACAGACACAAAATACCAACTCCTGAGTCAGTCTATGACAGCATCAGTGCCAGTAATCCTTCCCTTTCTCTCCATTCAGAAAGCTACGTCATCCTCAGCAACAGCTTCCAAAAAAGACAGAGTAATTCAGAACAATCTACAATTACCAATGTACTAAAAAGCTAAAAGCACTATTATCTTTAGCATCTCATAGGTACAAATGGGTAAAGTTTATTTTTTATTATTTCATTTATTTATTTATTTGGTTTGGTTTTTTTTGTTTTGGTTTGGTTTTGGGTTTTTTTGTTTTGGTTTTGTTTGTTTGTTTTTGTTTTTGTTTTTTTTGTTTTGTTTTGTTTTGTTTTGAGACAGGGTTTCCCTGTATAGCCCTAGCTGACCTGGAGCTAACTCTGTAGACCAGGCTAGCCTCACTCAAGATCTGCCTGCCTCTGGGCATGTGCCACCATGCCCAGCAGGCTTAGTTTTTCAAATTGTTTGTGTGGGGTGCATGTGTGAGACAGAGACAGAAAACAGAGACAGACAGAGACAAAGAGAGACAGAGACAGACAGAGACAGTAAGAATGGTGTGTGGGTGGGTAGATGGGCCACCATAATGGAGAGATCAGAGGAAACTCTGTGGAGTTGTCTCCTTCTACCTTTATGGGGGATTGAACTCAAGTTGCCAAGTTTACATGGCAAATGCCTTTGTTCACTGAACCATCATTTAAAACCATGTAAGGGATTTTTAAGTGAGTACCTTAAGACTGAATTTATTCATGAGAATTTTCCTTAGTATCAGTAGATTTAACAATTAATGAGATTTTGAATCTTGGTGAACAGTCAATGACTACTAATCATTTCTGTGAATCAATAAGATATGGGGTAAATGTTTTAACTATTGTATCCTTATTAGTGACATCTATTATGCTATACCTTACATTCTGGCCATTTGTATAATCCAAACTTTCATTTATATCATCCTTTAAGTTTCCTATTTAAAGTAAAAGAAAAATAGGTGCATGGGTCAAAATGAAGCTCTTCTACCAAGTGTCTCTGCTATTATACCAGTCTTTTAAAGGAAGTCATTTTACCTGAAATGACAAGCAACATAATTTTATTATTATGTATGTTAAAATTAGAAATATATGGGTTAGGGATTTAGCTCAGTGGTAGAGCGCTTGCCTAGCAAGTGCAAGGCCCTGGGTTCGATCCTCAGCTCAAAAAAAAAAAAATTAGAAATATATATAAAATTCATGTTAATGTATTAGCATTTATCTTATCAAGAAGCCCTATTTTAAGTGCTTTAAATATGTGTTTGCTTATATACATTTGTGTAACTTATAAGTTTTAATTTTTTTAAACATTTTTTTTTATGTGTATAGTGGTGCATGCAGTGTTCTACTTAATTTAATGAGTATTTCAGTAGGACTTCAGCAGGATTGTGTGTTGTTTTCTAAGAAGTGACTGAGTTTGAATAAAGATGTAACTCATCATGGACATTCTCCTCCTCCCCAGCTTGTTCCTGCTGGGAGAGAATGATCATTGGTTTGTGACATCATGGTCTATGACTGGGGAATTGGCTGATATCAAATATGATTATACCCTTTCAGAGGAGCTAGATGCAGAAGAGCTGCAAGCATGCTCATTTCAAGTCACACCACTGAGACACCAGAAAGATCTGTGGCAAGAGCTGGGTTAGGAAAGAAACATGCTTTCATGGCACCTCTCACTTTTCAGCATCAACTATGGAGGATAAAAGTACCACTTTACGGTTTACCTCACTAATCATTTGAAACATCATGGAGGATGTAAACATCGTGTTACCTAATTTCACAGATGAGGAAAAAACGGGATAGAAGAAAATTCCAGTAAGCAAGCAAGAGACATTAGTAGAGCAGGAGTGAGAAAAGAAAAATCTCAGGCGCAAGGCGGCCCCTAGTACAACTGGGGACATTAATGCTGCTCAAAGAAACCTGAGAAAAGCTGTCAGTACACCTCAAATGGGAAAGACAGGGCCTCTCACTGAGAGAGTCCCAAGTATATATTCTCATGTGGAGCCCAGGGTAACTAGTGTGTGACATTCAAACTAGTGTGGTAGCCTGGGAGTGAGAAGGGCCCAGTTAACACCCTTCTAAGAAAACAAGAATTTGTTAAGAGAGAATCTCCTTCATTAGTAAAAATACCGTGTTCCATAACATCCTTCAACATGAATTTGCAAAGAAAATATAAAAAGAATTCAGAAATTGTAAGTCAGAGCTCAACACAGGAAGTGAAGACAGGCGCTCCTCTTACCAACGCATGTACACATCGAAACTACATGTCCTCTTATCATCAGCTTTGTCTGCAACTACAGTTAGCTTCAAATGACAGTGGCAGACAGACAAGTCTTCCACAAACACGGGTATAGTTTCCCTTTAGCCTAATAGCAATCATCCCAGCTCAAAACCCTAGTCATCTGTGATGGCCTCCTAGGTATAGAACATACACAAATATTACATACAAAGCAAAACATCTCTACACATGATTACAAGCCAACCTCATTATTTATGGTGACACTTTTTGCTTGAAATGACAGAATATGACCAGACGATAAAAGCACTTATCTGCTCTATGTGCTGATTAATTGCACTGTATTATTGAACAGTTGGACAATCCTGACATCCTCTATTTTTCACACAACATAAAATACGAGGGGCTGGAGAGATGGCTGCTCTTCCAGAGTTTCTGAGTTCAATTCCCAGCAACCACATGGTCACACAACCATCTATAATTCGATCTGGTGCCCTCTTCTGGCATGTAGGCAGAATACTGTATACATAATAAATAAATAAATCTTTTTTAAAAAATTAGTCAAATAACTCAAGAATCCAGATAAGAAAATGCTTTTATAGTTCTCATGTGCAATGTCATGCTGCTATTGTCATCAGAGCACATGATCCTTCCTACTTATCACCATAGAAACATAGTATCAAATACTGAGCTCTTTGAACAACCAAGCAAGAGACAATGTCCAGTTCAGTGCCTCTAATAAAAATCTTGAACTTTCTGGAATAATGATCCAAAGAGGCTGGCTTACGTACAATTAAAGTCGTGGTTTGCATCAGGGCACTCCTCTAGTACTTATCTCTCACATACTGTTGTAAGGACAGTCTCCTACGGGGGGTCATTCTGGGGACTTGTAATACCTACAGAAAAGCCATTCATAGCTAGGAACCGCCTTAGCGCTTTGATACCTGCTTCTCCTCTAGCACTCTGCCAGGTCATCACTGAAAAATGTACGCTTGTCTTGTCTAGGAAACTCTGCATTACTTATGGGCGAGAGCCATAAGAATAATGATCAGGGCCGGGCGGCCACGGCGCACGCCTTTAATCCCAGCACTCGGGAGGCAGAGCCAGGCGGATCTCTGTGAGTTCGAGGCCAGCCTGGGCTACCGAGCAAGATCCAAGAAAAGGCGCAAAGCTACACAGAGAAACCCTGTCTCGAAAAACCAAAAAAAAAAAAAAAAAACCAAACAAACAAACAAAAAAAGAATAATGATCATACCCATCATCTATTTTCAAGTATGTTCAGAAATAATTAATCAGTAGATGTGCTCAATAAGTATGAAAATATATATCCTAGTAGTACATTCAAGAACAGTCTCAAACAAGAAGAAAAACAGAAGTCCTAAATATATTTCAGGTTCCTTCACTGGAAGAGGGCAAGTAGTTTACTCGGTATGATGGCCTTTTAGAGCACTTGTACTGAAATAAAAGCTATGTAGAAAACATACCCATTAAGAAAACTATGATATTAGCAAATGAGAAAATATAATATAGCATATTTATCACTTATATTTCTGCTCTACTTGAAATATGGAAATCACATTTTCCACACTATGTTGAGATCCAGGAAATCAATAGTCTCAAAGGATTTCAATTGGTTTTGCTGTTAAAAGGTGATTACAGAAAACTGGGCAAACATTCTGCAAAGAAACTGAAGAGACAGGGCCTGGGGAGAAGGCTCCAGAGTGCTGCTCTTTCAGAGGACCAGGGTTCCATACCCAGCACCCCCATGGTAAATTGCATCTCCAGATCCAGGGGATCCAATGCCCTCTCCTGGCCTCCTAGGTCACCAGGTACACATGTAATGCACAGACACATGCAGACAAAATACTCATACACATAAAATAAATGAAAAAATAATAAACCACAGAAACTGAAGAGATAGTGACATCAGCTATCAGAGGGTGAGAGCAGAGAAAATTACACCCTCAAAATCTTACATTTATTTTCCTTTTCCCTTCAGCCCTTAGACTCTGCTCAAGTACTCAGACAAATCTTCCTGTGTTTGTGAGTCAGCCTCACCAGAACCTCCGGATTTCCCATCAGTTAAATCTATGCCAACAGTCGTGGTTTCTGTATGAGCAAGGGCAGTGGCAAAAGCCTGTGCTGTGATGGAAATGAAGGCAAGCATAGCTGGTATTGCTTTAGAACTCATCCTGGGTGCTGTGGTTGAGTTAACTGCAGTAAAGAAATAGTTAATTGTGTGGTTGAAGACCATGTCTAGAGTTCGATGTTTGTGTGCACAGCTTAAGGTCTAGAGTTTCGTCATCTCATATTTTAACAGTAACAGTCCTTCAAAAAAGGTCTTGGGTAAACTGTTGCTATGGAATGCACAGAAACCAGATCGTCTCTGAGACAGAAAGGCCTGCAGGTCCTCTGCTTTTGCCATCTCTCCCATGCTCTTCCAGGACACTTCCTAAAGTCTACACATTGTCATTGTTCTGCCACGTACAGGATTCACAAAGGCATGCTCCATTTTACATGTTTTTGATTCCAAACAGATACTGCCAAGGACCAATCCACAATTCCTCACGTGAGTCATGTGAATCAATAGTATTTTCTAGCTAAGAGGATACAGGCTGCAAACCAGCATTGCCTAGACACATAGAAGGCCACACGGTTATTGTGTTGCCTCAACAATGATCAAGCAACCAAGACCTAGGATTCAAATAGATTTAAAGTTTATTTTCAACAGCTATAATTTGGGTTGGGTGAAATATGCTGGAAGTAAATAAAATGAACAAGATCTCAGTAAATTATATCATGTGTAATCAGAAAGTCAAGCACAGAAACAAAAGTGAAATTTTGCCATAAAATGTTTAGAATGAAGCATGAGAAACCAAAAGAATGGTTGGAAATACCAATAAGGAGGATCCTTTCAAATACTCCTTCCTTAATGTTTTGCCAATCATTTTATCATCCTAAGCTGACTCCAGGCTATGGGCTCAGGAACTTAACTGATTATGAAAGTAAGAGAGAGCCTGAGTACTTAAAACTAAGCTTCAATGTAACTGAGTATCATAGCATGTTATAGTAGATAAAATTCACTTTAAAAGTAGGGAATAAGTAATTCCAGAATGTGGGAAGCAAAGTCACCCAGAGCTACATAGTGAGTGAGTGCTTGCCTATGCACAGTGCATTTGGTCCCAGTACCTGCCATTACCACATCAGCAAGGCATAGTGGCCCACACCTGTAACCCCAGCACTAGGGACATACAAATTGAAGGACATGAAGTTCAAGGTTACCCTCAGCTGTAAAGCAAGCTCTAGGCCCCTGAGCTACATGAGATACAGTCTCAAAAAAAAAAAAAAAAAAAAAAAAAAGAGCTGGGCAGTGGTGGCGCACGCCTGTAATCCCAGCACTCGGGAGGCAGAGGCAGGTGGATCTCTGTGAGTCCGAGGCCAGCCTGGTCTACAGAGCTAGTAGTCCAGGACAGGCTCCAAAACTACAGAGACACCCTGTCTCAAAAAAAAAAAAAAAAGCAGAAATCCGATCTATGCAAAAGAAAATTTTGATTATTATATTTGACCTATCAGTTATGTGACAATTTACTCATTTCTGCTCAGCAGCCTTCTCCAGGTCAACTCCATTCGCTGAGGAGTCGTCATAACTGTTATCAAATGAATCCTATTTTAAAACTAGTTACCTGGCTGGGGAGATGGTTCAGTCAGTAAAGTGCTTGCAGCCAAAATTTAAGTCAGTCCCTACATTCACATTTAAAAAAAAAAAAAAAATGTCTGAAATGGTGGCAGACACTTGTAAGCCACTGAGGAAGCAGCAGATGGTTCCTGGGGCTTACTGGCTAGACAACCTAGCTTAATCAGTGAGCTCCAGGCCACTGAGAGACCCTGTATCAAAATTAAGCAGACCACACCCAAGTAATACCACCCAGGACTGTCCTCTGGCCTCCACATGCAAGCACACAAATGTGCGTCAACATGTACATGAACACACAAACACGGTTACAAAGTAACTAATATTTTCTCCATTTCCCAAAAGATGTGTTTTAATATATGCTCTTGAGATTCTGCTGTATTTCATTTTGAACTATCCCAAACCAGCCAATGCCTGTGCAGTTACTACACAGCTTTAACTGTCATGTTGCACTCCTGAGATCACATGCTTGTGTGGGACAGCCATAATTAGACAAGAGGAGAAAAGCTCCAGTGGCCAACACACCTTTATTGTGTAGGTCCTCTAAAACTACATTACAAATTCCTTATAATTTTATACTCATAACGGTTTTAAGAATCAGACTGGACCTTTACCAACCCCACATCTGACAGAGGATTGATCTCCAAAGTATATAAAGAACTCAAGAAACTAGACATCAAAATACTGAACAATCCAACTAAAAAAATGGGCTAAAGAGCTAAACAGAATTCTCAAAAGCAGAATCACAAACGGCTGAAAGACATTTAAAGAAATGTTCAACATTCTTAATCATCAGAGAAATGCAAATCAAAATGACTCTGAGATACCACCTTACACCTGTCAGAATGGCTAAGATCAAAAACACTGAAGACAGCTTATGCTGTAAAGGATGCGGAGCAAGGGGAACTCTCCTCCACTGTTGGTGGGAATGCAAACTTGTACAACCACTGTGGAAATCAGTATGGCAGTTTCTCAGAAAATTGGGAATCGATCTACCGCAAGACCCAGCCATACCACTCTTGGGCATATACCCAAGGAATCATACCACAAAGATAAATGCTCAACTATGTTCATAGCAGCACTATTTGTAATAGCCAAAACCTGGAAACAACCTAGAAGCCTGTCAACTGAAGAACGGATTAAGAAAATGTGGTACATATACACAATGGAGTACTACTCAGCAGAGAAAAACAATGACAGCATGAAATTTGCAGGCAAATGGATGGAACTAGAAAAAAATCATCCTGAGTGAGGTAACCCAAACCCAGAAGGACAAACATGGTATGTACTCACTCATAAGTGGATTCTAGATATAAAGCAAAGAACAATCAGACTGCAACCCACAGAACCAGGGAGGTTATATAGCAGGGGGGACCCTAGGATGACTGTGACTTATAAGTTTTGGTTTTACTCAATTGCTGGGCAAGCCTCAATCAAACATTTCACTATTAGGATAAGAATTTATACTGTATCAAGCTGATAATAGAAAAATAAATTAATTAATTAAAAAAAAAGAATCAGACTGACCTGTTACAGCCATAAATGTACAACCGTTTACACTACCAACAAACCTAAGTACCAGGAAAAAGAGAGAACTTTTTAAATAAACTTCTCTTTTCTGTCTCAGATTGCCAACTGAACTTTTGAGGCAGATGTCCTAGACAGTGGAATCATGGGTTACTTTCTTTTGTATGCTGTCCCCTCCCACTTCTGAGCAAGGCTCTGGTGGTATCATCCACTATGGACAGGAATAAAATAACCAACATTACAGGATCTCTTGAGAGGGAAAGCAACTCCCAACAGCCATTTCTTATACAAAAAGGAGATGCCTAAACTGGTCCAAGTGATGAGGAAAAAAGTGACTGCTAAGTGCTCAGCCTTAGGGGACATCTCTGTCACCCCCTCCAAGGCTCTGGGAACATCAGGGAAGAGAGGGCAGAAGAATGTAATGGAGGAAGGGGTGGAATATGGAACACTGTCTTTCAGAAATGCCATAGCTGTTTCATCTATAAACTCACAGCAGTCTGATCACCTGCACAAATCCTGCAAAGCATGTACCCATCAACAAGCTGTCATGGAGAGGGGAGATACTCAAGAGGCCTCACCCTTCCCTGAAGATTTAGGTGCTTGTGAGTGTGGCTTCGTGGGTAGAGAGCCAGTTTAGCATACCAGATGCCCTGGGCGTTATCTCCAGCACCACCTAACATGAGGTGCTAGAGGTAGGCACATCTGGAATCCCAGACACTCCAGAGGTGGAAGCTGGAGGATCAGGACATGCAGCTCATGCTAGATCTTAATCAGCTAACAGCCCACTCTGTATACATTAGACCCTTCTCAAAACAACAAAAGAAAGGTTAGAGCCATCTCTGGATGTTTGTAAGTAGCTAATGGTAGCTAGTGGGGAGGGAGTTCATGAGGCCACATTCTTCCCTGAGTCTCTATAGGAGGTGATTGCTGAGTGAGGGAAAAACATTTTCAACCCTAATTAAACCCATTAGGTCACACACACATGCACACATACACAAGCAAAAGAAAGAAGAAATGAAGGGAGGGAGGGAAAAAGAGAAAGAAAACTCACGAAAGTATAAGGGAAAGTAATTAGCAAAAGCAATCAGTGAGGGGGAGTCGACAGGAGAGGGAGGACACTGGGGGTGGAGAGTGCGATCAACATACATTTAAATGTATGGATTAAATGCCAATAAAATCCATGATTATATATAACTAATATATGTTCATAAAAATACCTCTGTTCGTGGTCACATCAACTGCTTATGACATGGTTAATACTCTGTACAGAAAAAAATAACTGTAGGCTCAAGTAGGTTCTCAGGAGAATAAAGTGGAAAGTATCCATCTCTTCCCTCTTGACAGCAGAAAGCCTACCCTCTACCCCTCTTAGAAACAGCTTGAACAACCTCCACTGCTTCAATTCAAGGAAACACAAAAGGCTTGACGACTGCCGCGAGACTAGGAGGCTCCTTCAGGAAACAGCTCTGCTGCTATCCCGAAAGGTGATTTTCATGAACTGCTACCACTGAAAGCCCATCTGATCAACACTTCAAACATGTGAGGGCAAAACAGCCTGAAACAAATCCTCTGCTGCTCACTACCTCCTCCCTTAGACACCAAGCACCACAACCCATTCCAACGTATGCGCATGCTCATTCTCTGTTAGAGGGCTAGGTCAACATGCTTAGGGTTTCACGCTGCTCATGCCAGCTCAGTGGCCACAAGGAGCACAGCTGGCACCCTCTCTCTCCTTTGCGATGCTTTGAAAGCAAGGGCGGTCCACGCTTACTTGTCTTCTCCGAGAAGAAAACTGAGCTTTGAAAGTCTTTGACAAAGTCTCTGCCAATAGAGAATCATATATTCTCTTATACTTGTGTTTTCTGTGATGGAATCTTGATGCAACTTTGTCTTCTCTGTAACACATCCAAGTTCATATTAGAAAGGACTATCTCTCAAAATTCACTATTCCTATTTAAAACTATAAAGAGGCCCGAGGATGGCTGGCCATCATGAGTAAGTAACACTCACGTACTAGCAGTATTTCCTGAACTCGATCTGAGCAGATCCCCCTTTACTGCACTAGGACAAATTTAACATAGGCAAGGACTTGCAGTGACTTTTTTTAAAAAACACAAAAGTACTTTTTAAAAGCAAAAAAATGAAACCTATACTGGACAAATTGGTCCCTAATTGGTCTGAGAAAAATGGAACTCTGGTTGGGGATTTAGCTCAGTGGTAGAGCGCTTGCCTAGCAAGCACAAGGCCCTGGGTTCGATCCTCAGCTCTGGGAAAAAAAAGAAAAGAAAAGAAAAGAAAAATGGAACTCTGGGGGGAAAAAAACCAAAAACCATAGTTGTTCATACCAGCAATACCAACATTTAAGAATCCAAGGCAAATGGATTACTTCAAGTTCAAGTCTAGCCATGACTACACAGTGAATTCCTGGCTATTCTGGGTTACAGAGTAAAACTGTCTCAAAACAAAACAAAACAAACAAACAAACAAAAAAACCCTATGTAATTATATGTGTATGTGTATATATGCTCATTGTGTTTTTATAGCTCACTGCAAAGGACAAAACACAAAAAGGACTCAATTCCTAAACCCCATTCCAAAAGAAAACTTTAAAATTCAAATGGGTGTGTACTGCCATGATTTAGCTATAGTCTGTGCAGCTACGAACGGAAGGAAGGAAGGAAGGAAGGAAGGAAGGAAGGAAGGAAGGAAGGAAGGAAGGAAGGAAGGAAAGGAAGGAAATTCTTCTTTGAGCATCTTACCTCCCACAGATACCTGCATGGCCCTGGGTTAAACTGCAACCCCTATGCATTTCAGTTCTCCAATCTAAAAACGTGAACATTTTGGCCAAAAGATGGCTGAGATTGTGCATGAGATAAACACTCTGTGACTCTTTGAAGACTGAGGGAAGAATGCCAATGGCTCAAAGCACATGGACGTCACACAACACAGCAGTGTGATACTCAGCAATCTAACGAGCACATGCAGGAAGGAACAGGTGTTCAGTGGTCAAGAGAAAAACAACCTGTGTACTTGCACATCTTTCCTCTAGCAATTCCTTCTACCTACTTAACAGAAGAGCAGATCAATTCAAGAGGACTGATTGCTATCAAAAGAATCCATTCAGAACAACAGCTTCTCTAACCATGAATTCACCATGTAATGATGCTTCTTAACTGTCTATTCTCTAGTGTTCAAAACGAAATTCAACTCACTTTTTCACATCTCAAACTCCAAAGGAAAACAAGTGTAAGAATAAAAATGGAGATTTAGACTTCCTAACTGTATCAATGCTGCCTTTCAAAATGATACCACAGTAAACTAGTGTGGCTCAGCAACCAGGGGGAGCAAAGACAAGGTACACCACAGTCAAACATGTTCAGCTAATGATGCCTTTAAGCTAAGCAGCAGCAAATTCTTTAGAAGCTATAGTAGTTAGCTGACAGGCACCCCTGACAGGCACCCACACTCCCACACAGACTGGATTTCAGATTGTTCTGTTAACAGCCTACCTTCCACGGTTATTCCATTGGGAATGACTTAACTTGACCATCCTGAGCTGACACAACTTGCTAAAATGGTTTCCTTATCCCTGTGCCTTCACCTACATAAGGATGCTCTGATGTGGTTCCACGCACCAACACTCCCGGTACATTAACTCTCAGGCAACAATCTATAGCCACAGGCAGCAGGAACACACACTGAATATTTAACACACATAGAAGAGTTCCTAGAGAGGTACCCTGAGAGTAAGCAAAGCACAAAGAACATAGGAAACTTCATATGTCACAATAGGTAGTCAGAAACTATGGGCTGGAGAGATGGATAGCTCAGCAGTTAAGAGCACCGCTGCTCTTCCAGAGAACCCAGGTACAATTCCTAGCTCCCATGTGGACGTTTACAACCTCCATGGACAGTAGGCATACCTGCAATACACAGTAACTCATGCAGACAAAACCACCATACACATAAGAGAAATAAATTTACATAAATAGAAATAAGAATAAATTTTAAAGCCTAAATAAAAAAGGGAAATTGTTTTTCAAGAAGAGGGCAGGCTCTGAAGACAAACTTGCCTCCCAATTTGGCCCACTTATTGTCCACAAAGCAGAAAATTACTTCCTGCTATAAGAGAAGTACAGAAAAGTGCGTGTCCCCAAATCCTATTTACATTATATGCAAAGAAAACATAAAGAGGATCAAGAAAATCAGCCATCTGGACTTCAAAATATAGGGGAAGAACATAGTTCTCTCATAGCCAATATCATAGCTTACCTAAAAGTGGTATCATGAGAACCTCCAGTCAAAAGGATTCCAACAACTTAGAATTCAGAAATGTTTTGAAATAAGTACCTTCTCATCTTAAAAAAGGAACCAGGCATGATGGAGCACACCTTTAATCCCAGCACGCAGGGGGCAGAGCAGGCGGATCTCTGTGACTTGAGACACCAGCTTCATCTACAAAGCAAGTTCCATGACAGCCAGGGCTACACAGAGAGGCCCTGTCTCAAAAAATATCAAGAAGAGGGGGAAGAAAAGAAAAGCCGTCAAGTCGGAAGCTATTGTGGCCACTTGGAGTCACACTGAGCTTAGGCGCAGCTGTACAATCACCACTTTGTCACACCTTAGCAGCAACTCCTCTCAATCATCTCTCAAAATTGCCAGGGGGGGATAATTGAATATTAAAGCTAAGCAGCAGTGTGAAAAATAGTAAGAAAAGTGGTATCTTATCAATTTTCCTAAAAAAAAATAAATAAATAGGAAGCAGATTAATTTTCTTGACTTTTAGCATGCATGACTTATAACACATAATTATCTTTTTGCTTGAATTAATCATTCTCAGCAGTCAAGGAAAACTCATTTTGTGTTGGAGCTCCTAAGTGTCTCTGTCATAATAATCCAAGTCAATGCTGAAATAAATCCACATTTCCCAGGTTTTTTGGTTTAAATGAAGTGAATAACAATAGTGTTTTCGGGCTGGTGAGATGGCTCAGTGTTTACATAAAGAACTTAATCTTTACAAAAATTTGCAGTGAAACATGACAGTATGAATAATCTTGCATAACAAATTAACTGCACAGAATTCCAAATCACTACACTATGGAGTTTTTCTCCATGGTGGGAATACTATGGGCGTTGGGTCTGTGAGAACATCAGGCACCTAGACTTCTGGGCTGCTGTTCAGAGAATTATACAGATTGGTTTAGGAAGCAAAGACTCCCCAAGACAACTGATTCCCTGGGTATTTCTTGAGTTCCTATTATTGAACATTTCCTGGAAATTCAGAGTGCCTGGCCCCTTCTTTTCTCAAGAGGTTATTTAGTGTTTTCAAATGCTACTTAACTATAAGTTGACTTTGCAAATGCACCTGTCCTACATTTGCTCACTAGTTACTATAGGGTTTGTTTGTTTTTTAAGTATTAAAATGAATAAACTGGTAAAGCTTTACTGTAGGTTTTTGATGAACCTTTGGAGTTTTCTCCTATAAAATCATGTCATCTGCAGAGATAATTTCACTCCATCCTTTCCCTTTGGGTTTCTCTCTTTTCTTTTTCTTGCCTGGTCAATCTGGTGTGGAACAGAAGCCCTCTGCAGGTCCATTCTTGTCTTACCTCTGATCTTATGAGTAAATTCTTAAACATTTCACTGTTGGATGTGGGTTTATCATATACAGTCTTAATTTTTTAGGGAAATATTCCTTCTACACCAAATTTGTTAAAAGTTTTCACAGTGAAAGGATTTTCTCAAATGCCTCTTCTGTATCTATAGGATGATCATGTTTGTCCATCCTATGAATATGATGAATCCCACTCGCTAACTTACATGCCCCAAAGGAAAAATCTTACTTGATCATGGTGAATGATCTTTAACATAAATTCACTTCTCCCTATCTGTGGGTTCTACCGCCAAGGATTTATCCAACCATAGGTCAAAAACAAAAATTTCAACCGTATTTGACTGAACATATACAGATATTCCTCTCGTCGTTATTACCTAAACAAAACAGTACAGTAACTATTTATTTGTTTTGTATTAGGTATTATTAGTAATATAGAGAATGGGTAAGATTTTGGAATGTGTAGCTCAGTGGTAGAGCACTTGCCCAATATGTACAAAGCTCTATACAGCAAGCATTTAGAATGTCAAATACACAGAAAAGGCCCTTCCTATGTTAAAACACTATAATAAAAACACTAAAATACAGAACAAAGTACACTGAAAGCTGCAATAGAGAAACACCCAGTCCTACACAAAGTTAGGCCCACCAGAATAACAGCAGATGTCTAAACAGAAACTCTAAAGTCAAGGAGAGCTTAGAATAAGGTATTCAAGCATTAAGTCACAACTGCCAATCCAAAGTACTATACCTAGAAAAAACTAGTTGTCATAATTGAAAAGCAAATGAAAACTTTCTAAAGTAAGAACTGGCTAAAGGAATTCATGACCACTAAACAGAAGAAATGTGAAAGAATCCTTCAGAATGAAGAAAAATAAATAAACATACTCATAAAACCACAAGAAATAATGAATCATGTTAGAAAAGCAGTTAAGCGGGGCTGGAGAGATGGCTCAGTGGTTAAGAGCACTGAGTGCTCTTTCAGAGGACCCGGGTTCAATTCTCAGCACCCACATGGCAGCTCACAACTATCTGTTACTCCAGTTTCAGGGGGCCTGACATCCTGCAAAATACCAATGCACATGATATAAAATAAATAAAATTTTTTTTAAAAGTAAATATTTAAAAAAAGAAAAGCAGTTAAGCAAATGAGAAATAGGAAACCATTAAACACTACAAAAATCTAAAAAATGACAGGAGTTAATATACACCTTTCTACACTAATTCTGAACATTTAACAATCTTAACTCCCTAATCAAAAAGCATAGACCAACATATGAGATTAAAAAATAGGATCCAGGGGTTGGGGATTTAGCTCAGTGGTAGAGTGCTTACCTAGCAAGCGCAAGGCCCTGGGTTCGATCCTCAGCTCAAAAAAAAAAAAAAAAAAAGGATCCATCTATCTGTTGCCTCTGCACCTCAACCTCACAAACAGGCACAACTTTCATTAAAGGGAAAGGAAAAGGCACTGCGAGAAAATCAAACTAGGAAACCAAGAACGGATCGATGCGAAGCCGGGCACAAGAGTTTCCATTTGCTCAGAAAACTTTTTCTGTCCTTAGTTTTCAGTCTCTGTGAGTCTTCTAAGGTGCAGAGTCACGTATTTGGGTCTTGTCTGTTTTATCTAATTAACCACTCCTGAGGGGAATGGAATACTTTTACATTCAAAGTCATTGCTGATGGGTAAGGACTAACTGGTATGAGTTGTTGTTTGACTGTGTAGTAGCTAAGGTTTGGTCTCAACACACAGAGAGATAACAAAATCTACCATAGTTGGTTGACATTAAGGTTTAAAGAACCAGAAGAAGAGCCTTATATACTTCATATGGAGTCTGCACTTGATAGATGTTGAGGAAAATGGCATCATTTATCACCTTATTCGCTTAAGGTGTCTTATCATCACTAGGTCATATATTACCATATGCACACACCTCTTCTCCTTATTTTAACTATAATCCTAAAATTGCTAAGAACTCTATGTTTGATGTTCTTGGTTTGAAGATGCTACAGAACTATTAAAGGTTCAAGGAAGTCAGGAAAATAGAATTTATTTGCCTACACAGTAGAAAGGACCACAGTTAAACTCATGGCAATCAAATGTTCTCTAAATGACACTCATGGGTGAGATGCACACAGACACTCATGCAACTCCCAGCATTTTAGTTATGCACATTTGATTGACTGTCTTTATATCTTGAAATATATTTGACATCATGGTTAAATCACCACTCAACTTCTTTTGCTTAGCATGATAAACCTTCCACCACAGATTCTGTCCTTCTCATGCTAAACCTTTGAGGTTCCTTGTGTCACATTCATAGTTACAAAGCTTCAACATCAGTAAACCTTCCTGCCCTCACCCCACCACCACGCCCAGACCTTACACATAAAACAGAGTTTGTGGCCATTGTTTTCGTATTCTGATTAGGCAGCACCACACTGTACATTCTGACACACCTATTTTAATGATCTGATGTCAGAAGTTAGATTCTACTTCTACCCTTCACAGTTTGCCTTCCTCACGTTGTAGCCTTTTCTAAATAAATTCAGTCGTCTCTTGAAGGATGTGGTCATGAGTCCCCCTCACAGAGTCTGTACAGCTCCGATCACCTGACAGTTCTAGGTCAAGTCCCTTCCATTCAACCTTCACAACCATCTTACACTGCAGCTGTCTACTGAAATACACGACTCTGCACTGGCAAGGTTATTAACTGCCTTTCCCTAACCTTTTAGTTCTTTCATTTTTGTACTCTTTAGGAAAAAAATTCTACACCAAACTTTACTAGAGACTTGGCCAAAAACACACTTGCTTTTTTCTTCTCTCTCTACCAAGAAGAAGAGAACAAGTCAACCCAAATTTCAACATGGCAAGACCATAGATAGCATGTATTTCCTGTCATTATTCCATTAAACATAATGACTATTTATGTGTGCAACACACATATATAAGCGTGTACATGTGCATGGAGGTAGAGGTCAACTTTGGGTGCTGATCCTCCAGTGTCATGCATCTTGTTTCTTGGGACAGAGCTTCTCACTGCCATGGAGCTTACTAATCGGCTAAAATGGCTTGCCACCCAGCCCTGCCATTCTCCTAGCTCCACCTCCCCGGTTCTGGGATTACAGATGTACACCAACACACAGCTTCTCGTGTGGATGCTGGGGATCCAGACTCAGGTTCTCATGCTTATGTGTCAAGCACTTCTGCTGAGTCATTTCCTCAGCCCCCATGGTGGTCTTTTTAATGGGAATAAGAGCAGTGTGGTGTTTTGAATGAGATTGGCTCCTACAGACTCATATATTTACATGCTTAGTCCCCAGTTGATTTGATGAGCTGTCAGGGAAGAACTAGGAGGTGTGGCCTTATTGAAGGAGGTGTGTCATTAGGGGTAGGCTTTGAGGTTTCAAAAGTTCATGCCAATTTTTCTTCTCCCTCTCCTTCCTCTCCACTGCCTCCTACTTGCTGCATGAGGATCATGATAAAAAGCTCTCAGCTACTTCTCCATTACCATGCCTACCTGCATGCTGCCATGTTTCCCACCATAATGATAATAGACTAACCCTCTGAAAGTGTAGACGGGCCCCAATTAAATGCTTTCCTTTTATAAGAGTTGCTTTGGCCATGGTGTCTCTTCACAGCAATAGACAAGCAGAAAGGAGGCAAGAGCAGTTGAAAAGAATGTGCTACAGCTGTTAGCATGTAACACCCAGACTTGATGTGGCTAAGTAGACATTTGTCAACCTGAAGAGTATCTGTAATATAAGTCAAACCCCAAAAAGACTTGTTAATTTTCTCTTGCTAGAAAAAAGAATAATCTAAATTATCTAATCATCTAAATAAGCCAACACTCAACTAGAAAATGAACTTAAAGGCAGTCACCGCCAGGGATCCTGTGACATTGGCTCTGGGGACTAGGACAAGAAAAAAGCACATTTGCCAAAAATGGTGATAATGTGGACAGTGGACAGAGCGAAGTTTACCAAGTATTATTTTGGTGACTTTATAATTTACCAGGGCACAAACTACTTAAGGGAATAGATCAAAATGAGTGAAAGCTGAGTACGTCAAGATATAATGATAAAATACACGAGTTTAGGGCTGACAAAATAGTTAATCCTGGGGCCCAGATGGTGTAAGGATAAAACTAATTCCAAGCTATTCTCTGGCCTCCACATGCTCATGGTATGCATATCCCATCAGCATACGAAGAAATAAACAGATGTCATAAAAACATTTTTGAAGCTGGTGACATGGTTCAGTGGTTAAGAGCACTGGCTGCTCTAGCAAAGGACCTGGGTTCAGTTCCCAGCATCTACATGGATGCTCACAACCATCTAGAAGTCCTGCTCCAGGGTATCTGACACCCTCTTCTGGCCTATGCAGGCACTTCATGCATGTGGTACACATGTACAGATGCAAGCAAAACACCAACACACATAAAATAAAAATAAAGAAATTTTAAGTCTATATTATTATATTAAGTCTTTAATATAACAGTAGCAGTGTTGAGCAAACCAGACAATACTTTTGGAAATAAATGAAGATAAAACTAAAAAACAAACCTCTCTGTTGAGTACAAACTATCAGACCATTAAGGACCACGAGGAATAAGATGCAAACAGATCCAACTGGTGCAACTTTGGTAATACAGGAAATACTAGAAGATAAGGTTGAGCACAAGGTATTCAGATTAGGTCACTACTCACAGTTTTTAAGGTACTGAGTCTGCTAACAATTCTATACAGGCCTTACTCTGATGTAAAGACACAAACCTCCTAATATTCCTCAAGGAAGATTACTTTCAAAGGGGGAGTTGGGGAGGACTAAGAAAAGCAAAACAAAGCAAAAGATAAATAACTCCAGCAAGGACAGAAAGAACAGAGATGCTAAGGATCTGAACAGGAGCCTCCAGACCAGCCATTTGGTAAAACCACTGGGTAACTTAAGATGACAGGCCACACCAAGACCCACGAAGATCCACACATACTTTCATGAAAGCATGGAGAATTAAAAAGGACATACTTCAGCAGAGGAGCAAAAGAGACAATAATTTTATTTAATAAAAAAAAAAATTCAAGGAGCACTAAACGAAACTGAAAAGACCCCTAACAGTAACTGAAGAGGAACAAAGAACTGATGTGGGAATGCTGGGAGCAAGGGCCCTAAAGGAAGCATTACAGAAACTCACAGACATCTACAGGATCCCTAAGCAAACAGGGGCCAAAAGATCATAAACACAAAGGAGAGAACGTGAAATAAGGCCCCCAGGCTCAGGCCTCTGAGCAGGTTCAGGTAAGGAGGAAAGCTGGCTGTGATGGAGCACAGGATACAGCTGGCCCGGCAAACACTCAGAGAGCCTGCATCACAGCAACAGAAAACAAGACTGGAAACTAGTTTAAGTCTTCAGCTGCTCTTACCTTTTTGAGGTTTTAAAAGAGAAAATCAGATTTGACCCACTTCTATATTCCAGTGTAAAAAAAACTATTTTTGTCATTAAGCTACTTTTTTAAGTTTAATGTCTAGTTCTGTGTTTTGTTTTGAGATTATCCACATACCAGCGGGAGGGTTCCCTTACTAAGTTGCCTTTCCCAGATCAAACTATTTTAGTACAAACTATATACTATGTAAAAAGGTAAGGGTGGGGAAGATCAGTGTACTGAGTCAATGGAACTGCTCCACCACTAAATATAAAGAGTGGTCCAAGGTTTAGAAGCACAGGCTACTGGTGTGTTATCTTCTTCTCCCTTTCATTCAAAATTGATGATGCAAGAACACAGCACAGGGAAATCAAACACCATTAAAACTAAAATCTGCCCCACAAAGTAACTTTCCACAGTTACACTGAGGGAGATATGTAAGGGCTTTATATTAAAATACGCATATCGATAATGCTGATCCCAAAGACGGGAGGAGAAAAACTACCGACCCAAATCATCATGGCCAAATTAACTAAAGCAAGCTGTCTTAGTTAGGGTTTTACTGCTTTGAAGAGACACCATGACCATAGCAACTCTTTTTTTTTTTTTGAGCTGAGGATCAAACTCGGGGCCTTGCACTTGCTAGGCAAGCACTCTACCACTGAGCTAAATCCCCAACCCAGCAACTCTTATAAAAAGGAAAACATTTAATTGAGGCTGGCTTACAGTTTGAGAGGTTTAGTCCATTATCGATTGGCATGGCAGGAAGCATGGCAGCATGCAGGCAGACACGGTGCTGGAGAAGGAGCTAAGAGTCCTACATCTTGGGCCACAGGCATCAGGAAATGACGGTGACACCCTGGCCAGGCTTGACCTTCTGAGACCTCAAAGCCCACCCCCTAGTGGCACACCTTCTCTAAAAAAGCCACACCTACTCCAATAAGGCCACACCTCCTAATAGTGTCGCTCCCTATGGGCCTATAGGGACTATTTTCTTTCAAACCACCACAAAAGCAATTAATTAAAGCAAGCTTTTTTGTTTATTTATACAGGCTGCCTCCCCATAAAATGAGATTCATGAGGTCAGCACTGGATGTAAGGAAGACAAGGTTTTTGTAGCTCGGGGGTAGAAGGATTTCCGAATGGGGATTTGGCAGGCAAAACAGGTCGGATTACAGCAGCAGAACAAACAAGTTAGTCCTAACAACCTCTTGAAACAAAGACATGGCTGCAAGGTGGGCATAACAAGGTAGTCATCATCATAACAAGGTTGTCATAACCTTTTGAAACAAAGGTAGAGTTGCAAGATGATTATAAACAACTTTTTGAAACAAAGACATGACTGCCATTCCTGGAACAGGGAGTACAGAAAGAACCACTTGTAGTTAAAGGTTACAGGTGGAGCAGAGCCCAATCCTTGAGAAACAGGTTTAACCATAAACAAGAATGAACCTAGTTTGTCTTTACTGTAAGATGGCTTTTACGCCTAAGATGGAGGCTGATTGGTTCTTCAATAACTCTATGACCAAACTCATTTAACCATGTCACTTTCATATTTTCACTAAAAAATAAACAAAGCTGTACACTTACACCTAATTTCTTTTCTTCTACATTTATCTTCAGTTTTATCCTGGTATTGTGCTCGCAATGTGAGCACTTTGGAACTCTGGTAATCAGTGGTATCTTGAAAGGACTAGACATGGCATGAACTCAGTGACTATTGGGGTGGGAAGTAACAAGAAAGAAAACACTGCTTCAAGACTTACTATTTACACCTGTTTACACCTGAGGGCAAATGAGGGCAGGCTACCACTTCAAACTTTGCTGCTGTTGTTTATGGTTTTATTGTTGTTGTTGTTTGTAACTGAAGTTTTCCTGTGCCTGCTTGGCTCCCACAGCCCCTACATCTGCTCAGACCCAAGTAAACACACAAGAGACTTATATTACTTATGAACTGTATGGCCATGGCAGGCTTCTTGCTAACTAGATCTTACATTTTAAATTAACCCATTTCTATTCATCTATAAGTTGCCATGTGGCTTGTGGCTTACCAGCGCCTTACATCTTACTTCTCATGGTGGTGGCAGCTGGCAGCATCTCCTGACTACCTGTTCCCAGAATTCTCCTCTCTGCTTATCCCGCCTATACTGTACTTCCTGCTGGGCTACTAGCCAATCAGCATTTTATTTATCAACCAAATCAGAGCAACACATTCACAGCATATAGAGCAATTGATATCCACAGCAGTTGTTTATTTTGGTTTTTGAGACAGGATCTCTCTCTGTAGTCCTGGCTGTCCTAAAACTCACCAGATCATCCTCAAATTCACAGAGATCCTCCTGCCTCTGCCTCCACAGTGCTGGGATTAAAGGCATGCACCACCATAACCAGCCCCACTTTCAAACTTTATTTTAAATTTATTTATTTTATGTGTCTGGATGTTTTGCCTACATCTTTGCATGTGTACTACATGCATGACTGGTTCCTGCAGAAACTAGAAGAGTGCACTGGATCACCTGGAACTGGAGTTACAGATGGTTATGAACAACCATGTGGGTGCTGGGAACAGAATTCTTGTCCTCTGCAAGTGCTCTTAACCACTGAACCATCTCTCCAGCCCCCAATTCTTAAAATATACCTGAGGATTAGAAGAATATTATCTAGAAAAAAAAGCTAGTAGCCTAGTTATCTGGTTCAGAGGCTTACAGAAAGAGCAGACAGCTGCAAAGTTCCAGTCCCACCAGAATGAGTATGACCTAGAACAAACGATATGCCTTCCCATGTACTCCAGAAATAAAGACGTAGATGCTGCCAGCCATGGCTAGAGACTCAAGGCAGGCAGTGCCTGTCTGTACAAGTTAATGAGTTCTACAAAGGAGTGTCTTTTATAGGGAGACTTGAAAAATTTTAAAATGGACAATACAGCCAGGTGTGGTGGTGCAAGCCTTTCATCCCAGCACTCAGGAAGCAGAGGTAAGCAGATTTCTATGAGTTCAAGGCCAACCTGGTCTACAGAGTGAGTTCCAGGATTGCCAGAGCTATTACACAAAGAAACTGTCTTGAAACCTCCTCCCCCCAAAATAGAGAATACATATGAACAATTTAAAGAATAACTATTAAACCAAGGTAGCCATCATCCAAGCAAACAGAGTACTTCCAATGTCCAGGCCTACACACCTGTTGTATGCCTCTCCCTAATCATTACCCCTCTTCTCCGGCCTAAATAACACAGTTAACTTTTTCTTGCATTGGATCCTTTAAGATACAGTCTCACGGGCTGGAGAGATGGCTCAGAGGTTAAGAGCACTGACTGCTCTTTCAGAGGTCCTGAGTTCAATTCCCAGCAACCACATGGTGGTGGCTCACAACCATCTGTAAGGAGATCTGGCGCCCTCTTCTGTATACATAATAAATAAATAAATCTTAAAAAAAAAAAAAAAAAGATATAGTCTCACTGTGTAGCCTAGTAAGGTGACCCTCCTACCTAGCCTTCCAGGCACTGGATCACAGGTGAACACTAGCACACCTGGGTTCCATGTTTAAACAGAACCACATGGAGGTCTCTACAGGTGTGCGATGTTTCTTTTGCTACACAATGTCTGAGAGACTCACTCATGTCTCTGTGCATTCTTTTCACTACTAGTAGACATGTGAGTTGCTTCCATTTGAGAGCCTCCTGAGCAATTCATCTATGAACATTCATGCACATATATTAGAATTCTGTAGGGATTCATCAAGGGTAGAAGTGTTGGATCCTTGAGGGCACTGGGAAACAGACAACAACCCTCCAGAGTGAATCTACCAACATAAGCGAACACCAAATGGCTAAAATAGAAAGTTATTCCTAATTACCAGTCCTCAAAAGTTAACTGTTATACATGGAAATCCAACATAGCGATCATTCATAAGCATTCCTCCCTCAAAGCCTTTGAGCTTGCTGTCTTTGCCTGGAATACTCTTCTATATATATCCACAATGCTTCTTCCCTCCCCTTCCCCAAGACTTTAGCCAAATGTTACCTTCTCTGGCCACCCTACAATACTGCAATAGCCTTTCCCCACTGATTCCTACCCCAAGCAATTGCCAAGATTTAATGAATTAATTTATATTAAAAATGAACAGTATAAAAAATCAGAATCACTGTAAGGAGCAGGGAATGTATATCGGAGGATACTTTTCAAATTTTATGACCACAGAATGAAATCTAGCTCAACAGGAGACCAACACAGATGTCCTGCAACATGCATGAAAAGACAGGGCAATTCTCATCAGCATTGTGCTGCAGCAAGCACCCAATAAACCAGCAGCAGCATGGAGCAGAAACGGAAGAACACAGCAAAGACATGTCAACAGCAATCTCCCAAGACAGAGATAATCAAACCTCAAAGAAATCAGTAAGCAGACTATGAAAAAATAACAGAGGATTCAAGCATGTGCCTTGCTTTAAATTATGTAAATAAAATGCTAGAAGAAATAACCAAAATCATAAGCCAATGAACAGGCCTGCTGGGCTAGACTAGAATTTTAATTGAATTCAAACATTTATGCAGTATCTCTTATTGCCAGATACTCTTCAAATAATTAAGTATAAAACTGATTGCATTAAACCCACATGCAGAATAGAAGTTAATTTAATTGCATTATTTCAATTTTATCCTCCAAGATCCTTTGGCCAAATAGCTGATAAGAATTAACTAGCCAGCTACATTTTACCTCTGTTTCCTTCCTCCTCCCTTGAATAAAAAGTGTTCATAAATTATAGTTGGCCAAAGTGCAGGTAATAAGAAGGAAGCACTCGGTTGACCAGTTCAATTACTCAGGTTTTGAGCTCTTGACTAGTCAGAGTGGAATGCATTTGCAAATCCACATAAAGGGGCTGTGCTATGAGCAACATCAGTTCACAAGCACCAGAGTGAATCTTCTGTGTGCTTCTGGCTCACAATTTAATACCTTCACAATTTGTCCTACTCAAAATAGGTTCAATTATTATTCTTAGTCTAGCACAAGCATTCAAAATTATAGGCACGGGCCAGCAAGAGAACTCAGTGTGAAGGTGCTTGCTGCCAAGCCAGACAACTAGGTTCTGTCCCTACTATGGTAGAATGAGAAAACCAGTTCCTGCAGGTTGTCCTCTGACTTCCACATGCATATCCTGGCACAGCCATACACTGACACATACATACATTATGACATTTGTAATGTAATTTCAAAAGTAACGGATGTCTATGCAATCCTCCCAGCACTGAGCAGCAAGCACACAACTGGAACCTATACCTGCAGAGCTCAGGAGGACACTGAAGTCCGTCCCCCGCTGTGATTCTCCACTTTCATCATTGGCTTCTTTTTCAGTATCTTGATATCGATCCCAGTTAGAGACAATCTTTCTTCTAGAAAAATGTCCTTGCTCATCATTCTCTTCTCCATGGGTCTCTGAATCACTGTCATCTTCCACCTGCATTCATTAGAGATAAATCAATAGTCAGGCAGTGCAATCCTGACACTGGGAGTCTCTACAGTAAAATAATAGGACATTGGTGTAACACTAAAAACTGAATTTGTAAACAAGGCTGGGACCCTAAGCAATATTTCCAAAGAACCTCACTGTACCAGAGCATTATCTTGGGTTAACTTCCTAATAAGCATGCAAGGAAATCAGTACATTCTGCCTGGACCTACCCCCACATATAGTGGCTGTTTCATCTACTTAAAATCACTGAGGCCATAGGATTGTTAAGACTTCAGGACCAGAGCCTGGCAAGATGACTCAGGGGCTAATGGCACTTGAGGCACAAACCTGATTGTCCAAGTTCCATCCCTGAAACTCACATAGGGATTATATATATATAATATAAATATAAATATATAATAAATAAAAGTTCTTCTGCCACTGACCCCCACCCCATTCCATTAAGTTTGTTTAATCTCTTCTCTATTCTGCCACCATTTTTTCTTTTGCAGTTTCTTTATTTCCTACAAAAAATTGGCTGCATGTATTTCTGGGCACCATATGCAAAGAGGCCAGAAGAGGGTGTTGGATCCCTTGGAACCTTGACCTGCTCTGAAGGCTACATCCAGGGTCCAAAGAGAAAGCCATAGCATAGCAAAACTTAACTTAGGACCTGTTTTATCTGAGGGGTTAAGTCTCATATACATGATCTGAAAGGCATGTTCTTTACCCTTCTGTTACAGCTCTAATTCTCTCTACAGCTCCAACTCTTCCTAAATTCTGATTCCTTCTAGTTTCTAATTTCTTCCCATTCTCCTTTGTACAATATAGCTATATACATATTTTTAGGAGACTTTTTTCAATAGAGAGAAGCTACCTCTGAAAGTCACAGCACATTCCTTTAGTAAACAGTAGGGGGCAGAGCCATTTACCATGGAAATGCAAGGTTACAAGGTTCCTGGTGTAAGACTGTGACCAGAGGCCAGGGGCACAGTGCCCAGTGAGACAAGCTGCTAAGGGATAGGTCTTTATCAGCCGGACTCGGCAAGCGAAGAATTGGCATGATTTTTTTAAATAATTTATTTGACTTTATTTTATGTGCAGTATCATTTCCCCTGGAACTGGAGTTAACGGACAGTTGTAAGCTGCCAAGTGGATGTTGGGAATTGAACTTGGATCCTCTGAAAGAACAACAACCAGTGCTCTTAACCACTGAGCCATCTCTCCAGCCCCTTGGCATGATTTTTTAGGTTGCTTTGTATTAATAACCTTGGTCAGACATCTGTGATTTTGTCCTTGTGCATATCTGTAGAGCTTTTAACTTATGATCTGTTACAGAAACATTCAGTATAGTTTGAACTTGCTCTGAGGTAAAAGTGAGCTACTTGTGTGTAGTTCATCTAGACTGGGGAGAAATTGTTGCTCTCTCTGTTAGTTTGAGTTAAAGGAACAAAGTAGGCTTTTAAATGCCTTACAGTCCTCATCAGACAATAGATCTAGTTATGAAGCATATCCTAGTATATTTTCTCTATATTAAAATTATACAGCTTAATGAGAAGTCATCTTTCTGACCATCTATAAATATATGTGCCCATAAGATTGAGATGCAATCGTAAGATTACATATACATGTCACATGAAATTAATGCAGGTATTGGGGAGATACCACAGCTGATCCTGCACATGTGAAATTACAGACAAGAGCAATAGTTTCCAGAGTTGGTGGTCCCACAAGCCTTGCCTGGCATCATTCATTCCTCCATCAGAGAATCATTCCTCTGGTGGGTTGGCATCTGAATCATCAAATGCTATAAGCTGTATTTGCATCATGGCCCACAATAGCTCATGACAATCTATACTCTGATTCAAATAGTCTAACCAGAGGAAATAGTCATCATGAGAACAACTGAGAAATGTAAACAGTGACCAGACATTTGACCATACTAAGAATGAGCTAGTAATACTATTTACAGGCCTAACCCACTCCTGGTGTAGATTTGTCCCCATTTCTATCTAGAACGTTGCTTTAGTGTCACTATGGTCCTCTATAAATCTGCAGTTTCCCATCAACCATTCACCCAACAAATTTCACATTAACAATTCTCACCTAAATGAAACTGCAAAAGTTTCCAAAAAGGATGGACTAAATCAGCCTTTCAACATCTCTTTCAGCCCTGAAAGACCGTAAGCTTCATTGCAAAAGAAAATGGTTATTTATATAAAAATCTAGAAATTACAAAATGTAACCTGAAGCCTGAAGGCTGCCATCTCTATAAAATTCTGAAGACCCAAAGATGCTGATTAAAGTTATTTAGTGAGTGAAATCTGCTACAGGTGTCAACCGGTACTCATGAGAATTTGGGGGCTAGAACTAGAACTGGAGGTGTTAGCAGGCTTCCGTGGGGGAAAACCCAATATTCTCTTGTTGTCCCCCTGAGTAAAGTTCGGAGAAGCTTCTCCAGTTAGCCTGAAATCTCTAACCAGCTAAAGCACATGGCAAACTGTGGGCCTGGGCAAGATAACGATGCTGATGTAAAAGGCAACTGTGACTGGAAACACCTGAGAGAATGCTTCTGCAGGAAAACAAACTCTGAAATGAAAGGCAGGAGACTGGAGAGAACCAAGAGGCCTGAAATTATCATCATTCAATAGTCACCGAGTGTTCAGAGCTGCTGGCCTCCTGCAGATAAGCAATTCCCTAATCTCCCATTAGAAGTGTCACCACACTAGGATCTCATTGCTCCTACCCAAATGTAAAGGTCAGAGGAGCCCCCATCAGAGGAGAGCAGAAAGAAGAAATAAAGCATAGAAGACATTTGCTTCATTATACAAACATGGACCCAGCAAGTGGGAATACTGAAGTGTTGTTTTTATGTTGACATCATTTCAAAGCCACACTGGTAATTTTCACAGCAATACTTTATACCTGGAAGCCCATCCTTGGTGGCAGTGTTCATAAAGTAACAGAAACCCAATTAGGTTACTTATGATCAAAGTACTGCCAGGCTATTATCTGGCCCAGTGGTAACACAAACCACACAAAAAATCCATTTGGAACACACAGAGGGCCTCAGCTGAAATGAGAACTGTTTTACTTCTGATGGGCAAGAGTCAATTTGGCTTGACCTTCTACAGAACGAAGAGGAAGACAATCCTTCAGCGGACAACTACTCAGGGTCGACAATCTAAAACTCTCTATCGGCTGGGTGTGGTGGTGCACGCCTTTACTGCTGGCAACTCAGGAACAAAAAAGACTAATCAATTTTCCACTAATAGGGAATGACATGGTAACACTTTATTCTCAGGACAGTAGATTCAGCAACTCTGTACACTAACACACAAACACCAACAGAAGACCAGGATTTACCAAGGTCTCCACCACTTTAGAACAAAGCTCACACTCCCCGATGTTTGGTAACATAACTCTCTTTTCTACCTGAGATCCACCCTGAATTACCTTAGGGTTCACATTTCCAATGACAATCTCAAGACAATTCAGACTCCTAACGTGCATCCCCAAATTTCTCCAGCCCATTACCAGTTCAGTGGTCATTTCTATTTTTAAAGATGTTGCTGCAGCAGCACCCCACTTCCTGAAATAAAAATCTGCTTGGAGAGACTGGAGAGATTGCTCAGCAGTTAAGAGCACTTGCTGCTCTTCCAGAGGACCTAGGACCCAGGTTTGACCCCCAGTACTCGCAGGCACCTCACTACCACCAGTAAACTCCAGTTCCAAGGAATTCAAGGTCCTCCTGTGGCCTCTGTGAGAAGCTGCACGTGTGTACCATGCATACACTCCAGCATACACACATATTCATAAAACGATTAATACTTAAAAAGAAAATCCACGTGGAGCCAAGCCAAACAGCTGTGGTGCATGTCTGTTAATAGCAGTGCTTGAGAGGATGAGCTAGTCAGCCTTGGATACAGAGTAAGAAACCTTGCAAAAACTAACAGAAACAGCAGGAGCTGGTGGTAGGCTCCTGCAACGTATCTCAAAATTAAAAGGGAAAAGAGCTTAAGGTGCAGCTCAGTGTCAGAGCATTTACCCAGCATGTGAGAGACCCAGATATAATACCAGAACCAGGAAAAAGAATATGGGGGATGGGGGAGGGAGGGATGGAGGAAGAAGGGAGAGAGGGAGGGAGGGAGGGGAAGAGGAAGGAGGGAGAGAGGGAGGGATGGAGGGAAAGAGGAAATAGTATGGATAACCCAGGGTCCGGGGATTTCGCTATGTCTGGCATAGGGTACCTAAGGGGAAAAAAGTCTACATACACCATGCTCTTATGTCTGTTAACTTTATTCCTCTAAGACAAAACTTTATCTACTCAGCTACAGCTCGGTCAGGCATTCAGGACAAGAATAAACCTAGATACACCGAGCTCTTTATCCGTCTACTGTATTTCTCTGGGATGAAATCCTGTCTCCATAGCTTCAGTTCTGTCCTGACACTCAGTTCCTCTTTGTCCTCTCTTACTGTTCCCTCAAAGTCCTGCTAACAACAAAGCTCTTATGCTTCCCACCACATCTGCGTCCTCCGTTTCTCCCCCTCCATCTCTAGTGGCTCTCTACTCCTCTACTAGCTCTCTACTCCTGGCTCAAGAGCTCTGCCTTACCTTCCACATTACCTCTGTGTCCTTCTCTTCTCCCTGGTCATGCCATTCTGTCTCCACTGAACATGCCTGTCTTTCTTTCCTGGCCTCCCAGTTCTCTGCCTCCTCAGCAATGTTGCTCTACCTTCCACCTTGATATGTAAAAACCTCTTTCGTTCTCAATTGCTCTGGAGAGCCACAAGGCCTCAAAGCAAAAGGATGGTCTGAGCTTCATTAGCCCAAGAAACAAGGCTAAGTGTCTCCAGCCAGCTTATCTCCTAGGCTCAGGGCCTGGGAGTTAGTTACCTAGAAGTTCAGCAGGTCTGAGGAGCTGAACTGTTTGCCAATTGATCTAGGAATATTTGGGCATGCAAGAATTTCATAGCAGAAGACAGCTGAAATATTAAAAGCTGGATAACACCAAATATTCATAATAAATGACTTGCCTTTCGACAGACCCTTGGCCAGTCAAAGTATAGCTTTAATACACAGCTGAATCTCTATAATATATTCTTGTGGCTCACCACAAAATGGAAATGAAATCTATTTGTCTCCAGAACTTCCACAACAAAGTCTCACAAACTAGGGGCTTAAAAGAGAATTGTTTACCCACAGTTCTGTGGAGTGGGCATCTGAAAGGCAGGTGCTGGCAGGACTCTGAGAGGATCTGGGGGAGCAGTGACTCCATGCCCCTTCCCTGGCCTCTGCCAGTTGCCTACAACCCCTGGCCTTCTTTGGACTACAGACATACCACTCTGGTCTCCTGGTCTCTTTCTCTGATTCATGGAGTTCGTTCTCTCTCTCTCTCTCTCTCTCTCTCTCTCTCTCTCTCTCTCTCCTCCCCCGCCCCCATGTTTTAGTATTACCTCATTTCCTCTTGATACCTCTATAAAAAAACTATTCTAAAACAAAGTCACACACTCACATAGCCACTACCCATAAAAACCATGTAACGAGTCAATGAGACAGCCTCCAACAGCACCTATGTCCATAAAAACCATGTAACACGAGTCAATGAGACAGCCTCCAACAGCACCTATGTCCTATAGTCAATGAGACAGCCTCCAACAGCACCTATGTCCTGTTGTCAAGCATCTCTTCCTGCTACTAGAGTTTTGGGATGTGCAGTCTCTGTAGCAGTGGTTCTCAACCTGTGGGTCACGACCCCTTTACAAATCTCTAACTCCAAAAAAATGTTTACATTACGATTCGTAACAATAACAAAATTATAGTTATGAAGTAGCAAAATAATTTTCTGGTTGAGGGCTGCCACATGAGGAAATGTACTAAAGGGTTGTAGCATTAGGAAGGTTGAGTGTTAGTTATTTGGCACTCTTACCCTGCGAGGAAACATCCCAAAACAAGACAAATCCACAGAAGAGTTTTTATTAAGACAGGATAGGGGTTGGGGATTTAGCTCAGTGGTAGAGCACTTGCCTAGCAAGCACAAGGCTCTGGGTTCGATCCTCAGCTCAAAAAAAAAAAAAGAGGATAGGAAGAGACAGATGTGAACAGGCCTGTGGGACTGTGGTCAAGAGACACGTGGTCAAGAGAAAGGAGAGACCAGTGCAAAAATGGAACCGGTTTTATAAAGGGTGGGCCGTGCATGTGTACAGGAACACATGTGGCTACTCCATGCATGCGCATAGATTACATGGCTGTGCCCGCTTTACACAACCATGCAAAGCCAGGAGTCCTAGTCACACAAGATGTTTTGACCTGGAAATGGCTATTTTGAACCGGAAATAACTAGGCAAGAGTGTCTAGGTCCGCCGGGCACGCCCAACCGTGTGGGCATGTTGTGACTTCATATCATAGAACCTCTGCTCTAGACTTATAAGTCCCACCTTTCCCTTTGACACACTTCAATCAGAAGTATCACCATGGTATTCATGGCTATGCTACAAAGTATAATGTGAATCTTTTATAAAATATTTCTAACAGAGGTTTTTGATCCAGTCAACAAACTTCATGAAACCTGTGACCCTGTTTGCTAAACACTGGTGTCTTTGTGGGCTTGTATGGGTGCACATCGGGGATGAAGTATGTAATAAACACTTAGAATTCTTCCTCTGGTAACTGTCAGTTCCCTTTTAAACAAGGCAAGAGAAGTGCTTGAGTCCAAATTCAAGGCCAACCTGGACAACATGGTAAAACTTACATCTCAATAATAATAATAATTAATAAAGTTTGGGTGTTTTTTTCACAATCAAAATTCTAAACCACTGCTTTTCTAGTCTTTTCCTATCAAGGTATTGGCCAAACTCTCCTTAACTAAATCCACCTCCTTCCCAAATCCACCACCCAATCCACCTGTTAACAATTCACCAACAGCCTTAAAGGAGAGCGCAAGTCTCTCCAGAGAGATGAAGCAAAGCAAAGCAGCCCTGCCACATGCCAGTCACCCGTCCTGATCCAATCAAGCTGAGCAGCTCCCCCAAAGGAAGTGTCATCTCATCAGCTACTCTGAAGGGCCTGTCACTTAAGACTCTTCCAAGATTGTCCCTGTTGCCATGTAGCCGTCAGTTCTGATAAGATGCCAATTACCAAGATAAATGGCTTCGGGAAGCCTACATTTCTAAAACCTTTAAAAACCTGGTTCCCTGGCAACCCTTGCAAAATAAGAATCATGATGTCTTCTTGCAGTTCTTGTCTGTGCTGATACACTTCAGTCAATGCACAAAACAGCTTCAACTGAGTCTTTCTTGATTATCTCGACAGGGCCTGACTAGATAACCCAGACTGACCTCACACTCCAGGTCCTCCTGCCCCAGGCTTCCCAAGTGCTGGGGTTATACACAAACACTGCCATGCAAGGTTTGGATTCTTGATTTTTGGGTTTTTTTTTTTTTGTTTTTGACAGAACTGGGGTTGAACCTAAGGCCTCCCTCATGGTACTACATGCCCTAACACTGTGCTGTACCTACTACCTTTGTTAGTGTTTCTTTTGAGGCAGCCAGGGTCTCAGGGTGCCCTCAAAAGCCTTGAACTTGTGATTCTCTGGCCTAAGCCCCCCGAGTAGTTAGGATTACCAGCCTGCATAACCAGGCTTAGCTGGATTAACTTTTTTCAATGCATCTGACTGGAGCTTTACTACTGGGTAATGTTGGGGGAGGGGGTTGTCTGAGACAGAGTCTTGCTGTGTAGCCTAGGCTGGCCTCAACCTTAACAGTTCTCCTGAGAAGTGGGATTATAAGTACATGCCACCACAACCAGCTTCCTTTTCCATTTTGTGTTTGGTTTTTCGAGACAGGGTTTCTCTGTGTAGTTTTGGTGCCTGTCCTGGATCTTGCTCTGTGGACCGGGCTCCGTTTTTAAGGGAGACTTTTCTACTGGTGGCTTTACAAGTTTCCTCCACAATATAAATCCAAGGAGGCAAAGTGGAAATGAGGCTGAAAATATACTGTTTTTCAGTGGAGACCTTTCAAGGGTTCCTAGTGAGAACTTACTCAGGGGCCGAGATTCTGAGCTTGCTTTCCCCAGCAGGGCTTCAAAATGGATGATATGACCACCGGCGTAGTTACCAAGTGTTTGGAAGGGTCTGCACTTGGCTGTGCAGTGTGCTTTGATCTTGCAAGGGGGAAGGTCTTTTGCCCTGCCCCTTGGCATTGTTATAAAAAGCCCTTTTGAAACGACAGAAGGGGCTGGCAGATTTTGATCCAGGTCCTCCTGAAGAAGCTATCTTGTGTTTCTGTCTCCTCTCCGCCATCTAAAAGTTTCTTTTTTTTTTTTGAGCTGAGGATCGAACCCAGGGCCTTGAGCTTGCTAGGCAAGCACTCTACCACTGAGCTAAATCCCCAACCCCTAAATTTTTTTGTTTTGTTTTGTTTTTGTTTTTCGAGACAGGGTTTCTCTGTGTAGCTTTGGCATTTTTCCTGGAACTCACTCTTTAGCCCAGGCTGGCCTCAAACTCACAGAGATCCACCTGGCTCTGCCTCCCGAGTGCTGGGATTAAAGGCGTGCACCACCACCGCCGTATTTATTTATTATGTATACAGTGTTCTGTCTGCACATATTCCCACAGGCCAGAAGAGTGCGCCAGATCTCATTATAGATGGTTGTAAGCCACCATGTGGTTGCTAGGAATTGAACTCAGGACCTCTGAAAGAGCAGCCAGTGCCCTTAACCACTGAGCCATCTCTCCAGCCCTCTAAAAGTTTCTTACTCCTCTCTCCTCATAGGAACCCTTTAAAAGGGGGTAGCTGGCCTCTCACATTTCTCTTAGAACAACCATATGCCATTGAATTCTCTGGGCTTTAAAAATGAAATAAGGTTAGGGGGGGGGGCGAGGGCAGGCTTGTTCACAGTCTTATAGGCAGAAGCAGAATGAAAAAATCTTGAAGTGCAAATCTCTCTTCACTAAGCAAAATATTAGTGTGAAAAAAATAATTTTCTCTACATGTGGTCACCCATGCCTATAACTCCAACACTCAAAAACGCTAAAGAGAATCACTTCAAGGTCAAGTTGGGCTGCACAGTAAGTTCAAGGCTAACCTGGGGCTATAGAATAAGACCACCTAAAATGAAAAAAAAGGGAAATACCTTAGTATCTAAAGGCCTTGTGAAAGTTCTCTTGACTTCTGATGGAGAAGAGGGAGACTAACTGGCTGGAGTCAGGAACTGAACAGTGCTGGAGACTGAACTCAAGGCCTGATGCACGATTGCCAAGCTACATCCCCAAACCATACATCTTTCCAAACTCATTTTCATTCAATGATCTTATTTAATTCCAGTGAAGCGCTACAGAGTAGACAGGATCTTACACCTAATCAATTATATGAATACAGATGAAGTCTATTGAAATCGATCATGTCCCCACTCCAAAACTTACCAACCACACAAGTGAACAGATCCTGGACCCAAAACTTACTCATTGAAACTCATCCTAGAAATCACTGAAACAGCCAAGATTCAAGTCACAGAAAACTCATCAAAAAATACCCCACAACTAAAACAGAAGTCAACTGTTGGCAAATTATGGGAGGGAGGAAGGGAGGGAGGGAGGGAGGGAGGGAGGGAAAACAGACGTGGGCTACAGCTCACTCTGCCTATTCTTGCTAAAGTTTAATTCCACCTTGTGCTAAGTAAGGTCCCCTCTCCTCACTCTATCTAAGGGCTCAGAATGAGCTACAGTTCTTGCTGCCCTTCCCTGACACCTCAGTGTCTTCACCACTGGTCCCACCCCACATCATTTGGACCCTTGGTCAAATTATAATCATATTCTCCTTGTGGCAAGCCTTAAAGTGTAACTATTATATTAAATTTCACAAAACTCAAATACAGTATCTATATAACATTTTCCCCTCCTACGGACTAATGTGCTGGCCTTGCACATGTCAGCTATTACTGAGCCCTGCTACACAACCCTTCAGCTGTCTTCTTAGACAAAGGTCAAACCCAGTCTAACCAGCAAAGACTGTTTGATTTGCCAGTTCACACAAAAGTAAAAACAGATCTGCCAGAATTCTTCTCTTCAAGGGTGGCAGTCACACGTACACACTGACCGAATGAGGAAGAACAAGCCACTATAACAATCATGTAAAAAGTCTCTGTGGAAGGGTTCTGGCTTCCAGCTTGTGAAGCTCCTCTTGAATTTATCCTCCTTTTCCTTCTCCTTTGGTGGCTGGTGTAGAAAACGCACGTCTGTTCTGCTTTGAGAGCTGGCCGCGTTTGTTTCACTTAAAATCATTTCTTCGTGGCATTAACTCAGGAGAAAAGCAAGTGCTCACAGAACTCTCAGAAGAAACCCACAGAAACCACTGCACAAGTTATAGACAGAGGTCACTCACAAGGCTTTTGTAAGTAGAAGGAAAGGTGTGATTCCTCAAACCTCCTTTTGCTACGGAGTGCATGGCATTTGGAAGATGCTTGCCCGACACACCCCTCTGATTGAACTGATCCTTAACTGCATGGCACCATGGCAACACGTTAGAAAACCTCCTTCCCTTCCTGTCTCTACTGGAGTCAACATAAAAAATGAAATAAGAAAAGGCACTTTTCTGTGAATTTCAGGAGACCCTTCCTCCTACAACAGGGCAGAGTCCTGCGGTCTACACCTTCCTTCTGCAGCTCTTTCCAAGTGTGACCTTTAGGAAGCTCTTCCAACGTTAGGAAGGGAAATCTTTTCATTAAAAGAAAGGGCAGCAAAGACGCCAGAGGAAAGGAGGAAGCTTTCACCTTGCTTTAGAGAAAGGTGGATTTTCTCAAAGCTCCTGATCCAGCAGGACAAAATGCAAATCCCAGGATCAGTGTGCTGTGTAGGGGAGGTGAGCCAAATGCCCGAGCCACAGTACGGTACACCTTGGTACCCGAGTGTGGGAGTTAGCAGTGCCAGCCAGCACTGTGTGGCCTTATTTTTGGCAGATTATTGACCTCTGCTTCACAGAAATCCAAAGTAACATTTAATTCCACATTCCCCAGATCCCCACTGAAAATGTCCAAATACTCTTTGGAGAAAAGTACAAATTAAATTCTAGTGTTGCTTTTCCTAACCTTGAGGCCGCTGAACTTAAACTATATCCTAAACTCTCAAGAGGAAGGCCCTAGTTTGCTACTTATTGCTATGATAAAGACCTGACCAAAAGCCACTAGAGGAGGGAAGGGCTGGCTTGGCTTACACACCCGGACCACAGCCCATCACTGAAGGAAGCTGAAGCGGGCACGCAAGCAGAGCAAGAACCTGAGGAACCGTGGAGGAACCCTGCTGACCTGCTTGCCTGCCATGGCCAGGGCTTGCACAGCTTGCTTTCTTATACAGTCCAGGACCACCTGCCTAGAGTGGCACCACTCCCACGTCAATCATTAATTTTGGCAAAACAAAAACTAAAGATTCTCCTGCTTCAGCCTTCCAAGTGCTAGGATTACAGGCATGTCCCACCCACCACACCTGGGTGAACTTGTTCTTTAACATAAATATAGGATCGGAGAGATAGCTCAGCCGTAAAGAGGGTTAAGAGCGTGTGATGCTTCTGTAGAAGACCCGAGTTTGGCTCCTGGCACACAAGTCAGGCAGCTCACGTGTGCCTATAGCTCCAGGCCTAGGGGATTTGATACCCTCTTCCAGCCCCCATGAGCATCAGCACACACTTGGCATATACTCACACACATAAATATAAAATAATGAAATAAATGTGTTTTCAAGGATGTGCTAATTGGGTGAAATGAGTCATAGGCAGCTGTGACACCAAAACATCATTACACATGTAAGTTCTCTGTCTACCATCCAGAAAACAAGAGCGTACACTAAATAAAAATCAATATATCAGAAGATGCTAAAAACCCAAAAGAAACTAACAGCTCCCAAACCTTGCTACTTCATGTGGTGTATTCTGTGGATGTAAGTGCTACGTTGATTCTGAGCCCCAATATGCATTAATAAGTAAAATTATACCAACATTCAGAAACATGGTAACACTCCAGGCCCGGAGTTTACTCTACAAGCTCAAAAGAGCTTTCTCTGCAAAGACAAAGCAAATCGATCTCTGTACTCAACAGAGTTCTTTCAACCACAAAGGGGGAGAGCCACAGCACGTGCAAGAAAATGGGCACAACGGGGGGGGGGGGGGGGGGGTGTAATGAGAGCAAATCCAACCAGTCTCAAAAAAAAAAAAAACATGTTTTCTCTCATGTGTGGGTCCTAGATTTTGCAGACATATAAAGTCATGTGTCTGTGAAACTGTGTGGAAGAAGGGAAACTGAGGAACAAAGGGAACTAACCAGAGTAGGACACGGGGAGAAGGGGTGGGAGGAAGCTCAGCATTTATGTACTTGTGGGAAAAAGCAACATAGACGACGAACAAATAACACGCACAACGGAGAGTCTTTTAAAATGGACATTTCTCTGTAAAACAAAGGGAAGGGAAACAACGAAGAGCGTGATGAAGAGAATGTTTTAGTTCTCGGACCTTCCCAGTGGGTTGGGACAGCAAGGTTTCAGGAAGCCTTACAGCTGGTAGCAAATACCTAGCCAATGAGGAGCTTCCCCTGCTGCCCTTTGCCTGCTGCAAGCCAGGCATGCGGGCTCCATGAATGCGCCACTTGCCCCACCTGCTGGTCACAGCTAAAACTGTGCTCTGACTCCAGTTTCGCCCAGCTGAGGGAGAGCACAGCTCAGGCAGGGGCTGGTACCTGGGACTGGCCGGAATGTCTTCCCCATGCCGACGGAGGATAGGACCTAGGCACATGTTTTCACACCTAGCTACACCTCTTGTCCTGGGCCTGATGTTCTCTGTTGTTTTGGAGCTGGAAAGGGGCTTCAGAGGTGGAGTTAACACACATTTGACAGAGAAGTAGATTGCTCTTTATTTGATGTAGTTAAAAGACACAATTTTACTTATCTTGGTTTTGTTTTGTTTTATTGTTTGTTTTTTATTTTTTTTCCAAGACAGGGTTTCTCTGTGTTGTTTTGGTGTCTGTCCTGGATCTCGCTCTGTAGACCGACCGCACTGGCCTCAAACTCACAGAGATCTGCCTGGCTCTGCCTCCCAAGTGCTGGGATTAAAAACTTGAGCCACCACCGCGCCGGCTTGTTTTGTTTTTAATGTGTAGGGCATTTGCTCAGAGGAAGGCAACACATTCCGTAACCCTCCTCACACAATGACCAGGTTTCTATGGGGTGTGTTATAAACGGAGGAGCCATCCTTCAGGCACCCTGCTCTGAGCACACCCCAATTTACAGATTTGCTTTCAACTCTGGTTTCTTGGGGGGAGTGGTGTCCTGCTAGATCTGATGGCATATGTCTATAATTCCAGCATTTAAGGCAAGAGGACCAAGAGCTCAAGGCCATCTCAAGCTACAATATCATGTTCCAGGACAGCCTGGGCTGAACAAGAGACCTTGCCTCATGTAATAGAGAAAGGAGGAAGGAAGGAAGGGAGGGAGGGAGGGAAGGAGGGAGGGAGGGAGGGAGGGAGGGAGGAAGGGAGGAAGGAAGGAAGGAAGGAAGGAAGGAAGGAAGGAAGGAAGGAAGGGAAAGAAAGAAAATCCTTTAAGGAGAATTTGTGTTGATAAAATGCTGTTACTTCACACTTCTAAGTAAGCCACACTCCTGAGCATGGCAAGGACAGACTGAATCTAACTCTTATACAACCGCACAAAGAACACAAGGTTAAATGAACAGACATTAAACCATACCAGCACAATTCCAGATGTCCAAGGAATTCCAAACACACATACATGAAAGTCACACAGCACATTCTCGGTACTTACTAGCTGAATAGTTTAAAGGCTCCTGTCATAAATGATAATGATCCTATTCACACTGGAGAACTATAAAGGTATCTATAGTGACTTTCTCACAAAATACACATCAATTAACAGTCTCTCGGTGTTAGTAACTCAATTTCATAAATACAAAAATAAGACTATTATAGAATTGATGAGCTAAAACAATATATGATTTTGATGGAGAATGAGAAGTTCAAAGCCAGTCTGCCCTATGTGAGACCCTGTCTCAAAACAAAACAAAAATTATTACATAGAAAGTGAAAGGCAGCTACTAAACAATTTTCTAGCATAAAATATATTACCCCAAATAAAGTTATGAGTAAAATGTGGAACAGCTGAAACTTTTATTAGTGTGATTTTTAAATGCATGAAGCCATTATCAAGTCACTACAGTATTTAAGACCATTCAATCATAAAAACAGTGTGACTTTTATTTTTAATGCTTCTATGGCTGTTGTTGAAAAAGGATTCATGTAGCCCACAGTGGCCTCTAACTACTGTGTAAGTTCTGAAAGTCTGCCTCCCACTCTGAATTCTGTAAAGAGTCCAACACCATACCCAGGGTTTATGTGGTGCTGGGAAGCAAACCCAGGGCTTTATGCACGCTAGCCAAACACTATCAATGGAGTTGCATCCTCAGCCCTTAAAATGCTTTCCTGCTCCATGTTTTAATTAACAAATGCAGAGAATATGCTGGGAATTGTATATTTTAAAAGTATCTGGTCCATTTGATTTCAAAATATATTAGCTGTAAACTTATAGACACAACATTATGCATGGTTTCTTCAGAATAAGTAAAACACTTTGAGGATGAATTATCTGTGTAGATTATGGAAATATGTGGGTGGAATAATGGCCAGTGGGAAAACAGCACACTGCTAACAAGAAGAGCTACACAGGACACTTGATGCCCACACAATGGCTCACAGTAAGAAGAAAGAATGCCAAATACCTTTTCCTCACAATGTAGCCCAGATTGTCCTGGAAGTCACCATGTAACCTGGCTCCAAAATGTAATCCTAAAGCAATTTTCTGTTCAGACACTCAGGCACTTTCAGCTTCTAGCTAAGCTAGCTTCAGTCTTTTGGAAAAGTGAAAAACAGTCTTAGAAGCTGTTGCTAGAGTCCGAGTTTAATAAGTTTACAGACACTGCTGGCTGTCATGATGCCAGTAACCCCCTTGAGTCTCAGGGACAGAACAAGCCTAAGACACCTGCCAAGACCTGATGTGGCACCAAATCAGGTTCTAAGGCTGAGCACCAGAGCCAGACACTTGCCTTTTACAACGTATAAGAATCTCAGCAATGGCTAGTGTTTACTACTCAGGCCAGGGAGTAGTTACAAAGCAAAAAAAAAAAAAAAAAAAAGGTAAAATAAATAAATAAATATACCTTCCAAGTTCTGCTTTCCCTAGTGCAGTAATTTATAGCTTTCTTGCTTTTTATTGGCTAGACGTAACTAAAAAGTGGTCAGACTAGGAATGGCAGCGCAGATAAAGGCCCGCTGTAGCAGGGATCGTAAACGGCCTCATTAATAAGATCAAACCTGAGCCAGGTATTGGGGTGAACGCTGGAAGATCAGAGAAGCAGAACAAGCCACAGCTTCCTCACCTCAACAGTTCCTCAGCTGATCCTGTTTCCTCAGCCTGGAAGCCTCTGAGTCCTCATCCGAATGGGTCTCAGCTGAACTGCTGCTAGAAGCCTAAAAGCTTAACCAGCCAAAAGCTTCTAGTTTCTGGTCTTCACGCCTTATATACCTTTTTGCTTTCTGCCATCACTCCCCGGGATTAAAGGCATGAGTCACCATGCTTGGCTGTATCCTTGAACACACAGAGGTCCAGGTAGATCTCTGCCTCTGGAATGCTAGGATTAAAGGAGTGTGCTACCACTGCCTAACCTCTATGTATTGTGGCTGTTCTGTCTCTGACCCCAGATAAGTGTATTAGGGTGCACAATATTTCGGGGAACACAGTACCACCACAGTCAGCCTGGGCTACATAGTGAGATTTGTTTCTTTCTTTCTTTTTTTTTTTTTTTTTGGGCTTTTTGGTTGTTTTGTTTTGTTTTTGTTTTTTGAGACAGGGTTTCTCTGTGTAGCTTTGCGCCTTTTCCTGGATCTCACTCTGCAGCCCAGGTTAGCCTCAAACTCACAAAGATCCACCTGCCTCTGCCTCCCAAGTGCTAGGACTAAGGGCATGCGCCACCACCGCCCAGCTTCACTTTTTTTTTTTTTTAAAGTGAACCACACATATACATCTGCCATAAAAATATGGATAAGGAACACAAAGCTTTACCAGTATCACTACACAGCCTTATAATTACATTTAAACATGAGGGGGAAGAGATGTGGAAACATCACAACAGTTCTCTCTCTCTCTCTCTCTCTCTCTCTCTTTCTCTCTCTCTCTCTCTCCCCCACCACTCTCTCTCTCTCCACTCCCCCTCCACGCACGTGGTATATCTGTGTATTCAAGCCTTCAGGTATGCTTGCAAAAGTCAGAAGACATTGGGTATTTTCCTCCATTGCCTTCTGCCTTATTTACTTCAGACACTGTCTCTCACAGAACCTGAAGCTCGGCCAGGCTGGCAGCCAGCAAGCTCTAGCAATCCTCCTGCCTCTGCCCCAACCACACAGTGCTGGGGTTACAGGTGCAAACTGCAACGCCCAGCTTTTTACATGGTGTTGGGGATCTGAACTCAGGTCCTCATGCTTCTGCAGCAAGAGTTCTGACCACTGAGCCACCTCTTTTCAAACTGTACCAGAAGCTCAGAGAAGTAATAGAAAAGAATGGCTCAGTGTTGGGGATTTAGCTCAGTGGTAGAGCGCTTGCCCAGCAAGTGCAAGGCCCTGGGTTCGGTCCTCAGATCCGACCAAAAAAAAAAAAACAAAACTAAACAAAACCGGCTCTGGAGTCAACAGACCCAGGTTGAACCCAGGCTCAGTGAGCTTCGGATTAATTGTGAATTAGTAATTTAACCATAACTGTGAGTGACTTAGCTGTGCCTCGATGTGAAAGTCTCATAACTAAGTGTTCAATAAATGTTCACTACTTACTATTATCTGCAGGAAAAGGGGTAGGGGAGGATCGCAAAAAATGCTAGCAGTCCTTAATTTCCTCCCTGTTAACAACTCACCAAAACAATAATCATGCCAGGTGGTGGTGGTGCACATCTTTAGTCCCCAGCACTCAGGAGGCAGAGGCAGGTGGATCTCTGAGTTCGAGGCCAGCCTGGTTGATATAGTTAGTTCTAGGCCAGCCAGGACTACATAGTACAATCTTGTCTCCAAAAGTCTCAGCCATTGTAGAAACACAAAAGGACATCCAAACAGAAAAGGAGGGAGTTCAGTAACCCCTACTCCCATGTGACATTAATTATGTATATTATATATAATTATATATATGATTTATATAAATTTATATAACAATGCTAACAAAAACATTAAAACTGAAATTCAGAAAGGTTACAGAATACAAAATTAACATACAAAATATAGTTGCTTTTTTTAGTATAACAAGCAATATTGGTGAAAGTGGAAAAAAAAAATCAAAAAACCGACACCAGCAAAACACTTTAAATAAAATACATATAACTACATTTAGCCAAAGAAGTGACTGACGTCTGCAGTGATGATTATAAAACATCACTGGAAACAACTGCAGAAGACACTGAATTACAGATTTTCGCAGAGCCTTCCCGCATCCATGGACGGAAGAACTACTACTGTTCAAATGCCCGTGATTGTTGTTGGGGGTTTTGCTCTTTTGGGGGGCCTAGCCACCCAGCTCCCAAAGAAATCACACATGGAGGCTTATTCTTAAGTATGAATGCCCAGCCTTAGCTTGGCTTAGTTTCTGGCCAGCTTTCCTTAAGTTAACCCATCTATCTTTTTGCCTCTGGGCTTTTCCTTTTCTATTCCTGTATACCTTTCTTTGTTTCTTACTCCACAACTTGCTGTGTAGCTGGGTATTCGGATCTCTCCTCCCAGATTTCTCCTTCTATCTATTCTCTCTGCCTGCCAGCCCCACCTATCCTTTCTCCTGCCTTGCTATTGGCCAGTTCTTTATTGGACCATCAGGTGTTTTACACAGGCACAGTAACACAGCTTCACAGAGTTAAAACAAATGCAACATAAGCAAAAGTAGCATACCTTAAAGTAATATAATATTCTACTACCCGTAATACCCAAAGTGATCTACAGATTCAGTGCGCTACCCGCTGAGATACCCAGACATTCTGTACAGAAACAGAACCACCACTCATAACATTTGGATGAAACTGTAAAAGACCCTGGATACCTTGAGCAGAGGAACAAAAGTTAAGCATTACAGTGTCAGACCTCAAAACACACTACAAAGGCAACAGGCTGCGCTGTATGGTCCTGGAACAAAGACAGCTGGTGGCTGAAATGTACTATTAAAGCACTCCATGCCGAGTTCAGTTCCACCACCGGAAAGGAGGAGCCAATGAAACAGAACAGAAAACCCCAGGGATACATGTACATATCCATACCCAAGAGACATAAACTATATACAAAACCAACTCAAAGTAAATTTGAAACTGTCAGGAAAGACATCTCAGAATATGGCTCTGGGCAAAGTTTTCTCTGGATAGGACCTCCAAAGCCCAAAAAACAGAAGCAATTTGACAAATGGGATCACATCAAAAGAAACCACCAAGAGTGCGAGAACAGCCTACAGGAGAGGAAATGTCTGCAAACTGTTTACCCAGCAAAAGAGGACTCTGTAAAATATGTAACAACCTCAAACTGTTCAATGCACAAAATCATGAGAACAAACTATTTGCCTAGGAGTATCTAGAAATTTTTCAATAAAAGCAAAAAAAAAAAAAAAAAAACAACTATGAGAGAACACCTTCAATCCCAGCACTCTGGAGGCAGAAGCAGGCAGATCTCCGAGTTCAAGGCCTGCATAGTCTACATAGTGAGTTCCAGGCCAGCCACGTCTACATAGTGAGACCCTGTATGCAAAAAAACAAACAGAAAAATAAAAACAAAAAAAAAACTGTTAAAATAAAGCTGGGGCACTCCTGCAATGCCAGCAACTGAGAACCAGATGCAAGCTGAGCTACATGGCAAGATTATGTCTCACAAAACAAACAAACAGTTAAATAAAGAAAGCCAGATGTGGTGAAGTACCTGTGTAATCCCATACCTTAGAGTACAGGCAGAAGATCCTGAGTTGAAGCCAGCATGGGCTACAGAGTTAGATCCTGTCTAGAAGAGGAGGAAGAGGAGGAGAAGGAACTTGGAAAATAACAAGGACTAAGGAAGATGCAGAGACATGAACTCTCTTATGCTGTGGGAACATCAATTCCTACAGCATTACAGAAAGCAGTATGGATGTTCTAAAAAAAAAAACAAAAAACAAAAAACAAAAAACAAAAAAACCAGTAGGTATTCCACAATGCTACTATTAGGTACATATCCAATAGAACTGGAATCGATATGCATAAGAAACACTGGCATTCTCATGTCTATTTTTATTTACATGTTTGTGTGTGTGCATGTAAGCATATGCCATGTGTGCAGGTGCCCTCAGAGGCAGTTAGTTAGGAGCATTTGTCTGGAGGACACAACTGCCTTTAACTAGGGCTCCAAGGATCTGATGCCCTCTTCTGTTAGCATTGCACTTATGTGCACAAAAACACATATATAATTGGGGGGGAAAAAAAAGGCTTTTTTCAAAAGGAGAGAATATATAGACACAAAGGATGATTATTCAGCCAGCCTTCAGAACATTAGAATGAAATGATCACTAGCAGAAAAATGGATGGAACTAAAGGATTTTATGTTAGGTTAAATAAGCTGGGTACACAAAGACAAATACTGTATTTTCTCATTTATATGTGGAAACTAAAAAGCTGATCTTAAAGAAATATGGAATAGTGGTTATGAGAGGCTAGGAAAGGTGTGGGGAAGGAGGGATTAAGAAGATGGTTAATGAGTACCGGAGTACATTTGGATAGAAGGAGTAATTTCTAAAGATCAAAAACAAAGTATGATAACTATGATTGAAAAAATAATTATTAGACAGCAGCTAGCCTGGGGGATTTTTAATACTGCCAACTGTCTTAGGGTTTCTGTTGCTGTGACGAAACACCATTACCAAAGGAACTTGGGGAGGAAAGGGTTTATTTGGTTCATACTTCCATATCGCTATTCACCACCAAAGGAAGTCAGGACAGGAACTCAAGCAGGGCAGGATCCTGGAGGCAGGAGCTGATGCAGAGGCCATGGAGGGATACTGCTTACTGGCTTGCTCAGCCTGCTTTCTTGTTGTTGTTGTTGTTGTTGTTGTTGTTGTTGTTTGTTTGTTTGTTTTTCTGCTTTCTTATAGAATCCAGGACCACCAGCCTAGGGATAGAACCACCCACAATGGGCTGGGCCTTACCCCATCAATCAATAATTAAGAAAATGCCTAACAGCTGGATCTTATGGAGGCATTTTCTCAATTGAAGCTCCCTCTTTTCAGATAACTCTAGCTTGTGTGTCAAGTTGACATAAGACTAGCCAGCACACCAACACAAAGAAGTAATATATTTCTAACATGATAGGTATATCAAATTCTTCTGATCTCATCATTACACACACTGTTGCCATATTTTGAAATGCTACTTGATACCCCATAAATGTATAGTCACTGTGTGTCATTTAAATTTAAATATATATATTGGGGCCAGTAAGATAGCTCTATAGCTTGTTGTACAAGCCTAATGACCAGGGTTCTATCCTGGTAACCCATGGTGCAAAAAGAGAATAGACTCCAAAAGGTTGTCCTTTGACCACTCCTACACCACACACACACACACACACACACACACACACACACACACACACAGTATTTCTAAAAAATAAATACTAAACAAAGTCTCGCATTTTACGAAGTTAATGATTGAATCAAGGATATCATCACATTTCAGCTAGGGTATTCAGTGAAGATGACTGGCCTGAGGATTTGGTTATCAAAGTCAGTGAGCTCAGGGCTCATACCACCCATCCTAAGAAGGGAGGATTTCAGAGCCTCTTGGTTCCCAAATAAGTTACTTTGGAGTAGTACATATCCAGAAGTTGTTTCCATTTGCAGTCTAAGTCATCCAGAGGCAAAGCAAAGGATGTACACTGTGTGGGATCCCTGCACTGCTGGCCAAAACTCCATTGATTGTTTAGCTTTCATAGCTCTGCAGTTAATCCTGATTTAAGGCACCGATGTGCCCACCATAAGAACAGAGAGGCCTCAGGAAGGTTGGTCAGTCTTTAGGTACCCAGAACAGTACGCTCAGCAACACGAAATATGAATCTGAAGAGTGGAGTGGATCTTAGAGATCACCAATCCAAACCAAAATGAAGACATAATCTTCCTTCCACACGTCCCTTCATCCAGATGTGGATGACAACAGAGACTGTTACCAAGGCAATGCTGGAATGGGATAAAGGAAACACTGGATAGAGGAACACCTCTCTGAGTAAACCTGTTTGGGTTCATGCACCCAGGGAGAAACCTCTCCGAGCCCGTGCCGCATGAGGGGAGGGGGGTTAATTTCAGTGACAGCGCGCGGTAGCCGGGACACCCTCAGACTCCGGGACCCCGGCGCCAGCAAAACCCGGAGGCCGGTCGGTCGCCCCGTCTTTGGACCGCCAGCAGCCAGGGGCCTGCGCGTGCACCGTCCACGCGCGCCCCCCGGCTCCGTCCCGCGCAGGCGCCGTGGCGCTCGCGCGCGCGTCCTGCACGCCGGCTGGCTGCCGCAGCGGTCCGCACCCCTTACCCGTGTGCTAGCTCCGCCGCCTCGGCCTCCAGGCTCCCGGCGGCCGCCTCGCGGGGCGCCGCCTCCTCGGCCTCCGCGGAAGCCCCGGCCTCGACCCCGCCGGCCGCCTCCGTCCCCGCCGCCTCCTCTCGCCAGCGCCGCCGCGGCTCCGGCCCGCTCTCGGTCCCCTCCGGGCCGGTCCCGACCGCCCCGCCGCCCGCGGCCGCCCCGAGCCCCGCGCTCAGCCTGCATGAGGCCGCCGGGCGAGATGAGCGCGCGAGCCGCCGCCCAGAGCGCAGGCCCCACCGGAAGCGGCCGAGCACGGGCCCCGGGGATCCCGGTGCGGGGCCCGGCCGGGGCGGGGACCGCAGGAGTGGTCTGTAGTGAAAGGACGCTATAGAGTCACTGAGGGTGATCGCTCTTAATTCATACGAGTATTTGCATGACACCAAGCCCGAGATGTACAGTGAGGTGTTTGGTTGTTTGTTTGGTTAACTTACTAATTGAAAGAGGATATGTCGTTTTAAAATCGGGATTCAGGAAGGAGGTGTGGGTCTAGGGTGAGCCCCACGTGGCAGGTGTGGACAGCAGCTCAAGTGGATAGAGAGGAAGATGGGAAAGTGGAAAGGTACTTGAAAATCTTGAAAAAAACTAGTAAACATAATTGCTGTAACTCACATTTATTGAGCGCTTGATTCTCATAGGTACTCGTGTTACCTTTGTTTGGCAATGAGGTAACAGCCCTGGAGAGGTTAACTCACCTAGCAGGACTTGCCTAGACAAGGTAGCAGCAAAGTTTTAGAAAGCCCTGAGAGGGGATTGGGGATTTACCTCAGTGGTAGAGGCCCTGGGTTCAATCCTCAGCTTAAAAAAAAAAAAAGGCCTGAGAGAGCTGAGAATGTAGCTCAATGGTAGAGCTACATTCGTCTTTGGCACGGGTGAAACACACACACACACACACACACACACACACACAGAAGCCAAGGTTAATCCTGTCTTAGGGAAGCTACATGAAATAATGAAAGCAAGCTGGTGGTGCCACGTATGCCTTTAATCCCAACACTCGGGATTCAAAGGCAGGTGGATCTCTGAGTTCATGACCAGTCTGGTCTACAGAATGAGTTCCAGGACTACACAGAAACCCTGTCTCAAAAGACCAAAAAATAAAAAATAATGAAAGCAAAGGATGAAAATCAGCCTGGCAAAAGAAGTGTCACCTTCATCCCCAGCCTTTCATGACCCTTCCTAATAGCCATATGTTGTTTCTAATTGCACACAGAACTATACAGACAGTACTGTGTCCAGAATTTAAAAGAGAGATTGGCCTGAAGTCCTGAACTCACAAAGAAGATAATTATATAAACCGTGATTTCTGCTACAGTGAGCTGAATGCAATAAGAGGTTCAAGACAAAAGCCAGATGTAGGCTTTTCGTGAGTAGAAACCCCAGCTGCAGCCTGCTGACTGAACCGGAGCTAGCCCAGCTAATAGGTGGAAGGGAGTGGGAGAACCTATGAAGATGAGGGGACCCCTGAAGGTCTGTCAACTTGAGAGATACACTGTCTTTAAAATGCTTGTCCCTTGCAGATCACTTAAAGCTCACCAGACACCGTACACTGTAGAACTCCTTCACCAGAACTCAGCAGGCCTACGATGTGAACTACTGCACTTGGGCTTGGAACCCAGACTGAAAACACAAAGGTTAGGATGGAGAAATAGCTCATTTGGGAAAGTGCTGAGCTCAAATCCTCAGCACCAACATGAAAAGCTTGACTGTGTCCCCCGAGGTGAGGATAGGCAAATACCTGGTGTTCGTTGGCCAGCCACAATAGCCAAATCCAGGAGCTCCAGGTTCTGTGAATGTCCCTCTTACTTTCTTGTTGCTGTCATAAACACCATGAGCAAAACCTACTTGGGAAGGAAAGAGTTTCTTTCATCTTCCAATTTGCAGTCCATCATTACGGGAAGCGACGGAAGGAACTCAAGGCCGGAGTTTGAAGTAGAAACCACAAAGAGATCCTGCTTTCTGATTCATTTCCAGGCTCAATTTCAAAAACTGTTTTATTGGCCGGGTGGTGGTGACTTGCACCTTTAATCCCAGCACTCGAGAGGCAGGAGGATTTTTGTGAGTTCAAGGCCAGCCTGGTCCACAGAGCGAGTTCCAGGGCAGGCTCCAAAGCTACACAGAGAAATCCTGTCATGGGACAGGACGTGATGACTTCTATGTGTATGAGTGTTTTGACTGCATGTATTAGCATGTATTATGTGCATCACATGAGTCCCTGGTATCCACAGTCACTCACCAGAAGACTGCTTTGGCGTCCCTGGAACTGTAGTCATGTGAGTCACTGAGTCACCAGGTGGGTGCTGATAATCAAATGTTGGTCGGCTGCAAGAGTAACAAGTGCTCTTAACCACTGAGCCATCTCTCCAGCCTCTCAGCTACATTCTGTTTCCTATGCAGCCCAGCCCCACATGCCTGAGAATTGTACTGCTCACAGTGGGCTGGGCTGGGCTTCCCACATCCACCAACAATCTAGAAAATGCTCCCACAGACAGGCCCTAAGGCCAATCTGATGAAGGCCATTCTTCAGTTGAGGGTCCCCTGCCTTGGTGTGATAACAACCAAGATTAGCCATCACAGTGAGAGACCCTGTCTGAAAACCATGAACAAAATGATCTTCTATAATTGTTTAATGTGTAAGCTTTCTGGATAAATATCAAGAGACAAAGGAACAAAAAGAGTTCAGGTCAACAGTGTCTTTGTAACCTACATTTGCCTTTATTGTGGCCGCGTTTACTTGTAAACGTTTTAATTTTTCGTAGAATTTGACTTATTTTACATTAGTCATTTCATCAAGTACATGCTGACAAGTTTATCTGCATTCTCCTGATAAAAAGCTTAGTTCCTTTCCATTTTAAAATTACAAACTGCAGTTTAATAAGATTTCCTCCTCCACATGTACACTGCGACATGTGCACACATCAGTCACACGACACACACACAAATATTAATAAGAAATTTAAAAATTAAACACAAATTAAATACATTGCTAGAAAAAAAGATTTCCTGCATATGCAAATAAGCTTGTAATCATTTCTTTACAATTTTTTTTCAAAATTTTCTTTCAAAAAACAAAAAGGGGGGTTGGGGATTTAGCCAGTGGTACAGCGCTTGCAAGGCCCTGGGTTAGGTCCTCAGCTCTGGAAAAAAAAAATAGGTGGAGCATGATGAGTGATTGAGGAAGATCCACCAAAATCAACTGCTGGCTTCCATACTTACCTCACATAAGCATTCACACTCAAATATACAATAGACTGCACCACATACACAAAAGAAAACACAAACATTAAATAATTCTATGGTCATAAGCTAGTAATTAATGGCATGGTTCAAACCCAGGGTTGTCTGGCTTCAAAGTCTGCATATGCTCTCAAGAAATCAGTCTGTAAAAGAGATTGAAGTTCCAGTCAGAGACATTAAATCACTAGGAAAGTTCAGGCCATATTTGTCAGGGTGTGAATGGAGATGAGAGCCAAGAAGACAGCTGAGAAATGGGAAATTTAGAATCTTGCATCCAAATGTAAATGGGGAAGTCAGGATCTGAGAAGTAATGGTGATGCCCACATTTATTGCTTGAATGGACAATTAGTTAACTGTGCCATTAATAAAGAGAGAATCAAGAGTTGAGGAGAAGGATTAGACCCACCCAAATCACAGTATTTTTTTTTCTCATGTTGCTCACTTGGTTGCCGTATTAGCTTTATTGAGATGATGTGGAATGAAACTTAAAACATTAGGGATGTGCTTGTGAGTGGAGATTTTCAACACTTATCTCTTGATGTTTCTAGTTTTCTTAAATTTGAACCATTCTTGCATGTTTGGTGTTCTCACTGATACTTATTTTATGTTCTTGTTTACAGTGCTATGGATTGAACCTAGGGCCAACCCCAACCCTAGCTTGGAGTTTTAGTTGATAGTATGTAACCCGAATATTTATTTATTTATTTGTTTGTTTTCCTATTATCAGCTTGATACAGTATAAATTCTTATCTTAATAGTGAAATGTTTCATTGAGGCTTGCTCAGTATTTGAGTAAAACCAAAACTTACAAGCCACAGTCATCCTAGGGTCCCCCCTACAATATATATAGCCTCCATGGTTCTGTGGGTGACAGTCTCAAATCACAGTATTTTAACATATATAAAAACTTCACCCTCATTACCCTTGCATGTACCCTAGTAATAATAGTACTTTTAACATTTAATTCTGTATTTTTGTTATCTCTTTACCATAACAGTTAGTTAGTGTAATGGTATAAATAGCACTATTATTTCTGACATGATGCATTTATTTTCTTTTTTAAAAAATCATTTCTATGTTTTCCTTTTATTTATGCACACTATATTTTTCTCTTTTCTATTTGGTTAGAGAGAGAGAGAGAGAGAGAGAATGGATAGATAGGATAGAGATTGAGATAGATACTTCATATCTACCTGTGAAATTCAGAATGTCAGTGGCACTCAGGATCAATGTGTTCTTCCCTCTTCTGAGCCTTCAAATTCAGCGGTCAGTTCCATCTCTCCAAAAACACCAAGCACAGAACGATAACAATAGGAAGGAAAGTCATATTCTTTTCTCTACACACCATAAAGGAACCACCAAGATTTAAACAGGTATAAAAGCCATTTTTAAGAACACACTGGACAGTCTAGAGTCCATTCTCTGGGTGACCAGATCAACAATGGTTTGGTACATTATCTCTTTAAAATTCTGTGTTCAATGAGAAAGCTGGTAGCTTGAAATTAGGCATTGTCTTAGTTAGGGTTTCTGTTGCTGTGAAGAGACAACCATGGCCATGGCAACTCTTATTAAGGAACACATTTCATTGGAGTTGACTTACAGTTTCAGAGGTGTGGTTCATATCATCATGGTGGGACGTGGCGGCAAACACGGTGCTGGAGAAGGAGCTGAGAGTTCTACATTTTGATCTGCAGGCAGCTGAGGAGTCTGTGTGCCACACACCAAGAGTAGCTTAAGCATAGGAGACCTCAAAACCCGCCCCCACAGTGACCCACCTCCTCCAACAAGGGCCCATCTACTCCAACAAAGCCACACTTTCTAATAATACCACTTCCTGTGGGGGCCATTTTCTTTCAAATGACCACAAGCATTGTGGAGATTTTTACTCACTAGAAATTGGCACATTTCTTCAAAGCAAGGCTTATACACAGGGCGGGGGGTGAGCAATTTGAGTTCTTTTGGCCTACTATAGCAAAATATCGTGAACTGGGGAGCTCACAAACAAATCTGTTCCTCGCAGTTCTGAAGCTGTCAAGTCTAAGAACAGGGTATGGGCCAATTTTCTGTCTAGTGAGGGTCCATGCGCCTGATCACCACACTTCTTGTCTCCTCACGTGGGAGAGGACTCCCCTCAAATTCTGGTTTTATACTCTGATTTGTTGTTGTTGTTGTTACTGTTTTCATTTTTCATCAATGAGAGCCGATGTCAGTAAATTACAAATAAGCAAATACTTAGATTCCTACCTCCAGCTAACAAAAACACATAATGTAGCATTTTTATTAGATAAGACTTGATTTTTGCACTTCAGCAAGCATGCCATAGAACACTTGAACAAAACATCCTAGCAAAAACCATTACTAGAGGAAGTATAATAAGTACATTTTATTTAAATAAATGCTTCAGTAAGAAATGGAGAATTCCTTGCCTTTACTTATTTTTTTAGTTGTGCATAAAATGCCTTCCTAATGTTCATAGCCTTTCATCAAGTAAATATACTTCCAGGAATTTCCCTTCAGAAAATGAGCAAGAATATATCTAAAGGTTTATCTCAAAGGTCACTGTGGCCTTACATTTTTTAACTCAAAGCAATCTTAATATGCATTTCCCCTTTTATTGAAAATAGATTTTTTTTCTTGTATGAGATATTCTCCCTCTATTCCACCCAGTTCCTCCCACTGCCCCCCTCCCATCTGGATCCACCCGCTTCCTGTCTCATTAGAAAACAGGCATCTGAGGGGTAATCATATCAGATAGAACAAAAATTAACACATCAGAATAGGAACAAAACACAAACAGAAGGAAAGGAATCCAAGAAGAGGCACAAGAAATAGACACAGAGACCCACTCATTTGCACACTCAGGAATACCATAAAAACACTAAGCTGGAAGCCATAATGCAAAGGACTTATGGGGTAAAAAGAGAGAAAATTTTTAAACTTAAATAAAATAAAAATAAAAGATAAGATAATAATTTTTTAAAAATGTCATTATCAGACAAAGAACCTCCAAAGATGCCATTGAGTTGAGTTTCTGTTGGCCATCTATGGTTGGGCATGGGGCCTGCACTTAAGACTAATTTGTTTCCCTTGGAGGAAACTAAACTTTCATTTGCAAGTGCCTATCAGTTGGAGATTGCTTCTGGGTTAGGAATGGGGACATGTGTCCACTTCTTTCAGCCCTCGGACCCCATCTGGTGCAGACTCGTGCAGGCCCTCTGCGTGCTGCCTCAGCCTCTGGGGGTTCCTGTGTCATCAATCCTGTTGATTTAGGGGGCCTTGTTTCCTTAGTGTCTTCATCCTCTCCGGCTCTTACACTCTTCCCAGACCTCTTCTGTCCCAAGGCGGGAGTTTGATAGCAACACTCCATTTATGGCTTAGTGTTTAAGGTCTCTCATGCCCAGCATATTAGAGATGGGGTGCAGATTTAAACAGAGAATTCTCAAAAGAGGAAACTCAAATGGCTGAGAAACACTTAAAGTTTAACATCCTAAGCCATCAGGGAAATGCAAATCAAAAGTACTTTGAGATTTCATCTTACACCCGTCAGAATGACTAAGATCAATAAAAACAATGACAGCGATGCTAGCAGAGATGTGGGGGAAGGGAAACATGTACCTGTTGCTAATGGGACTTCAAACTTATACTGCCACAATGGGAATCAGTGTGGCGGTTCCTTGGGGAGATAAGAATCAATCTACCTCATGATGCAGCTATATAACTCTTGGCGTATACCCAAACGATGCTTCATCCCCCCCCAGAGACTTGCTCAACCATGTTCATTGCTGCCCTATTTGTTTTTTATTTTGTTTTGTTTTTCAAGACAGGGTTTCTCTGTGTAGCCTTGGCTGTTCCAGAACTTACTCTATTGTAGTTCAGGCTCGCTTCAAACTCACAGAGATCTCCCTGCCTTGGCCTCCCCAGTGCTGGGAGTAAAGGTGTGCACAACCACTGCCTGACCCCTGTCCTATATATAATAGCCAGAAACTGGAAACAATCTACATCAACAGATGAACGGATAAATAAAATGTGTTACATATTAACAATGGAATATTACCAAGCCATTAAAAATGAAATCACAAAATTCACAGAAATAGAAAACAAAAATCATCCTGAGTGAGGTAACCCAGACCTAGAAAGACAAATATGGTAGGTATTTGCTTATATGTGTACATTTGCTGTTAAGTCAATGATAACCAAGCTACACTCCATAGAACCTCAGAGGTTAGGTATAAAGTAAGGGATTGGAGCAGGGAAGAACAGATAGATCTACCTAGGAAAGGGAAGTAGAAGAGATAGCTATGGATAGATTGGTGTGGGAGGGACTAGAATGGGAGGATCAAGTAGGGAGGAGGAGAGGAGGAAGGGTGAGGAGGATGAGGTAGGGAATGTGAAAAGAGAAAGCTAAAATTAAGGGCCATTTGAATGGTAGTATGGAAAACTAATACAGTAGAAACTTCCTAAAATATATACATACATGAAAGCAATCTAAATGGATTTGCCAAATAATGGGGCAGACAGAATCCCAGCTAGACATCTTTTGTTACTAAATGAAGTATCTGGAATGGGTTGCACCTAATTGAGTTTTTGGACAAAGGGGTTCTATGAAAACCTCCCAAACCACCTAAACTATTGCCAAGACAACAGGTTGCTCTCCACAAACTGATAACAAGGTCCTATTGCTGAGGACAACATCTATACAACTCACTGAACACGGAGGAGTCGAGCTGGTCCCTACATAGAGACTTCACCCCTACATGCTAGTGTCATTGGTACAAGAAGGTACTCTGTGTGCTACCAAAGGAAAAATGTAAATACCAACCCGGTCACAACTTTTGGTCTACAATATGTCCTGCCTGCAAGATACGCCAGTGCAATGATGGCACAAAGCCTCTGGGAGTAACCAACCAACATCTGATTTGACTGAAGGCCTATTCCACAAGATGGAACCTATAACTGACAGTATTTTGATGACTGAGAACCAGAGACTACTATGGTAAAAACCAAATAACTACTGTTCTGTTAAAATAACATAGAAATAAAATGACTCCTAATACCATTCTGTTGTACTGTTTTGATTGAACAAATCAATGCTTTGTTCAGCCATCATTAGAGAAGCGGCCTCCTCACAGCCTTTACTTAAAATAGTTATCTGTCTTTTTTTTTTTTTTTTTTTTTTTTAGCTGGGGATCGAACCCAGGACCTTGTGCTTGCTAGGCGAGCACTCTACCACTGAGCTAAATCCCCAACCCCCCTTTTTTTTTCAAGACAAGGTTTCTCTGTGTAGCTTTGCGCCTTTCCTGGAACTCACTTGGTAGCCCAGGCTGGCCTCGAACTCACAGAGATCCGCCCGGCTCTGCCTCCCGAGTGCTGGGATTAAAGGCGTGCGCCACCACCACCCAGCTGTCAAATTTATATACACAGCTCAACCACATTTCTCTATGGAAACATCAGTATTCCCATGTCACAGAGGATTGCTACAAGTTCCAAGCCAACCTAGTCTGCGTAATGAGTTCCAGGACAACCAGATCAGAGTGAGACCTTGACTTCTTGTCTTTAAATGTGCACCGGCATTATGCCTTCATGCATTGCCTGAAGGGACCAGAAGAGGGCAACAGAACCCCTGGAACCGGAGTTACAGGTGGTTTTTTCAGCCACCATGAGAGTATCGGGAATCCAATCCATATCCTCTGAAAGAGCAGCCAGTGCTCTTAACAGTGGGGACATCTCTCCAGCCCAAAATGTTATATTAAAAACAAAACAACAAACAGAGGGAGAGGGAGAGAGAGAGAGGAGAGAGAGAGGGAAGACAAGTAGTATAGCCAGGCATAGTGCGAGTCTGTAATCTCAACATTAGGAATTCTTATTCCAGCCTGGGTTACGTGTCAAGATCCTGTCTCAAAACAAACAAATAAACAAAAATTACTAAGAATAATTATCATGCCTATTTTCAGACAAGACTTGTTTTTGGAAAGTGATTGCAAACATTTATTTAGCATTTTGCTCCTGACACTATTGCATGCACTTGACATACATCAGGGGTGTGATTAGCTTTTTTTGTTTGTTGTTTTAAGACAGTGTCTCTGTACATAGCATCAGCTGTCTGAGAACTCACTATGTCATATGTAGAGCAGGCTGGCCTTGAACGCACAAAAATCAACTGCCTCTGCCTCCTGAGTGCTAGGATTAAAGTCAGACACCTGGCTTTGAAGATCTTTTAATCAGGATAATGACCATGCTTATCTCATGGAGTTTTTTGTTTGTGTTGTATGATCCGGGGGTTAACAATGGGGCCTCCAACATGCCCTGTGTCACTGAACTACAATATCTTCAGCTCTTTATTTTGAGAGAGTTAATCTTGATTGTCAACTTGGTAGAATTTAGAACCAATATGGAAAAAGTCTGTGGACATGTCCATGGGGAATTATCTAGATTAAGTTCATTGAGGTAAGAAGCCCCACGTTGAATGTGGGCAGCACCATTGCATGTGCTGGGGTCCCAGACCAAATAGAGAAGCGGACTTCCGACAAGTACTCATGCTCTCTGCTTCCTGATTGTGGAGACCATGTGACCAGCCACCTCCTGATTCTATGTTCCCACCATGCTGGGTTGTGCTCCCTGAACTGTAGCACAGAGCAAACCATCCCTTCCTTAAGTTGTTTTGTGGGGCATTTCCATGCAGCCATGAGACAATGAACAATACTAACCCAGACAGTGTCTCGTTCATTTGTCCAGGCTGGCCTTGGACGCAAAATTCCCCAGCAGCTGCCTCCCAAGTAGCTGGACTTACATCCTAGCCACCAGGATGGGCCCTTCTGTGGTTCTGATGCATAGAGAAAGTGTCAGCAGTGAGGAAAAGGCCACACAAGAATCTCCTGCGTTGCAAGGAGCTAAACACCTTTTGTCTGTATAGAAGGCAATGGGATTTCTGGTATTGTTTTTTCTTGATAATCCTAGCTTTAATATATGCCATTGTGTCAGTTTAAAAACCAGTTTTTCCTTAGGGAACTCCTAAGATACCAAAACAAAGTGTCAGTCACACAGGGAGAGCCTTAAGAAAATAAGCTTACCTTTTTGTGTATTTTTAGTATGTTTGACCTATTTTGTTTATTTTTATTTAATAAATTTTTGTTTTTTTTTTTTTTTGAATTTCACATATACATACAATCTACATCCTCCCAACTTGGTGACCTCTTTTTTTTTTTTTTAAGAGTCCATAGACTGCAATTCACTCTGCCCACACACTGACGGTGCCATCCACTGTAGCATAGTTGACCACGCAGTGGCCATTCCCTTAAAGAAAACTGACTCTCCCCTAGAAGACATCAACTGTCAATAGCTTTTCAGTTAGGAGTAGGAGCTCAGGAGCCCCGCCTATCTCCGGGCTGGAATGTTAACTAGCTTCATCTTGCGCTGCTATGAGTTCATGGGAATTGTAATCTTGGGAGTTCAAAGACACTGTTCTGGTCTGGGCCGCCCTTCAGCGCCCCCCACCCCACCCCAACACCTCTGGCTCTTAGACTCTGTCTGCGCATCCCAGTCCTATTTTATAAAAGGAAATCAATTAATTATGTATCATTTTCAAAAGGTGGAGTAGCAACATAGTGTCGCTTGTTGAGATACAGACTCCTACGCCTCCCTGCAGCCAGACGTGTAAGAGTGAGGCCCAGTGATCTGTTTCAATAAGCTTGCTGGTGACTGTGATGCGTATTCATGTTAGAAAATCACTGTCATCAGGTAATATTGGAACTTTCATTTAAACCTCACAGGAAGGCTTCATAAGTCCTGCCCAAGACCATGGATCTTACAGCTTCTCTACACTTAGAAAAGAAAATATTATTATAGTTCTTTCTTTCTTTTTTCCTCTCTTTCTTTAATTTAAATGTATTTCATTATGTATGCCTCAGCTGGCCTGGAGCCCCCTATATAGACCAGGCTAGCCTTGACCTTACAGAGAGCTGCCTGCCTCTGCATCCCAAGTGCTGAGAATTAAATTATTGTGTGTAATGACAAATATAAAGGAAGGTAAAGTGGGTACCTTTTGGCAGGCCCTGCCAAGGTACGCCACTAAGCACACACTCCACGTGCACAGACTTAGTGCAAGAGGTTTGTTGGGGAGCGGGGGATGGGGGGACGACTGTGTTGGAGTTGGGACATGAGAGAGGCAGCCTTCCCTCGGGATACTCTTGAGGGGCCTCTGCTCTAGTCCTAAGGGATTTGCCTCCCTCTTCCGGTCTTCAATTGGCGTTGCCTACAGGCAGGCTTGAACGTTGTCCACAGACAAGCATGCAAACATAGTCAGTAGCATAATTTCCTCACACTTTTCTCCTCCTGGTCCCTCTTTGGCGTGTTTCACACCGCCTTCCAACCACCACAGTCCCAAACAACTTGCTAAGATGCATTCTTATCTCCTTGGAACTAAACCCAGGCTCATGTGTCAGTCCTAATCTTACTAGATTTATCAGCTTTGCTTGACGAAGTGTGTCACTGCCTCCGTAAGACATTTTCTTCCTGTTGCCTACAGAAAAAGATACTTTTGTTAGGACTGCAAAGATAAATACATAACCCATGCTTTTACATCTATTGGGAAGAGTTCACTAACTGCCAAGGAATTCTTCTGGGCTTTCAGATTTTCCCATAAACCTAATTGCAGCAGTACTTCCAAGGCTTTTTAATGACATGGCACACATAGACAAATGATATATTCCCCAAAGTCTGGGAATATTACACAAGACAGAAGGGAAGGGAATCCACCCCCACCCCGACCCCAGGACTGGGAGACAAGCTTCACACAGGAATCCAGTGGCTCCAGTTTGGTCCTCAAGCATACACTGTCTGATCAGCTTTCCTGCCCTACAGCGACAGTGTGATCATTTAATATCCTCAGGAATAGACCTTTCTGTCCCAAGAATTTGGCCCGAAGAAGGCTCAGCTTTCTTCCTGGATACTCTTTAAAGCTGAACAAGATTAAGTCTCTTAATACATGCACTCTTTGATGCTCCAAGGCATCTAGCATGCTGGCAAACAGTATTTTTAAAGTGTTGGTTAAAAAACCTGCTGCAGATAATATTATCACTTCAGACAAAACGAGAAACCATCTCTTTTCCCCCCTGATTTTTAAAAATTAATTAATTAATTGTTTTCCCCAGCCAGTCATTTTCTCCTTCCTCCCTCCTCTCCTTCCAGCCCCCCTCTCCATCCTTCCCCACGTCCCTCCACTCGGAGAAACCATGTCTTAATTGAAATGAGTTTTTGAATTGAAACAGCACTTCTTCTCTATGAATCAAAAGAAGTTAGGCCAGGCGGTGGTGGTGCACAACTTTAATCCCCGCACTCGGGAGGCAGAGCCAGGCGGATCTCTGTGAGTTCGAGGCCAGCCTGTTCTACAGATCGAGATCCAGGACAGCCTCCAAAACTACACAGAGAAACCTGTCCCGGGGAAAAAAAAAGTTAGAAGTGTGTTACTTAAAAAGAGCAATCTTTTTTAAGAAGACATGTCAAAACTTTTCTTCACACATTCCTTCAATAATACTCCTTGACTTTTAACCCTTTGTGAGCAGGCGTGTTTTAAGCCTGCCGCCTCTGGGTGCTACCTCCAATGTTCATTTCAGGTTTCTATCCTCTGCATTGAAGCCTATAACAATCACACCCCACCTCTACCTTACCCCCCAAACCCACCAGAGCCCCACCCCTCATCCCTACCCTACTACTCTTCATCCCACCCTCTACCCTCCCCCTCTCCCAGTCTTTTAAGCAATTCTATCCTTTTCTTTCTCCTTCATCTTCTCAACCCCTCTTTAAAAAATTGCCACAAGAGGGCAGCAGTTTCACACATACGAATGATACTCAGGCAGAGAGGCTCATTAAAGTGCAAACAGTAATACACTAAGAAAATAAGAGAACGCGAAGCTGGAGGGGTGGGAAGGAGGGGTTGGGGGAGGGAGTGAGTATGATCAAAACACATCATATGAAGTTCTCAAAGAACTATTACATTTTTAAAAGAATGTATCATGCCCTGATAAAAATGTTACTAAAGGTCTAGAGATTTCCGTGTCTAAGAAGAATTTCAGTCGGAGAATGAGAGGATTAAGACAGGGCATCGGGGTGTGAAGATGACCAAACATTTTTTACATGTATAAAAATGTCAGAGAATTTTCATTGAAAAGTATTTTGTAATTGAAAATTTTTATAACTAAAACCCAATACTTTTGCTCATTAGACAGAAGAATTTTGCAATGATAAAAATATATACATCTATTACTATATTGTTATTCATTGCAATGATGTGTACACACACCTACACACACACACATATATACATACATATATAGTTGTCCAAAATTTATTTTGCCTTTTACCTTATACTTAACTATTTCAATACTATCACCAGTAACAATAGTTTGATAACAAATTAAGTCATTTTCTAAGAAAAAAAAACAGGTTCAACAATCCAGCATCTTGCTCTGCATATAATTCATATTCTGATAGAAATGATGAACCCAAAATGGAAAAGAAAATCATACAGAAGTGTGATGAGTGGAGCTGACCTGTTGATATCTCTTCCAGATCCTGGCCGAGAAGAGAGGAGGTAGCACAGTGAACAGCTCCAAACCTCAGACTAAATCCAAATGTAACTTCTTGAACCAGGATGGAGGGGCAATCTTACCACAATGAAACCACAGCCAACGACACCCCAGTAGATCACCAGGCTGTGGAACGCCATGGGCTGTGGGAAGTCATCACTATTGCAGCTGTGACTGCTGTGGTCAGCCTGATGACCATTGTGGGCAATGTCTTGGTCATGGTCTCCTTCAAAGTCAACAGTCAGCTCAAGACAGTTAACAACTATTACCTGCTCAGCTTGGCCTGTGCAGACCTCATCATTGGAATCTTCTCCATGAACCTCTACACGACCTACATCCTCATGGGACGCTGGGTTCTCGGGAGTCTGGCTTGTGACCTTTGGCTTGCGTTAGACTATGTCGCCAGCAACGCTTCTGTCATGAACCTTCTGGTGATTAGCTTTGACCGTTACTTTTCCATCACAAGACCACTGACATACCGGGCCAAGCGTACCCCAAAGAGGGCTGGCATCATGATTGGCTTGGCCTGGCTGATCTCCTTCATCCTCTGGGCACCAGCAATCCTTTGCTGGCAGTACTTGGTTGGGAAGCGGACAGTACCCCCTGAGGAGTGCCAGATCCAATTCCTCTCGGAGCCCACCATTACTTTCGGCACGGCCATCGCCGCCTTCTACATCCCTGTCTCTGTCATGACCATTCTCTACTGCCGGATCTACCGGGAAACAGAGAAGAGAACCAAGGACCTGGCTGACCTCCAGGGTTCTGATTCTGTGGCAGAAGCCAAGAAGAGAAAGCCGGCTCACAGGGCCCTGCTCAGATCTTTCTTCAGCTGCCCTAGACCCAGCCTGGCCCAGCGGGAAAGAAATCAAGCCTCCTGGTCATCCTCCCGCAGAAGAACTTCAACAACAGGAAAGACAGACCAGGCCACAGGCCTAAGTGTTGACTGGGACAAGACTGAGCAAGTCACTACCTGTAGCAGCTACCCCTCCTCAGAGGATGAGGCCAAGCCCACCACTGACCCTGTCTTCCAAGTGGTCTACAAGAATCAGTCTAAGGAAAGCCCGAGGAAGGAATTCAGCACCAAAGAGACGAAGGACACGTTTGTGACCGCACAGACTGAAAACAATGACTATGACACTCCCAAATACTTCCTGTCTCCGGCTGCTGCTCACAGACTCAAGAGTCAGAAGTGTGTTGCCTATAAGTTCCAATTGGTGGTAAAAGCTGACGGGACCCAGGAGGCGAACAATGGCTGTCGCAAGGTGAAAATCATGCCCTGTACCTTCCCGGTGTCCAAGGACCCTTCAACAAGAGGCCTGGATCCCAACCTCAGCCATCAAATGACCAAGCGAAAGAGAATGGTCCTAGTCAAAGAGAGAAAAGCAGCCCAGACCTTGAGTGCCATTCTCCTGGCCTTCATCATCACATGGACCCCTTATAACATCATGGTCCTGGTTTCCACCTTCTGTGACAAGTGTGTCCCTGTCACCTTGTGGCACTTGGGTTACTGGTTGTGCTATGTCAACAGCACTGTCAACCCCATCTGCTATGCTCTCTGCAACAGAACCTTCAGGAAGACCTTTAAGATGCTGCTCCTCTGCCGCTGGAAAAAGAAAAAGATGGAAGAGAAATTGTATTGGCAAGGGAACAGCAAGCTACCCTGAAAAGTCAGTAACTTCCCTGGAAAGAATAATGGCCACAGTCTGGTTTGCTTGTTTTGAAGAACATCATCTGCCATTCTGAGTCCCCAAAGACTTGTCCAGGGATCTGTTGTCAAATTGAAGAGTCACACATAGCCACTGCTGCCATGTGAAGTGAGTCTTGTCTATTACCGAGGCCACCTGATGCCACTAGCATTTGCTGGTGAAGCAGAAAGACAGACTCAGGGTCCCTCTCTGGAAATACACTTGAGTCATCACGGACAACGACTTTGAGAACTGATCTGTGAAGAACAGTTGGGACCAAACGGAAATCTTCCCCTGGGGCATTCTGTCATAGAGCATTGTGCAATGTGTATGTGTCTATATGAAACTGTCTTAGACCAGTGAAAATCAGGAGAATGTAAGCCTCTGTCACCTCTGGATAAGAGTGGTATCCAACTGGCTTCTAAGAATATCACTCTTCATAATTTAATCAGCATTTATTATGCAGCTGTCATGTGCTTTGTACTGTGGCCTGTTTTTCTGTTCATATGCCGAATGATGCTCTTACTCTCCCTTTCATATCTATGACAACTCCCAAACCCAGTGAAACCATGGTGATTCCCACTGACCATCAGTCTCTCAGAACCCAGAGTCAAGAAAATGCTGACATTGACACACTTGCACACTTGGTTTCCTAGAGGAGCTTCTATTCTGCTGCTAATGATGATCAAGTTTCCACGCAGTTATTTTCGTGTTTTACCAATGAGGTAACTAGTTCTCCAAACAAATATTGTGTATCATTTTGGTGCCCATTTGGAGTCATTTATGAAATATGCTGTGTTCTCAGCAGAAACTGATTGTATAACAGCCCTATCCGGTAAGGATTCTCGCCAGGATATTGAATGCTGGGTCTTTTATGTTGTTTTCAGGAGAATTGCTTTCTAATCTCCTCTCAGGACAAATCAGACACAAAACGTGGAAAACATATGATTCCTACCATGCTTTCAATTTTCCTTAGGAGTCTTTGAAGTTCCTAGTCCCCCTCATCCAGACCCAGACACACGCAGATCACTGTCCTGTGCTGGGAAAGAAGTGCTGCTTGGGCAAAAGGAGGGGAGTGTTCTTCCTTCCTCCTTCTTCCCTTCCTTCCTTCCTTCCTTCCTTCCTTCCTTCCTTCTTCCCTTCCTTCCTCCTTCTTCCCTTCCTTCCTTCCTTCCTTCTTTCCTTCCTTCCTCCTTCTTCCCTTCCTTCCTTCCTCCTTCTTCCCTTCCTTCCTCCTTCTTCCCTTCCTTCCTTCTTCCCTTCCTTCCTCCTTCTTCCCTTCCTTCCTTCCTCCTTCTTCCCTTCCTTCCTTCTTCCCTTCCTTCCTCCTTCTTCCCTTCCTTCCTTCCTTCCTTCTTTCCTTCCTTCCTCCTTCTTCCCTTCCTTCCTTCCTTCCTTCCTTCTTTCCTTCCTTCCTCCTTCTTCCCTTCCTTCCTTCCTTCCTTCTTTCCTTCCTTCCTCCTTCTTCCCTTCCTTCCTCCTTCTTCCCTTCCTTCCTCCTTCTTCCCTTCCTTCCTCCCTTCTTCCCTTCCTTTCTTTCCTTCCTTCCTCCTTCCCTTCCCTCTTCCCTTCCTTCCTTCCTTCCTTCCTTCCTTCCTTCCTTCCTCCTTCTTCCCTTCCTTCCTTCCTCCCTTCTTTCCTTCCTTCCTCCCTTCTTCCCTTCTTCCTCCTTCTTCCCTTCCTTCCTCCTTCTAAGATTTTTTGTTTTTATTTTTTGTTTGTTTGGGTTTTGGTTTTTGGTTTTTTGAGACAGGGTTTCTATGTGTAGTTTTGGTGCCTGTCCTGAATCTCGCTCTATAGACCTGGATGGCCTCAAACTCCTCCCTCCCTCCCTCCCTTCCTTCCTTCCTCCCTTCTTTTCCTCTTTCCTTTTTTCTTTCTTTCTTTCTTTCTTTCCTTCCTTCCTTCCTTCCTTCCTTCCTTCCTTCCTTCTTTCTTTCTTTCCTTCTTTCTTATAGGTCTTTCCTATTTGAAAGGAATGACTTCCTTGCTCAGTCCTATCCCAATGTACCCAGAAGTGAGAAGCTCAGAAATGCACAGTTGAGGGTTGAGTGCAGCTGGTTATGCCCTTAAACATGAACACCTTGGCTAGGAGGAGCCCAGTGATACAGCATGAGACACTGGATTCCACCCTCAGCACCAAAACAAACATTGTTTAAATGTAAGTTTCATCTTAAAAACTAAGTAAAAGCCGGGCGGCGGTGGCACACGCCTTTAATCCCAGCATTCAGGAGGCAAAGCCAGGCAGATCTCTGTGAGTTTGAGGCCATCCAGGTCTACAGAGCGAGATCCAGGACAGGCACCAAAACTACACAGAAAAACACTGTCTCAAAAAAACAAAACCCAAACAAACAAAAAACAAAAACTAAGTGTAAGGAACAGCAACATAAAAACGAAAAATTATCAACATGCATTATGTACACTGGAATTATTAAAAGCGGAGTTTAAACTGAACTATTTAACTGAAGTATTTTTTGTTTTGTTGTTTTGTTTTTTTGAGACAGGGTTTCTCTGTGTAGTTTTGGTGCCTCTCCTGGATCTCGCCTCGAACTCACAGAGATCCTATTAAAGTATTTTTATATAAACAAACTGGAGGTGGAGTGATGCTCAGTAGAGAGTGCTTGCCCTGCATGCTCCAAGCCCTGGGTTTGAGTTTTAGAACTAGGAGTGTGGGAAAACTGAACCTAAAATGCTTCTTTGATGATTCTAAAAATAAATACATGCACAAGAAATTAAAGGTGTGAAATAAGTTAAATTAATGAATGATCCACAATAAAAGCTGTGCAGTGCTACATGGAGAGTTAGCAGGTGCAAAGTCCTGTCAGGAACTTCCTAGTCACATTTGCTATCATTTGACGCTGTGTTAAAAAATTCTCTCAACTTTAGCTGGCTGTGGTGAATCACACCTGTAATCCCAGCACATGGGCAGTGGAGGCAGCTTTGTCGATAGCAAGATCCTATTTAAAAAAAAAAAATCTGGATTTCATTTCACTCAGTGGAAGCCAGCTCTCTTTTTCTAAGAGGATGGGAAGAAGAAGAAGAAGAAGAAGAAGAAGAAGAAGAAGAAGAAGAAGAAGAAGAAGAAGAAGAAGAATTAGCCTGGTTTCCTGGGAATTAGATGTGTACCTGAGTTCTTCCTCCAACCCTGAAAGAACAGAGTTACATGCCAAGGAGCCTTTGGGATGGGGGACTCTTGGGCAGGACAGGGCTAATCCACCAGGCCTCTATTCTAGCCCTGCAGAGACCTGATGTTGAGATAGAACATGTTTGGTGTACCATAGTTGTGGAGCCTTTGTGAAGGGCAGGTTGACACCTGCCAAGAATTTAGTAGAAAATACTAATTGGCTCAAATCCCTGAGACAGAAGTTCCCAGGCCTACATGATACCAGGAGGGTGTGACTTTATTCAAAAACCTGCTCTACCAGCTCTAGACGTACTTGGTTCTTTTCCTTTAAGGCCTTGGCTGCTGGCAGAATTGGAAATCTTTCTACAAAAATGGCATTTTAATTCTGTATTGGGTATTCATCACTCACAATAGAGGGATAACCCAGTTAGAGCAAAGGGGCCCAGAACTGGAGTGGGAGAGTATCGATCCATGGTCACACAGAATTAGCCTCTTTAATTTATCTTTCGTGAAATTGATCCTTATTGTCTTTGAAAAGTAGCCAGGTTTACGGGGCTACTCATGCCCATTAACATAGACAAAGAATACCCCCAAATCATTAGAGGAAACCAAAGTGTCCTAGAGTCAGGACCTTGAGTGGGGCCTTCAGAATGCAAAGATTCTATTGTAAACTACAGGTACTGGGTAAGTGCATGGAGCATGAGCTGACCTGATCCTAGTCTCCTGAGTTCTGTTTGTGAGGGACTATGTTCAGCTTTAACCGGTTATCTACAGGATGATATATGTTGCTAATAATGTGATTTGTTTCTCTTTTTCGCTGTGAATTTGGTGACATGTCCCAGTTTTCTGTTCATGTTTTGGTTAAACAAAGCACGTTGTCAACCCTTCTCCTTTACTCCTCTGGTGGGTGTCCTCTGAGGATGATGCTGCCTGTTCTTTGTGATTGTGTAATCTGTACCTAAACCCCTGGGTGGGGGCTTACAGCTGTCTACTATAAATATCTGAATCACAGCAAAGCATATTGTACTCTCGTTGTTCTGGACATTAAAGAAACTTAACCACACAGTGATTCCATGAAAAGTGTTAAAACTGGAGAATGTTCTCTGGTTAGCATGATGGACCCAATTTGTATCAAGGTCTTACTCAGCTCTGCATGGCCTTCCCTTTTAAGATAGGGAACACAATATGGAATACACATCTTTGTTGCTACTTTCTGTGATTTGCCATTCCAGCTACCAATGATCAAATTAAGATTAAACAATGATGATAAAAAGTCTGTGGCTAAAATTCTTTTCAACTGGACAAGGGTGAGGGACAGACCTGGAAGCCCAACTCTTCTCAGACAGAGGCCCTGTGCCAAAGGGAACAGCCTCACTTTCTCCCCTCTCATTTCATTACCATTTTGTGATTGTAATTTTCATCTCGTTCATGTCATCTCATCAGTAAAGTTCAAGATTATGCAAGCTCTTCACTAATTTAAGGAAGTCTAGACAGGGAGTGGATAAATGTGTTGGAAAGGAGCCAAAAGCACATTAAAAAAGAACAAATTCTTTCCCCCATTGTGCTGTAAGTCTGTATTTAAGACCTCTCCCTCCTTCAATAAAAAAAAAAAGAAGAAGGGGTCAAGAACATGATGGGGAAACCCACAGAGACAGCTGACTGGTGCTAGTTGGAGCTCATTGACTCTGGACTGACAGCTCAGGAACCTACGTGGACTGAACTAGGCCCGCTGAATGTGGGTGACAGTTGTGTGACTCGATCGGTTTGTGGGGTCCCTGGCAGCAGGACCAGGACTTATCCCAGATGCATGAACTGACTTTTTGGAGCCCATTCCCTGTGATGGGATACCTTGCTCAGCCTTGATACAATGGGGAGGGGCTAGGCTCTCCTTCAACTTGGTATGCCAGACTTTGTTGACTACCATGGGAGGCTTTACCCACTCTGAGGAGTGGGTGGGGGTAGAGTGGGAGGGAGGTGGAACTGGGGTTGGTATGTAAAATGGAAAAAAAAAAGATTTAATAAATAAACATATTTAATAAAAAAAGAACAAATTCTTTTGAATTTTGAACTTATCTAAAAGCTGAAGAAATACTACAAACAACTCTTTACCCTTCATCTGTTTTATAAACCCATTACAATTTTGTCCTGTTAGCGTGCACCCTCTTAGGGTGCTGTGTGTGCTGGCACATGATATTTTTTCTCAACTGTCTTAGAGTAGGCTGTCTCCATGTGTCTATTTACCTTGGAATGTCTCCGTGTGTGTTTCTCAAGAACAAGGTTACTTTATGTAACCTCTGCACAAATAACAGAAATCAAGAAAATTGACATTGCTACAGTGTTGTTCTCTGGTCTACAGACTTCTCAAGTTTCAGGATGTGTACAAATGCTGTTGGTTCTATGAATTTCTTTTCCAGTTCAGGATCTAATCTAGGACTAAACAGAACACTCTGCCATGGCCTGCTATGGCCTGTTTAGAACCCTTTCATCTGGAGGAGGGTCTCAGCTTTGCTTCGCCTTTCATTGTGTGTGCATTTCAGGCCTACTGCACGCTAAGCAAACACTCTTCTGTTATCTGCAGATTCAGTCCTCCATGGTCTTGCACATTCTTTCCCCTTATGTTGAGACAGTCTGGCTATTTTCGTACTCATGATTCTGTCTTAGCTTCCTGAGGGCTGGGACTTTAGCCATTGGCCTCTCCCCACCCTAATTTCATTTCTTTTTAATAAGTAAAATATTAATGTTTGTAAAAGTCAAAACTACAAACAGGTTTACTCCGAGAAATGTCCCGCTGTCCTCTATTTCTTTTATCCCATTCCATCATTGCTTAGATAATAATCTCTGTTTTTTTTCCCCTTTGTTTTGTTAACAAAACAAACAACAAAGGCCAGGGTATGGCTCAACAGATCCAGTTGCTTGCCTCCAAACCTGAGTTAGATCTCTGGGACCCATGTGGAAGGAGAGAACCAGTTCCTGCAAACTGCCCTCTGACGGCACCCAAACAAAATAAATCAACGTAAAAAGCTTTTAAAAATTCTTATAGCCACTTTTCAGTGTTTGCATTCATTTTTAAAAATCCTGCATATTTTGATGTTTTAAGAAAACATCTACTACTTTTCTCTTTCTGTGAAAAATAAAGTTCTGACTTTTCCATAGTGATTACTTCCCAAATACCCATCCCTAGGGCCCTCAATTTACAAGAGCTGTGTGGACATGAGTGTCTCTGTGAAGCAATTCTTTGTTGGGTACTAGGTTCTAGAGCTCTCCATAAAGCTAAACACATGGGTCCTAGAGAAGAAGACACATATGTCCCCTCCGTTAGCAGGTACTATTACTGAAAGCTATGAAGACATCCATTAGAACAAGTTGGGTTACATCTTAGGGTTTCTGTATTTTGGTTTTTGGGTTTGTTTTTTCTTTTTTGTTTTTGTTTTTTCAAAACAGGATTTCTCTGTGTAGCTCTACCTGCCCTGGAACTCACTCTGTAGACCAAGCTGACCTTGATTTCACAGAGATCCACCTGCCTCTGCCTCCAGAGTGCTGAGATTAAAGGCATGTGCCGCCATTGCCTGGTGATTAGTTAAGGTTTTTTTTTAATGCTGTGAAGAGACACCATGATCATGGCAACTCTTATAAATAAAAACATATAATTGAGGTGGCTTACAGTTTCAGAGGTTCAGTCCATTACCGTCAGGATAGGGAACATGGCGGCATGCAGGCAGATGTGGTGCTGGAGCTGAGAGTCCTACATCTTGACTCAGAGGCAACAGGAAGTCAACTGACTGTCACACTGAGTGAAGCCTGAGAAGAGACCTCAAAAGCCACCCCCACAGTGACACACTTCCTCCAACAAGACTGCACCTACTCCAACAAGGCCACAGCTACTAATAGTGCCACTTCCATTGGAGGCCATTTTCTTTCAAACCACCACAAGTTACTATAGAGACAGTAAGTGATAACAGACAAAAGACCAACTGATATGTTCATGTTAAACTCAGAGAGGCCACAGCCATTATTATCCTCCAAGTGACTGCACTCCATCTCCCTCAGTAATTCATGAGTTAATGTGCGGGGGCTGGGGGGGAATACAACCTTAAATTCATCAGTGCTCAAAAATTAGACAAAGAAAGCCAAAGCAAAATGAGCCTGGATTTCGCTCTTTGTGTCCGACAATCATGTATACTTACTTAATATCAGTATGTTTCTATCTGCCAAAAAATCCTAATGCCTTTTTTTTATATGGATCCTAAACAAGTCTCAAACTACTAGATACCCACAAGGATGTTCTTATGTTCCTTCTAAGAACAGCTGTCCCAAGAGTGTCATTTTCCCAGTCCTTGGCTATGCTTTTAGGAACATGATTATCTTGTATAAATGCATCTGCATTGTCATCCTAATAGAAGGAAAAGGCATCTTTACCTCTAACACAGAACGATGCAAATGAATTCACTTATTCCAAATATCACAAGATGGGGATTGGTACTTATATTTAGCAGTCCTCATGTATCCAAAGATGGACAAAGTTACCTTTAGTCAAAATCCACAAAACTATTGATGATAATATACTAACAATAGGCCAGATTCCCAACTCAGCAGTTCAGTAGATTGCTGTAGAAAACACCACTTGCTGAAAGACAGCAGTGGGAAAGACAGATCAGATTTCCTCTGGTATTTTGAGTACCAGTCTTCTAGGGACGGACAGTCCTCAGATGGGACCTTTGACACCCAGGAGGTAAGGTATATTAGGGGGACTAAGAAAAGATGAATTCCTTACCTAAAAAAAAAAAAAATACTAGATGGCTGGAGAGATGTCTTAGCCATTAAGAGCACTAGCTGCTCTTCCAGAGGATCCAGGTTCAATTATCAGCAGCCACATGGTGGCTTACAACTATCTGTAAATCCAGTTTCAGGAGATCTAGTGCTCCCTTCTGGCCTCTTCAGGTGCTAGGCACACAAGCAGTGCACAAACATACATGCAGGCAAAACACCCATTGGAAACAAACAACAAACAAAAATAACCCAGAGGACCAGGCAAGGTGCGGTTGGGTAAAGTTCTGAGAACCTAAATTTATATCCCAGCATCTGCTTAAAAACCAGTGTGCACCTATAACCTCAGAATTGGGGAGATGAAAACAAGAGCATTCCTAGGACTTGTTGGCCAGCCAGTCTAGTCAAACTGGCAAGCTCCAAATTCAGTGAGAACCCCTGTCTCAAAAAACAAGGTGAGAGCAATTGAGAAAGAAGGTCCATGTCAATCTCTAGCCTGAACATGCACACACACACACACACACACACACACACACACACACACACGCATGCATGAACACACACACACAAAATTATATTCAGTTTTGTTTTATATTCACGATACTTTATAAGACAATGGTTAATATAGCAATATGTATTGTCTTAGAAAACAAACAAATGAAAAATTACTAGGAATTCTGCCAGCTGGAGATGACTGCAAAATATCTTAGCATCTACCCTTTGAAATCTCATTGTGTGCAAAGACATACCTTAAAATTATCATCAGATTTTAACTGTATAAAATAACGTTTTGTGATATTTTTATAGAAACATATAATAAATATACTTAAATTGTACCCACTCCAGGAGCCTCGCTTGTCCCCCTCCTTTTGGTCCCTTTTCACCTGTCAACTAGTCCTTCTGCCTTCAGTATCTTTTCATTTTAATAGAGATTCTGTACAGAGAGAAGACACGAGCATTTTGTTTTTCTGAGTCTGGCGTATTTTTGCTTAACACAATAATCCCTAGTTTGACCCATTCTCCCGCCTGCCACATGGTTTTGTTCATCTTTATAGCTGATTAAATGCCATTGTGAGTAGACAGCACATTTTCTTTATCCATTTATCCACCGACAGACATACCTACTGCTTCCAACACTTGACTACATGAACAGTGCCGCAATAAACCTGGGGTGCAGGTGTGCTCTTTGACCCCTTCAGTTATGAACACAGAAGGAGCTGACGTATGCTAGTTTTATTTTTTTGTTTCTTGAGGAACATCCGCACTGACTTGCACAATGCTGGAATTAATTTACACTCCCATTAGCAGTGTATAAAGTTTGGTTTCCCCTGCACCCGCACCAGCATCTATAAACATGTTTCATTTGAACTCACAGTGCTATTAAGTACCATTTGGCTGTCCTTGAACAGAAAGCATCTGGCCACTTAGACTCTTCAAAGAAGAAAGCATAAGGCTTCAAGTGACACAGAAAGCCCCCACTCCTGACTAAATATAGATCAGAAAGAGGCTGCACCTGTCAGTTTCCATCTCTGTTATGTGCAATAGTACAGCTTAGAGGATGAGAAGAGCACTGTCCTGGAGAATTCATGTTTCCTTCATCACGCTTTTAGAGCCAAGAGTCATCATCCAGGCAACCTGATTATCCTATGCCTGGTTGCCCATTTGTTCAACAAATAATTATTGATCTATGCAATGAGCTTGGGAGTGCAGAAGGGAATGGATACTGTTCCCCATCCTTCAGGGATGTAGACAAACAGAATGACGAATGGAACAGGCAGTAGTACAAAGAAAATCACACGCGGCGGTTGGGTGCTCTGCTCCTCCCCAAATACAAAGATTTCTCTTCTCTAAGCCTCTTTTCTGCTGTTCTTAGGCACAGACAGAAAATAATCAACAGAGTCTGGGCCTGTATGCAAAGGCTGGAAGAAAGGGTGAGCCAGGAATGTTAAATACATAAGGTTGTTTTTTCAAGGGAAAAGATGTATAATCTGTTTTCTGCCCAGAAGGCAGGGGATGGAGCTGGCTAAAAGCCTGGGTAATCTCTGTGCTATCTATAGGTCCAGGCTAGATCTGGCTCCCCTAAGCAGGGCCTGGTGTAGCTAATTGTCTAGATGACCTTTGTCTTATCTGTATGGCCAGGGGGTCCTCCAAGCTCCTGCAACTAGGACCAGACAGGGCTAATTTGTGCTATCTGTGTGATGGAGACCACACCAGACCCTTCCCTAGGCCCTTAAGAGAGCACATGTAGCCTCTAGAAAGTGTGTTCTCTAGAACCAATCCTCATGGAAGAGGTGGCATGTACTTTGAGAAGAGTTTCAGTGTAATTATGGCTTCTGGTGCACACAGGATTGTTACACTAGGAAACTTTTCTTTCAAGTTGTACTTAACTTATATATGTCTAAAATAAACTGCCTAGTGTCAGACTCTAGAAGTCTGAACCAATACCAGCTACTGAGTTGTGTTGAACCAGATTTCTTTCTTGTCTCATGAGGAATGATGCTTTGTTGGCTCTGGTGTCTGCAGAGACACCACACAACTCCTGGCAGAAGTCAGGTAGCATTATAGAGATGAAGAGCCGTCTGCAGAATTCAGCCAACATACCCTATAAAGCAAATGCATAGTCACATATGCCTTTATAGGCATATAAGTTGAAGCAATGAAAACAGAAAAGCATTCAAGGTGGGAGCAGCTGTGTCAGGGTAGTAGGGCTAACCATCTACCAGGAACAAGGAACTTCTAGGAGGCCTTGCACGAGGGCAGGTATGTTCTTTCCCACCAGTTCCAAAGAGGATGCAGATAAAGAAAAGCTGTCTCTATGCTCCTGGTCCCTGCTGGGCCTCATCAAAGATTTGAAACTGGGACTACAGCTATACTACCCTAAAGCTCCTGACTTCATTTGATCTTGGAAGCTACGCAGGGTCTGGCCTGGTTAGCTTTGAGTCTGAGCCAGAGGTGGGCGAGGAGTAAGACAAGCAGGAAAGGGAGGCCTATGCTCTTCCAATTAACATTCTCTTGCAGTTTTTATTTTCTTTTTGGGCACTAGAGCCTGAGACTATGGCCTGGCACATGCTGGAGATGTGCTCTACCACTGAGCTTTACCCTACCTTGCCTTGTCACTCTTTGTGATTGGCTTCAGCCACTGTTTCAAACACAGGTTGGCTGACCTCAGTCTCTGTTCAGTTCCACTTCTTGATATACATGCTGACTCAGTCACTGTCCTTCCCTCCAATATTGGGGTTTGAATCCAGGGCCTCTCACACGCTAGGCAAACATTCCACCACTGAACTACATCCCCAGCCCTTTTTTTTTTTTTTTTTTTTAAATTTACTTATTATGTACACAGAAGAGGGCACCAGATCTCATTACAGATGGGAATTGAACTCAGGACCTCTGGAAGAGCAGTCAGTACTCTTAAACTCTGAGCCATCTCTCCAGCCCCATCCCCAGGCTTGCCCTCACTGTGATCCTCAGTGTAGCCTAGGAAGGCCTTGAACTTGTGATCAGCCTCCTTAGTAGCTGGATTACTGACCCATACTGCCAGGCCCAACCCAGGGTGCTCCTTTATGATTTTGCTACAAAGACAAGGTACCCTCCAGAAGACAAAGTAATATCAGGTTTGCAGTGCATCCAGGCAGCAGTCTTCACAGTTAGCAGCCCCAGTTCTGGGAGCACTTTCTTTTAGCTATCCTTGTTCAGTTCCTCCATAAGTCATCCCACTCTCTACCCCCCTACCCCCTCCACCCCCACCCCAACTCAGTAGTTACCCACTCTCGTCCCTTCTCAGTTTCAATCTGCTTAATCTCTACAGCCTTTCAACCTTACCTTGCATGGCACTTTTTCCTAAACTGTACTCTAGCTACCAAGGCAGGTCCCCACTTAATTAGGACTTAGCCTCTTTCTTAAGCATTCATAGTGGCACATGTTTGGAATCCCAGCATTTGGAAGCCTGAGGCAGGATTATCATATATTTGAGGCAAGGCTGGGCTACATAATGAGTTCCAGGTTAGACTAGGGTTCAAAATAGGACTTTGTCTCAAAAACAAAAAAGCAATCAACCCTTTTGTGTGTTTTCTAATTAATGTTAAGAAAGCAATACAGATTCCTTTATCCCGAGAGAAGAGAAGCACTCTACTTGTCCAATACTGTGGCTTGAGAGCTTCTCTTTAATTAAAATAACCCATAAGGAAAAGTTGTAAAAACTTTTGTGACTTACTGAAGTCAATTTAGATCTCCAAACTAAACACTGTGCTGTTGTCCTGCTTTAACACTCTAAAAAGAACTCTAAGACTGTAAAGAAGAGCAATTTAAAAATACCCCAGCTGTGTCCCTATGACACTGAGGTTGGTTTTCCATCCTTGGGCTGGGGGGCGTTGCTTCTGGCTGGGCTGCTTTCCCCTGGCCACTCTTTGTTACGATCTGTCTCCCTCTGAGATAGGTGCTGGGATATTATCCATCTCTGTATTCTACTACAGAGCATAGCACACAGCTGACAGGTAATTGTGAAATGAACACAGGGATGAAACTGGAACTTAGTGTTAGGCTTTATACTGACCCACATGTCCACACTCTAAATAATAAAATGATAACTGCATTAGGAACATGCATGCCACTTCACAATCAGGGAATGTTTACCGTGAGTGCAGGTTTTAGGATTTTTACTTTTGAAAAAGTCTTATTCTGTAGCCCAGACTGGCCTCAATCTCAAGGCCATCCTCCTGTATCAGCCATTTCAGTGCTAGGGTTCCAGGTGTGAGCCACCACACCTGTCTTAGGTGGAAATTTTGAAACCTATGGCCCCATACATAAAAGACACAGTGCATGTGCTCTTGAAGGACCAAGCACCACTTCTTCTTCTTCTTCTTCTTCTTCTTTTTTTTTTTTTTTTTTTTTGGTTTTTCGAGACAGGGTTTCTCTGTGTAGCTTTGCACCTTTCCTGGAACTCACTTGGTAGCCCAGGCTGGCCTCAAACTCACAGAGATCCGCCTGCCTCTGCCTCCCCAGAGTGCTGGGATTAAAGGTGTGCGCCACCCGCCCCAGCTCAAGCACTTCTTTTTAAAAGCAGAGCTCAGATAAGGAAAGGATAAAACTGCCCAGAAAAAGGAAAGTAGTAAAGAATGACAGAAGATAATTTTATCTCTGGATTAAGACCTCTTTAATATACATAATGTATAGCTATTAAGAAAGAAAGGCCGGCTTCCCTTGTAGCCTGACATCTCTTCTATTTAGAGAGCCAGTGTGTGAAAGTGGCTTGCAAATCACAACGACACCACAGAGATACTAACAAGCAGAATAGTGAGACAAAGGGGGATGGGCACCATCCACCTCCAAATATGTCACTAAGGGATCAGGAAAACTCAGGCAAGGGAGGGAAAGTGGTTTTGGAGAGGGGCTGACTCAAACTGTAAGAGCTTCAAGTAAATTCTATATATATAATTTCAGTTTCTTCAATTAAATTTTTTAACTATAAAATGTGCAAAAGTATCAGAAACACAAAGAATGCTTTTACAAAAGAGAACACCTGTAAAATCAAGAAATAAGCTCTGGTGGTGTAATCCAACATTCCTAAAAAAAATTCCTAAATCTTGGATGTCAAGTTTTGTTTTTTCCCTATCCTGTTCTCCCCCTGGTGGCTATGACAAGAAGAGGCTGAGGACCCCTGATAAAAAAGGAACAAGGGAGAGAAGGGAAGAAGGGAAGAGAGGAGGCCTGGGTGATGGATGAACTGATCACCCCTCACTTTCACATCAGCACTAATAACCACGGTAAGTAGGCCTACCTGATCTCTGTGGTTCAGGATTTTGGCAGGAAATACATGGAAAGCTGGGAAAGAGTGATTGTCAATTACCCCATCATTAAATTTTCTGTGGTACTGTTAAAGGACATTGAAAGAGCAGGTCTGATACATGCCTTTGGTTAAACCAACTGGAAGACAGAAGAAAAGAGAACAGAGTTTTTGCAATCCTTGAAGGGTCAACCTTCCAGGATGTAAAGCAGGAAGGCTACTCCGTCGAGGCAAGCAAAGTACATCTAGCAGAGGGTCTTCTCTTCTTCTGGGGAGCAGGCTCTATACGACCATTTCTTAGTCTTATTATATGAGACTGTTCCCCTCATAACCTTCCCAAAAGGGAAGGTCCTGATGTCTTACTCTTTTCCATTAACTGCCATTCCAATTTCTCTACATTTATTAACTGAACTCTTGCCCTTAATGGCCTTAGGCCCTGGATATGAACTGGAGGCATTTCATCCTGGGGGTCAGATCTATCTGGTAAAATCTCCAACTTTCCTGTTCTTGGCATAATTAGGAGGGCACAATGGAATTCCTGGTTTCAAAGTGGCGGGGATTTTTTTCCAAAGAATTATTTTGTTTAGAGAAGCTACCACTGTACACTTTTTTTTTTTTTCAAGACAGGGTTTCTCTGTGTAGCTTTGTGCCTGTCCTGGAACTCACTCTGTAGACCAGGCTGGCCTCAAACTCACAGAGATCCGCCTGCCTCTGCCTCCCCATTGCTGGGATTAAAGGTGTGCACCACCACCGCCCAGCACACTGTACACATTTTTATCCTTTAGCAAAGCCTGCACAAATTTCCCAAAAGGAAAGGCATCACTATTGAAAATCACTAAACATGAAAGTAAAAAGGTGCTGTAGAAGTGTGGTCTGCAATGGTGAAATGCTGGAACTTCACCAAGTCTAGCGATGCGTTATAGTGTCATCCGTGCCTTGGTCTGCAGGGCTCACTGAGTACTGGTTCAGACACCATGGCTTGAGTAACCAGTTCCCGGTGATTCGGCAGTGCTGATGCGCCTATGGAAGTTGAGGGCATCAGATCACCTGGACCACTT